>NC_050573.1:74037771-74637771 GCF_011100635.1 Trichosurus vulpecula
GGCCTCAGTTTCCCCATCTACCCAATGGGAGCAAGAAGAAAGGATACTGTGTGGAAGAGATGATCACTAAAGGACCTTTGAATCCTAACTTGTGACCCTATTATTATCATATCTTCTCTTCTGATCTCTGCAACCACCTGGAGGAAAAGGGAGTGCAGGTAATATTATGCCCACTTTACAGATAAGGAAACTGAGGTTTCTGAAGGTCAAGGGACTTGTTCTTGGTTACACACTGAGTATGTGTCAGAGCCAGAATTGAAGGACTGAAACCAGGACTCCTAACCGCCGCCCCCAACGGTATTACTCTTTCCAGTATATATCACAGCATGGCTCTTTTCCTTGTTTTCTCTTTCATGAACAGTTGCTTCTAACATTTTAGTCTTAAGTTTTTCCCTCTCTTGCATTTATTTTGGTCATAAGAGCCGAAAGGAACATTAGAGGTCATTGAGTCCAATCCCCTCATTTTACAGATGATGCAACTGAGAAACAGAGAAGTCAAGGGCCCTTCCTGAGGTCACACAACTAATAAGTGACCGAAACCCAGATCTCCCTGACTCCAAGTCCAGTGCTTTACTGACTACACCATACACCACTCTAGTCATCAGTCTATGGACTCTTCAGGTTGGAAGGGAGGTCAGGCCCAGATGTCTCATTGTACACAAGTGGTAACTGAGACCAGGGAAGAGAAGAGATGGGTTCAAGTCCAGGACTCTTCCCATTGAACTATGTTACTTCTAGAGATTGTAAGACTCTACGCAGTACGTCCCAAGGGCAGGAGATGGCATCACAGAACAACAGTGTCAGAGTTAAAAGGAACTAGAGTGTCCATCTAGACCAGAACTTCTTAATCTTCTTGGTTCCCCATTCCTTTGGCAGTCAGTCTGGTGAAGCCTAAGGGACCCCATCTTGGAAGAATATTTCTAAATGCACAAATTTTTTAAAGCATAGGATTACAAAGGAAACTGATGGCATTGAAATTCTGTTATCAAAATATTTTAAAAGCAAACTTAAAGAATCCAGATCTTATAAGAACCTCTGCCCTAGTCTAATCCCTTCGTTTTTAACTTTGTCTTAGAGAATTGTGACTTTCTCCAGGACACTCAGCTCATTAGTGACCCATCCAGGACTACAGCATATCTATCTCAACGCATAAGATACATAAGTAGGTGCTCAATAAACATATATATGTGTATATATATATATATATATGTGTGTGTGTGTACATATATGTATATGTATATATATGTACATATACATTTATACATACATACATATAAGATAATGCCAGACAATAATCAACCCATCTCCCATTTCCAAAGACTACAGACTTTCACCTTCAACATTTGGAGCCTCTAATTCACTGAATATGTTATTCCACATTTGGGGGTTGAAGGAAAGCAGGTACATATCTCAGAAACAGTCTTACTACTGCCTCATTTGTCTTTTCTAATGGCATAAATACTTCCTACTGGATCTAGCATTCAAAGATAGATGGAAATATACTTTATGTGTGACATTAAGAAACAGTTGCCCAGTCAAAACCTTGGTATCATCCTAGACTCCCCCATACCTCTTCTATCTAATCAATCAACAAGTCTTTGTCTCATCTTCAGCATTGTGCTGGTAAATGTTTAACAACCAGTTCTCAAGGGGAGAAATTGTCTACAGGACACACTTTTGATCTGTATAATTAGCATTTTCTCTATCATTCTTTAAAGTCTGGACAATTAACAAAATAACAAACCAAGTCCTGATTTATAGTATTTGCTGATTTTCCAAGTGTGAACACACACACCGAAAAATTTAACAAAAAGCTCTCTTGAGCCAGTTTGAGCTGGTTCCAACATACTGCCCATCTTCTACAATATTATTCATATCCATCCCCTTTTCTCCACTCACACAGCTACCACTATTGCAATGGCCTTCTCATCAGTCTCCCAGCTTCAGAGCTCTTCCCTCTCCAATCCATTCTCCACACAGCTATCAAAGTGGCTCCATATACCTCTGGGTTCAAACACCTACTGAGCTATTTATTGTTAAAAAACCATTCATAATCTGGTTCCAATCCACTTTCTAAGACTTACTATACAATAATCTCTTTCACACTCTCCGTGGTCCAGCCAAACTGGCCTCCATGCTCCTCCTCACAAACAATTCATTTCTCTATACCTTTGCATAGGCTTTCAGTCACACCTGGAATGCTCTCACTCCTCACCAAAGATTCTTAGCAGCCCTAGATTCCTTCAAAGCCCATTTTAAGTATTATCTCCTCCAGCTGGCTTTCTTGATCCTTGGAGTGGTTAGCTCCTCCAAGTTGCCCAGTGAAACTGCCTTGTATTTACTTTGTGTGTATGTTGTATTTATGTCCACATGTACATGTTGTTTCCCTCATAGAGACTGTAAGCTCCTTGAGGCCAAGAAATATTTTGACTGTATATTTATGCCCTCAGCATTTAGCAGAGTTCTTAGCACATGTCGTCATTGCTGTTCAGTCAGTTTAGTTCTGTCCAACACTCTGTCACTCCATTTGAGGTTTACTTGGCAAAGATACTGGAGTGGTTTGCCATTTCCTCTCCACCTCCTTTTACAGATGAGGAAACTGAAGCAAACATGATTAAGTGGCTTGCCCAAGGTCACACAGCTAGTAAGTGTCTGAGGCCAGATTTAAACTTAGGAAGATGAGTCTTCCTACCACCAGGCCTGGCACTCTACCCCACTGCGTTACCTACCTGTCCCCCCAACCCCACCCCAGTACATGGCCAATTGTTAATAGGTACTTGTTAATTGATTGCTTGAATATTCTAAAAGGTTGTCACATAGAAGTTAGCTCTGCCTGATGCCATGAGCAATGGGGGAAAGGTCAGTGGGAAGTACTGGGATATTTAAGCTTTAGCCTTTCCAACGACATTAACAGATTATAACATCACCCTTGTTTTTCTAGCATTCTTGGCTATCACAGAGTCCCATGAAAGAGAACATGGGAACAAAAGACTCACATCCCTGCAAGCTAGCAAAAAAAAAAATTGGGGCTGGATGCCAACAAAGGTAATAGACTAGGCTTTTTTTCACTTCTAAAATTTTTATTATGTTTTATTTTTCCATCACTTCCATTTTAAAATATACCCCTACCCATACCCCTTTCCAGGGAGAAATACCTTACACGAATGAAAAAGAGACAGAAACAGGGAGGAGAAGAAGAACACACAGAGACAGATATATAGAAAGAAAGAGAGAGAGATAGTAGCTCAACAAAATTAAGCAAAGTATGAACCATATTTGACAGAATATTTGTTTTCAGAGCCATATCCTGAGAAGAAGGGACATTTTCCATTCTTCAGGTTCAGCTAGATCATTATACAGTAACGAACATTTTGAGAATGTAGCATGACTGCTTAGGTAAATTCCTTCCCCGCTCTGGGTCTCAATTTTCTCATCTGTCAAACGAGGAGGTTGGGCAAGATGCCCTCTAATATTTTATTCTGACACTGACATTTATTAGCTGGGCAGTTCTGGGCAGTTCCCTGCCTTTTCTAAGTCTCAGTTTCCTCCTCCGTGGATCCAAAGAACCCTTAATACTCTTACGTAATGTCCTGGCACTGTCACCAGCTGCCTGACCCCAGACAAGATCTTCTCTCTGGGTATCAGTTTTCCCTTCTGTACAATAAGAATAATACTATTCACAATACCTGCTGATCATGGTGGTTCTCATGGAAGCATTTAATCAACCTTAAAATACTAGAGAAATATCCATTGTTGTACATGATTCTGCTGATCAGGAAGTCTATGGAAGTATTCTAATGATTAGATCATGAGTAAGGTAATGTGCATTGAAGAGAAGTCATTTGCCACTTACCCCAAAGAAGCAAGAACCAACTCTCAGCCATGGTCCCTGGTAGCTACTGTCTGAAAACCAAGAGGGAACTATAACCCCTCTTATCTTCCTCTGATGTTTCTCAAGGGTATGAGTGGGTGTGAGGGATTGAGTAATATAGTTTACAGGGCTCCTCTTCACTGATGTAATGGAAATAATACATTAGCAGGGCTAACAACAGGAAAGTGTTTTGAGATCTACATGACTTTATGAAGAGAATGTTTTAATTTAAATCTAGAGTGAAACTTAAATGATGGACATGGGAATGAGGGGATCTATGCATTGCAAGGCACCACACACTCCCTTCCCCAATCCCATGCTGTCATTATCTTTCAATTCATTGCATCCTCAGTCATGATTTCTTTGTGGGTCTATATCTACAAACGGCTACTGGAATCATCATATGGACTGAACCAACTTCTCCACTCACCTTAATTCTGGTCATCTCTGATGTGCATCCTGAAGATGGCAACCAGATTAGTGAGGTGAAACTACAAAATAAATATATGAACTAAGACTACTTAGCTCTTCAAGTGCCAAGATGGCTGAGTGAGGAGGGAACCCTCTGAAGACCTCCCAAATTCCCCTCCAAACAACTAGTAAAGCACCTCAGAGTTGATATGGGAGCAGGGAAGCAGCTTACCAGCATGGTAAGGAAAGGTCTGTCTCATTGGGGTGGGGAGCAAGCAAGGTACAAGAGCAGCAGTAGCAGCAGCCAGCCTCAGAGCAGGGGCCCTGCAGCAGGGATCCAAGCCTGGAGCAATCCACCAGTGAGGTTCCACCCTCCTGCAAACCAGCAGATTCCTAGGTAAGTGAGTAATCTATGCAGCACAACACAGTGTCACCCCAGCAACCCCACCTTCAGCACAAGACACCAGTGAGGCCTTGACGCCATTGCTGACCAGTAGTGAAGCCTTGCCCCAAGGCTGGCCAACAGGAAGACCCCACCCCTGGGGCCTACCAGAAGAAAGACCCTGTTTCCAAAGCAACCCAGGAGCAGTGGGTCACCCCTGGGGCAGACCAGCAACAAGATCTCTCCCCCAGGGACAGTCACCAGAAAGACTGTTACCACAGCAACCTAGCAGCAAGGTCCCACCCCTGGAGCAGGCCAGCAGCTAAACCCCACATCCAGGGAGGCCCCACCCCACTCCCAAAACAAGCCAGAAAGGAACCCTATCCTCCAGAGAAAGCAATTGCCTAAGCCTTGAAGCCCAGTGAAAGCCAGCAGCAAGACCCAGAGCCCCAGCATAAAAAACTTGGAAGCGTGCAGGACCAGAGTCCAACTCTTATATAAAAACACCAAGTCACCAAAAAAAGGCAGAAAAAAATGAGCAAAAAAGCAACAAAAAGGAGCTTAACTACAGAAAGATACTATGGTGACAGGGAGGATCAAGGCATAAACTTAGGAGAGGACAATAGTGTCAAAATGGCTACATGTGATGCCTCAAAGAAAAATGTAATCTGGTCTCGGGCCCCCCCAAAAAAATTCCTGGAAAAGCTTAAAAAGGATTTTTTAACAGCAGATTAGAGAAGTAGAAGAAAAGTTGGGGGGGGGATGAAAGTAGTGCAGGAGAAACACAAAAAAAGTCATTAGCATGGGAAATGACACACAGAAATTTACTGAGGAAAACAACTCCCTAAAAAATAGAATTAGCCAAATGGAAAAGAAGTACAAAAATTCACTGAGGAAAATAATTCCTTAAAAATTAGAATCGAACAAGTGGAAACTAATGACTGTGAGACATCAAGATACAATAAAACAAAATCACAAAAGTTTAAAAAATAGAAGAAAATGTGAAATTTCTTATTGGAAAAGCAACTGACCTAGAAAATATATCCAGAAGAGATAATATAAGAATTATTGGACTACCCGAAAGCCACAATAAAAAAAGGCCTGGGCAACCTTTCAAGAAATTATCAAAGAAAATTGCCCTGATATATTAGAACCAGAGGGCAAAATAAAAATTGAAAGAATCCACTGACCACTACCCAAAAGAGATCCCAAAATGAAAACTCCCAGAAACATCATAGCCAAATTCCAGATCTCACAAATCAAGGAGAAAGTATTGCAAGTAGCCAAAAAGAAACAATTCAAATATCATGGAGCTACAGTCAGGATTACATAGGATCTGGCAGCTTCCACATTGAAGAACCAGAGGGCTTAGGATATGATGTACCAAAAGGCAAAGGAATTGGGATTATAACCAAGAATCACCTAGCCAGAAAAATTGACTATAATATTTCAGTGAGGAAAAAATGGATATTTAACAAAATAGAGGATTTTCAAGCATTTCTAATTAAAAGAGCAGAGCTGAATAAAAAATTTGACCTCCAAATACAAGACAGAAGGGAAACATAAAAAGGTATAAAAAAGAAATTCACTAAGGTTAAACTGTTTATATTTCTAAATGGCAAGATAATATTTGTAACTCTTAACTTTATTACTATAAGACCAATTAGAAGGAGTATATGTAGACAGAGGGTGTGGGTATAAGGTGACTTTGATGGGATGATACTTCGAAAAAGAAAATAAAGGGGTGAGAAAAAATTGCACTGGAAGAAGGAAGGGACAGGTTGAATGGGGTAAATTATCCCACATAAAAGAGACATGAAAAAGTTATTATAATGGAGGAGAAGATGGGGAGGGGGTGGCAAGCAAAGCTTAAACCTTACTCTTATCAAAATTAGCTCAAAGAGAGAATAATATACACACTCAGTTGCATATAGAAATCTATCTTACCCTATAAGCAAATCAAAAGGGGCAGGAATAAGAGAAGGGGAAGGAGGACCTGATAAAAGGGAGGATATATTAGGGAAGGTAGTTATCAGAAGAAAAACACTTGTGAAGAAGAAAAAGGTGGGAGGTAAGAAAGAAAAAGGGATAAACAAGGAAAAAATAGCATGAAGGGAAACACACCATTAGTTATTATAACTATAAATGTGAATGGGATGAACTCACCCATAAAATGGAAGCAGATAGCAGAATGGATTAAAAACCAGAATCCTACAATATGTTGTTTGCAAGAAACACATTTAAAGTAGAGAGATACAAACAGGGTAAAAGTAAGGGGCTTGAGCAGAATCTATTATGCTTCAGCTGAACCAAAGAAAGCAGGAGTAACAATCATGATCTCAGACAAAGCAAAAGGTACCAATGAAGTCACATCACTACTAAACATATGTGTACCAAATTGTGTAGCATCTAAATTTTTGAAGAAGTTGAATGAATTACAGGAGGAAATCGATAACAAAACTATACTAGTGGGAAACAAATTTCCCCTCTCAGAACTAGATAAATCTGACCAAAAAATAAACAAGAAAGAAGTTAAGGAGGTAATAAAATTCTGGAAAAGCTAGATATGGTAGATCACTGGAGAAAATTTAGTAGGAATAGAAAGGGATATACCTTTTTCTCAGTGATACATGCCACCCACACAAAAATTGACCATTTATTAGGACAGAAAAGCCTCACAACCAAATGCAAAAAACAGAAATAGTAAACTCAACCTTTTCACATAATAATACAATAAAAATAATCCAATAAGGACAACGAAAAGAGAGGTTAAAATTAATTGGAAATTAATTATTCTAATCCTAAAAAACAAAAAACAAATCATAGAAACAATCAATAATTTCATTAAAGAAAATGACAACAATGAGGCAACATACCAAAATTTGTGGGATGCAGCTAAAGCTATACTTAGGTGAAAAATTATATCTCTCATTGCTTACACCAATAAAACAGAGAAAAAGCAGATCAACACATTGGTCGTACAACTAAAAACTAGAAAAAAAAACAAATTTAAAATCCCCAATTAAATACCAAATTGGAAATCCTGAAAATCAAAGGGGAGATTAATAAAATTAGTAAAAAAAAAAAAAAAAGTAAGAAAACCATTGAACCAATAAATAAAACTAGAAGTTCGTTTTATGAAAAAAACAACAACAATAAAATAGATAAACCATTGGTTAATTTGATTTAAAAAAAGAAAGAAGAAAACCAAATTACTAGTATCAAAAATGAAAGATGTGAACTCATCACCAATGAAGAGGAAATTAAGACAATTGTTAGGAGCCATTTTGCCCAATTACATGCCAATAAATTTGACAATCTAAATGAAATGAATGAATATCTACAAAAATATAAATTACCCAGATAAACAGAAGAAGAAATAAAATACATAAATAACCCAATCTTACTTAGAAAAAGAAATTGAACAAGCTATCAATGAACTTCCTAAGAAAAAATTTCCAGGACCAGATGGATTCACAAGCGAATTCTAGCAAACATGTAAAGAACAATTAATTCTAATATTATATAAACTATTTGGAAAAATAGGCAAAAAAGGAGTCCTACCAAATTCCTTTTATGACACAAATATGATGTTGATACCCAGACCAGGAAGAACCAAAATAAAGAAAGAAAAGTATAGACCAATTTCTCTAACGAATATTGATGCAAAAATTTTAAATCAAATACTAGCAAAGAGATTACAGCAATATATCACGAGGATCATACACTATGAGCAGGTAGAATTTGTACCAGGAATGTAGGGCTGGTTCAATATTAGGAAAACTATTAGCATAATTGACCATGTTAATAACAAAACCAAAAAAAATCATATGTTTATCTATTTCAATAGTTGCAGAAAAAGCCTTTGACAAAACACATTACCTATAAAAAGCACTAGAGATCATAGGAATAAGTGGATGTTACCTTAAAATGATAAGTAATATTTATCTAAACCATCAGCAAGCATTATTTATAATGGGGATAAACTGGAAGCCTTCCCAATACAATCAGGAATGAAGCAAGGATGTCCATTATCACCTCTATTATTTAATATTGTACTCAAAATATTACCTCTAGCAATGAGAAGAAAAAAATTAAAGGAATTAGAATAAGGCAATGAGGAAACAAAACTATCACTTTTTGCAGATGATATGATGTTATACTTAGAAAATTCTAGAGAATCAACTAAAAACTACTCGAAATTATGAACAATTTTAGCAAAATTGCAGAAATCATCAACGTTTCTATATATTACCAACAAAGTCCAGCAGCAAGAAAAAGAAAGAGAAATTCCATTTAAAATAACTATAGACAATATAAAATATTTGAGAGTCTATGTGCCATGATAAACCCAGGAACTATATGAACACAACTATAAAATACTTTTCACACAAATAAAGTCAGATCTCAACAATTGGAAAGGGAGCCAAGATGGCAGCTGGAAAGCAGGGACTAGCGTGAGCTCCCCGCCAAGTCCCTCCAAAAACCTATAAAAAATGGCTCTGAACCAATTCTAGAACTGCAGAACCCACAAAATAGCAGAGGGAAGCAGGGCTGCAGCCCAGGACAGCCTGGATGGTTGCTGGGTGAGGTCTTTCTCATGCATGGACTGGGAGCGGAGCAGAGTGGAGTCAGTGTGGGCCACGTGGACCAACCAGAAAAGGAGCCGGGCAGAGCGTGCCCTAGTGCCCTGAATCAATGAGCTGCAGCAGTTACCAGACTTCTCAACCCACAAACACCAAAGACAACAGAGAAGGTTAGTGGGAAAAGCTGCTGGGGACAGGGTGATAGAGTTCCCAGTTCAGCCACTGCCCTGGGGGCAGCAGAGGTGGGGCAGCTACAGAACTACAGCTGCAGTTGCTTCCAGCCCCAGGCCCACCTGGTGGGAGGAATTGAGTGGCAGATCAGAGCAGGAATGAAGAGCCTGCTGAAGATCTAAGTCCAGTCCCAGCTGGGGGTTCTTGGGGAAGGAGGAGTGCTGGTGAGGCAGAGCTGGCTGTAAGAGCTCTGAAATCAACAGCGCATCCCCCCCAAGCTTGGAACATAGGACTCTTTACTCTACAAGTAGTCATACCCCACTGAAAAACTCAAGGGTCAAGTAAGTTGGCTGGGAACATGGCCAGGCAGTGAAAACGCACCCAGATTCAGTCTCAGACTCTGGAATCTTTCTTTGGTGACAAAGAAGACCAAAACATACAGCCAGAAGAAGTCAACGAAGTCAAAGAGCCTACAACAAAAGCCTCCAAGAAAAACATGAACTGATCTCAGGCCATGGAAGAGCCCAAAAAGGATTTGTAAAAGCAAGTTAGAGAAGTAGAGGAAAAAATGGGAAGAGAAATGAGAAGGATGTGAGAAAACCATGAAAAACAAGTCAATGACTTGCTAAAAGAGACCCAAAAAATACTGAAAAATATACTGAAGAAAACAACACCTTAAAAAATAGACTAACTCAAATGGCAAAAGAGCTCCAAAAAATCAATGAAGAGAAGAATGCCTTAAAAGGCAGAATTACCCAAATGGAAAAGGATGTCCAAAAGACCACTGAAGAAAATGCTACCTTAAAAATTAGACTGGAGCAAGTGGAAGCTAGTGACTTTATGAGAAATCAAGATATTATAAAACAGAACCAAAGGAATGAAAAAATGGAAGACAATGTGAAATATCTCATTGGAAAAACCACTGACCTGGAAAATAGATCCAGGAGAGAGAATTTAAAAATTATTGGACTACCTGAAAGCCATGATCAAAAAAAGAGCCTAGATATCATCTTTCAAGAAATTATCAAGGAGAACTGCCCTGATATTCCAGAGCCACAGGGCAAAATAGAAATTGAAAGAATCCACCGATCACCTCCTCAAATAGATCCCAAAAAGAAATCTTCTAGGAATATTGTCACCAAATTCCAGAGCTCCCAGATCAAGGAGAAAATACTGTAAGCAGCCAGAAAGAAACAATTTGAGTATTGTGGAAACACAATCAGAATAATCCAAGATCTAACAGCTTCTACATTAAGAGATTGAAGGGCTTGGAATACGATATTCCGGAGGTCAATGGAGCTAGGATTAAAACCAAGAATCACCTACCCAGCAAAACTGAGTATCATGCTCCAAGGCAAAATATGGATTTTCAATAAAATAGAGGACTTTCAAGCTTTCTCAGTGAAAAGACCAGAGCTGAATAGAAAATTTGACTTTCAAACACAAGAATCAAGAGAAGCATGAAAAGGTAATCAAGAAAAAGAGCAAGAAAAAGAAATTCACAGAGACTTACTAAAGTTGAACTGTTTTGTTTACATTTGTACATGGAAAGATGATGTGTATAATTCATAAGACCTGGGGTAGCTGAAGGGAATATGCATATATATATATATATATATATATATATATATATATATATATATGTATATATATGTGTGTGTGTGTGTGTGTATGTATATGTATATATGCATCTATATATGTATGTGTGTGTATATATATAGAGAGAGGGGGGGGCACAGGGGTGAGTTGAAGAAATAAAATCAAATTAAGGGATGAGAGAGGAATATATTGAGAGAGGGGAAAAGGGAGAGATAGAATGGGGTAAATTATCTCGCATAAAAGTGGCAAGAAAAAGCAGTTCTGTAGGAAGAGAAGAGAAGGCAAGTGAGGGGGAATGAGTGGTGAATCTTGCTCTCATCAGATTTGACCTGAGGAGGGAATACCATACACACTCAATTGGGTATCTTACCCCACAGGAAAGAAGGAGGAAGAAGATAAAAAAGGGGGAATGATAGAAGGAAGGGCAGATGGAGGAGGAGGTAATCAAAAACAAACACTTTCAAAAAGGGACAGGGTCAAGGGAGAAAATTGGATAAAAGGGGATAGGTTAGGAAGGGAGCAAAATATAGTTAGTCTTTCACAACATGAGTATTGTGGAAGGGTTTTACATAATGATACACGTGCGACCTATGTTGAATTGCTTGACTTCTTAGGGAGGGTGGGTGGCAAGGGAAGAGGGGAGAGAATTTGAAACTCAAAGTTTTAAAAACAGATGTTCAAAAACAACAAAAAAAAGTTTTTGCATGCAACTAGAAAATAAGATACACAGACAATGGGGCATAGAAATTTATCTTGCCCTACAAGAAAGGAAGGGAAAAGGGGATGGGAGAGGAGTGGGGAGACAGAAGGGAGGGCTGACTGGGGAATGGGGCAACCAGAATATACGCCATCATGGAGTGGGGGGGAGGGTAGAAATGGGGAGAAAATTTGTAATTCAAACTTTTGTGAAAATCTATGCTGAAAACTAAATTTATTAAAGAAATTAAATTTTAAAAAAACAGTTGGAAAATATTAATTGCTCAGGGACAGGCCAAGCCAATATAATAAAAGTGACAATTCTGCCTAAATTAATCTATTTATTCAGTGTCATACCAATCAAACTATCAAAAAATTTTATAAAGCTAGAAAAATAATAACAAAATGAATCTAGAAGAGCAAAAGCTCAAGAATATCAAGAGAATCAATGGAAAAAAATGTGAAAGAAGGTGGTCTAGCCATACCATGTCTCATCTCAAACTGTATTATAAAACAATAATTATCAAAAAAACAATCTAGTATTGGCTAAGAAATTGAGTGGTAGATCGATGGAGTAGATTAGGTACAAATTGCATTATAGTAAATGACCACAGTAATCTAGCGTATGATAAGCCCAAAGGTCTAAGCTTTTGGAACAAAAACTCATCTGGAAAACAGCACAGCAAAAACTAGGTATAGACCAAAATCTCACACCATATACCAAGATAAGGTCAAAATGAGTACATGATTTACACAGGAAGGTAGATTTGGACACTAGTTCATGGAAGAACTTCCTAACAAACAGAAATCCAACAATGGACTAGGTATTCTCAGGAGTTATGGATCATCCCATCACTGGAAGTGTTTAAACAAAGGGTAGATAACGACTTCTTAGGCTTGTCTCAGAGGAGATTCATTCTTCAGATAGAGGATTAGATCAGAAGCTCTCTCACACTCCTTGCAGCTCCAAGATTAAGTGATACTCAATTCTAATGCGTTGAAACAACCAGTTTGTCTTCATTAAATAAATTAACCTAATGTAGCCAACAAGATAGAGGACTAAGCATTTTCTCCAGTGTTCATGAACTCTCAAAACTCCTTAAAATGGGAATTATGCACAAGAAGTAAATTACCAGGAGTCGTCTCTGCAGGCCAAAACTCCAAGGAATCTAACAAGGTAATGAATGGAGGTTAATATCTAATTCCTCACTTGTTCACTCAGCATCTCCTTCAACACCAGCCCCCCTTACTCTGGCAGGATAGCAAAGGCTTGTGCTCTGGGATACAATCAGTAATTTCCTTGCTACTGCTGCTGCTGCTGCTGCTGCTGCTACTGCTGCTGCTGCTGCTATAGTCTCTGTCAGAACATTCTGCCCCTGCCTTCACTTCACCATTCTGTAACAAGCATCAGAGCTCATCTCTGCCCATCCCCCAGCTCCATGTAAAGGAGAGCTGGTTTGGGAAAGCAAAGGACTGTTCTGCCTAGGACAGCAGCATGCCACTATAGTACCATTCAGTCAAAGAACCTGAGAACAGAGGGGACAGGGGCAAGGCACCAAACTGTTGGAATAGGGGAGGCTATACCATCCTTTAAGGAAAAGGAACCAGCAATCCAGCTAGGGACAATTCTCTCATCTCAGAAAGCACTTGGTGCAGGGAATGAAGCTGGCAAAAAAAAATGAGTTGTCCAACATGGGAAGAGGCTGAGATGGTTTTGTGGTATGTGCCTTAAGAGATCTGCCATTAAAGTGGGAGAAGTCAGAAAGCAAGCTATAGGAGAATATGAGGGAAAAATAACTGAAATTACCAAAGATCTCAGGAGGAATAAGACATTTAAAAACCTTAAGCATAAGCAGATGAAACAATAGGGAAGGCATTAAAACAGAAGGTAAGATTACCACCAAGTCATCTAAATGAGTCCAAATATATATAAATAATATGGCCAAATAAAACACATTGAACCAACAATGGAAATTGATGAGGCAGGGAGCCATGTGGAGTCCCCAGTCAACATGGAACCACCATGAAATGTTGCCAAAAAGTTCAAAAGAGAGATATGAATTGTAATAGAAGATTCTGCGGCCTTCACAGCAGAAATAATTGGCAGAATAGAAGTCAGATAAAACCAACTAGCATTTCTTAGGTAGTTTCTGTGTGGCAGGCATTGTGCTAATCACTAGGGATACAAAAAAAACTAAACAAAAAAGTCCCTACTCTTGAGGAGCTCACAGTCAGATGGGAAAGACAATATGCAAACAACTATGTACAAACAAAAATATATACAGAATAAGTTGGGGATAATCTTGGAGAGAAGTCACTAAGATTAAGGAGGACTGAGAAAGATTTCCTGCATAATGTAGGTCATTAGCTGAGACTTGAAGAAAGACAGGGAATCCAGGAGGCAGAGAAGAGGAGGGAGAGAGTGCCAGATATGGGAGACAGCCAGTGAAAGTGCACAAAGTAGTGGGAAGGCATACCTCGTCTGAGGAGCAGCAAGGGAGTTAGTGTTACTGGATCATAGAGTACCTGGGGAAAATACTTGGCATTAAACTCAGGAGCTTAAAAATATTTGTTGAATTTGAAAGATAAAACTGCTTTTAAATTCAATTTTCTTCCTGAAATTTGGTTTGTATAATTAGATTTTCTAGCTAACTTGTAACATCAAAAATAGAATGAAGTTCAGAGTTATAAAAGAAACAACCTACATAAACATTATAATACATAGAAAAGATTTAAATTGAAAATAGTAAATTATTAATTCTATTTACTCCAGCAAATTCATGAATATTTTGGGGGAAATACCATTAACTATATTATATTTTTATAAATGATCCATTGGGCTGAGATAGAAATAAGACTACAACATTTTACTAGTTTAAAAAATGGAATAATAAATATTTAATATTTATCTGAAAAATAGATATCTATATAGCAGAGCATAGTTGAGGCTGGCAGGTACCAGCATGCTTATCAAAGAATGACATCAAGCCATCCAGCCTGGCACATCAGCCTTTGACTGCCGCCTTCACTATCTACAGTATCTCCAATTATTCTTCCTTATTTCCCATTACCATTCTGGGACAATCTGTT
Source organism: Trichosurus vulpecula (assembly GCF_011100635.1). Taxonomy (NCBI): domain Eukaryota; kingdom Metazoa; phylum Chordata; class Mammalia; order Diprotodontia; family Phalangeridae; genus Trichosurus; species Trichosurus vulpecula. Next base: position 74,052,578 of record NC_050573.1, read on the forward strand.
CAAATGTATCCAGATAGTCTAGTCTTCTTCCCCAACTGTTTCTCCTTAGGCATCAGGGACAGAATTTAATGACAAGAGGGAATCACTGTACTAACACATACAACCCACTCTTCTGGTATAATGAATAGGCAATGATAACTGAGAAAGGTTGCCAAATATTAGAGATGTGTAAACTCTTCACAGGATTGTTAAAAGAACGTAGAAAAACAGGGCAGTTTTCCTTATGTCTCATCTAAAATCCTTCTAATATAAAAGCCTATATAATATTTCAACACCACAAAAATCTTTCAATTCTCAACTTCAGTGGTCAACATCTCTTAGCAGATATTTATGTTTTTACATAATAATTTTGATTGTGAAAATAGAATCTTACATTGTAAGGAGATTGTGACTTAATTTTGTTTTCCTATTACTGGGAATTTAGGTTCCTATAATCAGCTAGGCTAATATAATTAGAATAGCTGGATGGAAGAAGATGGCTGAATTGCTGCATTTATCTATTTTTTGAGGTTTAGGAACCTATAGGTGGTAGGAGAAAAAGTAAGTTCTAAGCTCTACTACTGTACAGAGCTGAATCAATCAATAAGCATTTATTAAGCACCCACAAGTGCCAGGCACTGTGCCAAGTACTGGGGATACAAAAAGAGGCAAAAGACAGTCCCTGCCTTCAGGGAGCTCACAATCTGACAGGGGAGAAAACAAGCAAACAAATATGTATAAACAAGCTATTTGCAGGATAGATAGGAAATAACTAATAGAAAGAAGGCTCTAGAATTAAGTGAGGGCAGGAAAGGCTTGCCTGTAAAATGTGGTATTTTAATTGGGACTTAAAGGAAACCATTTAGGCAGAGACAAAGAGGGAGAGCATTCCAGGCATGGGGACAGCCAGAGAAAATGTCCACAGTCAAGAGATGAAATGTCATTTTCACAGAATAGCCAGGAGGCCAGTGCCACTGGATTGAAGAGTATGTGGTGTGGATTAAGGTATGAAGAAGACTGGAAAGGGAGAAGGGGGCCAAACAGGGCATTTTATATTTGACCCTATTGATGATAGGGAGTTACTATAGTTGGGGTGGAGGTAACTAGGGACAATGACACATGGTTGAACCTGAGCTTTAGGAAAATCACTTCAATAGCTGAATGGAGGGTGGATTGGAGTGGGGAGACACTTAAGGCAGGCCAACCCAAGAGCAGACTATTGAAATTGTCCAATAACGAAGTGATGGGGCACCAGAGTGGTGGCAGTGTCAGAGGAGAGAAGGGAGTGTATTCAAGAGATGTGACAGAGTTGAGATCAACTGGCCTTGGCAACAGCTTGGGTACCAGGAGTGAGAGAGAGTGAGGAATCCAGGATGACTCCTAGGCTGTGAATCTAAGAGACTGAGAGGATGGTGTTGCCTCTACATTAGCAAGGAAAGTAGGAGAAACACAGAAATTCAGAGTGGCACAGAAAGACAAATTCTGAACTAAAGATAATAGAAACGTAAAATCAGTACATAAACAGATAAGTACAGAAGCTGGTGGTCTAATGTTACATTCACATTCTGAAGCAATATGTTTTGGTACCTACAGCACCCAGGTGTGACCATGTCACTCCCCTCCCTGCTCAAGAAATTCCAATGAATAGCTCCGAACTGACTCCAAGATAAAGTACAAACTCTTCTGTTTGGCACTGCAAACCTGTCCCAATATGGTTCTAGTCCCTCTTTCCTGGCTTATTACACATTACTCTCTTTCACAGATTACATTCCAGCTAAATCAGTACTTTCTATTCTGTTCTTCTGAATAAGAACCACTATAGTTTACTCCTTTCCTTCCAATGGAATATTAGGCTCAATTAAAGTTATTTTCTAAGGAAGATATTTAAGTATTTATTAATATCTCAATTGAGTAGTTGAAATTATTATAGCTACCATGATTTAATCATTTAATAATACCATTAAAATTATTAATATTTACTTTTTAGCCCTATTGGGATTTGACATTATAACCATTTTGTGACATATAAAAAGTTCAAATGACATGGCGTCTGGATAATAAATCATTTTATTAATTATGCTACTAATAATTAATAAAAGGGGTCACTGACACTCTCAAATACCAACGACCCTTCATGGAACTCAATCAACACTTATATGCCCTTGGAAGAGTAGGTGTTCCTGAGGGTGTCAATCAACTCTGATTGGTTAATAATTAATAAGAGGAAAGAATATTATAATGAGAGTTGGGCTTGTTCTAATGAGGGGCTCGGGGACATGACTCTGATCACTCAGTCTTGGACAAAAAGACACCTCTTATCCAGTCTACCCTTGCCTAGGGCAATCTAGAAGAAAGGAGGTCCACTTCTGCTTGGACCTGGCAGAGTGGAACACCATGGGTTGGAATTCACCTTAGATTAAATTCTTTGTAAAGTTCTCTAGTTGGGTAGGGCAATAAATCCTACCCAGGATCCAAAGACTTGTACTGGGGGATTTGAGCAATCTCATCCATCAACAATGTCCTTCAGATGCTGGCTTGACCTAGAAGAGGACGACTTTTCAGAAAGGGAAATTCAATCCTGGGTCTCTCCAATGTTAACAATTAGTTATTTAATAATCATTTCTCTCTATTTCAGTTGCAGGTTCACAGACTTGGAGATCAAAGGACCTTAGAGATCCACCTAGTCCAAATCCTTAATTTTACAAATGAGGAAAGTAAGGCAAAGAGAGCTTACAGTGACTTTCTCGAGGTCATACAGCAAATCTACAGTGGGATTTGAATCCAGGTCTTTCCTACTCCAAAAGCCAGTGTCCAATCTACTACATGACAACCAAGCACAATAAAGTTTTTTTTTTAAATTAAGTCATCATAGGATAAAATTATTATATAATTAAATTATTAGATTAGTATAGTCCTATATAAATTACATTCACATGGAGAAAAACAATACACTGAATCGTTGAGCAAGATCTAGAAAAAATATTTTTAAATTTGTAACTAAAATAATTATTAAAATACTGGCACGGAATGTTTATTTTATCATTGGAGTGAAAGCATGTCACAGAGGAAAGAGAAGTGGATTCAGAGTCTGAAAATAAATCTTGTTTCTGGCACTGCACTGCACTCTTCTGGACATCTCTATTATGCCCCAGGAATCTCTTCATCCTGAAAGATTACTTCAGCCCTCTGACACATCAGTACTCTCTTGTGAGAAATAATGACTGTAATAACTATTGAGAAGCATGGAATGATGGAGAGTGAAGTAAGCAGAGCCAGGAAAACAATGTAGGCAGTGATTACAACAACAAAAGTGAAAAAAATATCACAAAACAATTAAATTGAATGTTGCAGAATTACAAAGAAAAATCTTGACCCCAAAAAAAGAGATGTGAGAAGACCTACCACCACCACCCCATTCCTCTACAGAAGCGGGAGATCAATGGGAGATCAATGAACAATTCAGATATTTTCATTTTATTGATTGGTTTTGAATGGTTTTTCTCTTTGTCTTTTTTTCTTTAAAATGATTTCTGGAAGAGAGAAGGGATAATGGGAGAAATTAAGCAAAGTAAAAATAAAAGCTATTAATAAAAATTTATTTTAAAAAATTAATACATTGGCCTATAATTTCACTGAACAGGTGACCAAATCATCTTCTCTGTGAAGATACAGATTGTCAACTAATTGAGTACAAATATGTAGACACAGGAAAAACAGGAGAGCAGATTCCATTTTCTCAAGCCCTCTTCAGGGCAGCTAGGTAGTATAGTAGATAGAGTGCCAGGCCTGGAGTCAGGAAGACCTGAGTTCAGATTTGACGTCTGATATTAGCTGTGGCAAGTTGCTTAACCCTGTTTGCATCAGATTCCTCAGCTATAACATGAGCTGGAAAAGACAATGGCAAACCAGACCAGTGTCTTTGCGAAGAAAACCCCAAAAAGGGTCACAAAAAGTCAGACATGACTGAAAAGTGACTAAACAACAAGCTCTCTTCAGTGCTCAACTCCTTCTGATATTTTGATTTTCTTTTCTTGAGGAATCTCCAATTTTTCTTCATTAGGTATCATTCATGCCTTCAATGAAGGCATGAACAAATATTTACTAAGTACCTAGTACTATGTGACAGGTACTATGTTGATTACTGAGGATACAAAGACAAAATTTAAAACAATCCCGCCTTCCATAAGTTTACATTCTCTTGGGGAACAAGAGATTTTCACAGCTTGATAAATGAAATATATTTTAAGGATAGAAAGAGCAGCAACCTCTAAGGGGATCAGAAAACTCTTCCTGTAGGAGCTAGGAGCTGAGTTAAGCCTAAGTGGAAATTCAAGAAGCATTTATTAAGTGCCTACTACATAGTCTAGAATAGGGTGGAATAGAATAGAATGGGACAGAATGGGATAGAATGAAAATACAATGAAATGGAATAGAATAGAATGGAACAAAATGGAATGGAATGGAATGGAATGGAATAGAATGAAAATAAAATGGAAAGGAAAAGAATAGAAGGAAATGGAATGAAATAAAACAGAACGAAAATAGAATGAAATTGAATAGAACACAATGGAACAGAATAGAATGGAATGCAATGCAATGGAGTGGAATAGAATGAAATAGAATAGGATAGAACAGAAAGGAATGAAATGGAGTGGAAGACAGTGAAATGGAACTGAATAGAACAGAATAGAATGGAACAGAATAGAATGGAATGGGAAGGGATAGAATGGAAACAGAATGAAATGGAATAGAATAGAATGGAATGCAATGCAATGCAATGGAGTGGAATAGAATGAAATGGAATAAAATAGAATGAAATGGAAAGAAATAGAATAGAATAAAACTGACTAGCATGGAACAGAACAGAATGGAATAGTTTGGAAAGGAATGGAATAGAACAGAACAAAATGAAATGGAATGGAATGGAATAGAGTGGAATGAAAAAGAATAGAATGGACATAGAATAAAATGAAATAATGAAATGAAATAGAATAGAATGGAACAGAATGGAATGGTAAGAGAATAGAATGTGATAGAATGGAATGGAACCGATTAGAATGGAACAGAATGGAATGGAATGGAAGGGAATAGATCAGAGTAGAACAGAATGGAATGGAATAGGATTAGTCCCTTCAAACTACATTTCTTCTCCCCTCCCCCTTGGTATACAGTGTATCACAATGGAACAGGTATTGGGTTTGGAATTACAAGACATGAGTTCAAACCCAGGGAGATCATATTAGCTGTAGTCATTCTCATATTATCTCCCAGGAGAATGAAAATGGTACTGACTTTGGAGCAAGGGGATGTAAGTCAAAATAATCCAGATTCACTACTTAGTACCTCTGTGACCACAGGCAATTCACTTTACCACTCTGAGCTTAACTTCTTCATCTGTAAAATGAGGGGGTTGGACTAGATGGCCTCTAATGCGCCTCCCAGCTCTAAGGCAAGGATTCATTGATACTATTTCAAACAGCCCTATTTCTCCTTGACCTACTGAAACCTCATTTAATTATCTTCTAGTCCACTCCAGAGTGTCCTTTGATACAACTGTCCTTTTCTCTATAAATTCCACAACATCTTTGAACTTTTCAAACAGTGGCATGCTCATGTCCTGAACTTAAATTAAATCTGATTCAAGGCCCAAGATGGTGAAGAAAAGAGAGTATTCTGGACAAACTCTCCCAACATTCCCCTCTAAACAACTTTAAAATAATGCATCAAATGGAATTCTAAAGCAGCACAACTACCAAAAGGTTGGGGTAAGACTTTTTTGAGCCCAAGACAACTTGGGATGTCAGAAAGAAAGATCTGTGACACTGTGGTATGGGCTGGCCAGGAGGGCAGTATGGTGGAGACACCAGTTGTGGGTCTTAGAGGTGGCAATGGTGGCAGCAGCAGCCACTATTCCAGGAGTTCTCACCCTCTAGAAATGGTAATGGGATTGAACACCTGGTCAGAAAGAGATTCCAGGCAACTCCTGGGCTAACTCAGGGAGCAGGAACTGGTGCCAGTTGGCAATTCCATTAACTATTATCCACATCCAGGTTGCAGTTCCAGGGTGGAGAGCAGTTGTGGTCATGAGAAATCAGAGGCTCTAACTGGATAAGGACCAGAGGGCAGATCAGGAGAGCAGCAAACATACCTCATCCTGGATCACACAACCTAGGAAATCCTGAAAACTTGCAGGTCCCTAGAACTACCTGTGAAAACAGCATGATGAAAAAGCCTGAAGCTTGGGACAGTGACATCTTCCCCCACCCACCCAAGAGGTAAACACAATCCAATTCTAACATAAAGTTTGAGTTTTAAAATAGGCTAGAAAAATGAGCAAAGAACTTGACCACAAAAAGCTACTATGGTAACAGGGAAGTTCAAGACAGAGTCAGAGCAATTTGAAAGCCTTTACAAGCAAAGACTCAGAGAAAAACAGATTTGATGCAAGCTCAACAAGAATTCCTAAAAGAGCTAAATAAAGAGGTAAAAAAAATTTAATCAAATAAAAGCAGAAGAGGAAAAATTGAGAAAAGAAATGAGAGCAATATAAGAAAATTATGAAAAGAGAATTAACAGCTTAGTAAAAGAGGCACAAAAAATACTGAAGAAAATAACTCCTTAAAAGCAGAATAAGTCAAATGATAAAAGAAATACAAAAATCTCACTGAAGAAAATAATTCCTTAAAAATTAGAATTGGTTAAGTGGAAGCTAATGATTCCATGAGATAATAAGAAATAATAAAACAAAGTCCAAAAATAGAAGAAAATGTGAACTATTTCACTGGAAAAATAACTGGCTTAGAAAATACATCAAAGAGAAACAACTGAAGAATTATTGGACTACCTGAAAGTCATCACAAAATACAGCCTAGAAATCATATCTCAAAATATTATAAAACTGCCCAGATATCTTGGAACCAAACGGCAAAATGGAAATTGAAAGAGTCATCAATCAATCACCTCCTAAAAGAGATCCCAAGATGAAAACTCCCAAGAATATTATAGCCAATACCAGAGTTCCTAAGTCAAGGAGAAAATATTTAAAAGCATCCAGAAAGAAACCATTTAAATATCATGGAGCTACAGTCAGGATCACACAAGATTTAGCATTTACAACTATTAAGAAGAAGAGGGGGGCGGCTAGGTGGCACAGTGAGTAGAGTACCGGCCCTGGAGTCAGGAGGACCTGAGTTCAATATTCGGCCTCAGACACTTAACACACTTACTAGCTGTGTGACCTTAGGCAAGCCACTTAACCCCAATTGCCCTGCCTTCCCTCCTCCAAAAAAAAAAAGCGTAAGGTTTGGAATATGACATTCTGGAAGGTAAAGGAGCTAAAATTACAACTACAAATAACCTACCCAGTCAAATTGAGTATATTCAATCTTAGAAGGGCAAAATGGATATTTAATGAAATGGAGGACTTTTAAGTATTACTCATGAAAAGACCAGAGCTGAATAGAAAATTTGACATTTAAACACAAGATTGAAGAGAGACATAAAAAGATATACATGAGTGACAAATCATGGAGAACTTAATTAAGGTTAAACAGTTTACATTCCCAAATGGGAAGATGCAACATGTAATCTCTAAGAACTTCATCATCATTAGAGCAATTTAAAGGAGTCTGCTTAGACAGAGGGCATCAGTATGAATCTTAAAAAAATTGAAGGCAAAGAAAGATAGATATACTGGAAGAAGAGCAAAGGGAGAAGAATAGGGGAAATTAACTCATATAAAAAGGCACACAAGGAAGAGTATTTTACAATAGAGGGGAAAATAGGGGAACAGGCAGTGCTTGAGCCTCAGTGATCTATACTGGTTCAAAGTATAAAAATATGTGTGTATACAAAGATATATGTGTATATATATATATATATATGTATAGATATAATATGCACACATATATTTGCATATATATGTATATGCCTGTGTATGTGTGTGTATAGAAGCTAGATGGCTCAGTGGATAGAGCTCTAGGCCTGGAGTCAGGAAGACCTGAGTTCAAATACACCCTTAGACACTTACTATCTGTGTGACCCTGAGCAAGCCACTTAACCTGTGTTTGCCTTAATCCACTGAATAAGGAAATGACAGACTACTCCTATATCTTTGCCAAGAAAACCCTAGGGATAGTATTGGTGTACTGTGGTCTGTGGAGTCACAAAGAATCAGATACAACTGAACAACTATATGATAAAAACACACATATGCATATAGAAATATATCTTACCAAATAGGAAGCAAGAGGGGAAGGGGCTAAGAGGAAGAAGGGGGTGATAAGAGGAGGAGCCAGATTAAGAGAAGCAGTGGTGAGAAACAAAACAGACTTCTGGGGAGGGGGAGAGAGAGAGAGAGGGGGAGAGAGAGAGAGAGAGAGAGAGAGAGAGAGAGAGAGAGAGAGAGAGAGAGAGAGAGAAACAGAAGAAAGTAGAATGAAGGGAAATACAGAATCATAACTGTGAATATGAATGAGATGAACTAACTCATAAATTAAAGCAGAATGCAGAATGGATTAGAAACCAGAATCCAACAATATGTTGTTTTCAAGAAACATACTTGAAACAGAAAGACATACAAAATTAAAATAAGGGGCTAGAGCAGAGTCTATTACGCTTCAGCTAAAGTAAAAAAAGGCAGGGGTAACAATCATGAACTCAAACAAAGCAAAAGCAAAAATAGATCTAATTAAAAGATATAATTTTTTCATGTGAGCAACAAGATAACACACTAGACATTTTCTCTGATCTCCATGACTTCTCAGACCTCCTCAAAACAGAAATTATGTGCCAAAGATAAAGCAACTTGTACTATTTCCATGGTCTAGGACATCAAGAATCCAAAATAAGGTTAAAAAAAATACCAAACCCAGGAACTGATACTCACTGACCCTGACCTCAATTAGCACCCTTTTCCCACTTGCCGTACTACCAGCATTGAGAACATGACACAGACTTACATCAAAACTTATCCCTATACCCTGGACCTCCCTCCCTCTGTCCAGTGCCATAGGGAGCCTGGCTCCAGACTCCAGAAAAACTGTGGACATTTTCTTGGGCTTTGATAGCCAGCTTGGTCATAGCCCTTGAAGAGGAAAAGCTGTCTGGGGGCTGCAACCTAGAAGCACCTATAATGCAAGACTCTGAACTATCCATTGCTAAACTGTCAATGCCAGGGAAAGCAGGCTCCTAATGTAAGATTGTTATGGAATACTATTATGCTGTAAGAAATGGTGAAGGAGATGGTTTCAGAAAAACCTGGAAAGACTTATATGATCTGATGCAAAGTGAAGTGAGCAGAACCAGAAGAACAGTATACAGAAACAGCAATACTACAATGATAATTGACTGTGAAAGACTTAGCTACTCTGATCAATAAAATACAACACCCATTCCTATTTAAAAATGCTAGAAAACATAGGAATAAATGGAGCCTTCCTTAAAATTATAAATAGCATCTATCTAAAACCATCAACAAGCATTATTTGTAATGGCGATAATCTAGAGGCATTCCCAATAAGATCAGGGGTGAAACAAGGACGTCCATTATCACCTGTACTATTCAATTTGGCACTAGAAATGTTAACAGTAGCAATAAGAGAAGAAAAAGAAATTGAAGGAATTGGAATAGGTAAAGAAGAAACTAAATTATCACTTTTTGCAGATGATATGATGATTTACTTAGAGAATCCTAGAGAATAAAGTAAAAACTACGTGAAATAATAAACAACTTTAGCAAAGTTGCAGGATATAAAATAAACCCATATAAATCCTCAGCATTCCTATACATTACTAACAAAGCCTAACAGCAAGAGATAGAGAAATTCCATTCAAAGTTACTGTAGACACTATAAAATATTTGGGAGTCTATCTGCCAAGACAAACCCCAGACCTATATGAACATAATTATGTTTACTTTTCATGCAAATAAAGTCAGATCTAAATGAATGGAAAAATATCAGTTGCTCATGGTTAGGCCAAACTAATATAATAAAAATGACAATTTTACCTAAATTAATTTATCTGTTTGGTGCCATACCAATCGAACTACCAAAAAATTAGTTTACAGAGCTTGAAAAAATAATAACAAAATTCATCTGGAAGAACAAGAGGTCTAGAATATCAAGGGAATTAATGAAAAGAAATGCTAGGGAAACTGGCCTAGCCATACCAGATATTAAACTGTACTACAAAGCAGCAGTCATCAAAACTACCTGGTACTGGCTAAGAAACAGAGTGGTGGATCAGTGGAATAGGATGGTCAATGACTATAGCAATCTACTCTTTGATAAACCCAAAAAATCCAGCTTCTGGACTAAGAATTCACTATTTCACAAAAACTGCTGGGAAAATTGGAAAATGGGAGGGCAGAAACTGGGCATAGACCAATATCTTACACCATATACCAAAATAAAGTCAAAATGGGTTCATGACTTACAAATAAAGACTGATACTATAAGCAATTTGGGAGAGCAAGGAATGGTTTACCTATCAGATTTATGGAAAAGCAAAGAATTCATGACACAACAAGAGATAGACAGCATTACAAAATGCAAAATAGATAATTTTGATTATGTTAAATTGAAATGTTTTTGTATAAAAAAGCTAATGCAACAAAGATTAGGAGGGAAGCAGAAAATTGGGAGAAAATCTTTACAACTATTGTCTCTGATAAAGGCCTCATCTCTAAAACATACAGGGAACTGAGTCAAATTTACAGGAATACAAGTCATTCCCCAATTGAGAAATGGTCAAAGGTATGAACAGGCAGTTTTCAGAGGAAGAAATTAAAGATATCTATAGGCATATGAAAAATGCTCAAAATCACTACTGATTAGAGAACTGCAAATCAAAACAACTCTTAGATACCACATCTCTCCTGTCAGATTGGCTAAAATGACAAAACAGGAAAATGATAAATGCTGGAGAAGATGCGGGAAAATTGGAGCATTGTTACATTGCTGGTGGAGTTGTGAACTGATCCAGGCATTCTGGAGAGCAATTTGGAACTATGCCCAAAGGGCTATAAAAATGTGCATCCCTTTGACCCAGCAATACCACTTCTATGGTTGTATCCCAAAGAGATCACACAAGTGGGAAAAGGACCCATATGTACAAAAATATTTATAGCAGCCCTTTTTGTAGCAGCAAAGAATTGGAAATCAAGGGGATGCCCATCAATTGGGGAATGGCTGAACAAGTTGTGGTATATGAAGGTAATGGAATATTACTGTGCTATAAGAAATGGGGATGATATGGACTTCATAATAACCTGGAAAAACCTACACGATATAATGCTGAGCGAGGGGAGCAGAACCAGCAGAACATTATACACAACCACAGATATATGGATTCTGTGATGACTAACCCTGATAGACTTGGCTTTTCTCAGCAATACAAGGTGCAAAGACAACTCCAAAGGACTCATGATGGAGAGAGCTATCTACATCCAGAGAAAGTATTATGGAGTCTGAATGCAGATTGAGGCCCACTACATGCTCTCCCTTTTTTCCCTTTTTTTTTCTCTTTTGTTTTGGTCTTTGTTTTTTGGGGGGTTTTTTTGGTTTTGTTTCTTCTTTCTCATGATTTATTCCATTGGTCATAATTCCTCTTTACAACTTGACTATTGTGTAAATAAATTCAATGTGAAGTTATATGTAGGAGATATATCAGATTCCATGCTGTCTTGGGAAGGGGGGGGGGGCAAGAAAATCTGGAATTCAAAGTTATGTGGAACTGAGTGTTGTAAACTAAAAATAAAAAATCTTAGTTATAAAACAAATAAAATGATCTGCAATAATTCCAAAAGACTTGTGTTGAAAAATGCTGTCCATCTCCAGAGAGAGAACTAATGAATTCTGAATATATTTGGAAGCTTTTTTTCTTCCACATTTTTTTGCTTTTTGGGGGGGCAGGGAGTGCAATGTGGCCAACGTGGAAATATGTTTTATATGACTTCAAATGTATAATGGGTATGGTTTTTCTTTTCTTCACAATGGGTGGGGAAGGGGCAGGAGGGAGGGGAAGAATTTGGAACTAAAATTTTTTTCAATGAGCCTAGATACCATCTTTCAAGAAATTATCAAGAACTGCCCTGATATTCTAGAGCCACAGGGCAAAATAGAAATTGAAAGAATCCATCGATCACCTCCTCAAATAGATCCCAAAAAGAAATCTTCTAGGAATATTGTTGCCAAATTCCAGAGCTCCCAGATCAAAGAGAAAATACTGCAAGCAGCCAGAAAGAAACAATTTGAGTATTGTGGAAACCCAATCAGAATAACCCAAGATCTGGCAGCTTCTACATTAAGAGATCGAAGGGCTTGGAATGCGATATTCCGGAGGTCAATGGAGCTAGGATTAAAACCTAGAATCACCTACCCAGCAAAACTGAGTATCATGTTCCAAGGCAAAATATGGATTTTCAGTAAAATAGAGGACTTTCAAGCTTTCTCAGTGAAAAGACCAGAACTGAATAGAAAATTTGACTTTCAAACACAAGAATCAAGAGAAGCATGAAAAGGTAATCAAGAAATGGAAATTGCAAGGGACTTACTAAAGTTGAACTGTTTTGTTTACATTCCTACATGGAAAGATGATGTGTATGATTCATGAGACCTCAGTATTAGGGTAGTTGAAGGGAATATGCATATATTTATATATATATATATATATATATATATATGTTTATGTATATATATAAGTGAATGTGTATGTATGTATATATCTATGTGTATATGTATGTATGTGTATGAATGTGTACATATATATATGTGTGTTTTTATATATGTATATATATATGTAAAAGAGAGAGACACAGGGTGAGTTGAAGATGAAGGGAAGATATCTAAAAGAAATAAAATGAAATTAAGGGATGAGAGAGCAACATACTGAGAGAGGGAGATAGGGAGAGATAGAATGGGGTGGATTATCTCGCATAAAGGTGGCAAGAGGAAGCAGTTCTGTGGGAGGAGGGGAGAGGGCAGGTGAGGGGGGAATGAGTGAACCTTGCTCTCATCAGATTTGGCCTGAGGGGGAATACCATACATACTCAGTTGGGTATCTTACCCCACAGGAAAGAAGAGGGAGGAAGATAAAAAAAAATAAAAGGGGGGGGATGATGGAGGGGAGGGCAGATGGGGGTGGAGGTAATCAAAACAAACACTTTGGAAAGGGGACAGGGTCAAGGGAGAAAATTCAATAAAGCGGGATGGGTTGGGAAGGAGCAAAATGTAGTTAGCCTTTCACAACATGAGTATTGTGGAAGGGTTATACATAATGATACATATGTGGCCTAGGTTGAATTGCTTGACTTCTTAGGGAGGGTGGGTGGGAAGGGAAGAGGGGAGAGAATTTGGAACTCAAAGTTTTAAAAGCAGATGTTCAAAAACAAAAAAAGTTTTTGCATGCAACTAAAAAATAAGATACACAGGCAAAGGGGCGTAGAAATTTATCTTGCCCTACAAGAAAGGAAGGGAAAAGGGGATGAGAGGGGAGGGGGGTGATAGAGGGGAGGGCTGACTGGAGAACAGGGCAACCAGAATATAAGCCATCTTGGAGTGGGGGGAGGGTAGAAATGGGGAGAAAATTTGTAATTCAAACTGTTGTGAAAATCAATGCTGAAAACCAAATATGTTAAATAAATAAATTTAAATTAAAAAAAAAGAAGAGAACAAGAGGATATTCAGAAAGAATCACAGACAAGCAGGATAATTTTAAAAGTAATATGTAAAATTTCTTACATGCTTTTAAAAATAAGCAGTATAAAAATGGAGGTTCATGTTCCATATACAATCCTCTTTTTATGTTCTTCTTGTGTATATGGAAATGCATTTTTAAGCAAAAATTTTTATCTTGTGTTTTTTAAAGACTGCTTTTATTCAAATAATTTTAAAGATTTTTAGCAAAATGGATGTTAATGTTATTAAGAGGTTTTCTTCATCTATCAATATGATTATGTGATTTGTAGTATTTGAGGCATTAATATAATTGTGTTAACTCTTTTGTTATCTAATGCTGAACCTTGTATTCTTCCTGGTATAAACCCAACTAGGTTATAATGAATATTTTGTGGCTATATTCCTGTAATCTCTCCCTTAGAGTTTTATTCAAATTTTCTGTTTCATTATTCAATAAATACATCAATCAATCGTTATTTTTCTCTGCTTTATCCCTACTGAGTTTGGGTATTATAACAATATTTGCCTTCATGATAAGAATTTTAGAGAGTATTTTTCCAGTTTTTAATAAAAATGCTTAAATTATAGATATCACTGCCCTTTAAAATGTATGATATTATGTGTCTACAAATTTTTCTCACCCAGGGTTCCCTCCTCCATCTTTGGTAATTCTTTTATAGTTTGTTTAATTTCACCTTTTGAGATTGAATTGTTTAAGATGTTTGGATCCAAAATATGGGTGTTTTATTTTTTGTAGATAATTATCTATTTCCTTTAGATTTTCTGCTTTATTGGTGTACATTTGTATCCAATAGGTGGTGATCACCTATTTTATTTCTTCTCTGTGCATTTTCTTTTTTCTTTTTTTAATTTGATTTTTCTCTTTTTTATCAGGGTAGTTGAAACTTTATTGATTTTTTTAAACTTCTAAAATAAAATTTTCATTTTATCATTTCTGCAGACTTTTAAATTTTTTATTAATTACAACTGAATTTCAGGATTTGTTCTATTGTATTTATTTTGGGTTTGTTAATTTATCAATTCTTTACTCTTTTAATTGCCTGCTCAGTTAAGCCTCTGGCTTTTTCTATTCTATTAAAGTTCTTTTCTTTTTTGATATCATCTCCTTGAAGTCACCTTATACCCACAACTTCTATCTATGTGTACTCCTTCTAACTACACCAATAGTGTTACTGTTCTTAAGAATTACAAGTATCATCTTCCTCTGTAGGGATGCAAACAGTTTAGTCTTATTGAATCCCTTATGGTCCCCCCCTCCACCTTTGCATTTTTATGCTTCTCTTGAGTCTTGAAATTGGAAATCAAATTTTTTGTTCAGCTCTGGTCTTTCCATCAGAAAAACTCAAAAGCCTTCTATTTTATTGAATGGCCATTTTTCTCCTGAAGGATTATGCTCAGTTTCACCAGGTAGGTAATTATTGTTTATAGTCCCAGATCCTTTGCCTTCCAGAATAACATGGAATCATGCACTCTGATCCTTTAACATTGAAGCTGCCAAATCCTACGTAATCATGATTGTGGCTCCCCAATATTTGAACTGTTTCTTTCTGGCTGCTTACAAAATTTTCTCTTGACCTGGAAGTTCTAGAATTTGGCTATAATGTTTCTGGGAGTTTTCATTTGGGGATCTCTTTCCAGAGGTGATTGGTGGATTCTTTCAATGTCTATTTTACCCTCTGGTTCTAGGATATCAGGGCAGTTTTCTTTGATAATTTCTTGAAGTATAAAGTCCTTGTCCTTTTTTTATCATGACTTTCAGGTAGTCCGATAATTCTTAAATTATCTCTCTTGGATCTATTTTCCTGGCCAATTGTTTTCCCAATGAGATATTTCACATTTTCTTCTATTTTTTCATTCTTTTGATTTTGTTTGATTGATTCCTAATGTCTAATGGAGTCATTAGCTTCCACTTGTCCAATTCTAATTTTTAAGGAGTAATTTTCTTGAGTTAGTTTTTTTAACATCCTTTTCCATTTGGCCAATTCTGCTTTTTAGAGAGTTGTTTTCTTCAATAAAATTTGTACATCCTTTTTCCATTTTTTGGGCTTCTTTTATTCAGCTGTTGACTTTTTCATGATTCTCTTGCATCACTCTCATTTCTTTTCCCAATTTTTGTTCTACCTCTCTAATTTGATTTTTTAAACTTTTTTTGAGCTCCTCCAGGAGTTCTTTTGGGGCTTGAGACCATTTCACATTTTTCTTTAATGTTTTGCACATAGGTATCTTAACATTGTTGTCCTCTTCTGAGTTTGTATCTAGATCTTCCCTGGCACCATAGTAACTTTCTATGAACAACTTTTTTTGTTTATTTTTTTTTCTCTTTTCCAGCTTATTTACTTTTAAAGTTGAACTTTGCTCTTGGGGCAGAAGGGGTACTATCCCAAGCTTCTTGTGATGGGGGCTTCAGGCCCTAGCTGTTTGTCTAGTTCTGCACTGGTGTTGCCTTGAAGCCTGCAGGGAACCATCCTCCTTTGCCAGAGGTGTGGGGGTCTGGCAGCTCACTTGATACTGCTCTGAGGTGAGAGTGAGGGTAGCTGGTGCTGCCATGGTGCCTCAGGTATCTGGCAGCTCACCTTCTGTTGAACTGAGCCCCACCAGGGACCCGATATTGGTATCTGCCATTTACCTGCTGCTGTGCTGAGGTGGAGGATGGCTGGTGCTGTGCGGTGTCACAAGGGTCTGGTTGGTGGCTCACCTAGTGCTGTGCTGAGGCCCATGGGGTGGTAAGTGAGGTGGGAGTGGTTCTGTGCTGAGGCTTCATGGGAGTGGGGCTAGCGGCTTGCCAGCTGTTGCAAATGGGTTGACCTGCACTAGGGCTCAGGGCCTCCCACTGGCTTCCTGAAGCAGGGCCCGCTGCTTGGCTTACCAACACTGCCTGTCCTGGGCTGTGCTCCCCTTTTACCCAAATGAGACAGACCTTTCCTGCTGACCTCCCAAGTTGTCTTAGGCTAGAAAATTGTTTCACCCTGTCTTTTTGTTGGTTCCGCCCTTCCAGAATTCATTTGGGGGTACTATCTAATAGTTGTCTAGAGGTGAATATGAGAGAGTTTAGGTGATTTCCTGCTTACTCCACCATCTTGGCTCCAGAAAGTCCTAAAGTTTCTTTTCAAAAAAAAAAATTGTCACTGAGAACTGCTTTTTCTGTATCTCTAAAAGTTTTGCATGCTGTCTCAACATTATTCTCTTTCATATGGTTGTTCATTCTTTCTTTGATGTATTCTTTTCTTATTCACTTTTCAGAGTGTCATTGTTTAGTTTCCATTTATCTCTTACCCCTGTATTAAGTACTATTTTTAATGAATTCTTGCATATAACACCATAAAGGAAAAATAGAGAACTGGCATCTGAGTCAGACTTAATTCCCGGCTCTGACATATACTGGCTGCATGAACATGAGCAAACTACATAATCTCTCAGGGTCCCAGGCAACTCTGTCCAAGACTATACAATAAGCAAAATAAAGACCATTGTAGTTTTTATCAATTAAAGTAAAGGTAGATATTTTCTCCTTTTTCCCACTGAGACAAACATCACTATCTCAACTCTTTCCTCCTTTATTCCTTAACCAATCTTCTGTGATAGGAAATATCCCCTCCTAAACTCCTATGGAACATAGAGTGTAAGGGAAGCAGAAGGACTTTTGTACTATTCCTCAGTGACAAAGGTAAGGGGGGAAGCAAAAAAGCTTGCCACTAAATAGGGTTCAAGGCAGCTCATAGGTAACAGTAGGCTCTGGACAAGAGCTAATTATAATGTAACATTTTTTCCCTTAAATCTAGTCAATGCCCAGATATCCTAGCAGATATCCTTTCCTCCTACCATGATATTTCAGCTCCACCCAGAAGTCCCCTAAAGAGCCAAAACTTAAAATCATATTCCTTTTCTCTTTGTGATATCCCTCAAGGCTTACTCATCCCACTTACACTGCCATTGGCTGATTGAGTTCCCAGAGAGATGGTTGTTACTACTTTCTACTTTCTTTACTACTTTGCGGATTTTAGAGGTAATACTATGGGCAGCTATCCTATGAAACACTAGCTTATGAGCCCCCACCAGTGCGTTCTCCCTTAATAATCAACCAGGAAACATATCTTTTGCAAATGGATTTATTCAAGTAACATAGCAAAAACAGTAATACCAACTCAGTCTCTCTACCTCCAATACTGGGAGTGCAGTTTACCAAAAATATAGCCTGAGAGCAAGAAAGGAAAAGAGTAGGCAGAAACTCAAAGTATAATGGTAGTCAGCAACACATATAGGAGATGCATGTAACCAAGGCAACTCATAACTCTGGGACCTGTAGAGCTCAATGTCTTTTCTCTCTTCCAAAGTTCTCCATGAAGTTTATTCCACTATTCACAAGGTTTACTTCTCTATTCATCTAGACTGGCTCCTTTCTGAGCATAGTGGCTGAGTCAATCTGCTGCTGGGCCAGGCTGAGCTGGGCAAATTATTTAATGACTGTACTGTCTCCTTACCAGGTTCTAAGGCTACTGGAGTGGGCTGGGAAGGATATTGTGCACTAGGTAGCTACTGCCAGGTCAGGCTAGGCAGGTTTCTGCCACTGGGCTCTTCTCAGAGCAGATCCTTTCCTGTCAATCCATCAGCGTCAGTCTCCAATGGGTGACTGCGGTCTTTTTCTAGCTTCAGTCACTGGCTGGGCTAAGGGGCACTGTGCTCTTTCCACCTGGAGTGCTACAAATCTCAGTTAAGGCAATGACCCTTAACTTAGGATCAACTGAAGCTTCTTGCCTTTGACTCTTCTTTTGAGTTGTTAATCACTTCCTGACAGGAGATAGAAGAATATTTGCCTCTCCTTTTTGACAAATTCTTCCTCCTTCAAAAGTGCCTTTCTTCTGTCAAGAATACCATGCTCCCTTAAGATCATCAGTATTTTTTTCATTTTCTATGTGTTCAAAAATCTTAAACAGATGACTATTTAGTAACTTCTGTGTGAATGCAGTCTGTGCTTTGCAGGCATATTTATTATCTTGCAGACCTCTTTATAGGCAATTAAGGAATTCAAGCCTTATACTATTTCTGGGTTGGGGATTGTATCTAAAGGCTTTCCCTTTTTGCCATTCAAAGTCTCTATCTGTAATCTCTCTAGACTTTCAGCTTTTGCCGAAGTCTCACAGTGCTCACATTTTATTTTGTCCTTTTATAAATGGGGAATTAGCACCCACTCTACCCTGGATAGTCCTTTTATGACACAGTGGTCCAAGGGTCTAGTCTGTCTTAGGATGATAGATCAAGAGCTGGAAAGGAAGGCAAAGGTTATCTGAGGGTCAACCTTCTCATTTTACAGATAAGGGAACTGAGGCTGAAGAAGGTTAGATAACTTGCCCAAGTTCACACTGGTAGTTTGTATGAAAGGACAGATCTGGACAGAGGTTTCCTGAATCTAGAATCAGGGATTTTTTCAGCCATATCATCCTCCTTCCCTCTTGCTTGTCTTCTGAATTTGCATGGGCTCATAATTATGGGGTACAGGCTCTGGAAACACTCCCCCCAACTCTTCCTGAACTTTCCCATGGGGTCAAATAATCCTCTCAACTGGCCTTTCATTGTGGTCTATGTCCAATCTCCCAATTCTCTGCTACATCTGGATCACTCACCACTTCCCACCCTTGATCCTATCTAGACCTCATTCTCCCTTGGCCACATGGTCCAGGTCCCTGGCATTCCCAACCCTTCTCTGTTACCTCCCAGTCACCCCAGACTACTGGCCACTCCCATCCAGTTCCTCCCTAGACCCCTTCTCCCAGTCACCCCAGACTACTTGGCCACTCCTAGATCTTTCCCACAGTCTTTCTGTATATAAGATCCATCTTGGCCTCCATTAAAGTGTTCAGATTCAATTCGGCCCGCTTGCATTAGAGATACAAATGCTCAGATTCCTTAGGAGTCTAACCAGTGCTTAAATTCCTTAAGAGTCTGCCCAATATGGTAGATTTTTAAAATCATGCTTACCCCCTATTGATGTTTTAATAAACCTTGTCTTTGGCTGAAAGAAGGCTTAGGTTGAACTCATTCGAGCAAAACCTGTATGTCACCATTTCGGAGCCCTAGCACCCCTAAACTTCAACAATGGGAGATTCAAAAAAGGCAGACATGATGACATAAGAGTATCCCAAGATGTATTTATCAATCAAAAAATAAGAAAAGCAATAAGACGCAGCAATGAGGGCACTTACTAGGTGTAGCAAGTCACTTAACCCTGTTTGCCTCACTTCCTCATCTGTCAAATGAGCTGGAGAAGAAAATAGCAAACAACTTCAGTATCTTTTTCAAGAAAAACCCAGATAGCATCACAAAGAGTTGAACATGACTGAAACAACTGAATAACAACAACATCCTCAATCCATCACTTCTTTCAGAAAGTAGATAGTGTGTGTCATCATTTCCCTGATGTCGTGGTCCTGTACGAAAATGAAGGACAAACACAACCTGTAAGTTGACCAAGCTGCCTGAAAGGGGACACAACTAGTTGAGTAACTCAGCTCATCCTCTCCCTCTCCCTCTCACTCTCCCTCTAACTCTCCTCTCCAAAGGAAGGCAAATTTTGATGGCCAGAAGCTGCCCACTTAACTTGGGATTTATTGGCTGGATTTCTTCTTTCCTTCCTTACTGAAAAATTAAATCCGGTTGACTGTTAAAGCTCATAGTTTGGACCACAATAGGTCCCTGCCCAAGCTCCACTTAATGGCTTGTTTTGAGGCCCTCTTGGCTTAGAGTGAATGTTGATGGTAACTTTTTTCTCTTCGGAACAGCAACCAGCTACTCTTCTCCCAGCTTGATTTTTTTTTTGTTTTTTCTAATTAAAGGAGCCATCCCTTGACTCACTCCTTAAAGAGGCCTATTCACTGAATGGGTGTTATCACACCTAAGTGAGTACATGAAAAGGCCTAGGCCTGAGCCTGTAAGGGCCAGTGTCTCCCAATGTACCCTGGGTTATCTCCAGTCATCGTGATTAATATCATGTCACTGGACCCAGATGGCTCTGGAAGAGAAAGTGAGGCTGGTGACCTTGCACAGCCCTCCCTCACTCAAATCATGTCATTACTTCCCTGATGTCATGGTCCTCTTCAAAAATGAAGGACAAATGCAACAACAGTGTGTGTCACCATCTACACTCTGGAATTGTGATTGAACTGGTCGTAGTTTTTAAGTTTTTCTAAGTTATTTGTCTTTTCAATGTTGTTATTGTAAAAATCATTCTGCTGGTTCTGCTTACTTTGCTATGCATCTGTTCATGTGTCTTCCCAAATCTTTCTGAAAACAGCTTTCGTTATGTCTTACAACTCAACAATATTGCAGTACATTCATGTGCCATAACTTATTCAGCCACTGCCCAATTGATGGAATATCCCCTTAGTTTCCAGTTCTTTACTACTTCAAAAAGAGCTGCTGTAAATATTTTGGCACATATGGGTCCTGTACCTCTTTCTTTACTCTATTTAGGGCACACTCCTTGTAGTGATATTACTGATTCAAAGGGTAAGTACAGTTTAGTCATTTTTTGTTAGGGGCCGCGTTAGAGCCAAGCCCTATCCTCCTCAGACCTCCAGGCCCAGGGGCCTGCTGAGATAAACTCAGGGCTTTGGGATGTGGGTGGAACCAGGAGGAGGGGTCTCGCCTTTGTTGCCTCCCTGGCAATTCCAGGTCTTTGCCCGTGCCCAGACCTGCCTGACCACGTGGAACTTCCAGCTGCCTGACCACGTGGAGCTTCCGGTTCTTTGCCTGGACTGCCTGCCCACAGGGAGCTTTAGGTAGTGCGGGAAGAGAAGAAGAGGAGAGTAGGCGGAGTCAGGGCGGTCCTAGGACCCAGGTGTATAGAGTTTTACCTGTCCTTCACCCACGTAACCAAAGAATGTACCTACATCACTAAAGATATAAATGTGCTGCTTGCTGAAATAATAAACGGAGTCATTCACCATCATTCGGCTCCCGCCCAGTTCATTGTCCGCGAGATCAGGTCCTTTGCTTAGGCAAAGGCCTGGGGCTTGGGGGGAACCCCGAGTATAGTTACGAGGCTTTGGAAGCCCGTAACAATTTTTGAGGTATAGTTCCAAATTGCCATCCAGAATGGTTAGACCAGTTCAAAGCTCCACCAACAGTGTATATATTTGTCTGTTTTCCTGCAGCCTCTCCAACAATTGTCACTTTCCTTTTTTTTTAACTATGACATTCTGAGGGATATGAAGTAGCACCTTTGAGTTACCTTAATTTGCATCTCTCCAACCATTAATGAGTTGGAACATTCTTTCATATGTTTGTGACAGCTTGAATTCCTTCCTTTGAAAACTCTCTTTTCATATCCTTTGATCATGTAGCAACTGGGGAAAGACACTAAGTCTTATAAACTTGATGTTTTAAGGCCATCTCTTTCCAGAACCTGTGCTCAAATCCTGCCTGAGGGGCCAAAAGCTGACATTCAAACTCCAAAGGGAGTTGGAAGTCCTGGGGAATTACAAGAGCACGTGGTCTGATTAGAGCCACGAGCCTCTGCTTGGAATCTTGTCCAGGAAAAATCCAGGATCTATCAGACTCGGTAAGAGAAGCTGATGCAGTGGTTCTGCATATATATATATATATATATGTATATGTATGTATATGTATGTATGTATGTATGTATGTATGTACATATATGTATATACATATATGACCTTCCTCAGAGAAACTTGGTATAAAGATTTGTTTTCCCCACTTACCAGTTTCCCTTCTACTTTTAGCTACATCTGTTTTGGTTGTGCGAAAACTTTTAAATTCTATATAATTAAAGTTATCTGTCGTATCTCCTACGATCCTCTTTCTGCTTGGTCAGTTATGTTCAGTTATTCTGCATCTATCCATGCACTTGGACTGACGGCAACTTTTCTAGGGTGTGACTCAGGGAGGAATCAACCTGATTGCCTTTCTGTAAGATTTAGTTATTGACCAAAATGCTAAGATAACTAAATTTTACTGCTTCCTGCAAAGCCATCCTCTTCATTTTCTTTGTCAAAGTACTTTGACTTTTCAGCCTGACACTGACTAGCTGTATGACCATGGGAAAGTCATTTAACTTCCCTCGGACTCAGTCTCCTCCTCTGTAAAATAGGAAAAATGGTAGCATCTCCCTACCAGGATCATCGTGACGATAAAATGAAATCATATTTTTAAAGCGCTTTGCAAACCTTCAAGAGCTATAGGAATACTAGCTTTTATTTATTGTTGTTATTGTTACTGTCCCAAAAATTTATTTCAGGTCAAGAAGCATTTGTGATTGTTCAGTCATTTCAGTCGTGTCTGACTTTTCATAACCCCCTTTTGGGGTTTTCTTGGCAAAGATACTAGAGTGGTTTGCCATTTCCTTCTCCAGCTCATTTTACAAATGAGGAAACTGAGGCAAACAGGGTTAAGTGATTTGCCAAGCACCACATAGCTAGTGTCTGAGTCTAGATTTGAACTCAGGTCTTCCTGACTCCAGATCCAGAGATGTCCAATAGGCATTCAATTCAACAAATATTATCTATTAATAACCAAATTTCAACCTCCTTTCTATTTCACTATCAATGAACCAAACAATAGACATTTATTACTTGAATGAGTTTTTATATTCTGGAAAGTGTTGGGATCTTGGAGTGAATTCCACTGTCCTCTTTTATAGCGAAGCACTGCCCCCTTGTGGATATTTAGGAAACTAATGTTTAAAACATTAAAATCATGCTTTATTTTTGCAACCATAGGCAATAATAAATAGGATTTCATTTATTTTCTACTTTCTTCAATACCAGATGAAGAATTTTTCACTAATATCCATGTACACGATAATATTATGTATTTAAAGGAAGTGGACTTTTTTGGTGCCAAATTAATGAGTTTTAGATTCTAAATTCTTAGATGAAATCAATAGGGTTTTATTCAATCATGTAAACATAACAAACTAATATACACAGATTGATAAATACAATATTGGGAGAGAATTGATTAGTAAATATTTCTTTAATATTGCCTAGAGAATATAAATTTCAAAGTTATTACTGAGATTGATAAATTTGTGCTCCCAGATTTCATTTCTAAGGTGGTTACTTGGAATTAGGAACATTAAAAACCAATCAACAAAGGGTTATTAGGTTCCCAAGCTAATCCATGAGAACCTACTTAATATGCAATGTAGCTGAAATGCTATGTATTTGCAATGAATCAGTAATACTATTACAATAACAACATTTTAAAATTACAAAATCAGGAAAAGAGAAGTAAAGAAGACTTAGAATTATTTGGTTGGTTGGTAACTTGTCCTTGATTCTCAAAGAGGACCAAAATGACATCACTGGAGTCAAGGTACAGACTGTGGCTGATCAGATAAATTTGAGCTCCAAATGCCCCACCATAGATCGGGCACAAATAGTCCATATGAACATTTGAGTGGAGAATGGTACAGGTGATATCTGAGACAGAGTTGCGCAAAGTCATCGGTCTTATTCTTTCTTCCAGCATCATTACACCCTACCGGCCAGTCATACCCTGACAAAAGACTCAAGGGTCAAGTACTGGGATGTTGGCTGGGAACATGAACAGGCAGTTAAAGACTCAGACTATTGAATCTTTTTTTGGTGACAAAGAAGACCAAAATATGTGGCCAGAAGAAGTCCACAAAGTCAAAGAGCCTACATCAAAAGCCTCCACGAAAAACACGAACTGGTCTCAGGCTATGGAAGAACTCAAAAAGGATTTGGAAAAGCAAGTTAGAGAAGTAGAGGAAAAATTGGGAAGAGAAATGAGAGTGGTGTAAGAAACACATGAAAAACAAGTCAATGACTTGCTTAAGGAGACCCCAAAAAAAAATACTGAAGAAAATAACACCTTAAAAAATAGACTAACTCAAATGGCAAAAGAGCTCCAAAAAGCCAATAAGGAGAAGAATGCCTTGAAAGGCAGAATTAGCCAAATGGAAAAGGAGGTCCAAAAGACTACTGAAGAAAATATCACCTTAAAAATTAGATTGGAGCAAGTGGAAGCTAGTGACTTTATGAGAAATCAAGATATCATAAAATAGAACCAAAGGAATGAAAAAATGGAAGACAATGTGAAATATCTCATTGGAAAAACCACCGACCTGGAAAATAGATCCAGGAGAGATAATTTAAAAATTATTGGACTATCTGAAAGCCACGATCAAAAAAAGAGCCTAGATATCATCTTTCAAGAAATTATCAAAGAGAACTGCCCTGATATTCTAGAGCCAGAGGGTAAAATAGAAATTGAAAGAATCCACTGATCACCTCTTGAAAAAGATCCCAAAAAGAAAACTCCTAGGAATATTGTTGCCAAATTCCAGAGCTCCCAGATCAAGGAGAAAATATTGCAAGCAGCCAGAAAGAAACAATTTGAGTATTGTGGAAACACAATCAGGATAACACAAGATCTAGCAGCTTCTACATTAAGGGATCAAAGGGTTTGGAATATGATATTCCAAAGGTCAATGGAGCTCTAAAACCAAGAATCACCTACCCAGCAAAACTGAGTATCAGGCTCCAAGGCAAAATATGGTTTTTTCAATAAAATAGAGGACTTTCAAGCTTTCTCAGTGAAAAGACCAGAGCTGAATAGAAAATTTGACTTTCAAACACAAGAATCAAGAGAAGCACGAAAAGGTAAACAAGAAAGAGAAATCATAAGGGACTTACTAAAGTTGAACTATTTTGTTTACATTCCTACATGGAAAGATGATGTGTATAATTCATGAGACCTCAGTATTAAGGTAGCTGAAAGGAATATACATATATATCTATATCTATATATATATATATATATATATACACACACACAGAGGGCACTAGGTGAGTTGAATATGAAGGGATGATATCTTAAAAAATCAAATCAAATTAAGGGATGAGAGATGAATATATCAAGAGAGGGAGAAAGGGAGAGATAGAATGGGGTAAATTATCTCACATAAAAGTGGCAAGAAAAAGCAGTTCTGTAGGAGGGGAAGAGGGGGCAGGTGGGGGGGGGATGAGCGAATCTTGCTCTCATCAGATTTGACCTGAGGGGGGAATAACATACACCCTCAATTGGGTGTCTTACCCCACAGGAAAGAAGGAGGAAGGGGATAAAAAGAGGGGACAATAGAAGGGAGAGCAGATGGGGGGCAGGTAATCAAAAGCAAACACTTTCAAAAAGGGACAGGGTCAAGGGAGAAAAATGAATAAAGGGGGTTAGGATAGGAAGGAGCAAAATATAGTTAGTCTTTCACAACATGAGTATTGTGGAAGGGTTTTGCATAATGATACACATGTGGCCTATGTTGAATTGCTTGCCTTCTTAGGGAGGGTGGGTGGAGAGAGAAGAGGGGAGAAAATTTGGAACTCAAAGTTTTAAAAGCAGATGTTCAAAAAAAAAGTTATTTTTGCATGCAACTGGGAAATAAGATATACAAGCAATGGGGTATAGAAATCTATCTTGCCCTACAAGAAAGTAAGGGAAAAGGGGATGGTGGGGAGTGGGGGGACAGAAGAGAGGGCTGACTGGGGAACGGGGCAATCAGAATATATGCCATCTTGGAGTGGAGCAGGTAGAAATGGGGAGAAAATTTGTAATTCAAACTCTTGTGAAAATCAATGCTGAAAACTAAACTATTAAATAAATAAATAGATAGATAGATAGATAGATAGATATATGAATGAATGAATAAATAAATAGATAAATAAATAAATATATAAATAAATGATGAGAGAAAAAGAAAGAATATAGCATGTGTAACAAATAATTGTGGGTCTGATATGAATACAGTGGAAAATGTCCACATCACTGAGAACATGACATAGACATTTATGGTTCTAAAAGAAATCTTACACACAAAATTATCTGCATGAATCATGTTTCTGAAACAAGTTCCCAATTCTGTAAGCATACACCAAGAGGAACTACTGCCTGAATGTGCCAAGGAGGAGAGCGCATTTTCTTTCTTCTGATCCCCCAGAATCTGCTGATGGCATGGGCAGTATGGCCTTTCAGGCAGAGGTGGCATCATTTTTTCCTTCCAAACCTTGGCTGTTTTTCCAGCTTTTTCAACATTGAGATTAAAAAGTGAAAGAAAGGAGGCAAAAACATAGGAAACAAGTGAATACATAACTTTGAAATCACAGATTTTTCTCCAGGATATAAGTAACTAGGTCATAAATAAAAATTTGAGATTCACTAGGAAATATTTTATGTATTCAAAACAAACATAAAGAATCAGAATTTCACTCTCAGGTGCTTATGGTTGCAATTAAACCAGTTGGGGGAAGATCCATATGTGACTAGAATTTTATAAGTATCTGGTTTATTTGGTCCATTTTACGTTTGCAATGTCTGGCCACCTCTTACCCTAAACACAGAGGGTAGAGTGTCTTCAGGGAAGACTAGTACCTCTGGTGTGAGGGATGCTAAGAACTTTTCAGGTCTGTTTTCTACCTTTGGTGTCCACCTGACTCACCCAACTCTTACCTGTAGCTCCAAGAAGCTGTGGCATGCACAGTGGCCACATCTTGGTGAACTATTTTGGCAGATGGGCAAAATGTGCCCTAAATTGGGGGAAGGATGCTACCCCAGAGTGAGAAGGCAAGAGACTCCTAGGCCTCCATAGACAACTACTGCTGTGGAGACTGTCCCAAAAGACTGGGGAACAGGATTAAGATAGGGTGGGGAAGGAGATTGCCCCATCTTCCTGTCTAATGTTGTTAAGTCATGTCTGACTCTTCATGACCACATTTGGGGTTTACTTGGCAGAGATACTGGAGTAGCTTGCCATTTCCTTCTCCAGATCTTTTTACAGATGAGGAAACTGAGGCAAACAGGGTAAAGTGAGTTGTTCAGGGTCACACAGCTAGTAAGTGTCTGAGGCTGGATTTGAACTCGTGAAGATAAGCCTTCCCAACTTCAGGCCCAATACTCTTTCCACTACCCTATAACAGCTTCTGTTGTTGTTGTTTAGTTGGTTAGTCATGTTTGACTCTTTGTGACCCCATTTGGGGTTTTCTTGGCAAAGATACTAGAGTAGTTTGCCATTGCCTTCTCAGCAGCCAAAATATATACAAAGCAAATAAATCCAAAGTAAGTTTTTAGTGGAGGAAGAAGGGTACTAACTGGGAAGGTCTAAGCATCAGCCTTTTTCCATTGAGTACATGGCAAGGATGGAGCACAACAAGCACTATGACAATCTAGGCATTAACACCCTCTTGGGGCAAAGCTGATAAAAGGCCCTATGCAGGACTTTCTGAAATCGCTTGTAAAATAAGAAACAACATGGCGCAGTGGGGTCAGAAAGCCCTGGGTTTGGGTCTTCCCTCTGATGCATATTGGCTGTTTAACCCTTGACGAGTCAGTCCATCAGTTAACTGCCTACTGTGTGCCAGGCACTGTGCTAAGCGCTTGAGATATAAAAAAGGCAAAAGACAGCCCCTGCTCTCAAGAAGGTCACAGTCTAATGGGAGTGAAAACAACTATGTACAAACTATAGCTATAGTTTGTAACAAAGCTATGCTCAGGATAAATTAGAGATTATCAACAGAGGGAAGGCACTAGAATTAAGATGCATCGGGAAGAACTAATGGTATACAGTGGGATTTTAGCTGGAACTTAAAAGAAGCCAGAGAAGCCAGGAGGTAGATGAAGAGAAAGACCATGCCAGGTATGGAGGCCTGGATTTGAGAGATGGGAATGTCTTTTTTTGAGGTTAATTTTTTTTAATTTTTTTTTGTTCAATTCCACAAGTTTTTGAGTTCCAAATTTTCCCCTCTCCCTCTTCTTCTCCCTCCCCCCCAACACGGCATGTAATTCAATATAGGTCCTACATATACCTTCACATTAAACTTATTTACACAATAGTCAAGTTGTAAAGAAGAGTTATAGCCAGTGGAATGAATCATGAGAAAGAAGAAACCAAACCAAAAAAGAAGAAAAAAGAAAAAGAGAGAGCAAATAGTTTGCCTCAATCTGCATTCAGACTCTGTAATTCTTTCTCTGGATGTGGATAGCTTTTTCCATCACAATGTAACAGTGTTCCAATTTTCACACATCCCCTCCACCATTTATGATTTTCCTGCTTTGTCATGTTGGCCAATCTGACAGGAGAGATGTGGTAAGATGGAAATGTCTTGTTCAAGGAACAGCAAGGAGGCTGGATCAAAGAGTACATGTTCAAGAATAAGGTATAAGAAGCCTGGAAAGGTTGGGGTGGGGCAGGACATGAAAACCTCTGAAAGCTAACCAGAGGATTTTTAATATTTTATTCCAGAGGCAATAGGGAGTTACTGGATTAAATGGGAGATGGAGTGACATGATCAGACCTATATTTTAGGAAAATCACTTTAACAGTTTAGGACCCCAGGCAATTCTTTAAGAATATAAATTACCTTCCCCAATTGAGAAATGGTCAAAGGATATGAACAGGTAATTTTTAAGAGGAAGAAATTAAAGATATCTATAGTCTGCCTACATTGTTGGTGGAGTTGTGAACTGATCCAGTCATTCTGGAGAGCAATTTGGAACTATACCCAAAGGGATACAAAAATGGGCATATCCTTTGACCCAGCAATACCACTTCTAGGGCAATATCCCGAAGAGATCATACAAGTGGGAAAGGGACCCATACATACAAAAATATTTACAGCAGTTCTTTTTGTGGTGGCAAAGAATTTACCCATCAGTTGGGGAATGGCTAAACAAATTGTGGTATATGAATGTAATGGAATACTATTGTGCAATAAGAAATGAGGAACAGACAGACTTCATTACAACCTGGAAAGACTTATGTGAACTGATGTGGAGTGAGAGGAGCAGAACCAGGAGATCATTATACATGATTATAGACACACGGTGTCAGTAAGGACTAACTTTGATAGACTTGACCCCCCTCATCAATGCAAGGTTCTAAGACAGCTCCAAAAGACTCATGATGGAAAAAGCTATGCACATCCAGAGAAAGAAACATGAAGTCTGAATGCAGATTGAGGCAAACTATTTTTTGGTTTCATTTCTCCTTTCTCATGATTCATTCCATTGGTTACAATTCTTCTTTACAACTGGACTATTATGTAAATAAGTTCAATGTGAAGGTAAATATAGAACCTACATTGGATTACATTCCGTCTTGGGGGGAGGTGGGCAGAGAGGGAGGAAGAGAAAATTTGGAACCCCAAATGTGGAACTGAATGTTGTAAACAAAAAATAAAAAATAAATTTATTTTTAAAAATAAAAAATAAATTTTAAAAAAAGAATATAAACTACCAATGAGTTACAATCTCCATTAGGTGGTGGAATTTCCACACTGGGAACGGTCAATATAAATATACATCTAGAACAAAAAAAATATGAAATTGAAATATTCAGTGATGGATTTCTGAGCTGAAATGTTAGAATAGACTCAAAAGGCCAAATTTTGTCTAAGGGAATCTTTGCTAGAGATTACTTGCAAGGGAGGTAGCAAATTCAATCCTAGGCTGCATGAAGAGAAGCACAACATTCAAATGAAGGAGAAGATTCTGTGTACGCATGCATGTCTGAATGTACATTCATACTTATGCATGTTTTGCCTTGAATAATAATGTAAGATGGTCAGCATCAAATGCTGCAGAGAGATCAGGGGAGAGATCAATTTGGCAATTAAGAGGTAATTGGTAACTTGGAGAGTACAGTATTAATTGAATGATGAAGTTGGATTCTAGATTGGAGAAGGTTTAGAAGAAAGTGAGAGAAAGTAAAAGCAGTTATACATGACATTTTCAAGGAGTTTAACTGAGATGTAGAGGGGGAAATGTGGCACAGTAGCTGAGGGAGATGGTAAGGTCAAATGAGGTCTTTTTTAAGGGTTGGGTAGAGTGAGTGGGGTTGGCCCTGCCACAGAAAAAGGGCAATTTCCTTACATTAGACGAGACTGAAGGAAGAGACAGAGAAGAATGATGGCCAGGGTTGGGGGTGTATGATGAGGGGAAGGAGATAAGAAGAACCTTATGGTGAATAGCCTCATTTCTTTGGTGAAGTATAAAGTGAGTTCCTCAGATGAGAAAGTGAGAGAGGCAGTGCTATGGGAAACCTGAGGAGAGAAGATAATGTTTGGAGCAGGCACTGTGGGATGGAAAAGAGAAGTGATTATTGAAGACTAGGATCGCCTTGATCCAGTGAGGATTCAGTTGAGATTAAACAAGACAAATTTGTTGTGGACCCAGTCGGTATGGTTTTGTGACTTCCTCCAGATCCATTCAGCAGCAAATGAGTGGGAATAAAAGAAGCTGATGGTGGGAGCAATCTAGGACTGGGGTTTAGCAAGGTATGATTGGCAAAAGGAGGAGAGGCAAGGGATTTGAAAGTGTAAACCAATGAAGAGTTCAGCTACTTCCCCAAGAGGTCAGAATTTGGAAGTGGGGAGAGAATAATTACAGTGGGGGTGATGGCTTGGGAAAAGACTAAGGGTAAGAGAGATTGGAGGTCGTGGTAAGAATGAAGAGTAAACTTAGGAGCAGTAAAGAATAAGAAGAGATGGGATGGTTAAATATTAGGATAATGGAACTTTACAGTCCTTGAAGATGAAAATGGAACACCTACAGTTGGTGGCAAGATCAAGGGCATGGCCATCTTCGTATCTAGCTGAGGAGGAGAGTGGAAGGATTCTTCATGGGAGTTGAGTAGATTAATGAATCAGGAAGTTAGGGTACTTAAGGTTAGATCAACTGGTATATTGATGTCCCCTGGTACGTGGGCAGAAATTGGGTTGGACAGGGGTGCAACAGGCAAGGTACTAAACTCACTGAGAAAGGAAAGAGAATATCCTAAGGGTTGGGAACTAGCAGCCACCAGGACCCAGATTGGGTGATAATATTGGAGGAGAATGGGGGCAGCTAGGTGGCACAGTGAGTAGAGCACTGGCCCTGGAGTCAGAGGACCTGAGTTCAAATCTGGCCTCAGACACTTGATGCACTTATTAGCTGTGTGATCTTGGACTTAACCCCAATTGCCTAGCCCCAATTAACCCTAACACAACCCCAATTGCCCTGCCTTCCCCTCTCAAAAAAAAAGAAAGAATATTGGAGGAGAAGAGGTAGCTGAGTCATGGTGGTAGAATCTGGAAGAGTCAGTGGGGAGCAAGGAGTATTCTGATTGTCCACTGGGACCAGTGAATTGGGAGTATGAGAGAAAGTATAGCTACTAGCAGTGCCACTTGGAGGAAGCCAGGTCTCAGTAAGTGCCTAAAGGCAGAATGAATAAGAGCTGTTGTAAGTAAGGTTGACTACAAATATAACACAAAACTATAAATAAAAATATAATACTAATATAATAATATAATATAAAATGAAGTTTGTTTCTTAAGGAGCAGATATTCCAGAGGGCCCAGGGGAAGAGGTGTGCAGATCTAGAAGAGGACAGACTGGGGTAGAATTGAGGGAAGGAGGGAGGTTGGAGAGGGAGATCTGTTTTTCAGCAGCCAGGTCTTGAGCATCACTGGCATGGGGAGGCTGAGAGAGGGTGGGGAACAGGAGAAGCATTTCCTAGAAGGCTCTTAACCTAGCTGGCACCTTCCTTTTGCACCCCTGCCTGAAACAACGAGGTTTGTGAATTGACTCGTTTGTTACCTGATCTGTAACATTCTCACCCTCAGTTACGATGTGTCACAGATCATGCCTTTCTCCTTCTGATGTCATGGTATAACACAAGTTATACTGTGTTCAATTGAAACCACTTTTCTTTTGCTGTCCTTATGGCATCCACGAAACTGGAAGTATGTGATCTAAATTAATGTAATTTCATTGTCATCTGATATTGGGGAGGCCACATGTTAGGGAGAGGAAATTGCACTAGATTTGGAGTCAGAAAGACTCCAGTTTCAAATAACACTTACTAGCTATGTGAGCTTGGAGAAGTGACTTCTGGTGTTTGAACCTCAGTTTTCTCATCCATAAAGTGGGGATAAGTGCTGTGGCTACCTACTTCACAGGGTCATCATGAGGACTAAATGGGATCATATATGTGAGGGCAGACACTCCATAAAGTAAATATTAACCTACCTTTCTCTGCCACTTTAAGGCTTAAAAAACTCTATCCTCAACCCCAAATGCCCATGGTAATTGACCTTAGTTTGAAAGAGTTCTGGTTTCATGTGCAAGACTTTAACTAGGATGGGAGACTTGAGTTTGGCCCATAGCACCAAACTGAGGGGACATTGATCAGATCCCATTTTGGGTCCTTTAGCTTTATGGAAACAATAGAGATCAGCACCTGGTTGGCAAGAATCAATTAGAAGTTAAAACAGGAGGTGGGGATAAGAGTGCTTTGGCTGCCTGCTTCACAGGGTCATCACACAATCTTACACTAAGACAAGATTTTTCTGACAAAAATCACATAAATAACAAAGTGTATACGGATATAACGGGAATTCAAGAAATTCATTGAAAAACATTTAGCAGTTAATCGACTTTCAGTAACTGCTAGTAAAACATATTTGTAGCCAACAGAAGACATCCGTTAGTTTCCTTTCTTAATACTTTAGACAAAGATTGAGTAAACAGAAAACAAAGAAAGGGCTCTTTCCAAAAAAAACAGGAAGTTGTTACAGGGGTTTGTTTTTTCCTCCTTAATAGTGATTCATAGAACTTAGGATGATGCATGCGTGTGTTTTAACAAATGTCACTGCTTGAATTCTTACTAAGGAGTAGGATTTCAATTTTTCCAGTGAAAGCAAATTTTCTTTCCCTCCAGGGACTATCTTAGAAAAGTAAAGAAGACATCGAAATGAGTGGGATGGTGAAGACCTCTCATAAAATCTGAGCCTCAGCCTTTCTGTAAATTGAGTGGGATGAAGAGAGGTATGGACTTTTCAGCATGGCTCAGGGGTTCTGATTGACGGCTGGGCCTAATTTTCAAGTTGTTAAAAATCACCTGACCTGTAGGACCTATGGGAGTCCGAAACTTAGAGCAGCCTGACCCCCCTCAGCATGAACCTCGCCAAATAAAGATAAAAGTGTTCTTAAGAGTTGGCATTGGCTAAATTAGTGTTTCCTTGTCTTTTGTACCTGGCATAGATTTCCACGTTTAGATTGAGAACCTGAACTCTACCAATGAGAGTAAAGGTTAGTGGTGGGTGAGAGTTGTTTGCATTAGGAGTATATGGTTGGGTTCTGCCCTCTGGGTGCCACTGCTCCCTAGGGATTGTTTATTGGTTGGGAGACCACCCTTTCTCCTGAGATGGTAAATAAAGACTCCTTTTTCTCCTTTTCGCTTCTATGAGAAGTCTCTGAATATTACTTGAGTTGTCTCACGCAGAAAAGTGCTTCCTTATTTCATTATCTTAGAGAACAGGAAGGCTGCTAGCAACCACAACCCCCAGACAATTATCTTCGACTGTAGAAAAAGAGGAAAAAAGCTACCATATGTCTTAACACTTCTATTTTTAAGAAATGCTCAGGTCTGGGAGTCTATAAAGAAGGCTATTTTGCTTTGGTTTTTAGAGTGGATAAGATAGCCTGCAATTAGAAGAAAAACAAGTTAACCAAGAATCATTTCTTTATTTATTCTCTTGAGGTAGAGTTTTATGCCCTCAAATGCAAACATCAGTTTTTCTGGAGGGTTGGGAATTTAGTGCCAAATTATAGCAAGATTGCTGTGATGGTTCCTCTTATCGGTGAATCTTGTATCAGTTTGAAAGATGAGCAGAAAAGATTTTTTTTCTTTTTTTAAATTGAATTTAGTTTGATTTTTCACTTCCGTATTCTTTGCCTCTGCCTCCCTCAACCATTGAGAGGGCAAGAAAAATAAAATAAAATAAAACCCTTTAATATGTATAAACAAACAAAACAAATTTCTGTATTAGTCATTTTAGCTGACAAGTTTTGGTTTTTTTTTTAAAGTTCAGACAAGGCCCAACACCAACACAAGAACCTTTCACATCTTGCCTACTTGGATCACAAGCAGAGAGGGACCAATCTTCGTTACAATGTTATTTAGTGAATGGCCTCATTTTTTTCTTTTTGGTGGAGTATAAAGTGAGTTCCTCAGATGAGAGGGTGGGAGAGGCAATGCTGTGCCCTGTATCCTGATAAGTACTGCGCCACGGTAAGGAGGACACAGAGCTTCCAGGAGTCCCTCCCAAGGAGCTAGAAAGAACTATCATTTTCTCATTTTGTGTCTCAAAAAGATATTCAGCATTGCTTCATTTATTAGCAATAGGAAATAGGTCACAACTTAGGGGTGAAGATGTTAACATAATAGCAACCAAATGGTGGCATCACATCAGGGATTACAAAAGTACTTATTAAATAAGGGGAAGAGAGAAATGCGTCCATTCAGCTACATTTCTTGCTTATCATTTCTAAACAAAGTTGTCTCAGAAGACGTCAAATTCCGTGAGATTTAAAAGGCCTGAAATAAAGCACAAGATAAAGGTTTTTCGAGTGGCTAGCCTGCTGGATATAGTTGCTTAACATTATGGGAATCAGAAGTCCATTATTTCTTCCAGGTAAGTAAAGAGGGGTGAATGCCGACCACCATCAATGTTTAATTTGGAGGGGAGGGAGTAATGAGTTTGAGAATTCTCTCGGGTCTTTGCCATTTTCCCTTATTTCAGGTCCCTTACTTTTGAATAGTTCTCTGCTTTAGCTACTTTGCAAGAGGAGAGGAGGGGTAGGGAGGAAAAATAAAAATGAAATCAGCTTGTGTAGTATGATTTAGTAGCACATAAATACATATACATACATTCATGCATAAAAGTTTGATAGGAGAGGAACTTGAAGCTGTTGAGCAAAACGTGAGTTTGGAATTTTCTAGCGATTACAACATTCCATGAAAGAGATCCCTGTTCTTCCATTACCTTGGATAGAAATTTGACTATTAGCAGGTGAATTTCAGAAAAACCTGGGAAGTATTACATGCGTGAAGTGAGCAGAACCAGGAAAATGTCCATAGTAACAGCAACATTGTGCAATGACTGACTTTGATAGACTTAGCTCTTCTCAGTAATGCAAGGGTCTAAGACAACTCCAAAAGATTCATGATGGAAAATGCTATCCACATCCCAAGAAAGAACTATGGGGTCTGAATGTAGATTGAAGCATACTGTTTTTTCTTTTTTTTTTTCTTTCTCTTGGTTTTTCCCTTTTGCTCTGATTCTTCTTTGACAACTTGACTAATGTGGAGATATGTTTAATATGATTGTACATATATAGACTATATCACATTGCATGCTGTCTTAGGGAGGGGGAAGAAACAAATTTGGAGCTGAAAATCTTATAAAAGTAAATGTTGAAAGCTATCTTTACATGTAATTGGAAAAAATAAAATACTATTAAGTGGGGAGGAAAAGAAACTTGGCTATTATGGGACTGGATTCTAGGGATTTTTAAAATACCAAATTTAAGTTAAATAGGAATCAAAGACTTGTAAATTTTACAGCTGAAAAATTGGATTTTAGAATAAGAGAAACCGGATTCGGATTCTACCTTTGCTAATTAATACCTGTGCAACCTTAGTTGGTAGGTCACTCTACCTCTCTGAAACTCAGTTTCCTCATCTATATAAAATTAGGTGCATGGATCCCATGACATCTAATGTCCTTCCTGACTCTAAATCCTACTATCTTGTGAAACAAATTTGCAAGCCAGAATTTTTGAGCTTCAAGTGACCACAGAGATAATCTAGTCCAACTCCCTCATTTTACAGAAGAGACTGAAGCTCAGAGTTAACATGACCAAGGGGCCACAGAGTCAGAGTCAGAATTTGAACTCAGTCTTCCTTCATCCCTCGGCCGCCCCTTCAGTGGTGCAGTGTCAGCTGCACTCTTGCTTGTATTCCCTGACTCATTTGTCATGGTGGAGGAGTTGAAGTAATCTTTGCTCCCCACTGCTATTTCCAGAGTCTCCCATGTTATATCATCATTCAGCAACCTCTCCTCCAATCCAAGTTTATTACCCAGTCCATATTCTGGTAGCTGTTTATCTACTGACCCTTAGGACATTCTTCTTTCTCAATAAGTTAAATTCTTGGCTCACAGTATTTCTATCCACCCCAATTCCCACCCTCACCCGAAGGGACTTCAAAATATGTGTTGTTATTCTTGACTTCTGAGTTCCTTATTCTATTCATTTCCCATGACTCTCCTCCTCTGCTCCCCCTCAGCTGCACATAACAATGGTCATACAGTTAGTCTTGCCATCACCCCTAAGTGTTCCACTTCCAGTTTCAGGAAGTCCAAATCTCCTCTAACCAATCAGACTCTTTAAGTTTTTCATGCCTCTTCTGCCTTATTTCAGCTAACCCTACTCTTCATCTTCACCATGACCTCCAATCCATCCATCTCACATCACTCCTACTAGTCATAACTCCCACTTTGCTTATACTCTCTTTCCTTTGCAATATCAGCTTCTTGGTGAACCAGTTCAACTCTACACTATTCCTGTTCCCTTTTCTTATTGCAGATCCCACATTGCCAAATCCCAATCCCGGATTATTCCCATCTGACTTCATTCCCATTTAAATAAAAAAGATGGTAATACTAACAAAAATAATAACCAGCATTTATATAGCACTTTAAAGCTTGAAAAGTACTTTACAAATACGATCTGACTTTACTCGCACTACCCTGGGAGGTTGGGGTTTTTGTATTGTTATCATTTCTTCTTTACATATAAGGAAGCTGAGGCTGAGAGGTAAAGTGAGTTGCCCAGGGTCACACAGCTAGTACTTGGACTGGATCTGAACTCAAGTCTTCCTGACCCTAGGCCCAGTGCTCTTTTCACTGCGCTGTCTGACTGCCTCGCATATTATTAAACTGAAACGGAAGAAGTCGCAAAGCCATGCTAACTGGGTCCACTATACATTTTTGCTTCTTAATCTCAACTGGCTTATTCCAGGATTACTTCCTCACTGTAAGAAGGCAATCCTGCCACTGCTCCCCAAGTAATTCCCCATCCCATTCAACACAGAAGTTACTCTAAATCTTCTCTCTTCAAGCCTTCCATGACACTCTGCCCTAGCCTCTCAGCTAAGGGCCTCTTCTCATAATTCAACTAAAAGAATGAGGCCATTCACTGAGAGTTCCCTTTTCTCTCTTCATCATCTCATATCTATTTCCTGAACAGGCGCAGAGAGGCTTATGGGTCAAATTGAGATGCCCCCAGTTTGGTCCAAGTGCCCCTGATCCAAACAGCCCTGTGGCTGGAGGTGTATGACACAAGCAAAAGAATAATGGATTGGTGCTTAGAGATCCTGGATTCAAAGCCTGACTTGCTGTGTACTAGCCATATGGCCTTAGCAAAGTTCTTTCCCCTCTGGGGCCTCAGTTTCTTCCTCTGTAAAATGAGGGGAGACTGTGCCTAGAGGATCCCTATGACCCTTCCAGCTCTAAATCCCGTCTGTGGTCAGTCTCCATCCCTGGAGCTAATGGGACAGAGGGAAAGGAACCCTTGACAAAGTGAGAGGGAACTGCTCTCAGATTCTGGCTCTTCCATGTCACCGTCTCACTGAGCGTCACTTTCCTCATATATAAGATAAGGACAAAAATGCCAGTCCTGCCTACTCTGTGACCCTGTGTCCAGGAAAATGCTTTGTCAAACACGCTAGGCACCAGTGAGTTTAGACTGCTATTTGTGCAGCTCTCCCCTTCCCAGACCATTGGCCTTCACCACATTGTGGCTTCTTGACTTCCCCCTTCCCTCTATCTCCTCACCTCTGTGGCACTTGGGCTCTCAGCTTTGCACGCTAGATGAGAACCAATCCAGGAATTCAAGTCAGGGACTCCAGGTTCAAATCCCCGTCTGGGTCCCATTTTTTCAGTTTTTATCTTGAGGCCCGTACGAGCTCTAATGACTCTTCCACCTCACACATTCTATGAGGTAAATAGGCAGTTCAGTGGAGTCCAGGCACTAGACCCAGACTCAGGACAAGACCTGAGTTCAAATCCAGAATAAGATGCTTGACCTCTATTTGCCTCCATTTCTCCATCTATAAAACAGGGATAATAATAACCCAACCTCCCAGGGTGGTTGTTGGGAGGATCAAATGAAAAAATATTTGCAAAGCAATTTGCAAACCTCCAAGGCCTACAGAAATGCTGATTATCATCATTATGATCTCTCTGGGGCCAAGGCCAGGAGGGAGGGCCAATGTGGTTGGCACATGTGACTGGAAGCTCAGGACACTTTCTCCCATAGATCCATAGACTGCTAGAGTTGGAAGGGACCATCGAATAGGACCTAACCCCCACATTTTAGAAATGAAAAAATGCTTTATGTGCATTATTCATGTTATCCTCTCAGCAGCCAAGTGAAGTAGACGAACAGGTAGTGTTATGCCCACTTTGCAGAGATGGAAACTGAAGCCCAGAGGATAAATGATTTGCTGCTGGCATCAGCTGGAATAGTTTTCTTTCTTGCTTCTTTCCTTCCTTCTTTCCTTTCTTTCTCTCTTTCCTTCTTCTGAAGCCCAGAGAAGGTAAATGATTTACTGTTGGCATCACTGGGATAGAGAGTTTTCTTCCTTCCACCCTCCCTTCTTTCCTCCCTTGTTTTTCTTTCTTTCTTTCCTTCTTTCTTTCTTTCTTTCTTCCTTTCTTTCTTCCTTTCTTTCTTTCTTCCTTTCTTTCTCTGTTGTCTCTATCTTGCCCAGGGTAGAAGTACATTGGTCACTCACAGCCAATCTCACTATCAAATGGCACAAATGCTTTAATTTGTTCCATTTTCTGACCTGGGAGGTGTACCCTCCTTGGGCAGCCTGGGGGCCTGCCATATTTGTGCCAAACTTAGTGTGGACATCTGATCAGCTTTAACCACACTGTAGCTCAGAACTGCTGAACTCAAGTGACCTACCAGCCTTAACCTCCCTCAGTGGCAGGAATTACAGTTGTGCAGAAGAGAGGACCTCTGCAACCCCTTACCAACTCCAAACTTCTGTGATGCCAGGATCAGAATAGGTCACATATGTAGAGAGGAACAGAGGTGGGACTAGAACTCAGATCATCCAACTGCTAGAATAATACTGTCTCCATCACACAATGATGCTTCCCTCTTAGAAGATCTGAATTTGTAAAGTGCTTTAAGATCCTCAGGAGAAAGATGAGAGAGAGAGAGAGAGAGAGAGAGAGAGAGAGAGAGAGAGAGAGAGATTGCATGTGAAGTGGCATTTTCCCCAATAGGTCTTCTAAATGATGTGTGGAGCCCATACTTGGTCCCTGGCCCTGGAGGTGGGGACGGGGGCAGAGAAATTGATGAGGCTATAGTGGGCCCAGGAGGTAGTTCCAGCCCCAGATAGCCAGACATGGGGGTTGGGGAGGGAAGCAGTAGGTTTTCCTGCCTGCCTGGAGGAAAAGTATGCCAGATGGGATGGGTGGGGAGACTAGAAGCCAGGGATCGGCTCCTGTCCCAGCTTCTGTTTGTGGAGTTTCCAACTCCCTTTCCAGATGGAGAATAGAGGGTCATTCAGATCTTAATTGGGGGTGGAAGGCATAGAATCTGGGACATACCACCTTCTAGCCTTCCTTACCCATCCACCCCCAAAATGGCCTCTGCCAGCATCACAACTCCTACCTCCCTCTCCCTCCTCCAAGGTCTTGCCCCTTTACCCTCCCCATCAAACAGAGAAAGGGAGAGGCCCAGGTTGGGACCTCCACCAGATGTGCCAGAACTGCAAAGACTGCGGATGGAGACAGTGGACAGCAGAAGGAGGGCTGGGTGCTTCCCACCATTTGGCCATCCCCAGGAGCCAGACTAGGGAGAGGGAGCCCCAGGACTGGTATTGTAGGGGATGTATGTGTATGGTGGTAGTGTTGGGGGTGGAATCTAAGCACCCAGGTGTCCTGCTTCATCCCAAACCCTCTCCCCAGCTCCTCAGCCTTAGACAGATGGCTAGGAGACAGGCTCAGCCTTACCAAGAAAGCTTAGAGGTCCTAGAATAGCCTTAGAGCTGGAAGGGCCCACAGCGATCATTGAAGCCAATGCTCTCACCTTATAAAGAAGGAAACTGAGGCCCAGAGAAGGGAACTAACTTGCCCGAGGTTGCACAGCTAATACATAGTAGGGCTGACATTGGAACTCAGGTTTTCTGACTTCACACCAGTAATTTCCCCCAGGTCACCCTGCCCTAGGTCTCTCTCTCTCTCTCCCACCCAGCCTGGAGCCTTCCAACTCTGCTGCAGCCCTTCTGACTGAAGCCCTAGCTCCAGAATTCCCCTTCGAGCCTGAAATCCATTAGGGCCTTGAGCTGAGAGTGTCCCAGGGTGACTCAGCTGCTCCATTCTGTCCAGGAAATAACTCAGTGCCTGCCCTCCACTCTGACCCTCTTCCCCCAATCCAGGCCATCAGACTGGCCCTCTCTCTCTCTCCCCCCTCCTGACAGTTGGGGGCCCTCTCCAGAAGCAAGATTCGTTCTGATCTTCAGATCAGCCCTCCCTTGGCAGACTTACAAGAGACCTCAGAGGGCTCCTGGATCAAACAAGCCTGGATGAGAATCCACAATGAGGGGATATCTGACCCCTTGCTAAAGACTGTCCCCAATGGTGCGGAGCCCACAGTCTCTGCAGGGAGTCCATTCAACTTTTGGATGGGATATTCTGCCTAGAACAGAGGATTTCATCTCTCCCTCTATCCACCCCATCCCCATACCCCATCCTCCTCTTCAGCTTCCAGCCTAAGGGTTTAGGTATTAATTAGGTATTAATGGAACTCAGGGAAAAATAACAGGAGACTCAAGAGCTATAAAAGTCCATCTTATTGTCCAAATCCCCCATTTTACAGATGAGGAAGCTGAAGTCCATCTAACTTTTGTTCAATGACTTTTCCAAGGTAACAAAGGAGTTCAGTTTTGTCCCACTCTCCATGACCCCATTTGGGATTTTCTTGACAAAGGCATTGGAGTGGTTTGCCGTTTCCTTTTCTAGCTCATTTTACAGATGAGGAAACTGAAGCAAACGGTTAAGTGACTTGCTCAGGGTCACAAAGGTAGTAAGCATCTGAGCTGGATCTGAACTCAGGTGCTCCTGACTCCAGGACTCTATCTACTGCGCCACCTAGCTGCTGCAATACAGATACACAGGTAGGAAGCAGAAAAGTCAGGATTCAAACCCAAGTCCTCAGACTCTAGGCATATTTCGCTTATACTATCCTACTTCTAAGGAACATATTCTGGGATGGGAGAGAGAACATTCCCGGGGCAAAGAGACTCCTTGCTCACCTCTCAAGGAATAAGGATAGAAATAGGGCGTCAATCAAGTCAAAATTATCTCCTTAATTCGTCTTCTGACTCAGGAGAGTGTCCAGAAGGAGGGATGGTCCCCACTTGGACCTGGGCTTTCATCTCTTCCCATCACCCACTCTCCTCCCCCTGGCAGCCAGTCCCCACCACCCAGCCCCTTCTTCCCAGCAGATAGTACTCTCCTTGGAGAGAGATGCAGGTCACAGTAAGAAAGAAAGCTGGGCATGGAGGGGGAAGCCCTTCAATGACATCTTGGCTCTAGGGCTTAGCACCAGTGAGACCTTAAACAAGTCACATTCCCCCATGGCCTCAGCTTCCTGATTTTTAGGTTGGATCAGATGACTTTGGGGATCTTTTCCAGCTCAGGATCCATGACACTGTGGAGCAGTGGAGTTGTCTGGAAGTTTGCGCTTCACCAGATTACAGGCATTAGAGGTGGAAAGGTTCTCAGAGTCCATCCGGTCCAATCCCTAAATAGTAAAAATGAGGAAACTGAGGCCTGAGCAGGGGAAGAGGTTTCCCCAAGGACCTACAGGTGAATGGAGGGGGTGAGACAGGAAGGACGGGTCAGCAGGAGAGGTCTTTGGGGAGAAGTAGGAGGGAAGGGAGAGAAAGAAAAGTACTCCAGCCGCCTCTCCCTTGCCCCATCCAACTAATGCTTTCCTTCCCCAACATTTCTCCTTAGCCTAGATTCACGGTGTCTTCTCTGCCTAAAATTTTATTTATTCTACAGTGGGTATTAGTTTCAGCAGCTACCGTGATGGTACCATTTTGCCAGTGTTCCAATGGGGAAGCAGGTAACCCAGTGGATAGTGCTCTGGGCCAAGTCAGGAAGATCTGAGTTCAAATCTGGCCTCAGACACTTACTTGTTTGCCTCAGTTTCTTCATCTGTAAAATGAGCTGGAGAAGGAAATGGCAAACCACTCCAGTATCTCTGCCAAGAAAACCCCAAATGGGGTCATGGAGAATCAGACACAACTCGACAACAGCAATGACCACTGGAGAAATGCATGGTCATATGCCCCAGGATAGAGAATCAGAGACACTGTTAGAACATTAGCCCCTTGAGGACAGGGGTGATATTGCTTTTGTTTCAGTTTCCCCATTGGATAGCACAATGCCAGGTACAGGGTGAGCACTTAACAAAGGACTGTTGAGATCAGCTTAGCCACCCACTTTTTCTGGGGCAGCATTGGGTGGAACTAGGTGGGGTAGGCAACCCCCAGGACT
The DNA here is from genome assembly GCF_011100635.1 of Trichosurus vulpecula. Classification (NCBI taxonomy): domain Eukaryota; kingdom Metazoa; phylum Chordata; class Mammalia; order Diprotodontia; family Phalangeridae; genus Trichosurus; species Trichosurus vulpecula. The sequence goes on from NC_050573.1 coordinate 74,095,689, forward strand.
GCTGCAGGCAAGGAAGTTGTGGTGCAGACTTGGGGCAGGTACATTGGGTCTGGGAGCCACCTGTGGACCTTTGGGCAAGAAGAGCTTAAAAGCAGCTTTTAGGAGGGTGGCAGAAGACTGCCAGGGTGCCAGGGAAACTCCTTGCTGGGACTCACTTGTTTTTTTCTTCAGCCGCTGTCTCTCCTGGATGTATTTGAATATCTTTTTATTAAAGAGATTTTATTAAAGAGACCCCTGGGGCTCCGAGCGACCCACCTAACCTGATGTGGAACCATGATTTGGAGGCTACCCATTGCCCAGAAGGGGCAACTGAGGCCCAGAGAGGGAAACTGAGTTGCCCGAAGTCACCCAGCTAATAAGCTTTGGAGATAGGACACAAACTGGGTATCCTAACTCCCATTCCAGGGTGTTTTTTCCTTACTATGCTGTCTAGAATGCTTTCTCTCTCCTTCAATTTCTCCTTACTTCAAACCCAGGTCTCCTGGCTACCAGTCCAGGCATCTTTCCAATGGAATTCGGCTGCTGCTTTTTTACATTAAACTGTAAGCATCTTGAGGGCAAGGACTGTCTTTTTTCTCTTTTTGTATCCCCAGTCCCTAGTACAATGCCTGGCACATAGTAGGTGCTTAATAAATGTTTATTTGTTGGTTGAATAGACTCTTAAACCTCTAGCAAGGCAGTATGCTCTAAGGGAAAGAGCCCTAGGTGTGGAGAAGACTTGGGTTTGAATCCTGCCTTTGCCCCTTTTTATCTGTGTGACCTTGAGAAAGTCTCTCCCCTTCTCTCTGAGCCTCAGTTGCCCAAACTCTTAAAATGAAAGTTTCATTCGATTGTCCAGTTCTAAATGCTACAATGACTCCCAAGTGCCCGCAGGACTGTGGTAACTGGGTCCACAGCCATGCCAGCAGGGGCCTTACAATTGATGTGGCTGGCCCCTTCTTTCTGCAGATGGAAAGTGAGCTCTTGAGAGAGCAAGTTGATCCAAGCCTAAGGAAGGCCAGTGTGCTGACATCCCGGGCCTGCAAGGACATGACAAGCCTGGGCCTTTATTCCTTTCTTTCCTTGAAGTCAGAGGGCCCGGCTTTGAATCCCTGTACTCCTAAGTGACTGTGTGACCTAGACCAAGCAGGGATTTCCCAGGGCTGGGGATTCCTTATCTGTAAACCAAAGGGATTGGATCAGATGGTCACTAAGGTCACATACTCGCCCTCTCTCTGTTTCAGGGCTCTGTGTCTTGGTCCTTCTGGAAACTGCCTTCACCCAGAACCCCAAAGGTGAGTGTGCTGGGAGCTGCCCATTCACAGCTGGAGACTGACAGAAGCCCAGCCAGGGAAGAGAGAGGCCTGATATGGGGAGCAGGGTGGAAAGAGAGGCTGCCTCTACAACCAAATGAGCCCCACTCAAGCCCCTTGAGCTATATGCCCCCTCCAATGCCATCATCCTGACTCGAGATCCAATCCCACTCCGTCACTGCTCCTGAGCAAGCCAAGGACTGTTTCCTGATCTGTAAAATGAAGCTGACAATACTTGTGCCATGGGCCTCACAGAGTTGTAAGGAAAGCACCTGATAAGCTTTAGGGTGCGGTGGAAATGTGTTATCTTTTCAAAAATCATTATTAGCCTCACTACTTCTTCCTCACCCCAATGAAATGATGAGAAATAACAAGCTATTGCTGGCCTCCTTCTCTTATCTGCCAGGTTCACAGGCTGGCCAGTTAGCTGAGCTCCTAAGCTGGGGGCTCCCCGATCCCCTCACCCCCAACCAGGTGCAGACATGAAGCTAACAGAATATAACAAGGGCTATTCCCGTGGGAACGGCAGATGTCAGTTTTCTCATCTGTAAAATGGGGGTAACTAATCCCCATGATTCCTACCTTACAGGAATGCTGTGGCAGATATACTTTATAAACCTTAAAGCATTGTAGAAATCAGAGTTGTGACTGTCAGCTTTATTCCTCTGGCTAGATTCTCGATGTCGTCGTCGGTGTCCCCAGCATGCTGCTTGTATCAACGAGACCCACTGCACCTGTGAGGATGGATTTGCTTTTTCAAGTGGGGAGATATACTTCAATGACCCTCTGGAGATCTGTGACGGTAAAGAGGCCTCTCCCACATCAGTCCAAGAGTTGGGAACAAGGGAGCAGCTGAGTAAGGGGGAGTGGGGTGCAAGGCACCCTACCAAGCGGCTACTTTTGTAAGAGAAGGGAAGTGGAGGAGGCAGGGGACAGAGGGAGAAGGAAAGAGGAGAAGCAGCAGCAGAAGGGTGGCCTGCTGGTGATGGGCTCAGGATGCTGGTGGACCTCAGTGGCAGCTGGGAACCTGTGAGACCCTAGGATCTCATACTGTTGGCCCGCTAACTTCTGTGGTCACCTGAGTCATATCAGTGCCTCAGTTTTCCCATTCAGCAAATGGGCACTATGCATGGTGATTGAAGAGATAACTCCAACAGATCTGTGATGTCCTCAGTTTGGACATTCCCTTCAGTAAAGCAGCTCCCAACTCTTCCAGGCCTTCCCACCTTGAAGACTCTCTTGTCCAAGTCCTGTTGTTGAGTCTGACACACACGAACTTTTGGTTCTCCCCAAGGTCCCTGAGGCCTCCCTCACTTTCTTCTCTAATGGAGGAGACTGAATGTTCACCTGTCAGCTTTTGACACTTACTAGCTGTGTGACCTTGGACAAATCACTTTAGCTCTGTTTGCCTCCGTTTACTCAACTGTAAAATGAGGTCATGATAGCACCTACCTCAAAGGGTTGTTGTAAGGATCAAGCGAGATAATATTTGTAAAAGTACCTGGCATGTAGTAGGTGCTGTATAAATGCTTCTTTCCCTCCCCTACCACCACCACCATGCAACTATCCATTTTTCTGTATCTGATACACATTTGATATTCTTCAGAGATTCTTATGTTCATGTCTTTCAATGAAACCACAACACTGGTAGAATATTAGCTTATAAAATATGGACTTCTGTTCAAGGGAAAAGACTGAGATCCTTAAAGGAGCCTTACAGTTTCTTGAAGGCAATCCAGTCTGCTCTCCCCATTCTGTTTAATTCTAAACCTGACTCATTGTCTATTTGTAGTGTCTGTCCCAGAGATAACATACTGATAGGCAAGCTCTACAAGTTGTCCATGTAACTGTAGGTCATAATCAGGGCAATAGACATGCTTCATCCATTTGGTCTTTCCTGTGTGGATGGTCAGGCCAAATTCTTTTGAGTGGTTATGGATTGGGGAAAGAATGCCATAGACTCTGCCTTCAAAGAGCTGACTAGAAAGGATAGGACACAAATAATTAGGACACTGTGATAGGGCTCCTCCCCTTCAAAAGGTCAAAAATGGTGTATGGCCAAATTTGAACAGGGAGAGAGATGCCTTTGAACTGGGAGAAGGTGGAGGGAATCAGGAATTCCAGTGGAATAACATAAACTCTTTGGGGATAGGGGGATTGTTCTTGTTTTGTACTCAGTGCCTGGTATACATTAGGCATTCAGTTAGTGTTTGTTGAATTGAACAAGAAGGGAAGAGGAAACAGTGTGCTCTGGGCAGGAGGTACAGTCTGGGTAAATGCACGGAGACCAGAAATGACAGGGTTTCCCAAATGTGGCTCATGGCAGAATGTTATTCCTACTCTAAAAAAACTAACTCTTTTAAATTTTTAGGCTACAACCATTAATACTCTTAGAGCACTAAGACCTTGAGTGATTTTCCCAGGATTGCAGAGTCAACCTGTGTCAGGGGCAGGACTTGAACCTGGGTCTTCTGGCTCCAAGGCCAACTCTCTCTGTCCACTACGATATCTTGGCCTCTCTAAGAGCACTCAGGAAGCATTTAAAACTCAAAGAAAATGAAGCCCAAAGAGCTTGTGCTTGAGGTAGCTAGTGGGTGCAGTGAAGAGAGCATTGGGCCCCAAGTCAGAAAGCTCTGAGTTCAAATCCAACAGTAGATGCTGCATGACCCTGGGCAAATCACTTCACCTCTGCCTCCCTCAGTTTCATAAACAGTAAAATGGGGATAATAACAGCACCTAATGCCCAGGTTGTTGTGAAGATCAAGTGACATAGTGTTTGTAAAGTGCTTTATAAACCCTAAAGTGCTATCTGAATGCTAGCTACAGTTATAATTTTTATCCATAGGCAGGCGCTAAGTAGCTGCCGAAGAAAGTCCTGTCATTCCTGGGAGGCTGGGGGGTCCAATGGGAAGAGCATTGGCTCTGGAGTCAGAGGAGGGAGAATCAAATCCCATCTTTGATACTTACTGGCTGTGTGAACCTGGACAAGTCACTTCCCCACTATGGGCTTCCCTTTCTTTATCTGTAAAACGAGGAGGTCAGGATGGTCCCTTCAGCTATGAACCTGTCACCCCATATTCTGGATCAAATTCCTGTTGCCTGATTTTAACTGGGCCTTCCCTGCCAGACAATAATCCTTTTGTTCTCTCTTTCTTTACTTTCTTTTTTCTTCCTTTCTTTCTTCTTTTTTTTCTTTCTTCTCTCTGTCTCTCTGTGTCTCTCTGTCTCTCTCTCTCTCTGTCTCTCTCTCTCTCTCTCTCTCATTCTCAGCAGGTTGGAAGTACAACAGCCACTCCTGGGCCCAATTCCACTATTGATTTATTGGCAAGGGAGTTTTCTCCTGTTCTATTCCCAACTTGGGCCATTTTTCCTACCCTTAGGCAGCCTGGCAGCCCTCTTCTCCAAGGAGCTCACTATATTGATGCCAAACTTAGCATAGACACTCAGTTGACTTTAACCCTCCTGTAGCTCAGAACTCCACAGCTCAAGAGATCCACCTCAGCCTCCCTCTCAGGTAGCAGGGTTATAGGGCATCCTGACTGGCTAATCCTTTTATTTGTCCACAATTTCATCTTTCTAATACTTAGCTTCTAACTCTCTAATGTGACAGTTCAAAACCTTACCTTCTCTCCTTGAAAGTCTCGTAGCCATGACCTCCTGACCCTTGGGGTCTCAGCAGAGGACCTGGCCTCCTACTCTACTGAGAAGGTCAAGGCTGCCCTTCCAGAGCTCCTTCACCTCCTGGACACCATACCTCTCACACCCATCCTCTTCTCCTGTTCCTCTGTTTCCGGGGAAGGGATGGCTCTTTTCCTTGCCCAGGCCAGCCCCTTTACTTGTGCCCCACCCCATTTCCTCCCCTCTCCTCTCTCCAGGAGCTGGCCCTGGAGACCATGACCTGACCCTCCCCCTCCAAATCATCAGCCTCTCCTTGGCCTTCGGCTCCTCAGGTCTCCCCCAATCTCAGAAATCCCTCTCTTGGCTTCCTCCAGTTACCCTCCTCTATCTTTTCTCCCTTTTACTCTCAGAGGCCTGAGAAGAGTTGTCTGGACTTACATGCTGGAAGGAGGCTCCCAGAGAGAATTCAGAGATGAGGCTTGGCACTGCCCCTGAGCCCACCCCCTTCCACTGCCTTCCTGATCTTTTCTTTTCTTCCATTTTCTTTTTTTAAGCAATAAGCATTTCTTTCCTCTTCCACCTTCTTAGAAAAGAAAAAGAAAGCCCCTGTAACAAATAGTGTACTGTAGTCAGATGAAACAAATTGCCACATTGGCCATGTGCTAATATGTATAACCCATTTCTTTTTTTTTCCTTCTCTCCTTATGTTGCAGATGTTAATGAATGTGTGCCACCCATTCACATCAGTTGTGGTGCCCATGCAGACTGTGTCAATACAGAGGGAAGTTACTACTGCACCTGCATCCCTGGATATGCACTTCCTTCTGGGGAGAAGAGGTTCCCAAATGACACCATGAACGACTGTCAAAGTACAAACCTCTCCTGCATTCTTTGGCTAGCTGGGGAATCCATGAAGGGCTCTTTGTGCTGAGCTGAGAGCAGAGAAGCCCCTCCCTGCATGGGCCACCCCTGGCCATTGCCCTTTGCCTCCTCATATGGGCTCCCTCTGACCTTCCCCAGGCCCCTGCCTAACTCAGGCTCTCTCTGTTCAGTTCCCTTGGGATTGGGAGGGAACTAAATCCTGGGAACTCTCCCCTTCTTCCTTCTCTGTCCATTCCAGCTCAGGCCCCCCAGGAAACCACATCCAAGTGCTGTGGCCAGATCTTGGCCCAGGGCTGGAGGTTCAAATCTCTTTCCAAGCTACAACCCAGAAGAAGGAATTGAGGCCACAGGAGCCTGACCTGCCTGGCAATGGTGCCTTGTGGGACACAATGTTTAGGAGACAGAGGAAGAAGGGATATTTTAAAGGGAACTAGACAGTTAATTCTCTCTCCCAATGACCTGCTAACTGTGCTCTCAGAGAGGTGTCTGAGGCACTGAGGGACTGGATGCCTTGGAGACTCATGGAGCCATTCTGTGTCTGAGGGGAAACTTGAACCCACATCTTCTTACTCTGAACCTAGCTCTCTCTCCACTAGGCAACACTCCCTCTCCTATCCAATAGCCTTTGCTTCCCTCTGCCCCCATTACATGGGCCATTCCTTTTCTTTTCTTGTGACCTCGCTTTTTCTCCACACCCCCATCTGCTCCATTCTGGGCAGGACACCCTCTGGGCTCAGCCTCACAGAGGCCAACAGGGGCCTGCAGCCTGAGGGGAGGAGGGATCATCAGAATGAATGGCACCATTTCCACAGCACTTCAGGTTTACAAAGCCCTCCCTGCTCTCTGATTTTACCTCCCATTTACACTGCATGTGTCTTGTCTGGACATGGCTGTTTGCATGTTGTCTTCCCCAATAGAATGTAAGTGCCTCTTCCAGTTCAGAGACTGAGTCATTTTCTCTCTTTGTACTCCCAGTGTGCCTAGCATAGTGCCAGGCACATAGTAAGTGCTCCATAAATGTTGGTGGGCTGACTGACTAAGGGAGATAGTGGGCACAGTGGATGGAGCATTGGACACAGAGTCAGAAAGATCTGAGTTCACATCCAACAGCAGATGCTTCATGACCCTGGGGAAGTCACTTAACCTCTGCCTCCCTCAATTCCATAAACTGCACACTGGAGACAATAACAGCACCTAAATCCAAGGCTGTTGTGGAGATCAAGTGAGATACTGTTTGTGAAGAGCTTCTAAACCCTAAAGCACTATCTAAATTCTAACTATAATTATAATGATTATCCATAAGCAGGTGCGAAGTAGCTGCTGAAGAAAGTGCTGCTATCCCTGGGAGGCTGAGGGGACACATGGGAAGAGCATTGGCTCTGGAGGCAGAGGAGGGAGAATCAAATGCCATCTTTAATGCTTACTGACTGTGTGAACCTGGACAAGTCACTTCTGCACTATGGGCTTCCCTTTCTTTATCTGTAAAAGGAGGAGGTCAGAATGGTCTCTCCAGCTCTAAACCTGTGATCCCATATCCTGGATCAAATTCCTGTTGTCTGATTTTAACTGGTCCTTCCCTGCTAGACAATAATCTTTTTCTTCTTCCTCTCTTTTTGTTCTTTCTTTTTCTTCCTCCTCCTCCTCCTCCTTTTCTTCTTCTTCTTCTTCTTCTTCTTCTTCTTCTTCTTCTTCTTCTTCTTCTTCTTTCTCTCTCTCTCTTTCTATCTCTCTCTCTCTCTCTCTCTCTCTCTCTCTCTCTCTCTCTCTCTCTCTCTCTCTCTCTCTCTCTCTCTCTCTCTCTCTCCCTTCCTTGGTCTTCCAGTCTGACCAGGCTGGAAGTGCAGCATCCACTCCTGGCTCTAATCTCACTATAGATATATTAGCATGGGAGTTTTCTTCTGTTCCATTTCTAACCTGGGCCAGTTTTCCCATCCTTAGGCAGCCTTGCAGCACTCCCCTCCTAGGAACTCACTATATTGGTGCCAAATTTAGCATAGACACTCAGTTGACTTTAACCCTTCTAAAACTCAGAACTCCAGAGCTCAAGGGATCCACCTCAGCCTCCCTCTCAGGGAGCAGAGATTATAAGAGCATCTCACCTGGTTAATCCTTTTATTTGTCCACTTACTTCTAAAGCATAAAAATTTCCAATGTGACAGTTCAAAACCTTGCTCTGACTCCATAAAATTCTCTTGCCCATGACCCCCTTCCCCTTTGGGTCTCAGCAGAGGACCTGGCCTCCTACTCTACTGAAAAGATCAAGGCTGCCCTTCCAGAGCTCCCTCACCTCCTGGATATACTTCCCAGACCATCTTCTTGTCCTGTTCCTCTGTTTCTGGGAAAGAAATGGCTCTTTTCCTTGCCCAGGCTGGCCCCTTTACTTGTGCCCTCCATCTCATCTGCTGTCTTCTCTCCAGGAGCTGGTCCTGGAGACCATGACCTGACCCTCCCCCTCCAAATCATCAGCCTCTCCTTGACCATCAGCTCCTCAGATCTCCCCCATCCTCAGAAATCCCTCTATTGGCCTCCTCCAGTTACCCTCCTCTATCTTTTCTCCCATTTACTGTCAGAGGCCTGAGAAGAGTTGTCTGGACTTACATGCTGGGAGGAGGCTCCCAGAGAGAATTCAGAGATGAGGCTTGGCACTGTCCCTGAGCCCACCCCGTTCTACTGCCTTCCTGATCTTTTCTTCCCTTTTCTTTTTTCAATTAATTTCTTTCCTCCTTCTCCCAGCCCCTTGGAACAAATAGCATACTATAGTCAAAGAAAAAAATTCTCACATTGGTCATAGGCTAATATATGTGATTCATTTCTTTTTTTCTTTTCTTTTGTTGCAGATATTAATGAATGTGCACCATCCATTAATATCTCTTGTGGTCAGAATGCAAACTGTGTTAATACAGAGGGAAGTTACCACTGCATCTGTAAGCCTGGATATGTGCTTCCTTCTGGGGAGAAGACATTCCCAAATGCCACCATGAACAACTGTCAAGGTACAAACCTCCCCTGCAATCTTTGGCTAGCCTGGGAGTCAGTGAAGGGCAATTTGTGCAGAACTGAGAGCAGACAAGCCCCTCCCTGCATGGGCCACCTCTGGCCAGTGCCCTTTGCCTCCTCATATGGGCCCCCTCTGACCTTCCCCAAGCCCCTCCCTGACTCTCTCTGTCTGGTGCCCTGAGCTCCTCACTACAGGGGCTGCCTCTAAATCTGGGGAACTCTCCCCTTCTCCCTATTCTGTCCATCCTAGCTCAGGTCCCCTCAGGAAACCTCATCCAAGTGCTGTGGCCAGACCTTGGCTCAGGGCTGGAAGGTTCAAATCTCTTTCCAAGCTACAACCCAGAAGAAGGAACTGAGGCCACAGGAGCCTGACCTGCCTGGCAATGCTGCCTCATGGGAACCAATATTTAGGAGTCAGAGGGAGGAGGGATAGTTTGGAGAGAACCAGACAGAGATTTCTCTCTCCCAGTGCCCTGCTAACTGTACTCTCAGAGAGGTGTCTGAGGCGCTGAGGGCCTGGGGGGCTTGGAGACTCATGGAGCCAGGTTGCGTCTGAAGGAAAACCTGAACCTGGATCTTCTTAACTCTGAGCCTGGATCTCTCTCCACTAAGCCACATTCCCTCTCTTATCCACTAGCCTTTACTTAGGTTGCTCAATGGCTTCTATAGGAGTATACAAGTATTGTATGGATCATCCACATTTCAAAAACCTAGGACAAAACTCCTGTCATTCCAACAAAGTTACACTGTGTGTGGTGGAAGGAGGGGGGGCGGTGAACTCTAAGTATGTACCAACTAAATGTACCAAGGACTCTTCTGACCAGAGCATCATCTGTTAGTTTCCTCAACTGTAATTTGGAGATAAAAAATCTTTGTGCTTCCTACTTCACAGGACTGTAGTAAACATGCTTGGTAAACCACAAAGCGTAAGAATTGTTACTGTCCTTTTTGTTCCTCTCACTACATTCTCAACGTCATCATCAGTGTCCCCAGTATGTGGAGGGATGCAATCTAAAATAAATGTAGCACCAGCACTGGGTTCATTCTCCAGACCTACAATCAAACGAGCTGAACCAATCCCCAAAGCTGAGCTGCTTCACCTCCCCATGGGATTCTAAGATACCCAGAGTAGTTGTGGGATGGTTTCTCTAAACTATGCCTCACAAGACTCCAAAAGCGTGCTTCACCCGATGAGTGTCAATTGATATCAGTCAGCTAGACTTATCCAGAAGCAAATATTTGCCAAAGTGGTACAGTAAGAATAGTTATCACAAAACATCTCTCCCCCAAACCCATTACAGGTTTCCCACAAATGCATATACACACAGTTCAAGAAAAAATCTGCTCAAGTTCAAAGGGCTCATGTGGTAAAGGGATATTTCTCTGTTCCTGGTTGTTGATCTCTCCCAATCATGGAGCCCTTATGAAATTCACCTTTGGAATACTGTAGCTTTCTGCCGGGCTCCTCATAGAGTCCTTTTCCTCAACTGCTTTTCCTCAGCATGACCACTTTGTCCCCAGTTCTCAATGCAGAGACTGCCATCAGCCATTCTGAGGATGCTACTAGGTAAGATGGTGATGGAAAGTCCCAAACTTTCTGGACCTTTCAAGGTTCACAGGTCTTTCTCTGGTCACACTGAGGCAAAGAGGGAAGGAGGCAAAGGTTCCTGGCCAGGTGGAAAAGAGGAAGAGAGTGAAGAGATTCATTCCTCATCTGAGCAAAGCCCATGAGAACAGACCAAAGGATAAGTCTAAGCTTGTGTGCCCAGACGTAGACTTTTATCTTTCCTTCCCTTCCAAAATCTCTCTTTGCTTCATCCCAGTCTCAAATGCCAGGAGTAAGACTGGAGAGGGCTAACTGCTCCCCTGAAACCCCAGCATGGTGCTTCCATGGTCAGACCAGGAAGAGTTGGTGCCAAATGCTGACACTGCCCCATATTTTCTCCATTTGCTTGGAGGATCAATATTGTCAAATTATGAATTTGCAGTTCCTCTCCTGATTCTGTTCCTCATGCCCCACCCCACAGTGAAGTTTGAATTAGTGTCAATTTAATGGCTCACTTACAATTACCAGTGATTAAATTTTTTTCAATAAATTGTTTAATCATTAAAAGGATCAACTGGCAACAAAAGATAATGTAGACAAATTTGATTACATGAAATTGAAGTCCTTTAGCACTAATAAAAGCAACATAACTAGGATAAGTTTGGGAAGAAATGCATATGATATGTTTGATATGATATGATATGATACCCAAGATTTATAGTAAGTTAGCCCCAAGCATGGAAGAATAAGAGTCATTCCCAAATGGCTGAGTACAAAAAAGAGACCATCATTTGACCTTGTCTTCAATGTTGGCTTTGAATCTGCCATCCATTATATTAACTATCCTTTGCAGCTCTCAATCACCTGAAAAAAATGCCTTCATTTGAGTCTTTGATAAAAAGATTGAGGTGAAGAGATCAGCCCATGGACAGCAAAGGGAAGTTCAGCTCTGAGTCACAGAATCATGAACTCACCCTATCAATGATCAAGAATTGAAGGAGAACTCAGAGGTCATATGATCCAACCCTTTCACTTTACAGACGTGGAAACTGAGGCCCAGAGACCTTAAATTAGTTGTCCAAAGATAGTAAGTAGGAGAACATACCTAGGTTCTCTGTATCCAGAGCCAGCTCTATTTGCACGTTAGCTTTCAAATAAGATCTCCCCCTTGTTTAAGGGGGAAATTGAAGAGCCTGAGCCTGTGACCTTGGCATAAGAGGCACTGAGTTATTTGGCCTCAAACCTCTCAGAGGCCCTGTACTGTACTATTGTGTTTAGTTGTGCAGACTATATTTTAGGAAAGACGTAAACGTGAGGAGTCAACATGGAAAAGTAGATAGACTACTGGATTTGAAGTCACTAAACTTGTATTCCAACCCCAACTCTGATACTTACTACCTATATCAACTTGGATACATTATCTATTTTGGGGGGGGGGGAGGACTCAGTTTCCTCATCTGCTAAGTCAAAAAGTTGGGCTAAACAATCTCTAAGTTGTCATCCAATTCTAAGTCTTTGATTTTCTGGATCCTACAGGCCATATCTGAACAAGGGCTACCTGTACAACATATCCAATAAATGACCACCAGGAATGGTCATTCAATCTTTGTGTAAAGATCTTTAATGAAAGGCAACCTACTACCTCCCAAGGTGTGGTAGGAGCAATAACCCCTACCAATCTGGTTGGAAATCATGTGATCAGCCCCCATTATGTAGTTTGAAATTCACTATGCATAGCTAAGCTTTCTTAAGTAAATGAAATGATTTTTCAGACTTGACTCATCCAGGGGATTAAAATATGAACTGCTGATATAACTTCTCAGAGGCTTAAGGCTTAAAAGCCCAATGCACATGCAGTCAGTGATCATCATTCATCAGCACTGCTCCTCCAAAGAAGGAGCTTGGTAGTTTGGTTTTCTTCTTTTTGTAATCTAATTTATCAACAATTTGCCTCTTTTTAGTTTTTTTCCTAAAACCAGCTCTTAGTTTTATTCATTAGTTCAATGGTATTTTTGCTTTCAATTTTATTAATCCCTCCTTTGATTTTCAGGATTTCTATTTTAGTGTTTAATTGAGGATCTAAATTTGTTGTTTCTTTAGCTGCATGCCCAATTCATTAATCTGTTCTTTCTCTCTTTTACTAATGTAAATGTTTAGAGATGTAAATTTTTCTAAGTATTGCTTTGGCTGAATTCCACAAACTTTGGTATGTTGTCTCAATGTTGTCATATCTTTATGAAATTATTGATTGCTTCTTTTATTTGTTCTTTGACACACTCATTCTTTAGGATTAGATTAATTTTCCAATTAATTTTTAATCTGTCCTTTGTGAGTTGCATTTCAATAGAGATTTTCAAGCAGGGAATAGACAACTATTTGTCAGGAAAGTCATAGAAGGGACACTAATTCAGAAATGGGCTCAGATTAGATGTCATCTGAGGTCTCTTAAAACTCTGAGAATTTCTGTGACCCTATAAGAAGAAAATGAGTGATAGTTGAGTCACTTTCTCTCTCTGTTTTCTCAACTATAAGCAATAGTATGTGAACTGTCTGCCTCACAAGATGCTGTAGGATTAATCAAGAGAAAGGATATAAAAATTACTTCATAGTGTAAATTGTCAAACAAGACATAATTGATAATTATTGCTCTGAGACAAAGCCCACCTCCTATACCCAGAGCACATGTCATCCTCACAGCCCCATGGAAGTGAGAGGGAAAACTTAGACCACAAGCACTGCTGGGAGGAGTCTTGTTTCTTGGTCATGGAGAAGTTAGAGGATAAGGAGAGGCTTTCCAGGGGTCAGCTGGTAGAGGAAAATTTCAAGCTGGTTTTGGAGACAAAAACATCATCTCGTTCCCCAAATGGCCCTGATCTTTCTGGTTTTGAGACTCCAGATATGAATGAGTATATTTCTGGGCTACACACCAACACCCCAAGCAACCACGAAACCCCAAGATCCAGAAGCACCCTACTAATGAAGGCCAAACAGTATGATCTTAAATCAACCTGAGACAATCCTTGGGGGATTAGCAGAAGGCCTGCATTTAACACATATCTTCCTAATGGTCCTGCCTTACCTGTCTCTCTTGTAGAAGTCTTCTTTCCTATAATGCCCCGGAACCCTGGAGGCAGCAGCAAGGTGAGTTGTGGCTGAATATGAGTAAGATGGAGTCAAACAGCAGTGAGACAGGAAGCAAGTAAAAGTAGTTGAGGTCATAGAGAGGAAAGAGGGAGTCAGATAAAGAGAGAAATAAATGGGATCAAGTAAAACTGAGACAGATCATTGATTCAGAGCCAGAAGAAGCATCAGAAATCATCTAGTTCAACCTGCTTATTTGACTAACAAAGAAACTGTAGCCCAAGGAGGTGACATGAGTCACCCTAGATCACATAGATAGTAAGTGTCAGAAGCAGGATTTGAACCAAGGTCCTCTGACTCCAGCTATGCTATTCTTTCCACCATACCATGCTGCCTCTCTTGAGATAGATTCAGAAAGAGGAGAGATGCTGGTCAGCTAGAGGTGAGATGAGGGCAGGGTGTAAAGATACAGAATTAAGTAAAAAAGATAAATGGGATGACAGAGAAGAGAAATGGAATCCTAGAAAGATGAGATGGGCTCAAGGAGAAAGTGGGAATCAGGCAAAGATGGCTTGAGGTCAGAAACAGGAAAGTCAAGGTCCCAAGATGGAGGAGCCCAGTCAAGTAAAGAGTCAAGTAAAATGTCCCAGACATCTACATCTAATGATGGCTGACAATTATGGAGTATTTTAAGGTCCCTAAGGTGCTATACATACATTATCTCATTTCAGCTACACAACAACCCTGTAAGGCATATGGTATGATATCCATTCTACAATTAAAGAAAAGGCTCAGAAATGTTACTTGACATTGTCTAGTCACAAAGTCATTGAGTATCATTGGTAGGATTTGAACTCAATCTTCCTGATTCTAAAGCCAGCACTCCTACTCTAGCATCCTTCCTCCTAGCCTAGTCCAGGTCCCAGAGCAGTGCCTTGGACAGGTGTTCTAATCTTATGAGATTATTCATTTTTTCTTAACAGCTGGAGAATCTTTCTTTCTGCCTTGAATCACTAATCACCACCCATGACTCTTGGCCTGCTGAGAAGAAGAGAACAATTGGGACCAACGTGACAAAACTATTACAGGACCTAGAACAGGCTGCACTGGAGGTTGCTCTCAGTTCTTCTGAGATCCAGGTGGCACAGAACAACTCTGTTCTGGGTGAGCTAATATGGCAGGGGCCATTATAACAAAAAGTGGCTGTGTCTTCAGGATCACAACAACCACTGGGTTCAGGCCCCTCAATGAAACAGCAAATAATCCAGCAGAAAAGCCAATTAATCAGGTTGTTACAGTGAATGTATAAATGCAGTGACCCACATGCAGAATAGTGGGTCTTGGCGAATGTCTGTCAAACACATAATAGGTGTTTAATAAATCTTTGTTGATTCATTGGTTGGACAGGCTTTTAAGATAGACTATGGTTGAATGGGTTTTGAGCAAGGGTAGCTGACTTTCAGGACTGCACTTCCTTCCAGTAAAAGTTTTCTCCAGCTCATACCATATAACAAAATTACCTCCATTCCATTGCTCAACCCCTCCATGATGAATGCCTTCCTTCATGGCAGTATCTCTCCCTACCTGCCTCTTCTTACTCCATCTGCCTCACCTAGTGCTGGGAGTGAGGATCAGAAATCAGGTAGCATTCATAGCCAAACTGTATGGGGTCAGGCTGGGCTAGGTGACCAGCTGTCTCTTTTCACGAAGAAGGAGCAAATAAATTCACCTTTCTTTAACTTAATCTTCCCCAGGGGCTAGAATTCCTAGTCACAGCTCTACTGGGACCAGCCTAGCTGAATTTAGCCAGGATCATCATGTCTGATCAAGTGATAAAAATTTCAACCATCTAGCTTTTGTAGAAGACCTTCAATGAGAGGGAATCCACTGCTTCCTGAGACATCCCTTTACGTTTCTGGATAGTTCTTCTAGGAAGGTTTTCTTGATATCAAGCCAATGCAAAACTTCTACCCATTTATTGCTCCTGGTTCCAAACAGTATGAGTCTACTCCCTCCACCTGAGAGCTTTGACAGTGTAGAATCAAAGTAAGGACTTAATCTATTGAAAAATGCTGAGACGGTGCTAGGCTAGCCCTTGAGTAAAATGCTGACCTTTAATGATGATTGACCATCTACAAGGACACTAACCAAAGCACAACAAAGCTGCATATCTGATGTGGATCCCTGAGACTCACACAATCTACATTAAAATGACGAGGAAATTATGCCATTCAGGCATTCCTGCCATTGGCCCAGATAACTGAATCCTTCCCCTGAGTGCCAGTGGTCCCAAAAGAAGACAGAATTGACTGTCATTTCATATAATGTCCTGGGGATCAGATATAGCTCATTCAAGGAAATGGGTGAGGATGCTTCAAATCGTGGTGGCTTCTTGGCTGAGAAGCAAGCAAGGCAGGTGGGCTCATTTGTTTCATTGTTGTTCCCAGCTTTTGAAACACGTGTTATCAACAACTGCTCCCAGGAAAATGGAAACATTAGACTGGAAGCTCAGAATAACTCAGTGGAAATTTCCTGCATGGACATCATCCACTCAGATATTCAAGGTACACTCACTTTATGGACTATGTACTCACCCAGAACAGGCTGGAATGCCACACAATCCTTCCATGTCAGAGAATCCCCAAGTATTTGACTTAGAAGGAGCCTTGGGGGCTATCTCAACCAACTTGTATCTATCTAAACAAAAATCCCTTCTGCCATAGACCTCAATGGCAAATAATCATCAGGGGTCTGTTTGGGGGAACAATGGGAGAAGCTACTTCCCTGGCCACCCCTTACTGCTTTGGGAGAGCATTAGTTGTGAGCAAGGTCTTCCTTACTTCAAGGACAAATTGTCCTCTTGGCAAATACCATTACAAATACCATCAGCCTAATCATTTTTTTGCATATTTTACTAGATTGCTGAAAGCCAAATTATTGTTCTGTTGCTGTCCTGATCTATAATTTCATCAGTGTTGGAAACTCACAGTGTGTAGATTCCATCCACCAATGCAAATTGGTAACTCCTCAGGAACTAGAGTGCTGAAAGGTTAGGTGACTTGCCCATGGTCAATGTACAGGGTTTTCCTGAAGTCTGGACACATAGACAAAAATGCATATTTTCAAGAAATGGAATGAATGAAATTTTCAAGAACATTTTATTTAATTGGAATATTAACAAGTAACATCTTCAATATGATTTCCATCATTTGTGATGCAAAGGTTGATGCACTTTGCAAGATTCACATGAACTTGATGCAATAACTCCACATTGCTGTTAATTTTCTTATGTGTCCAGACTTTAGGGACACCCTGTAGAAGGAGGGGCTTCTGAGGAAACTTTGATAACTTTTAATTTGTCATTTAGTAGTTTTCAGTAGTTTCTGACTCTTCTTTTTTTAACTTTATATCATTTTTATTTAATATTTTAGTTTTCAACACTGATTTCCACAATATTTTGAGTTACAAATTTTCTCCCCATTTCTACCCTCCCCCCTTTTCAAAAGTGCTTGTTCTTGATTACCTCCTCACCCTATCTGCCCTCCTTTCTATCATTCACCCTTTTCTATCCCCTTCCCCTTACTTTCCTGTGGAGTAAGATACCCAATTGAGCGTGTATGTTATTCCCTCCT
This sequence comes from Trichosurus vulpecula, assembly GCF_011100635.1. Lineage (NCBI taxonomy): Eukaryota > Metazoa > Chordata > Mammalia > Diprotodontia > Phalangeridae > Trichosurus > Trichosurus vulpecula. Next base: position 74,112,737 of record NC_050573.1, read on the forward strand.
CAAGTCAATTCCAATGAGAGCAAGATTCACTCATTCCCCCTCACCTGTCCCCTCTTCCCTTCCTACAGAACTACTTTTTCTTGCCACTTTCATGTGAAATAATTTACCCCATTCTATCTCTCCCTTTCCCCCTCTCTCAATATATTGCTCTCTCTCCCCTCAATTTTATTTTATTTTTTAGATACCATCCCTTCATATTCAACTCACCCTGTGTAGCCAGAATGGCCTTTGTTTTCTTTGAATGACTCAGCTTACCTCATTGAGCCTCTGGACACTGTGGCTTGCTCTTCCGGGGCAGGAAGCCCAAAGAGCATTCCAGGCAGCAGACAACTTCCTGTGTGATGAGTCATGGGGCTGGCTGAGGGGAGGTGTTAACGGCTATGCTAGGGGGAGGGGCCAAGTCAAGAACCAATCGGCCCTGGTCGTTCAGGCGGTGCTTGATGATGTCAAAAACTCTATAAGAGGGGAGAGGACAGCTTGAAGATCCTCTCTTTTCCTTTTCCGGTTGGAGCCAGCGACAGTTACAGCGACAGTTACAGCTACAGTTGGAGCCAGAGGCAGTTACAGAGGCAGTTACGACAGTTACGTCAGTTACAGCCACAGCCACAGACACAGCTGAAGCGGGAGCTGCCAGTAGCAGAGCTGACCTACGGGAGAAAGCTGAACAAAGACTTCAGGCCAGTGGGTAATCTTATTACCATAGAGGGGGAAACATGATTTTGCTTTACGCAATCATGCTTCTCTGTAGCCTCCTGGTTACTCTTTCAAGGCGTACTTATTGGGCCTGGAAGCTTTTGATCAATATATCAAAATGGGGTTGCTGGTTCATGGGTTGGTTACTGTGGAGCCTAAATAAATGTTTTGATTCTTCTGCCTTCTACTTTGAGAGTTTCTTATATCCGGCGGTTCCGAACGTTTCAGACATGTTTATGATCCTCTTTGAGATTATAAACTCTGCCCTCCTAATACATTTGGCGACCAGGATGGGATCGCTAGGTATAAGATCTCTATTTAGAAGCAGAACAATTCCAGAGGAAGAGATGAATATCCCAGGATGGGAGGATCCATTTTATTCCTCCCTAGCAAAAGAATTGGCTAAAAAAGCTGGACCCTGTGAAAACTGGGAACCAAGGCTACGGAGAGGAGATCCTAGGGATTTGGAAAAGTGTTTACGAGAAGTTGGGATTCAGTCAGGGGCATCACTATCTAGGCAAAGCTGGATAGTGTTATCAGCCTACCGGCTAGTATACGAAAGATTGAGATTAAGTGAAAGACATGGGGGCACTCCTACCCCACAGGAAGAAGAGGAATCTCAGATAGCAGGAGACCAAACTGACTCAAATGAGAACTTTTCTATTAATGTGGCTAAGAGCAACAGGAGACCAAAAAAGCCCAGAGTGCATTTCAACCCAGCCCAGAAAAAGCCTGACTGCCTGCTTCGTCCTAGCCATGGTGGCAGAGGAAGTGAGTGGGGAGAGAATGAGACAAAGTTAGGGGCTGAGGCACAAAACACTACTGGGGTTCAGGATGTGCCTCACATAGAGAATAGGAGATGGTTAAATGATCAGACAAGGGCTCGACCCATACAAAGGAGGAAGACAGAAACCCGAGGTGAAGATTCAGTTACAAGGGAAATTCAGGAAGATTTCTCACCGCAAGAGGTCACAGATATTTTGAGTAGATTCAGCCAAAGAATAGGAGAACCATTGATATCTTGGATGGTAAGACTCAGTGATCAAGGGGCCAGTGGAATATCAGTAGATGGGACAGACTGCATGAGATTCATAGGTATCAGCCATGATCCTCTAGTTCAACAAGCTTTTAGGGAACATCATCAGCAAGGAGATGGTGATAGCAGGACTACTCTGTTGGCATTAGCCGCTGTGGGATGCAATAAGAGATATGATACTGATTCTATGTGGCCCACTGAGCACAGACCCTGGTATTCACTTAGAGATTGTATCATGAGACTAAAGGAGGAGGTAATGAAGACTGCCATTATGATAGGAACTGCAGACAAATATTACAATGATCCAATGGGACTGCCTCATAGGAATTTAATAATTAGGACAGCTCCCCCTGCTTATAAACAACTAATTTTGAATTTATTACTTGGAGAAGTAGGGAGCCGTCTTACAACAGTGATAAATAAGATTTTACAGTTATATGACTTAGGTGACTGGGGAAGGGATAGATCTCCTCGAGAGAGAAGAGTGAATAACCAGCAAACTTGGCGCCAAAGGAGAGTAACAAGGAAAGAAATGTTTACTGCTTTATTGAGAGCAGGGGTAGGTTTTGAAATGATAGATGGAATTCCAACCAATGAATTATATAGAATGTACAGAGATAAAGGCCTTGATAACAGGAGAGATAGGGAAATCAGAACTGCTCCTGCAAATGCTACAGATGTTGAACCTTCATACCCAAGTGAATCACATGAAAGGGAATACTAGGGAACAGGCCGAGCCCCAGTCCAAATTAAGGAAATACACAGGCTGGATTGTAGACCTCACATTAACTTGACCATATATTGGAAAAATGGGTCAAGTACGGTAACTGAGGCATTAATAGATACTGGGGCCGAGGCCACCCTTATTTATGGAAATCCAGACAAGTTCAGCCATGGAACTCCTATTACCATCACAGGACTAGGAGGGACTGAAATATCAGCCAGGCAAGTTAAATTAATGATGAAAATTGGACAGTTGCCCAAGAAAGAATATAGTGTGGTTATTGTGCCTATTCCCGAATACATCATTGGAATAGACATATTGAAGGGTATGACCTTAAATTTACCCGAAGGGAAATACCAATTTGCTGTGAGGAAAATAGGCATTAATGCAGTCTTAGTGGGGAAAATCAAGATGGATCCAATCACTTTGCCCGAACCTTCTAAAATAATTACTTTGAGGCAATATCGTGTGCCAGGTGGGCAAGATGAAATTGCCAACACTATAAGAGAATGTGTTGAGGCAGGAGTGTTAGTCCCTACAACTACTCAATGGAACAACCCTGTCTGGCCAGTCCGAAAGTCAGATGGAACATGGAGGATGACAGTAGATTATAGACAGCTGAACAAAGTGACTCCTCCCTTGTATGCTGCTGTTCCAGACACGGTTACTTTAATAGAGAGAATACAAAAACGTGAAGGGACTTGGTATGCAGTTATTGATTTGGCCAATGCCTTCTTTACAATCCCAATAGACCCCAAGCAATGGAATCAGTTTGCTTTTACTTGGCAAGGCCGACAGTATACATTTACACGCCTGCCGCAAGGATATATTCATAGCCCAACTATTTGCCACAGGATTGTAGCTGAACATTTGGATGAATTAAAGTTACCTGGTGTACAGCTTACACATTACATAGATGACATCATGATACAGGGAAAGAATATAAAGGAGGTGGAGGAGAGTTTAGCATTATTAATTGACCATATGAAAAGCAAAGGATGGGAAATCAACCCCGCAAAGGTTCAAGGGCCAGCTCAAACTGTAAAATTCTTGGGGATACAGTGGAATAGAGGACTGCGAGAAATTCTCCCACAAGCTCGACAAAAAATCCAGGATTTTCCCACCCCTACCAATAAGAAAGAGGCCCAAAAGTTCATAGGGCTGTTTGGTTATTGGAGACACCACATCCCACATTTGGGACAGATTTTAAAACCCTTGTATAAAGTCACCAGAAAGAAATATGAATTTGACTGGGGACTTGAACAAAGTAGAGCTTTTGAGGAAGCAAAGGCTGCTATTCAATTAGCTCTAGACTTATGGCCTATGCAAAATGGGCCAGTGGAGTTACAAGTGACTGTACAAGATGACTATGCAAATTGGAGTCTGTGGCAAAAACAACAAAGCCGAAGTGTACCTTTAGGCTTTTGGTCAAGGAAACTGCCCTCATCTGGAGTGCAATATACACCTTTTGAGAAGCAGCTGTTAGCTGCATATTGGGCTTTAGTAGAAACTGAGCAACTAACTCTGGGTCATGAAGTGGTAGTAAGGCCTGGAATTCCAATTATGACTTGGGTAATGAGTACCCCAGCTTCTCACAGAATTGGACATGCACAAGAGGCAAGCATAATCAAATGGAAGTGGTATATTCAGAATAGGTCCAGAGCAGGCAAAAATGGAGTTTCTGCTCTACATGAATCTGTGGCGAACATTGATACTGAGAGCAATGAAAAGCCCCTTGAATCTAAGCAACAGATGGTACCATCCTTAGTGAAATGGAATAATGGATATGACGGACTAAATGAAGAACAGAAGAAACATGCTTGGTTTACTGATGGGACAGCAAAATATTTAGGACAGAAGAGACATTGGAAAGCAGTAGCCTATAACCCCTGTACAAGGAGAACTCTGGAAAGTTCTGGGATAGGTGGAAGTAGCCAATATGCTGAACTGATGGCAGTGCATCAGGCCATCAGAGCAGAGAAAGGAGGACAATGTCATATATTTACTGACTCGTGGGCGGTAGCTAATGGATTAGCTACGTGGATGCCTATATGGAGGAATCAGAATTGGGAGATTCATGGCAAACAAGTTTGGGGTAAAGAGTTATGGGAAAATATATGGGACATGTCTTTGGTTACAGATCTGTCAGTTTTTCATGTTGATGCTCATGCAACCCTGACCACACCAGAACGTGAGTACAATGCACATGCGGATCGACTAGCAAAGATTGCTACTGAATGTATTGTCCCTACTCCGACTCCAACTGATGACCCAGCCTTAGCAAGATGGGTCCACCAGACTGCTGGCCATTTAGGGGTCCAGGCCACCCATCGATGGGCACAGGATCGAGGTATCAGTATTTCTCATGCGTTGTTAAAACAAATAACAGAGGAGTGTTGTATATGCCAATTAGAAAAAGAACGAACTCTTCCTAGGATAGTTACTGGAGAAATAGCAAGGGGAAAAGTTCCAGCCCAAATTTGGCAGATAGATTATATTGGCCCACTACCCCAGGATAAAGGATGTAAATATGTATGTACGTGTGTTGACACCTATTCAGGTGTACTAGTGGCTTGTCCTTATAAAGACGCAACTCAGAAAAACACCTGTAAAACTCTAGATATTGTAAGTTTATATTATGGAACCCCAATGCAGATTCAAAGTGACAATGGGTCACATTTCAAGGGCAAAGAAGTGAAAAGATATTGTGTGTTGAATAATATAGAATGGATATATCATATTCCATATTACCCACAAGCATCTGGGCTAATTGAAAGAATGAATGGATTGTTGAAAGAACAGCTGAGAAAATTAAGCTCAAATAATTCATATCGACATTGGAAGGATAATTTGTCTATTGCCTTACGTAATTTGAATAATAGGCCCTTAGGGGGGAGTACACCTCTAGCCAGAATGATGACCCCAAATCTGCAGATCAGAGAACAGCAAACATGTGAGATCCAAAACATTGAATTTTGGACTGTGAGGGAAGATGTCCCACTACCAAGTCCAGGAACACCTGGTTCAGCAGGATATGATTTACATTGTATAGAGAATTTTAGGTTAAATAGGAAAGAGATAAGAAAAACCCCTACTGGAGTATGTATGAGAATCCCCAAGAATCATCTTGGACGGATATTACCTAAACCAGGATTAGCGGCTCAAGGAATACATGTATTGGCTGGAGTGATAGATTCTAATTATCAAAAAGAAATTGTTGTGACACTCCAGAATATGGGTAAAAATCCTGTACAATTTTGTAGAAATGATAGGATGGTTCAAGTCATTATTATCCCCTGTGAAAAAATACCCTTTGTGAAAACTGACCCTCCTCCCAAAATAACTACTAGAGGGGCAAAAGGGTCTTGCTCCATTGATAGAATAAAGTCAGGAGCTAAGGTATGGGTAAAACGGAAGCCAGATGATATTCCAAAGGCTGCAGAAGTTATAGCCCATGGGAAGGACAACACTGTAACAGTTGTCTATTCAGGGGAAAATAATTACCAAATCGTACCCCTGAACCATATATTTTACCGTGAATAGGTTATAATAATAGATTCACAGACTCCACAGGTATGGCTGATGCTGGTAAATGCCATAAGCCACTTGAAAAGAAACATTTCCCACCTGAGTTTGGCTCTGATGTTGGATCTTTGCATAACTAAAATCTCAACCAAACTTGAGATGATTTTATTTGAAGAATTATAGTCCATACTTGTCTATTCTTTTTGTCCTTTGTTTTGGCTAACCTTGTTGCTAGTTTTGTTTCCTTCAGGCTTAAGCACCCTGCACTTTCCGGTGACTGCCTAAGCATGTAGCATTCTTGGAATTCCTGCCAGCTCGTTAAAGAAATGACCTCTGGAATGGGACTTTTTGGGGGCAGGGCCATCTCTACATCCAATTTCAGCATGAAGAAGCTATGGAAAATGAGACCTTCACCCCTCACCCCAAGATTTTGAGCCCCAATCGTTCAAGGGGGGTGGAAATGATGATAGTGTTCTGTTTACTTATTTTGTGTTATCCTTGCTGTGTTGTTTTATTGTTATGATATTATTGATCCTATGTAATGGATACAAGGATTTAGGGGTGGACATTTGAATTATTAATAATTATTTTGGGGATGATTGATTGAAGAGATTATCTTGCTGGGACCTAGGGGTGGATCACATTTGAATCGTAAACCAATATTTAGGAATGTCACCAAATGATATGTTTTGCTTTATAATGAATGATATGTTTTAGTTTCCTTTGTAATTGGATCACAATGTATGTTCTAGGATACATGGCTGATTAGATTATGTATCCTATAACAAGGGGTGGAGTGTAGCCAGAATGGCCTTTGTTTTCTTTGAATGACTCAGCTTACCTCATTGAGCCTCTGGACACTGTGGCTTGCTCTTCCGGGGCAGGAAGCCCAAAGAGCATTCCAGGCAGCAGACAACTTCCTGTGTGATGAGTCATGGGGCTGGCTGAGGGGAGGTGTTAACGGCTATGCTAGGGGGAGGGGCCAAGTCAAGAACCAATCGGCCCTGGTCGTTCAGGCGGTGCTTGATGATGTCAAAAAACTCTATAAGAGGGGAGAGGACAGCTTGAAGATCCTCTCTCTTCCTTTTCCGGTTGGAGCCAGCGACAGTTACAACGACAGTTACAGAGGCAGTTACGACAGTTACGTCAGTTACAGCCACAGCCACAGACACAGCTGAAGCAGGAGCTGCCAGTAGCAGAGCTAACCTACGGGAGAAAGCTGAACAAAGACTTCAGGCCATTACAGCGACAGTTACAGCTACAGTTGGAGCCAGAGGCAGTTACAGAGGCAGTTACGTCAGTTACAGTTACAGACACAGCCACAGCTGAAGCAGGAGCTGCCAGTAGCAGAGCTGACCTACGGGAGAAAGCTGAACAAAGACTTCAGGCCAGTGGGTAATCTTATTACCATAGAGGGGGAAACATGATTTTGCTTTACGCAATCATGCTTCTCTGTAGCCTCCTGGTTACTCTTTCAAGGCGTACTTATTGGGCCTGGAAGCTTTTGATCAATATATCAAAATGGGGTTGCTGGTTCATGGGTTGGTTACTGTGGAGCCTAAATAAATGTTTTGATTCTTCTGCCTTCTACTTTGAGAGTTTCTTATATCCGGCGATTCCGAACGTTTCAGACATGTTTATGATCCTATTTGAGATTATAAACTCTGCCCTCCTAATACACCCTGTGCCCTCTGTCTATATATATATGTATATTCCCTTCAACTACCCTAATACTGAGAAAGGTCTAATGAATTACACACATCATCTTTCCATGTAGGAATGTAAACAAAACAGTTCAACTTTAGTAAGTCCCTTATGAATTCTCTTTCTTGTTGACCTTTTCATGCTTCTCTTGATTCTTGTATTTGAAAGTCAAATTTTCTATTCGGCTCTGGTCTTTTCATTAAGAAAATCCTCTATTTTATTGAAAGTCCATATTTTGCCTTGGCACACTATACTCAGTTTTGCTGGGTAGGTGATTCTTGGTTTTAATCCCACTTCCTTTGACCTCTGGAATATCATATTCCAAGCCCTTAGATCCCTTAATGTAGAAGCTGGCTAGATCTTGTGTTATTCTGATTGTGTTTCCACAATATTCAAATTGTTTCTTTCTGGCTGCTTGCAGTATGTTCTCCTTGATCTGGGAGCTCTGGAATTTGGTGACAATATTCCTAGGAGTTTTCTTTTTGGGATCTTTTTCAAAAGGCAATCAGTGGATTCTTTCAATTTGTATTTTACCCTTTGGTTCTAGAATATCAGGACAGTTTTCCTTGATAGTTCTTGAAAGATGGTGTCTAGGCTCTTTTTTTGAGCATGGCTTTCCAGGTAGTCAAATAATTTTTAAATTATCTCTCCTAGATCTGTTCTCCAGGTCAGTAGTTTTACCAATGAGATATTTCACATTGTCTTCCATTTTTTCATTCCTCTGGTTCTGTTTTATAATATCTTGATTTCTCATAAAGTCACTAGCTTCCACTTGCTCCAATCTAATTTTTAAGTTGGTGTTTTTTTCAGTGGTCTTTTGGACCTCCTTTTCCATTTGGCCAATTCTGCCTTTCAAGGCATTCTTCTCATTGGCTTTTTGGAGTTCTTTTGTTATTTGGGTTAGTCTATTCTTTAAGGCATTATTTTCTTCAGTATTTTTTTGGGTCTCCTTAGGCAAGTCATTGACTTGTTTTTCATGTGTTTCTTACACCACTCTCATTTCTCTTCCCAATTTTTCCTCTACTTCTCTTACTTGCTTTTCCAAATCCTTTTTGAGCTCTTCCATGACCTGAGCCCAATTCATATTTTTCTTGGAGGCCTTTGACTTTGTTGACTTCTTCTGGCTGTATGTTTTGATCTTCTTTGTCACCAAAAAAGGAATCTAGAGTTTGAGTTTGAGTCTGAGTTCATTTTTTCTGCCTATTCATGTTCCCAGCCAACTATTTGACCCTTGAGCTTTTTGTCAGTATATGACTGCTTATAGAGTAGAGAGTACTTTGTCCCAAGCTTTAGGGTCCAAGCACTGCTCCTCCTCCCTCAAGAACTGCCAACCAGGACAACAATCCAGATCCAAGCAGGGAACAGCAAGAGAAACTGCCTTTGTGCCCACAAAGCGCTCCTTGTACTCCAGCTCTGATCCACTACTAGATTCCTCCCACTGTGTAAGCCAGGGACTCGGGAAGCAGCTGACCCTGGAGCTCTGCAAGCAGCCTCAGGAGCTTCCTGCTGCTGCCATCACCACTGCTGCACCACCTCCACCACCCCCAGGGATGGGGCCGGACCTCTCTGAACTCAATCCCCCAGTTTCCCACTAACCTGTTCTTCGGCGTTTGTGGGTTGAAAAGTCTGGTAACTGCCACAACTCAATGATTCATAGGCCTAAGGCCTTTTCCTGGCTGGCTGACTCCAGATCTGGTCTGTCCTGGCACGGCCCATGCTGGGCTGCACGCTGCTCCCAGCACCATGTGAGACCCTTCCCAGTGACCATCCAGACTCTCCTGGGCTGGAGACCTGTTTCCCTCTGCTGTTTTGTGGGTTCTGAAGCTCTAGAATTAGTTCAGAGCCATTTTTACAGGTGTTTGGAGGAATTTGGGGGAGAGCTTAAGCAAGTCCCTGCTTTCTAGCTGCCGTCTTTCATTTCTGACTCTTCTTGATCCCGTTCGTGTTTTTCTTGCAAAGACCGGAGTGGTTTGCCATTTTCTTCTCCAGTTCATTTCACAGATGAGGAAGCTGAAGCAAATGGCAAAATGACTTGCCCAGGGTCACACAGCTAGTAAGTGTCTGAGGCCGGATTTGAACTCAGGTCTTCCTGATGCCAGATCTGGTACTCTATTAACTATGCTATCTAGTTGGCCTTTGGAAACGATTAAACTCAGATTCAATTTAAGTCAACTAGCATTTAAGCACCTACTATTTGCAAATCAGTGGGAAAACAATGTGGTATAGTACATAAAGAGCTGGCCTTGAAGTTAGGAAGACATGGTTTTAAGTCAAAGCGATCTTCCTAAAGTGCCAGTGTAACTATATCATTCCCCGCTCCCTTTCTCAATAAATTCCAATGGCTTCCTATGACCTCTAGGACCAAGTGTAAAATTCTCTGGCACTCAAAGCTCCTCATAACCTACACCCTACAACCGACCTTTCCATTCTTCTTACACTTTACACTCCACCAGTGACATTGGCCTCCTTGCTGTTCCTCACAAAACAAACTCCATCTTTCTACTCCAAGCATTTTCACTGGTTGTCCATGCCTGGAATGCTCTATCTCTTCATCTTTACTTCTACCTTCCCTGGCCTTCTTTAAACCTTTTCCAACGTCCCTTAACTCTACCACCTTCCCTCTGTTGATTATCTCCAATTTATCCCATATATAACTTGCTTACATATAGCTGTTTTCATGCAGTTTTCCCATTAGACTGAGCTCTCTGAGAATAGAACAGAAACTGCCTTTTGCCTTTCTTTGTAACCCCAGCACTTAGCACAATACCTGACACATAGTATGTAATTAACAAATTTTTATTGACTAACTCCCTGACTATTCAAGTCCTTTCTCTTCCACATACTTGGCAAATGATTTAATGTTCCTCAACGTGCAACACTCTATGCTTCATACTTGCCATCCAAAGACACATATAAAACAGTGTCAGCCTTCAAGGGGCTGACTTTCTACTAGATCCCGCCATCTTTACCCAGAAAACAAAAACCCTTTACTCTTGATTTCCATAGACCCAAACTGGTCTACCCACTCCTGGTATTTCCACTGTTAGACCATTCTATTCTAAAAAAAGATAACACTGCCACAAGCTAGCCCAAGAAATATGAGGACATCTCTTACTTATGGGCCTCTTAACTTGACCTCTCAGACTCTCAGACTCTTGAAGAATGAATGTATATGACATGGCTGAAGACGGAACAAAAGAGACTGTGAAGGAGCAGTCAGAAAAGAAGGAGGAGAACCAGGAGAAAGCAGAGTCATGATAACTTGGGGAAGAGATAGTATCCAGGAGGAGAAGGTGGTCAATTATCACATCCAGCAGAGATCAAGAAGCATGAGGATTGAGAAGAGGTCAGTAGATTGGCAATTAAGAGATCATTGGTCATTTTGGAGAGACAGCAGCTTCAGTTGATCAACAGGGTTGGAAGCCAGATCACAGAGGTTTGACAGCAAATGAAGTAGGGGCACTTCAAGTGCCTTCAAAACTCAACCACAAATGCTAAAGAACAAAGCCCCAAGCTCAGCCCTCTCCCATCATCTCAACTCTGTGCCCAATGTCTCACTCCATAAACTTCCACTCTTCTACTGTGCCTTCTGAAAGGTCTGTTCCACAATTAACAGAAATGCTTTCATCTTAAACCTCTTCTTTCTCCCCTTATCATTTTTTTCATCTTTTGGCACTCACTGAGACCTGGTTCACTTCAGATGACTTGGCTTCCCTGACTACCCTTTCCGGTAATGGTTGCTTTTATTCATATGCTCTGACTCAATGGTCATGATGGGAGAGTCCTAATATTCTCTGCTGGACTCTCTCTTTACCGTCGTCACTCAGCAACCTCTGCTATGAGTTTCATGCAATCCAAAATTTATCACCCAATCCAGACTCTGATAGCTGTTATCTACTGACTCCCAACATATTCTCCCTTTCTTTCTCATTGAGTTTGGTGTCTAGCCAACAGTTTCTCTTTCCACTGCATGTTCTTCCTTCATTCTAGAAGACTAGGAACATTTTGATGTTCCTTCAAATACCCTAACTTCCCAATTCAGCAATCTCACAACTCCTCACAACTCATAACTCAACTCCCACAGCCAACTCTGCATTTCCACCTCTGCTACTCACAGAGTTAATTGAACCCTTGATTTTGCCAATGCCTACAAAAATTTTGCTTCCATGTTCACAACCTCTGGATTTTTATCATAATCTCTTATCTGTCTATCTCTCCCTATGCCTCTCTCCCCCTAAACCTTCCCTGTGTCCTCATGATGACCTCCAATCCCTCCCTCCCTTAGTACTATTCCAGGCAATCACCTCTACCCTGGCTATACCTCCTCCTTTTCCAATCTTGGCTCCCTCAAATGAATTCTATTCTATTATCTACTGTTGAATCATTTGCTTCCCTATCCTATCATTAATCATGCTTTGACAAACCTCAGCACTCAATTATTCCCACCACCTGCCTCCTTTGCTCTAATTCAAATGCTGCTGGCCAGAACTAGAGGATATCACAAATCCTTGTGGACTAGGTTCACTATAAAATTGTACTAGATAACTTCTTCTTGGCCTTCACTCCATCAAGGCAGACCTCTTTAACTTGTTCACTAGTCATCTATCCCTATTTAAAACCTGTTCTTCCCTTGAACTTCCCAAACCACTCCCTTTTCTTCTGAGGACCTTGTCTCATACTTTACTGAAAAAAAATCAATGCCATACTTCTTCTCAATGAAATCCCTTGGAAAAAACTGTTAACAATTGGTGCCTCCACTTCCTCAATTGCTTTGAAACCTCTGTGATCTGACTTCCAACCTTGTCATGTCAAAATTGTTCTCTCTACAAAATGGCCAATGATCTCTTAATTGCCAGTCTACTGGCCCCTACTTAATCTTCATTCTTCTTGACTTCTGCTGGATTTGACACAGGTGACCATCTGATCCTCCTGGATACCATCTCTTCACTGAGTTCTCATGACACCGCTTTCTCCTGGTTCTCCTTGTCTGACTGCTCCTTCACAGTCCCTTTTGTTCTGTCTTCAACCACATCACCTACACTAACTGCTCAAGGTTATGTCCTGGATCCTCTTCTCTTTTCATTGTATTTCATTCTCACTTTGTGATGCCATTAGTTACTATGCATTCGAGTATCATCTGTAGATGATTATCAGATCTGTTTATATGTTCCTAGCCTCTCTCTCTTCACATCACCAAGTGCCTGTTGGACATTTCAAACTAGATATCCTATAGGCACCTCAAACTCAATATGTCCAAAACAGAACCCATTATCTTTCTCTCTAAACCTTTGCTTATTAAGAGCAACCTTTTTACTGTCAAGGAAACCACCATCCTTCCAGTCACCCAACTTCTTAACCTCTGTGTTTTCCTCAGCTCCTCTCTCTTGCTCATCTGGCATGTTCAATCAGTTCCCAAAGCCTGTCATTTCCACCTTCATAACCTTCCATCCCACATGTCCTCTTCTTTCCACTTAAAACCATCACTGAGTATCAGCCCTCATCACCTCTTGCCTTCCCTCCCTGCCTCAAGTTTCTCTCGGCTCCAATCCATCCTGTGCTCAGATAACAAAGTAATTTTCCTACTGTAGAACCCTGACCACATTATCTACCTGCTCATTAAATTCCATGACTCTCTACTACCTTCAGGACCGAATATAAATTCCTTTGTTTGACATTTAAAACTCTTCATAACCTGGCCTCTTTGCACCTTTCCATTATTCTTACATTCTACTCCTCTTCAGGCTCTCTGCAATCCAGTCATACCAGGCTCCTTGCTGTTGCTTACACATGATACTCCATCTTTTGTGCTCTAGGCATCCCTTTCACTAGCTTTTCTCCATGCCTGGAATATTCTCCCTCCTAACCTCTAACTCTTAGAATCCTTGGCTTCCTTTAAGATTCAGTTCAAACACCATGTCCTCTCTCTCTCTCTCTTTCTCTCTCTCTCTCTCTCTCTCTCTCTCTCTCTCTCTCTCTCTCTCTCACACACACACACACACACACACACACACACACACACACACACGAGTCAACTTCTCTAAGGTTATCTTACCACTATTCTATATTTATTTTGTTTGTTTTGATTTATATATGTGTGCTCCCCCATTAAAATGTAAGCTGCCTAAGGTCAGAAACTGTTTGTTTCATTTCTCTGTATCTCTAGGGCTTAGCACAGTAGCTATCGCATTAAGCAAGTCTTTGATAAATGCATGTTGATTAAGTGATTGAGTGGACAGAATCTTCCTCCAGGAAATGAACTTGATGAGGAAATATGGGATTGAATCAGCCCTTTTGCCTTCAAGGACTTTGCTCTTTCTTTTTTTTAAGGTCCGAGTGCAGTTGCTTTTCTCTCCTATTTTTCCCTTGGGACTGTTATAAATGCATCCTTTTTGGAGGAGAGCCATGGGAGGAAGAGTTATGGAATCTACCTGATCTCCCAAGTAGTCAGCACTGCTATAGAATCTCAGCAATCTGAATCCTCCTCTCTTTCTGTTCTTCTGAGTTTCAAGCATATTCAGGTGAGTATGAACCACAGGTCATAGGCAATATATTCGTGGTTCAATGAGATAATATTTGTAGAGAGCTTAGCACAGTACTTCCATATAGTAGGTGCTTCATACATGGTTTTCTTTCTCCTTCCCACAGTCAGAGCAATGTGTGGAGCAGGAGAACAGGGTGGACATTTGGAAAAATAGGTTTTTATATGCCAGAATTCTTCCCTTTTCTTTTTTTAAAATTTGTTATTTATTTATTTATTTTAACATTCTTTTCTTTTTAAATTTTGTGTTCAAAATTCTCTTCCTCTCTCTTACTCCCTCCCTCACCCACTGAGAAGCCAAGCAATATGATATCAATTATACTTGTGAAATCACGCAAAATATATTTCTATATTAGCCATATTGCAAAACAAAACCAAAAAATGAGAAAATTTTACGTCAATTTGCATTCAGAGTTATCAGTTCTCTCTCTGGAGGTGGATAGCATCTTTTCATTATGAGTCCTTTAGAATTATCCTGGATCATTGTATTAATCAGGGTAGCCAAGTCTTTCACAGTTGATCATCATTACGACATTGCTGTTACTAATGTACAAGGATCTCCTGGTTCTCACTTCACTTTGCATCAGTTCATAGAAGTGTTGGCACATTTTTCTGAAGCTATCCCATTCATCATTTCGTATAACACAATAGTACTCCATCTCAACCATATGCCACAACTTGCTCAGCCAGTTCCCAATTGATGAGCATCCCCTTGATTTTAAATTCTTCACTACCACAAAAAGAGCTGCTATAAATATCTTTGTATGTACTGTTTAGGTCCTTTTCCTTTTTCTTTGACCTCTTTGGGATACACACCTAGTAGTGGTATTGCTGTGTGAATGGTATTCAAAGTTTTATAAACCTTTGCGCATAGTTTCAAGTTGTTCCCCAGAATGGTTGGACTAGTTCACTACTCCACCAATAATTCATTAGTGTACCTATTTTTCCTTATCCCCTCCAGCATTTGTCATTTCTGACGGGCGTGAAATGGTACCTCAAAGTTGTTTTAATTTGCATTTCTCTAACCAATAGCATGTTTTTATATGACTATAAATGCCTTTGATTTCTTCTTCTGGAATGGCCTGTTCATATCATTTCACTATTTATCAATTGGAGAATGACCTTTATTTTTATCAATTTGACTCAATTCTTGATATATTTGAGAAATAAGGCCTTTATCAGAGAAACTTCTGCAAAATTTTTAAATATTGCTTCATTGTCTATGGTATCTTTCAGCAAAATATTGTTTCCCTGATTATCACTTTTAATTAGGTCTATTTTTGCTTTTGCTTTGTCTGAGATCATAATTGCTACCCTTGTCTTTTTTACTTCAGCTGAAGTTATTTGATTCTGCTCCAGCCCTTTATTTGAACTCTATGTGTGTCTTTCTATTTCAAGTGTGTCTCTTGTAAACAACATATTATTGGATTCTGGTTTCTAATTCATTCTAATATCTGCTCCCATTTTATGGGTGAGCTCATCCCATTCACATTCACAGTTATGATTACTAACTGTATGTTTCCCTCCATCCCAATTTCTTCTGTGTATTCTTCCTTCTCTCTTTTCGTCTTGTCTTTCTCAAAAGTATGTTTAGTTTATAACCACTGCCTCCCTTAATTCACCCTCCTTTTAATCATCACCCCCTTTTCTTTTATTCCCTTCCCCTCCTACTTCCCTGTTGGGTAAGATAGATTTCTATACACAACTGAATATGTATGGATGGATGTATATATTCTTCCCTCTTTGAACCATTTCCAATGAGAG
Organism: Trichosurus vulpecula; assembly: GCF_011100635.1. NCBI lineage: Eukaryota > Metazoa > Chordata > Mammalia > Diprotodontia > Phalangeridae > Trichosurus > Trichosurus vulpecula. The sequence continues at coordinate 74,128,721 of NC_050573.1, forward strand.
TAAGGTTTAAGCATTGCCTGCCACTGTCCCCCATTTTTCCCTACACTGTAAAAATTCTTCCTTCCATACCTCTTTTATGTGAGAAAATTTTCCTCATTCTACCTCTCCCTTTCTCCTTCTCTCAGTGCATCCCTCTTTTTCACCCTTTCTTTTCTTTTTCTGAGATCATTCCAACATAATCACACCCATGTTTTCTTTCCATATAACTCCTTTTAACTACCCTAATAATGATAAAGTTCCTAGGAGTTAGGTGAATCATCTTCCCATGTAGGATTGTAAACTGTTTAACCTTATTGAGACCCTTATGATTCCTCTTTCATGTTTACCTTTTTGCACTTCTCTTGTGTCTTGTGTTTGAATGTCAAGTTTTCTATTCAGCTCTGTTCTTTTCATCAGGAATGCTTGAAAGTCCTTTATTTCATTAAATATCCATTTTTCTCTCTTAAAGGATCGTACTCAGTTTTGCTGGGTAGGTGATTCCTGTTTGTAATCCTAACTCTTTTGCCCTCCGGAATATCACATTCCAAGCCCTTCAGTCCATTAAGGTAGAAGCTACTAAATTTTACCCTATCCTGACTGTGGCTCTACAATATTTGAATTGTTTCTGTCTGGCTGCTTGTAATATTTTCTTCTTGACCTGGGAGCTCTAGGATTTGGCTATGATATTCCTAGGAGTTTTCATTTTGAAATCTCTTTCAGGAGGTGATTGGAGCTTCTTTTCCATTTCTATTTTACCTCTGGACCTGAGGTAGCATAGCAATTTTCCTTGATGATTTCTTGAAATACGATGTTTAGGTTCTTTTTTTGGCCATAGCTTTCTGGTAGCCCAAAAATTCTTAAATTTTCTTTTTTCAATCTATTTTTCAGGTTAGTTGTGTTTCTGATGAAATATTTCACATTTTCTTCTATTTTTTTCATTCTTTTGACTTTGTTTTGTTGTTTCTTGATGTCTCATTGAGTTATTAGCTTCCACTTGCTCAATTCTAATTTTTAAGGAATTATTTTCTTCATGAGCTTTTGTACCTCTTTTTCCATTTGGCCAATTCTGCTTTTTTAAGGAGTATTTTCTTCTTCAGTGAATTTTTGTGTGTCCATCTTCACTTGGCCTATTCTGCTTTTTAAGAAATTTAATGAATTCCTTCAGTAAATTTTTGTGCCTCTTTTACCATTGTCAATTTTTAAAGTGTTATTTTCTTCAATATTCTTTTGCCTCTTTTATCAAGCTGTGAATTCTCTTTTCATCATTTTCTTGCCTCACTCTTGTTTATTTTTCCTCTACAGTCTTATCTTTTTCATTAATGCTTTCTGCAATTCTTGTTGGGTATGTGTCCAGTCAGCATTTTTCTTTGAAGCTTTGGTTGTAGCTGGTTTTGCCTTATTGTCTTCCTCTGAGTTTGTAGCTTAGTCTTCTCTACCACTGTCGTAGCTTTGTATGATCAAGTTCTTTTTTTGTTGTTTCCTCATTTTCCAAACTATTTCCTTGCTTTAAAATTTATGTTGAAGTTGGGCTCTGCTCACTTAGGGGTAGGCAGACACTGTGCCAAGCCTCAAGCTTTTTTGTGCTACTGTTTTCAGATCTATTTCTGGGGATCTGCAAGTTTTCAGTACTTCCAAAGTGGTGTGATACAGGAAGAGGTGTAGTCAATGCTCTCCTGGTGTGTGCTCTGGTCTTTACCCAGGAAGGGCCCCTTCTCCCCTGCAGCTTCAAGCACTAGCACCCTTATTGGCCCTGGAACTGTGACCAGGGCTCCTACTCCTTTATGACTGACCGCAAGCGTTCTTCTCTGCTCTGGAATTGCAACCTAGAACTGAGTGTGGGCAATAGACTTGCTAATCAGTGCCAGCTGTACCCAATACCAGCAATGGGTCCCCTGTAATCACTTTCTGACCAATTGTGTGACCCCACACACACACATACACCTCTTACTGTCTAGGGGCTTGAGAGCTCCCAAAGCTGCTGCTGCTATGGCTTCTGTTGCAGCCACAATGTACGACCTGAACTGTGGACCTCGGATGTTTTCTTAGGGTAGAAAAATGTCTCACTCTGACTTTTTGTTGGCTCTGTACCTCCAAAATTTGATTTGAGGCATTATTTTATAATTGTTTGGAGGAGAATGTTGAGAGAGTTCAGCTGGGCTGCTGCCTCTAATCTGCTCTCTTGGCTCTGCCCTCAAGAATGCCTTTCCATGCTCCCACATGCCAGAATTCTTGATCGGTTCAGGGGAAAGGAAGAGAATAAGCCCTTATATACACGTACTATGTGCCAAGCACTGTACTAAGTGCTTTTATATAATATTTCATTTGATCATCACAACAACCCTGTCAGACAGATGCTGTTATTATCCTCATGTTTATGGTTGAGAAAACTGAGACTGAGAGTGATTAAGTGATTTGTGCAGGGTCATACAGCTAGTAAGTGCCTGAGGCTGAATTTGAACTTAGGTCTTCCTCACTCCAGGCCCAGGACTCTATCCACTGTGCTACCTAGCTGCCTAGTTCAGAGTAAAGATTGATGTGTTAGGACAAGGGCAGGATCACAAAACCATTTAGTTTCTCCTTCTCAATTAATCTGTTTGGCCTCCACTGTACATTTGCCATAAAACTTAAGTTTAGAAAACATCCTTATCATCAGAATTAGAACTAGAAAAGGGCAGCAGACACTTTCTCCTCGGGTCCAAATTTATAGGGTACTGACAGCATTTCAGAAACATCAGAGTTTAAAACCTAGTTAGTTAAGAAAAATTAGTAAAAATAAAATGCTACCAGATGGCACACATTCTGTTAAATTCTTCCTCCAATCCAGCCTGCTCACCATCTGAGGATAATTTTCAGGCCACATGTCCAGGCACAAAAATTCCTAGTTAAGGGTCTGCTGGTCTCCATCTTTCTTAGACAGAACAATGATCATAATCTCTTGTCATTACATCATTCCCTATGCTTTAGTACTAAATCCAATCTTACTATCTTAATCTTCAACATGAACTCCAATCTTTCTACCCCTCGGTACTTTCCCAGGTCAAGACCCCTGCTCTGGCTTCACTTTCCTCCCCTCCTCACCTCATATTCAGTTAGCCAGCTCACTTCAACACTGCTCGACCCTGCTCTCTACTCTCTCTTCCCTCTTCCTTTGTCCCATAACACTCACATCTTTCCAAATCCCAATCCTGTTTTACTCTCACCGTTGATCTCCTCCACTCCTACTCAAATGCTGCTCAAAGGCAATCCTTTTACTCTTCCCTAGCTGATTTTCTATCCCACTCCCTACAGTAGTTGTCAGCCTTCTTTTCTCTCTTCACATCTAGTTAGTCACCTTGCCCTTGTTCGCCCCACTCCCATTACCCTCATAGTTGAAGACTTTGCCTAGTGCTTTACTGAGAAAACAGATCCTTTGCCATACTTCATCTCATATCCCTCTGATATCTTGCCCCAGTGCCTTCTTCTTTACCACAGTCTCTGATGAAGAAGTAGCCCTTCAACTCACCATGGCTGGCCCGTTTATATGCACCCTTGATCCTATCTTCTCCAGTAGATTGGCCCCACCACCGTCTCTCATCCCTAAGCTTCAATCTTTCTACTGGTTCCTTCACTGTTGCTTAGAAACACATCTAAGTCAGACCATATTGGGGTGGGGGAAGGCAATCATGGTTAAGTGACTTACCCAGGGTCACACAGCTAGTATTTGTGGCCAGATTTGAACTCAGGTTCTTCTAACTCCAAGGGCTGGTGCTCCATCTACTGGACCACCTAGTTGTCCCAATCATATCATATTTTTAAGGGGAAAAAAACCCTCACTAGATCCTACCATTTCCTTGAGCTATTGTTCAATATCTTCTCCCTTTCTCAACCAAACTCCTGTCAAAAATGTTACTTCCACTTCCTCACCTCCAACTCACTTCTCAACCCTCTTAAACCTTGTTTATTGCCTCATTATTCAACTGAAACTGTTCTCTCCAAAATTACCAAGGATCTCTTCATCACCAGTGTTCTTCTTTCTCCACCTCTCTGTAGTATTTGACCCTGCTCACTACCCCACTCCCCTCCAGGATCCTCTCTCCTCTCTGGGTTTTCATGACACTGCACTCTATCTCTAAGTTCTGCTCTATCTTTCTGACTGATCCTTCCCAGTCTCCTTTGCTGGCTTGTCACCTATGTCACACTCCCTAACTGTTGACATACCCCAAAGTTCTGCCATGGGTCTTTTGCTCTCTATTCTTTTTTTCTTTCTTTCTCTGTCTCTGTCTGTCTGTGCTTCCCTCCCCCCTTCTCCTCCTCCTCTTCCTCGCTCTCTCTTTTTGTCTTTGTGTGTCTCTCTCCCCTTCACTCCCTCCTCTCTCTGTCCCCCATGAATTCCTCACACTGGCCCACAGGAGACTTCAACATGTTTATTGAAAGAATGTCTGTTTCTATGTCTGAATCTCTCTCTCTCTCTCTCTCTCTCTCACACACACACACACACACACACACACACACACCCCAACTCACAAGAGTTTAATAAGAGAAGCAATATATTTTACTGGATAGAAAACTGCCCTCAGAGTCAGAAAAACCTGAAATTAAACCCTGCCTCTGGCATATACTGGCTGTGTGACAAAATGAAAATTATAAGTTTGAGAAAATGTGCCCCCAGGTCTAGATATTTAGCCCTAGCCTCTCTCCCAGGCTCTAGTCCTATATCACCAACTGTTATTTCAACTCAGGTGTCCCATAGGGATCTCAAACCCAATGAACACCCCCCCTCTTTCAAACTTCCTTTTGTCTGTCAAAAGCACCACCATTATCTGTGTTCGGAGCCTCAGTAACATCCTTCTTTCTCTCCCGTATCTCATCTATATCCATTCAGTTGATGAATTTTGTCAGCTCTACCTCGAGGCACACCTTGTATCTATTCCCCTCTCTCCACTCAGCTTCAATCCTAATTTAAGCCCTAATTAACTCTCACCTGGATCATTAGGATAGCCTCCTAATTGGTCTCCTTGCCTCAAATCTCTCTCTACTCCAATCCATCCTCCACAGAGCTATTAAGGAAATTTTCCTAAAGTGTAAGTCTGACCATTTCACTTTCCTCCTATTCAATAAACATTAGGAGCTCCCTACGATGTCTGAGATAAAATGTGAAGTCCTCCTTTTGGCTTTTAAAGCCTTCACAACCCAGACACAACACACCTTCCCAGGCTTATTACACATCACCCTCTTTCCTATGTACTACAACCCAGCCAAATTGAACGTCTTACTGTTCCTCAAACACAACCCTCTATCTCTAACCTCCAAGTCTTTGTGTTAACTGTCCTCCATGCCTGGAATAAATTCCTTCCTCAATTTCATCCAAGGGTCCCTTCTGTTTCTTTCAAGGACTGGCTCAAGTGCCTTCCTTATAAAGCCTCCCTCATAATCCCAGCTGCTGGTGCCCTCACACAAAGTCACCTGTATCTATTCTCTATTTCTACATACTTTTATATATACATACATGTCTTCCCCAACTAGACTATAAACACCTCAAGGCAGGATCTATTTCACTTTTATATTTGTATTCCTAGAATCTAGCACAGAACTAGAACACAGAAGGTGCTTAATAAGTGCTTGCTGATTGAATGATTGATTGGGACAAGTAAATGGCCATCATGACAATACAACCAACTTTCACAATCATTAAAAAGAGAATACCATAGTCTACCTGCTGAGACAAACCCTGGAACTATATGAATACAATAACAATATACTTTTCACACAACTGAAGTCAGATCTAAACAATTGGAGAAATATTAATTGTTCATGGGTAGGCTGAGCTAATATAATAAGAATGACAATTCTACCTAAATTAATCTACGTATTCAGTGTCATACCGATCACACTACCAAAGAATTACATTATAGAGCTAGAAAAAATAATAACAGAATTTATCTGGAAGAACAAAAGACCAAGAATATTAAGGGAATCAATAAAAAAATGTGAAGGAAAGTGATTTAGCTGTACCAGATCTCAAAACAATCTGGTACTGGCTAAGAAACAGAGTGGGGGATCAGGGGAACAGATTAAGTATATAATATATAGTAGTAATTGACCACAGTAATTAAGTGTTTGATAAACCCAAAGAGCCAAGATTTTGGGACAAGAACTCACTATTTGACAAAAACTGCTGGGAAAACTGGAAAGTCTTTTGGAAGAAACCAGGAAGAGACCAATATCTCATACTGTATAAAAAGAATGGTTACATGAGTTAGACATAAAGGACGATACCAGAAGCAAATTAGGACAGTATGAAATAGTTTACCGGTCAGATCTATTGATAAGGGAAGAATTCATGACCAGACAAGAGATAGCATTAGAAAATACAAAATGGATAATTTTTATTACATTAAATTGAAAAGATTTTGCACAAACAAAATCAATGTAGCTAAGATTAGAAGGAAAGCAGAAAACTGGGAGGGGGAATTTTACAGCAAGTTTCTCTGATAAAGGCCTCATTTCTCACATATACAGAGAACAGAGTCAATTCATAAGAATACAAGTCATTCCCCAATTGATAAATGGTCAAAGGAGATGAACAGGCAGTTTTCAGATGAAGAAGTCAAAGCGATCTATAGTCATCTAAAAAGGCTCTAAATCACTATTGATTAGAGAAATACAAATTAAAACAACTCTGAGGTACCACCTTACACCTATCAGATTGGCCAATATAAAAGAAAAGGAAAATGACAAATGTTGAAGGGGATGTGGAAAAAATGGGACACTAATGCAATGTTGGTGGAGCTGTGAACTGATCTGACTATTCTGGGGAGCAAATTGGAACTATGGCCAAAAGGCTATAAATTTCTGCATACCCTGCAATAGCACTACTGGGTCTGTATACCAAAGAGATTTTAAAAAAAAGGGAAAGGATCTATGTATACAAAAATATTTATAGCAACTCTTTTAGTGGTGGCAAAGAATTGGAGATTGAGGGGATGTCCATCAAGTGTGGAATGGCTGAACGAGCTCTTCAATGCTGATTGCAATGGAATATTATTGTGCTATAAGAAATGATGAACAGGAAAAACTTGGAAAGACATGAACTGATGCAAAGTGAAGTGAGTAGAACCAGGAGAACATCATACACAGTAACCACAATATTGTATGATAACCAACTATGAATGACTTAGCTATTCTTAGCAATACAATGATCGAAGATAATTCTGAAGGACACATGATGAAAAATGCTATCCACCTCAGAGAAAGAACTGATGAAGTCTGAATGCAGATCGAAGCATACTTCTCTTTTAACTTTATTTTTCTTGGGGATTTTTTGTCTGTTTTCTTTCACAATATGGGAATATGTTTTGCATGACAGTATATGTATAACCTCTATCAAATTGCTTGCCTGTTCAATGAGGGTGGAGGGAAGGGAGGGAGAGAGAGAATTTGGAACTCAAAATTTTAAAGAAGAACAAATGATAAAAAAAATTTTACATGTAATTGCAAAAAAAAAAATTCCAAAAAATAAGAGTATCATAACATCATAGAGAATGAATCACGGAGGGTTTATGTGGCCATTGCTATATTTAAACGATAGGGGGAGCATGGAATAGTGGATAGAATACTGGGCTTAGAGTCAAGGGCTCAAACATAGCTGTGTGACCAAAACACCTCTTTGTGCCAAAGGCAACTCCCTAGGACTCATCTATTAAGTCAGGGATAAACTTCCTCTGGGAAAGGAGCTCTCCATGCTGATGAAATCATAATATCCCAAGATGAAATCCTGCTATTATATGCCAGCGTTAAGTTATTTGTGTAAAGCACAGAATGAAATTAGAAACAGGAATAACAAAGTATGCCTTCTAAAGATATTACGTTTGAAGCCTCACAGACACCAAAAAGATATAGGAGAGGAAAAATGAATTCTCTATTGTCTCTAAAATCCATCATGAATGGACCAGACTGTGATCATTCTGCTAACACCAAGCAAATTGGGCCTTTGGAACCAATGAAATGAAATCATCTCACTCTGTTCTAGAAAAAGAAAGCAGAAGAAAGGTCTCTCTGTGTCTACTGGAAAGCACTGGGAGAGGAGGGAGGTGTCTGGTCTGAAGATCACTGCACCCTCAACAAGTCCAATGAGACACATACCAGCTGCAACTGCACCCACTTGTCTACTTTTGCTGTCCTGATGGCTCCCCAATCAGAGGTGTGTATGTCATGCCCATTCAAACCAAAGCCTCCCAATAAATCTGCTAGAGGCAGAATCATGGACCCCTAGTGGGAAAAGTCCATGGAGAGTAAGGTCATGGGTTCTTTTCCTCTGTTGCCAGGTAATCCTCAGATGAAACTGTTTCTAACAAGCGAAAAATGTCCTTGTTTCTTAAGAGAAGGTGATGCCATGGGTTTCCTAAACAATCTATGCCAACTTTAATCATTCCCACTATGTGTTTAACCAAACTGAATCTGCCAGGCTGCACATTAATATTTTCTCCTGTCTTCCTAGATTAAGGATGGCTCATTACTATCCTCTGTGTATTTTGATTCAGTCAACAAGCATTTCTTAAGTCCTACAAGGACAAACATGAAACACTCCCTTCTTTTAAGGAACTTATATTCATTCTACTGGGAGAATATAAATGTCCTTCCTCTACTTCCTATAAAATTTATTAAATTACTCATCTGTCTTCTTTTCTCCAGGCAGAAGCATCAAAATTTCAATCACTTTTCCACATAGATCTTATTTTCCAAACATCCCATCCTTTCAGAGTTTTCTCCCCAGTTCTCTAAGGCTTTCTTAACTTGCTGTATATAGAGCATAGGTTTCAAGGGTCCATGAACTTGGATGAGGAAAAAAAGGCATCATTATTTTCTGCCCTGAAACTGAAATTTAGCATTTCTTTCCATTATGAACACAGGCAATAAACCACCATTCTGAGAAGGGTTCCATAGATTTCACCAGCCCGCCAAAGGGCTTTATGACACAAAAAAAAGGTTAAGAATCTCTGCTCTAAACTAATTACAGAGATGGCCACCGGCCAGCTCACCTTATTTACCCAAACTTGAGTTCTTCAAGGATCTGACCTCAACTATTGAAATCATAGAATCAATCTTAGAACTAGAAGGAACCTCAAGGATAGTATAGTCCAACCTCCTCATTTTACAGGTGAGGAAACTGAGACCTGAGGAGGTTCAGTGACTTAACCAAACTCATACATGTAATAAGTGTCAGAGGCAGGATTTGAACCCAGATCTTCTGACACTAGATAGAATGCTCTTTCCATCATACTGCACCAATGAAGATTATAACTCCTTTATACCTTAGCAGGTAGCCTTTGTTAGTTGCTGTGATGGAAAAGATTCATTACCTAGTTACTAAACTTGGGTTGTACTACCTTCCTATAGTTAAGACTAGTACTTAGACAACAGAAAAAAAAATTGCCTATTGCTGAGTCACCCATGAAGCCTTTCCAACATATCACAGACTTCCAGATGTTTCCTGTTGTTGTAGTTGTATCTAGTTAAAACTGTACTTGGGGCAAATTCAGTTGAACTGGAAGTGGAGTTCAGTAATTCAGAGTAGGGTCATAGGATCAGTCAGCATTTATTATTTTTATTTATTTTATTTATTTTATTTATTATTTTATTTATCAGTCTAGCACACTTACTGTGTGCTAGATTAGGTAATTGGGCTGAAGGGGAAGGAAGAATCAAGGATGACACCAATGGTGCAAACCTAGGTGGCTGGAAGGCAGTTCTCTCAAAAATAATTGTGAAATTCAGAAGAGGTGTGAGTTTGAGGGAAAATATAATGAGTTCTGTCTTGGACATCTTGAGTTTGAAATGTCTATAGGATATCCAATTCAAGATGGCCAATAGGCAATTGGGTATGCAGGATTGTAGCTCAGGGCTGGGTATATAGATCTGAGAGTCATATATATAGATATGAAAAACAAACCTCTGTGTGTTGCTGAGGTCACCATATAATAGTGTAGAGATGGAAGAGAATAGGATCCAAGCCTATGGGCTTGGGAGCAACCACCATTAGGGATATGACAAGGATGATGATATAGCAGAGGAGTAAGTCACACATGGGAGGGGAACTAAGAGTGGATAGCATCACAAAAACCCAGAGAGGGAAGAGTCTATAGAATGGGACGTCAAATGCTGTGTCAAATGCTGTAGGAAGGTTAAGAAGGATCAACATTATGAAAAGGCTGATAGATTCAGCAACTAAATCACTTTGGAGAAGGCAAGCTCATTTGATTCATGAGATCAAAAGCTAGATTGCAGGGGGTTTAGAAGAGGTTGAAAGGAGAGGAAGTGAAGAATAACTAGACAGCTTTTTCAAGGAGTTTGGCTCAGAAAAGGAGGAAAAATATAAGATGGTAGCTAGTGCAGATGATGAGATATTTTAAGGATATTTTTAAGGATGGAGAAAAGTTGGGCTGTTGCCTCCATTTGGCAGTGGACTAGGACCAGAACCAGTTGTAGATGGGGATAGAGATGATGAGGCCATTGAGAATGAATTGACAAAACTTAATGAGACTTGGTTATTGGGAGCAAAGGAAAGAGAAACTCTCTTAGTCATTAGAGGTCTTTAGATGGAGGCTAGATGACTACTTCTCAGGCATGTTGTGTTGGAAATTCCCATTTTAAAGATGAGAAAACCAAAGCTCAAAGAGGTTAGTGACTTGCCAATAATCACACAGCTCATAAGTGACTAAGCCTCAATCCAAATTTAGGCATGCAGGTTAATGAACTTTCCCCTTCCTTTACACCAAAATCAAGTAAAATCAACCAGTACTTATAAAGCACTTATTACATGATGGGCACGATGCCTCTCCAACCCCAGAACCAAAGAATGAGAAAGAATCATTGGCATCTCTCCTTTGTTGGGCCATAGGTGGAGGACGGTGTACTGACAGTGATCACATATGTGGGGCTGAGCCTTTCCCTGCTGTGTCTCTTTCTGGCCATCCTCACCTTCCTCCTGTGCCACACCATTAAGAACACGAGCACCTCCCTCCACCTACAGCTCTCGCTCTGCCTCTTCCTGGCTGATCTCATCTTCCTCGCAGGAATTAAACAAACCAAGAATCAGGTATTAATGGCATCCCAAAGTACTGGGCCCTGGCTGCCCCCATTCCAGACACACACTCCAGGAAATGGGAGCAGCTAGTAGATGTTGGTGTTTGTGTTACCTGTGACATTGCAATGTCCTGTTCTCTCTTATTTTTTTTAATGGCTCCGGGCCCTGAGGGAAGGCATTGTAAAAGGGAGATTCTTCAAGGACTTTACTCCAGACCCAAAGCTCTTCTAACATTGTATCCCTGCCCTGCCAGGTCCTATGTTCCATCATTGCTGGTTTATTACATTATTTCTACCTGGCCTCTTTCACCTGGATGCTGCTGGACGGTCTACATCTCTTTCTAACTGCCCGGAACCTGATGGTTGTCAATTACTCCAGAGTAAGCCAATCCCTGAAGAGGGTCATGTATCCTCTGGGATATGGAATTCCAGCTGTGATTGTGGCTACTTCTGCAGCATCAAGAGCAGACCTTTATGGAACTCCCGGAACACCTTCCCAGTAAGTAGAGCTTACTCATTCACCCCTGATTGCTGCCATCCATTGAAGATACTAGAGCACTATGTGGGAAGAGAGGTTAAATTGTCTCTGCATTCCCAGTGCCTGGCACAATGCCTTGAACATGTCAGTTGTGTCTGACTCCCTGTGACCCCCATCTGGAGTTTTCTTGGCAAAGACACTGGAGTGGTTTGACATTTCCTTCTCCAGCTCATTTTACAGATGAGGAAACTGAGGCAAACAGGGTGAAGTCACTTGCTCAGAGTCACACAGCTAGTAAGTATCTGAGGCCAGATTTGAACTCAAGAAGATGTCTTCCTGAATCCAGGCCTGGCACTCCATCCACTGCATCACCCAGCTACCCGTGTAGGCTATTAACAAACACTTATTGAATCAAAATAAATCAAATGGAATTGAATTGAGATATCAAGCTAGAAGGTTGCTGGCTAAACTTTAGTGTAGTTTCTGTAATTGTCTTTGGCCCACAGATCTTTAAGCTTTAATAGGAAAATCTGAGGAAAGCTTTAGAGATAATTTGGTCATAAAACCACCTTATCACATGGGTTACAGACCTCTTACCAACTATACTCCCATTCAGGAAAATGGGGGTGGGGATGCTTTTCATAGACTGTTGTTATGGTGGAAGCCTTAGATTTTTGTGCAGGATCTTGTGGGCCACAATCAAAGAAAGGTTTTCTTGAAGCATAAAGTGGTTTGCCTAATTTATCAACAGGAGCAAAAATCACTACGAAAATGACAGAGAAATTCTGATCCAGAGAAATGGTGTCTCTGTCCATAGACCTGAGCCTAGCAATTTAATGAGCTGAAAAGTCTTCTTAGAGTCCTAATGGTGGAGTCTGTGTTACGTTAAGTACAGTAAGTATTGTGGGTAGGGTACTGAAAAGGGACAGGGGTGCTCACAGGATCATGAGTCAGGTGGTTTATGACTCGCAGGCAAGCAAGCAGGCCGCTCCTCAGTCCTACCATCCTAGGGGCAGCACCGGTAGTGGGATGTGCTCCCTGGAGGAGAGTCCAGAACTTTGGGTCTCTGACTTTCGATCTAATTATATTGCTGGACAGATTCATAGGGACTGACTGGAAGGGGGATCTTAGGGGGAACCACTCAGCAGGTGGTCTAGACTATGACCCATTTATCAACCACAAGAGCATTGTGATTTGGAAAGTTTGCTAACCTTACATACATGAATTAGATGAAGTTGGGCTATTATGATCAGGAGGGCTTTGTATTCCTTGCCTAAATGTAGCAAACCAAGCCAATATTGGGTAGATAAAAACTTCCCAATACATAGGCAGGTGGTCAAAAATGGAGTTACTTCTGTTAGCTAGGACATAGCAATAGGCCAGTTATCACAAATCTGGGATTCTTATATGCATAAACATATATTAGATATATGAATATATAAATAATCATATATGTATATTATATGTTGGAGACATAATAAAAATGTACACATACAGCTAGATATGACACCTGTGACACCCCTCTCTCATACATAAGGTCCTAAAAAAAGTAGCCACAGGTTCAAGGTATTTCTTGGGTCCTTATCTATTCAAAAAGATAGCTCACAAACTCCACCAATCTTTGCTTTTTCTATAGTCAGACAGAGGACACAATAAGTTCAAAGCAAACACAGTTAATGAAATGACATGGGAAGAAGACTTAGCCCTATAAATATAGGGCATACCATCATACAAATATGCATATCATCAGTGTGAAGAGTGACGTGGCATAGGAATCAACGAATAAACATTTATTAAGCATTTACTTCATACCAGGCACTATGGTAAGCACTGAGGGTACAAAAAGAGGGAAAAGACAATCTCTTCCCTCAAGGAGCTTACAGTCTAATGGGGACAACACACAAACAAATATATATAAACAAGCTCTATGCAGGATAAATAGGAAAAAATTAGCAGAAGGAAGGCACTAGAATTAAGAGGAGTTGAAAAAGGCTTCTTGCAGAAGTTGGGATTTTCCACCAGTAAAAAACATATGCTGAACAGTGGGAGGAGCCCACACCTCCAATGCTACAGGATCCTGGATATCTTCTGGTGACGTTATCAAGTTTCTCTCCCTTGGCCTGCTCTTCTCTGGGTCTGCTGACTCTGCTGGGCACATGCTGGGCCTGCTCCTTACTGATTTGGTACTATCTACCTGGGCTCAGTGGGCACAGTGTGTCTGCTCTATTAGACCCTGCTGGTCTCAAGCTATATAGTCTTCACTGGCATGTTGCTCTGCTTGTCTCAATGTCTCTCTATCAGATATTGCTCCTTGCTATTATCTTCTTGATGCTTCCCTTCAGGACCAGCCAAGCCATCTGTGCTTCAGTCTGCTAGGGTATAGTGGCCAGACCCTCTCCCTTATGGAAGCAGGCTGACAGTTCTTTAATTATAACCACCGCATCCAATTAACAAAAGCCAGGAAGAATGCCCTTGGTCTAAGATTAGGTCTTTCCCTTTTTACTCTTATGCCTGCGTAAGATATCAAAGCCTTCTGTTACGGATAACTAATTTAGAGTTTGGACTTATTTACTCCTGAGATCCTTCTTGCCTCGGCTTTAAAAGAATTTGATCCAGAATGACGACAACAACAACAAAAGGAGACTAGGGAGACATGGTCAGTATTCTCATCAACCTCATCCAAATTCCTGTCTGTGTTATACACGGAAGAATCTGGCAGAGTGGATGACCTTGGCAGCTGACCTTGAAGCCGGGAAAACCTGAATTTGAGCCCTGCCTGACACAGACGGACTCTCTGGCCCTAGGCGGGTCATTAAACTTCACGGTGTCCTAAGCAGCTCTCCACGAGCATCATTTCCTGAGAAGGTTCAATCTGCCCTGTGAGAGGGAGGGTCCTCACTCAAGAGCTCCCTACACAAGTGAAATCCTAGGTCCCAACCAGATCCTTGTTATGCACTTCTGTGATCACCACGCAGCTTTGCTGCAGTGTTTTAACCAGCAAAATCAATCTCCCTACACATGCATAGCTATGATTTAGCCAGAATAGGAAACCCTGGGATCCAGGGGCAGTATTGCCTAGTGGATGGAATACTGGACTTTGAATCAGGAAGGCCTAGATTCAGAATCTGTCACTTACCAGCCCCATAACTATGGACAAGTTACTCCTCCTCTCTGACTGCAAGCAACTCCCTAAGACAACAACAATAATTAATTAATAATAGCTACCACTTATATATCACTTTAAGGCCTGCAAATCACTTTGTATAGATTATCTCATTCGAATCTCACAATAAAAATAACTAGCATTTCTGGAACATCTTAAAGTTGGAAAGGTGTTTTACATGTATTATTTCATTTGATCTCTACAATAGACCTTTGAGGCGGCTGTTAATATTATCTCCATTTTACAGATGCCTAAATGGAAGTTGAGGGGTTAAATATGAAGAACTCACATGGGGCAAGTGTTCACATGGTGGTCAGAAGAAGTGATACAAGGACATTCTCAAGGTCTCTCTTAAGAGCATTGGAATTGTGTGACATGGGAGACACTGGCACAGGACCACTCAGCATGGCCTGCCCACATTAGAGAAGGTGCTGTGCTCTATGAGCAAAGCAAAATTGAAACAGCTCAAAAGAAACACAAGATGCACAAATTTAGAGAATCCACCCCAAATGTTCACGTGGACTATTTGTGCCCAACCTGTGGTAGAACATTCCAAGCTCATATTAGTCTGATCAGCCAAGGTCAGACACATTGAAACTTGACTCTAGCATAATGATGTCATTTTGGTCCTCTTCGAGAATGAAGGACAACAACCGATCGATTTGCCCAGGAACATCCAGCTAGTGTATGTCCAAGGCAGGGTTTGAATTCAGGTTTTGCTGACTCCAAGTCTATATAAACTCCGTATAAATTAGAAGCAGATTATGATCTGTGCTGTTAGAAGGAGTTCCCACACCAGTAGCTCCCACAGTGACAAAATCATAGGAACAAATATGTGCTTACATTACTGCCATTTATGAAGCACTTTTGAGTTTGTAAGAGACTTTCCATGAACCATCTCATCTGAACTTCATAACCCTGTGAGGTGAGTACCACTGATATTAGGAGTATTGTGGGAGTATGGATATGGACACATGCATGAGCATCTACAGCACTGCATCAGACCACAGACAGTTAAATGTTTTTTGTTGGTGTCAGTAGGTACACCTGACAACCTAGCCCAGGATTCCTTTTACATCACCCAAAGTTCTCCACCCAAGTTGGGGAAGTCTCCTCACCCCGGATTAAGAAAGTTTTGTACCCATCAATGCTGATGTGTTTGGCCACCAGGGCTTACCAGTTGTTCTTTCTTTGCCTTAGCTGCTGGCTCCAGCCAAAAAAGGGATTTCTCTGGGCTTTCCTTGGACCTGTCTGTACTATATTCTGTGTAAGTGAACACCTTACAATGTAATTCTAGCCACTAGACAGAGGGATCCCCAGGAAGCTAGAGGGGCTGAGCAAGGTGTCAGGAGCAAGAATCAATGTTCCTGGCTGATCGGGTGGTGGCAATGGTCTTGTAGACATGTATAAATATACATGTGAGCTTGTGTCTGTGTGCATGCACACACATGTGCACAATGCAGTGACTAATGCAGATCCAAACTGAGAGCAGCCAGGTTTGGAAGTAGATGACCAAGATGGAGCTCAGGTTCCAGGTGAAACACATGAGCCAATGAATTTTGCAATGTTCCCACAGGTAAACTTTGTTTTTATTCTGCTGGTCTTTTGGATTTTGCATAGGAAACTTTCCTCCCTCAATAGTGAGGTATCCACTCTCCAGGACACAAGGTAAGATAAAATAAAAGATCCTTCTTTCCTAAGCAGTCTCTGAAAGTCAAAGCCATGTTCCCTGGTTGGGTCCAATGTCATATCTCAGTGCACCTCACAGACTCATAGGGTCACAGATTCAGACCTGGAAGGAACATTATAGAGCCTGTAGGCCAAACCCCCTCTTTTAGAAATGAGGAAACTGAAACCCAAAGAGAATAAAGGACTTGCCCAGGGCCACACAGGTAGTAAATGATAGAAAGAGGATTCAAGCCAGTCACTGGGTCTCCAAATCAACATTGTATTGACTATGTAAAGATGTCAAAATAAAGATGATGGCGCTCATCCTGTATGGAACAGTGGAGGTGGATCTTCATAAAAGGAGGGATTTAATCCTATCACTGAAGGTATGCTTAAGAAGCCAATAATTTGCCTACCTATTCAGCAAAGAAGTTAGGAAGTTTTATTCTCTTCAGCTTCTTTCTTTCCTTGGCCCAAGTTCTTCTAGGTTTTGTCCAGGGTTTTGGGTGGGGAAAAAACTCTCATTTGTACATATTACATTTTTTTATTTGTTTTTCAATCATGCCTGACTCTTTGTGACCCTGTTTGGGGTTTTCTTGGCAAAGATACCGGAGTGGTCTGCCATTTCCTTCTCTAGCTCATTTTACATTTGAGGAAACTGAGGCAAACAGGTTTAAATGACTTGCCCAGGGTCACACAGCTGATAAGTATCTGAGGCTGGATTTGAACTCAGGAAGATGAGTCTCCCTGACTCCAGGCCTGGCATTATCCATTGTGCCACCTAGATGCTTTATAATATTTCATAAATTATCAAAATTCAGCACATATTTAATCTCATCCTAGTTTAAATGCTAAGAAAATTTCCAAATGTAGTGGACATCTTATTTATCCCTTAAGCTCTTTATTTCTATCCTAGTTTTACATGACAAAAAAAAAATAGGGAAAGACACTCAGTTTTTATTTTAAGTTCATTTACTACAAAAATTCAAAAGGTAAGAGAACTTAGTATTGAGACTCCCAAATGCTGCTCCCAAATTGGGTTTAAAAAAAAAGTCAAGGCATGTAGCACTCTAGCACTTTTTCCACCTGGGGCAAGCAAGATGAAACATACCCTGGGCAGGTCAGAGGAGTGAGAGAAGAGTAGGCGAGGCTAGGGAGAAGCTTCAAAGGGGTATAGCTGCTAGGGGGAAGAACAGAGGAAGAAGCAAGAATTTATCAAGCACCTACTATGTGCCAGGTACTGTGCTAAGTGCCTAACAAATATTATCTTATTTGACCATCTCACCAACCCTGTGAGGTAGATGTCATTATTATCTTCATTTTACAGTTCAGGAAACTGAGGCAGATGGGAGGTTAAATGACTGCCCCAAAGTCACACAGCTAGAAAGTATCCGAAGTCACATTTGAACTCAGGTCTTCCTGACTTCAGAGCCAGCGCTCTATCTGCTACATCATCAAGGAGCATCTGGTAGTTTCCTGTTCTTATTAATTATTCTTGCTGAGTTCTATTGTTTCTAAGCTGTTGATAAACTACATTTGCCTCTAGTACCCGGAAATAGAACTCTAATCTTCACACCTTCATTATGGCTCCGGAGACCTGACCTTATTTCAATCAGAATCTCCTGGCCTGAGCAACAGGTAGACAAAAGTTTTCTGCTGAAAAAGAGCTACTCAGAAATGTTTCAAGTGAGTGACAATCCCGTAGATGTTTATTAAGTCAGGCTTTTGGAAGATGCTTGACTAAGATTTACAAGACAGCATTCCGCGTTGCTCCGAGCCAATCCTTACCCAGGGCAGAACACTGTCCCAGGCAGACATTGCTCAGGCCCACTTTTATAAGAAAGACACTGAGTTGTTTTTCAATCATGTCCAACTCTCCGTGACCCCTTTTGAAGTTTTCTTGCCAAAGATACTGGAGTGTTTCGCCATCTCCTCCTCCAGCTCATTTTTACAGATGAGGAAACTGGGGCAAAGAGGGTTAAGTGACTTGCTTAGCGTCACACAGCTAGGAAGTGTCTGACACCAGATTTGAACTCACAAAGATGAGTCTAGTCTTCCTGACTCCAAGCCCAATGCTCCATGCACTATGGTACCACCTAGCAGCCATTGAGAGTGAAGACTAAAACTTAATCGTCCATCCAAGGACTTGGTCCATGGAATTTATGACTATGGAACTCGGTCTATGGAACTTCTCATAAGACTCAAGCAGAAACCGGGCTCTCTGCCAAGGGGGCTGAGAGGCAGATGCTCTCAGAACACATAACAGATTCTCGCCTTGCGCTCCTATTTAGGTTGCTGACATTTAAAGCCCTGGCTCAGTTGTGCATCCTGGGCTGCACCTGGTGTCTGGGCATTCTGCAGATTGGCCCAGCTGCTAGGATCATGGCTTATCTCTTCACTGTCATCAACAGCCTGCAGGGAGTCTTCATTTTCCTGGTGTACTGTCTTTTCAATCATCAGGTGAGTTCCCTTTCCACTTCTCCTTTTCCTCTACCTCATTGCCCACAGTGAACTGACCCAGAGACTCCTTTGGCTTTCCAGGTTCAGGAACAGTACAAACGATGGTTCATGACAGTCAGGGAAACAAAATCTGCGTTCGAGTCGCTCACGCTCTCAAGCAAGGTTGTCTCTGGCTCCACCCAGACCCACACAGTAAGAAAATCCCCTGCCCTTCTAATACCTGCTCATCATGATGCCTTTGCTACTTAATCCTCTGCGTTCTCTATCTGCTCATAGGCCACTCCAGGGTCAGGATCACTGGGCCATTGGCTGGCTTGACCCTGGTATGGGCTTTGTTAATAGCTCCATATTTCCTAAAGGGCATTATGTTCTGTTAAGGCAGCATTTTCTCTGTTCCTTGCCTCTGCTCTACTGAGTGGAGATTAAAAAAAGACAGCTTTGGGGCAGGCACCACCATCCCTGGAATCCAGGGTTACATCTCTATGCCTAATAATAATAATGAATAGGGGCAGCTAGGTGGTGCAATGGATAGAGTACTGGCCCTGGAATCAGGAGCCTCAGACACTGAACACTTACTAGCTGTGTGACCCTAAGCAAGTCACTTAACACCAATTGATTTGCAAAAATAATAATAATGACTAGAATTTATATCACACTTTAAGGTTCACATAGTACTTTGTGAACCTTATTATCTCCATTGTAGGGTGGCACAGTGGATAGAGCCCCAGGCTTGGAGTTAGGAAGACTCATCTTTGTGAGTTCAAATCTAGCCTCAGACACTAGCTGTATTACCCTGGGCAAGTCACTTAATCCCAATTGCCTTGTAATGATGATGATGACGATGATGATGATGCTAATGGCTAGCATTTGGGTCACACTTTAAGATTTACATCGCACTTTGCCTTGGTAGGTAAGTGCTATTATCTCCATCGTAGGGAGCGCCAAGATGGAGTCAGGAAGACTCATCTTCATGAGTTCAAATCTGGCCTCAGACACTAGCTGTGCTTCTCTGGGCAAGTCACTTAACCCTGTTTGCCTCAGTTTCCTCATCTATAAAATGAGCTGGAGAAGGAAATGGCAAACCACTCCACAACCTTTGCCAAGAAAACCCCAAATGGGATCAGGGAGAGTCAGACACAACTGAACAACAGATGAGAAACTACTGCAGACAGAGATTAAGCACCTTGCCCAGGATCACACAGTAAATATCTGAGGCTGGATTTGAATTCAGGTTTTTCTTACCAGTGCTCCATCAACAATGCCATCTAACTATCTCTTATTTTAGACATTCTCCTTCTATCAAACCAGGGCTAGACAAGAGGATTCCTGACACTCTTCCATCCACGTGTCATTTCACCCATGCTTATAGTCTGACTAGCTGAAAACAGAGAACTAGTCGTTCTCTCAGCTTTAGGCTCTTCTCCCTACACCTGTGTGTACATCGCTCCATCTCTGTTTTTTGTTTATCTCTTCCAGGAGAACTAGAAAGAAAGCATCAAAAATGAAAAATTCCACAGTCCCTGTGGGCAGGGAAAACCTGCTCGTTGATCTAGAACTCCTGGACTGCCATCAGCCTGGCTTCAGGAAGAAGTGGGGTGAGGAAGAGTAAGGAATAGTCTAGTCAATTTAAGGAAAAGACAATGCCCTTTCGTGCCTTTTTTCAAATTGAAGGTTCTGCAGAGAACTCACCAGCGAGAGAAGGGCAGAGAGCGGAGGCAGCCAAGTCAAAAGGATCATACTCATATCTCGCCAGCCTCAACCCTGACTCAACACTGTGGTCCTTCTGGGTGATCTCTTATCTCCGGATTTTTATGACCCTGCTCTTTCTTAATTCTCCTATTTTTCCAACTGTGTCTTCTCAATCTCATCAGTTGGATCTGCATGTCACAGGAACTGATTGGAAGTGTATTTCTCTGCTTCTTCTCTTCCATCTTTTGGAGCGATTTCATGCTTTCCTTCGGTCGCTTCTCCAACCCAACTGAGCTCCAGTTCCAAAGCTTTGTCCTTAGCTTCATCACTTACTACATAGATTATTTTTGCAACTTCTTCAATAACATCACAAGTCATTTCCTTCATCCGGAGTTTCCCCATCTCCGTTCTTGCTGCTTGCCTGGTTTTACCAATGGCACATTCCCAATAACCGTATGAGACACCCAATGGGTCGATCAATTAAAGGAAAAGATAAATGAGTTACAGGAGGAAATGGATGGTAAAAGCACACACAGTTCTTGGTTACCATAAGTAAAAAATGCCACAGACCTCCCCCTCCCCCTCTGCAGCTCTACACAGCTGCATGGCCTTGCACAGCCCAAGTGGCTTCAGTGCCTAATTAGATAAACTTCTTTTCTGATAAACTTTCTCTCTTCTTTAAGTATCAGACCCCGGTCTCACAGGCAGACAAAACACCAACATTGCTGATTTTATAATTTATTAATAGTGAAACAAGCAATACAGAGAGATATAGTAAAATATTCCAACAATGAATCAGCTATGGGAAAAAATCACAACCGGAGTTACTTGGATCTACTGAATGCAACTGATGACTCTTCTACAGACGCTGGAAGGACAGACTTACTATTCAACATTCAACACTCTCAGGACCACAGTCGTGGTCTTCCAAGAATTCTCCTCCAGACTCCTTCTCTATGAATGTCTCCTCTGCAGAATAAGTCACACGTAATTCAAATCATCTGTCACTCCTTTCACAGACTCTAAGGATGACAGTTAATTTCTTCTGCTTCTGTCTCACAAACAGAATGGTGGTTAACTTTCCATGGAATGGAATGACATTTATAGTGTCTTAGTCTCAGTCTATTTCAAGAATTTCAGTTAAAAATCCTTTAGTGACCACAGCACAATAAAAATTCTAATCAATAAGGGACCTTTGACAGATTAAAACAAAAATGGAGGCTAAATAATATGATCCTAAAAAAAATATGTGAGTCAAAGAACAAGCCACAGAAATAATAGATAATTTTATCAAATAAAATTTCAACAATGAGAGAACACCAAAACTTTCGGGATCCAGTCAAAGTATTCATTAGAGGAAAATATATCTCTCTGATTACTTCCATCAATAAAAGAGAAAAGCAATAGAGCAAACTAGAAAGGCAACAAATTTTTGAAAATCCAATCAAACAAAAATGGAAATTCTAAAAATCAAAGGAGATAAAATTGAAAATCCATTGAATTGATAAAGAAAACAGATACAGTTTGTTGAAAAAAACTAACAAAATAGACTATTAGCTAAATCAATAAAGACAAGAGGAAAACCAAATTATCATTAAAAATGAAAAAGAATACATAACAGATGAAGAGGGAAAGAACTGAGTAGGCAGAATTTACTTTGCCCAAGTATATGCCAATAAAACTGAGAATTTAAATGAAATGGATGAATGTTTACAAAATACAAAAGGATAAGATTAACAAAACAAGAAATAAAGAAGAAAAACAACCCATTCTCAGATAAAGAAATTGAATAAGTCATAAATGAACCCCTAAAGGGAAAAAAACAAGGCCTAGATGGACTTACAAGTTGTCTATCAAAATGTTTGAAGAAAGATTAAGTTCAATGTCATATAAATTGTTTGCACAGAGAAAGGGAGGGGAGAGAGATGAGGGGGAAGAGAGAGAGGAAGAGAGATGGGGAGGGGTGGGAGAAAGGATTCTACCAAATTCCTTATAATGAGAAAAATTTGGTTCTAATATCTAAATCCTAAAGAAAGAAGAGAAAGAAAATGATAAGCAGGTCTCTAATGAGTATTGAAACAAAAATATTAAATAAAATAATAGCAAAGAGTCAACAGTAACATATTAAAAAAACTATACACCATTGTCAGGTTGGGTTTATACCAGAAATCCAAGTTTGGTTCAATATTACAAAAACCACAAACATAGTAGACTATGTTAAAAATAAAAATAGTAAAAACACATGATTTCAATAGTTGAAAAGAGAAGCTTGGAAAGATCTACATGAACTGGTGCAGAGTGAAGTAAGCAGAGCCAAGGAAACAACAGACACAACTACAACGCAAACAGAAAGACAACCACAAAATAATCAAAAGTGAATATTACAATATTGCAGAGAACAAGCACGATTCCAAAGAAGAGATCTGAGAAGATGTTGAAATCTTTGTGTTTCTCTCCCCACTCCTTTGAACATCTGGGAGGTCCATGGGTGTGGCACATTGCCCATATTTCAGACTTTTTCTGCCTATCAGTTTTGTTGATTTTTCTCTTCTCTTTAAAATATATTATTTGTTATATGGCATGGTTCTCTGGGACAGGGGAATGGGGAGAGATACTGGGAGAAATTTTGACAACGTGAAAAAGAGATATCAATTTTTTACACACGTGTATATCTGTATGAAAAAGCTTTAGAGAAATACAGTGCAAATTTACACTAAATAATAAAAAAGCATAGGAATATATAAAATAGTGTCTTTGCAACCAAGAGGTAGTGTCATATAATGCTAGAGGACTTTCCAGTATCAAGGGTAATAGATCTGACAGCTCCACTTATTTGCTTAATTAAGCTTATGCTTACCCTTTATGTCTAAATCATGGACCCATTTTGACCTTATCTTGGAATACAGTATAAGATGTTGGTCTATGCCTACTTTCTGCTGAACTGCCTTTTAAGTTTTCCCAGAAATTTTTGCTAAATAAAGAGATTTTTGCCCCCAAAGCTTGGACCTTTGGGTTTATCGAACGCTAGAATACTATGGTCATTTACTACTGTGTATTGTGTAATCTAAACTATTCCACTGATCCACTGCTCTGTTTCTTGGCCAGTACCAGACTGTTTTGATGATTACCACTTTGTAATATAGTTTGAAATCTGGTACTACTAGGTCACCTTCCTTCACATTTTTTTTCATTGATTCTATTGATATTCTTAACCAGGCCTGCACAACTTGCAGCCTGCTGGCAGCTTAGGGCCCTCTGGCCACTTGCTGCATGCCGAAGGAGTTCCTCTACACACAAAGGATGTTTTCCTTTACATTTTTTGCTGGCCACCTGAAATCCTTTGGCATGTGGCAAAGTTTTGCAGGCTGTTCTTAACCTTTTGTTCTTCTAGATGAATTTTGTTATTATTTTTTTCTAGATCTCTAATTCTTTGGTAGTTTGATTGGTATGGCACTGAATAAGTAAATTAATTTAGGTAGCATTGCAGAAAGAAAAAGAAATCTAGCCAGTAAACCCCAAGTTAAGTGGGTAGCTTCTGGCCATCAAAATTTACCTTCCTTTGGAGAGGAGAAGGAGAAAGAGAGGGAGAGGGAGAGGATAAGCTGAGTTACACAACTAGCAACTAACTGGGTCCCCATCCAGGCAGGTCTGTGTACTCACAGGGTGTGTTTGTCACTTCTTAAAGAGGCCTATTCACTGAATGGGTGTTAACTCACCCTAAGTGAGTACATTAAAAGGCCTTAGCCTAAAAGGGCCAGGGTCTCCTATTGCATCCTGGGTCATCTCCACTCATCCTGATGAATATCAGGTCACTGGATCCAGATGGCTCCGGAGGAGAAAAGTGAGGCTGGTGACCTTGCACAGCCCTTCCTCACTCAAATCAAAGTCATGTCATCATTTCCCTGATGTCATGGTCCTCTTTGAAAATGAAGGACAAATACACAACATTTATTACTATGCTTTCTAGTGTTTCTAGTCTAGGAATGGGTGTTGTATTTTATTAAAAACTTTCCCACATCTATTGAGATTCAAAACTAATTAATTAACTAATTAGAGAGATGTTGAAATTTTAGTAATTCATGAGGAAATGTAAGAATATACATCTTGATTGCCTTCAAACCCAGTTTGTGTTCAATAAGGTACCAAATCAAGTAGTAGATTAGGGTTCAGAGATTTTGTCCCTGAGAGCCCCTAAAAAGGTGTGGCTTTCACCTTGCAACACAAATTTATACTCTCATCCATGGAACTGCAAAGAACATGGCTGTATGTAAGGATGCCATCCTTAAGCACTGCTGGTCAGGTGGGGCAAGGTTCATCCTTAACACTGCTATATTATTCATTTATTGTTGGGGAAGATAGGGGAATATTGGAACACTAATGCATTATTGGTGGAGTTGTGAACTGATCCAACCATTCTGGAAAGTGTGGAACTATGTCCAAAGTGTCATAAAACTGTGCATACCCTTTGATACAAAAATAGCACTACTAGGTCTGTATCCAAAAGTGATCATAAAATAGGGGAAAGGACCCACATGTAGAAAAATATTTATAGTAGCTTTTTTTGAGGTGGCCAAGAACTAGAAATTGTAGGAATGCCCATCAACTAGGGGATGGCTGAATACGGTTGTGGCATATGAATGTAATGGAATACTATTGTTCTATAAGAAATGACAGGAGGCAGCTAGGTGGCGCAGTGAGTAGAGCACCGGCCCTGGAGTCAGGAGGATCTGGTGGCCTCAGACACTTGACATGTACTAGCTGTGTGACCTTGGGCAAGTCACTTAACCCCAATTGCCCTGCCAAAGACCAAAAAAAAAAAAATGACAAGCAGATGGATTTCAGAAAAACCTGGAAAGACTTATTGATGCTGAGTGAAGTGAGCAGAACCAGGAAAACATTGTACACAGTAACAGCAACATCACGCAATAATCAACTATGACTGAATTAGCTCTTCTCCGCAACCTGTGATCTAAGACAGTTCCAAAAGACTCATGATGGAAAATGCTATCCACATCGAGAAAAAAAAAAACTATGGCGTCTGAATGCAGATTGAAGCAGACTATTTTCACTTTTTTTGGTTTTTGTTTTTTCTTTCTCATGGTTTTTCCCTTTTGTTCTGATTCTTCTTTCACAACATGACTAATGTGGAAATCAGTTGAACGTGATTGTACATGTATAACCTATATCAGATTACTTACTGCCTTGGGGAGGTGGGAGGGAAAAGAGAGAGGGAGAAAAATTTGGAACTCAAAATCTGACAAAAATGAATGTTGAAAACTACCTTTACATGCAATTGGAAAAATAAAATACTATTATAAAATATAATGTAATCACGATGACTTCTTAACTCTGCTATACAACAGATGAAACATGTACAACGGGTTTTTCAAAATTTTCTTCTTTTCTTTCCTTATGCTTCCTCCACCCCTTTATTTTTATTTAACACCCCCCTCCCCATTGCACCCGAGGCTACTACCACCTCCCTGGATCATTCCAATCAAGAAATTTTTTAAATACATTATTCATTTATTCCTATCTCTCATGTTATATCCATAAACCTTGATTAGAATATTTCTTTGTATACACATTATGTATAGGAGCATGTATATATACATATACATGTATCTATATGCATATATTTACATGTTTATGTATATATCTGTGTGCATATATGTACACATACATACTACAAGGCAATTATTAGAGAGAAAACCCTAGCATCTGGGGAGATCAGAAAAGGCCTCCTGCAGAATGCAGAAACTGAGCTCAGTTTTAAATGAAATATAGGATTCTAAAGTCACAGGAGGACTGGGCTCTCAAGTGTAAGGGGCTTGGGGGCAGGGCAGTTGCCAATGATAGCCCAGTCTTCCTGTGATGCTAAGAAATAGAGATGAATTGAGAGTCCATTCCAGGTCTGGAGAGCAATTCAACCAGTGAAGAGGCATGCAGATAGGAGATGGAATGGAGTGTGTGAGAAGCCTCAAGAAGGTTGATTTGCTTCTTTTACTGTAGAAAAAGACTCCTTCCCAGAGTTCTGGGGGTTTCAAGCCAGGTTTTCATCAAAATTCTATACAGATGACTTTTTTCATTGGTCAATGGGTTGCCTCCTCTTGCTCACTTAAATTAACAGTCCCACTGTCTGCTTTTTGGCAGAGAATGAGCGCCAGCAAAGGGCACGATAGTTTGAAAGTTCCCCATGCCTACCGAATACCAGATTGTGAAGGATAGGTTCATGAGGAGTTAAAATTGAAACTTAGGATTTTGTTGTTGCTTCAAGAATATCATAGATAAATTCATGGATGACAAATCCATTATGGTTTGTTAGGGTGATGTTAGTGACATTCAAGACACTTCCTTAACTTTCTGAAGTCAGCGTGATGAATTGCAGGTGTCAGACCCTGTCAGAGACAGAACACAATCACCTATAAACATTGTTCAGACCTGCTTCAACATTTCTTGCGTAAGTAAACACTAACTAAAATTGGTTTATACTTAGTATGACAAAGTAAGGATTCATACCCAAGTGTGGAACTTGCCATAAATTTCAGGTAAGATGAGATCCATTGCTAGGACTTAAAGGAGCATCTAAGAAGGATGGGCTGGTCAATCCTGTGGTTTGTTTTTTTTTTTAATTGGCCCTTAAACTTGTTCTGTTTTAATGGAGATCAACGTGGCTTAACTACAGATACACAAGGAATGACTGAAAGAAATAAAGAGGCAGCACAGGAAATACGCTAGATGCAGAGGTTCCCAAACTTATTTGGCCTACTGCCCCTTTTCGGAAAGAAAATAAAATGACTCACCACCCCCTTTGGAAATCTACTTTCTTTAACCCTTTAATGCTTTTTTGAAATTTGCATCATTTCACAAAAAAATACAATTTTTTAAAATGACACATCTTAAATTTAATAATTTATTGTAAATTTGTGAGTTTTCTCCTGCATTGAAATTTTGATGATGCAATATTGCAACATGTAACCCTATAATATTGTAAGCAAGTCATTATATGAACATATTTCTACTGAAGCATGCTGGACTTCCTGACAAGGTGCTACACATTCACCTGTCAACACTTACTTGTTAAGACTTGTCAGTGACAACTGATTGGTTATAACTTGTATTTTGTGTGTTTATTTAGAAAATAATGTAATCACAATGACTTTAACTCTTAATACAGCAGATGAAATATGTACGATGGGTTTTTCAAGATTTTCTTCTCTTCTTTTCCTAAGCTTCCTCCACCCCCTTATTTTTTATTCAATGCCCCCCCAATTGTACCCATGGCTACTATTGCCTCCCTGGATCATTCCAGCACACCTCAGGGGGTGGTATGGCCCACTTTGGGAAACTATGTGCTAGGATATCAGGGACTTCTACTAGGGCAGCCCCTAACACGATCACAATGCGGAAAGCCCACAAACATTCTTCACTGGGCCAAGACTGACACTTTCAAACTTGATACTTCCAAAGAGCAGGGAAGAGGTACAACCTGCGATAGTACTAGAGACCCTCAGCTACCTTGGTCTTTAGGTAGAAACAGGGAGTCCACTATGGCTTTGACAGGGACTGCCCCAGGAACTGATACATCAATACATCATATTTTTCCTGGGACCACCCTCGCCTCATGCGTTAGGGGAGCTCAGGGTCAGGTAACCCCAGGAGTTTTCTGTAGAACAGTGGTGTCCCACTCAGGAGAACCTGAATTAGTTTATCATCTCTGCAGTCACAGGCAGTGATATACCAATCACCAGGGAAGTGGAAGCTTTTAGCCTGGAAACCTAAAGGTATAAAAGATTCCAACTATGGTAGAGATAGAAGGAGAAAGACAGAAGGGAGGCAGTGCCAGGGACAATAGTGGTGTGGCAAAGACAGATAATTTGTCAGACAGACTTAACTAGAACTAAAATAGGGCTGAAAAAATCAGAGGGTTTTCCAGATTACAACAAGGCAAAAGCTGGCTCCACCACAACGATAAGAGGATTGAAAAGAACAGAAGCACAGTTCTACATTCGGTTTGATTCAAACACCAGGTTTGTAAAAATCAATCAGTCAACATTTATTAAACACCTATTATATGCAAAGCACCGTGCTGAGCACTGGGGATACAAAAAGAGGCAAAAGATAGTCCTGCCCTCAAGAAGCTTACCATCTAAGTGGGATAATAATAATAATATCTAGCATTTATGTAGTGCTCACTATGCGCTGCCAGGCACTGTGCTAAGCACTTTACAATTGTAACCTCATTTGATCCTCACAACAACCCTGGGTACTATTATCCTCATTTTACAGATGGAGAAACTGAGACCAACAGAGGTTAAGTGATTTGCTCAAACAGCTGGCAACTGTCCAAGGCCAGATTTAAACTCAGGTCTTCCTGAGTCACTGTATCTACTGTGCCACCTACAATCTAATAGGATACAGACCACTGGTAACATACAAGCGCACAGAAAAGATACAAGGAAATGTACTAATTTGCTTCCCCGCCACCAGGTCTAGATGTTCCTTCTGGTCCAGTAAGATGGAGCCACAGAGTCCCAGGGAACCAGCCCTACTGAGAAATACAGGCTGATCCTAAGTGACCCTCCTTGGTTAGGGTGAGCACTGTCTTATATACTGGAGGATAAAGGAAGCTGCAGACTTTTACGAATGTAACAGTCTAGAATAAGCAAACATCTTTGAATGCACCAATTACAGATATGACAAATAAGTATGAACATCAGGGCTGGTCAAATCCCTTTGGGGTCAATGGCCGCACTTCTGGCCTCCTTTGTCATAGCTGTTTCTGTTTGCATGCCTTCCTTCCTCCCGCTGAGATCAGGGGCCTCATCTGGCCATCCTTCACAACTGGGATTGCTGCCAATGGAGCCGAGATGGAAATAAACATTGTTGAACCTCTCCAGGAATATGAGAGATGTTCACCTCATGTTCTTTTTCAAGTTGTTGACAGCTAAAGGCATTCATTCCGTAGCATTTCATCCTGGGCTGCATTCTGTGCCTGGGGCAATGGTCTAGATTGAAAAAGCTTTGAGCTGGGGAGCTGAGCCTTTCTCACAGTAAGCTGTCTCTACTCTAGATACACCCCCTTCTCCTGCCAGGCACCTCTCTCTATTCTGAAATATGCCATAGCAGAAAAGGAGTTTGGAGGAGGGGCAGGTGTAGGATGATGGTTACTCCCACTTGTTCAACTATTGCCTCTCTCCAGATGATTCTCAAATGTCCATCTCTAGTCCCAACCTCTTGGTCTGAGCTCCATGCTGGCATCATGCTGCAACCTTCATGTCGCATTGGCACCTCAAACTCACCATGTCCAAAATCTAGCTCAATATCTTTCCCCTTCAACCTGATCCTCCATGTGACTTCACTGTTCCTAATTTTGGCATCACCTGTCACCTAAGTCTCCCATTTTTGAAACCTTGAGGCTATGAAATCCTCCCTTTCCCTTACCTCTCAAATGAAATTGGGTTATTAAATATCATCATTTTCATCTCTAGAGCAACTCTCATATCCATCCTCCTCATATCCATATTCTCTATTCTCATGGAGATCAACCTAATCTAAGCACGTTGTTTGTACATAGTTTTTGCATTTTGTCTCTCCAATTAGACCATGAGGTCCTTGAGAGAAGAGACTCTTGGGGAGGAGGGGGTCTTTCTTTGTATCCCCAATGCTTGGCACAGTGCCTAGCACATAGTAGGTGTTTAATAAATGCTCATTGACTAATGGTGGACTGCACTGTTCTTAGTGGCTGGCACCATGGTGGATTCTTCCATACCCTAGAGCCTAAATTGGTCAATCATCGCAGAAGCAGGCAGCCCAACTTCCCAAAACAATTCAGAGTAAAGTAAGCAGAATGTGCACATGATTGTATATACATAATGACTACAACAATATAAGTTGAAATTCTGAAAGGTGATAAGACTGATTAGTTGCATTTAAAAGGGGGGGAAGTGGGTGATCAGCAGAGCTCCTTATCAATTTGATGAAGGCCTTGATCAGCTCAATAGAATTACAGGCCACGTCTTTACTTGGAGACATCTGAAAAGCACCTCCCGAAGGAGAGTATGAGCATGTTCATTGGCACCTTACTAAAAGGACACAGGGGATTACTGGCTGGGGTTCAGAGACTTGGGCTGCCTCCAACATCATTGACTACCTCAGACTCAAGGTTATAAAACAACCCACCACTGTGCCAGACATAAAAACAGTGTAGCCCACCATTACTCAATTAGAATTTATTAAGCCTCTATTTTGTGGCAGACACTGTGCCAAGCACTAATGATACAAAGAAAATATATATACATATATGTACATATATATATATGTACATATATGTATATATATATGACTTCTTTCAAGGAATTCACAGTCTAATGGGGAGACAAGATGCAAAAACTATGTACAAAAAAGACATATACTGTATCAAGCGGGAGGTGATCTCAGAGGGAAGGCACAAAAACCAAAGAGGACTGGGAAAGGCTCCTTGAAGAACATGGGACTTTAGCTGAGGTTTAAAGGAAGCTAGGAAGCAAAGATGATGAGAAAGAGTATTCCAGGTATGGAGAAGAGCCAGAAAATATGCTCAGTCAGGAGATGTAGCATCATGTGCGAGGAATAGCAAGAAGGTCACTGTTATTGGATCACAGAGTGTGACGAGGGGAATAAGGTATAAGAAGACTGAAAAAGTAGGAAAGGGCCAGGTTATAAAATGCTTTCAAAGCTAAATAGGACTTTATATTTGATACTGGAGGTAATAATGAGTCTGATGCATCTTTTTTCATTTTCTGTGAAATAAAATAAAGACATTTTGAACCGGATGCACATTTGGCATCTTGAGGGTCTGTATGGAAGGTGAAGAGACTCCATTACTCATATATGGAAGAACCTAGCTCAACCTATACTTAAGCTATATTTGAAGATTTCCCCAAAGCAAACTCCAGGGTGGAGACATAACAAGCGAAAATGGAGAAACTGACCCATTTTGAGGTAAGTGCATAAGATCAGAGCCAATCTGTTTTAGTCAAGAGTACTGAAAGTTCCCAGGCTATAGGTTATAGACCCATTTTGGCCCTGATGAACCCATGATAAAACACATCACCCTCCCCTTGGTGGAAAGTTGAGGATTTCCTAGAGGGCCACTACAAAATTTGGGGAACAACTGCAGCAATAGTTCAAGCCAGAATTGAATTATAAGAGTTGTCCCATGGTGGCCACAGCCTCAATTCCAAAAAAAAAAAAAAAATGCTGTAGGGATTATTAGCAGCTGGTCAGAATTCTTCAGATGCTCCCAAACAATTATCATTTATTAGAGGACAGTGTGTGATGGTCACTGGGAGCAGCAGTAGCCTACTGTCCTATCCACAAACAGTAGGGAATGGAGGTTAATAGCAGCAGAGGTGGTGGTGCCCTGATTGGATATGGGTTGCATCGGCTGCTACTCTTTCCCTTCCTCAGTTTCCATGACTGTAACTTCTTCTTCCTCATCAGCCATCACCGCCATAGTTGCCAAGGCCAGCATAAAGCAAAGCCAGCCAGATCTGGCAAGGATGGAAGCCTATGCCTACACAGAATCATCTTCAAACCACAGGCTACAAGGTCAATATCAATTCCAGATGAAAATTCTAGAATGTATTATTAAGAAAATGGTTATATCCTTGTCTCCCAAATAGAATGTAAGTTTCCTGAAGGCAAGAACACTTTTACTTTACTAAAAGTATATTCAGTGCCTAGCACAGTGCCAGGCACATAGTAGGCACTTAATAAGTGTTTATTGATTGATCAAATGCCAAAGATAAGCTTCTGGATCCTTAGGTAGAATAAAGGGCTAAGGACAGGCATATAGCCCATCACTAAGTACACATGAAGTCATGTTAGATGAAAAAAGCTAACACAAATTCATCTCTTTACATGAGTTACAGGCCTAAAAACATGTATACACAAAATAATGAGAATCTGAAGCCAAAAGAGTTTAATTTTATTGTTATTTTCCCTTTTTGACCATTTGCACGTGTATATATAAATGAAGTATATACGTGTTGTTCAGTTGTTCATTTGTGTCCGGCTCTTCCTGACCCCATGGACCATAGCATGCCAGGCCCTTCTATCTTCCACTATCTCTGGACATCGGTCCAAGTTCAAGATCGTTGTTTCCATCACACTGTCTAGCCATCTCATCCTCTGCCTTTCTCCTTTCCTTTTGCCTTCAATCTTTCCCAGTATCAGGGTCTTTTCAAATGAGTCCTATCTTCTCATTATATGGCCAAAGTATTTAAACTTCACCTTCAGTATTTGACCTTCCAGTGAGTAGCCTGAATTAATTTCTTTAAGTATTGACTGATTTGACCTCCTTGTTGTCCAAGTGACTCTCAAAAATCTTCTCCAGAACCCCTATTCGAAAGCATCATTTCTGCAGTGCTAAGCTTTCCTTATAATCCAACTCCCACAGTCACACATTGCTATTGGAAAAACCATAGCTTTGAGTATAAAGACTTTTGTTGGCAAAGTGACGATTCTGCATTTTTGTATGCTGTCCAGATTTGCCATAGCTTTCCTTCTAAGGAACAAACATATTTTAATTTCATGGCTACAGTTGCCATCTGCTGTGGTCTTTGAGCCCAAGAAAATAAAATCTGATACTGCTTCCATTTCTTCTCCCTCTGTTAGCCAGGCAGTGATGGGCCCAGTGGCCCAGATCTTAGTTTTTTCTTTTCTTTTCTTTTCTTTTCTTTTGTTTTTGATGTTAAACTTCAATCCAGTGAAGTATGTGTGCATACTTTATATATTTATATATAATATATGCTTACGTATAAAGTATATATATATGTGTGTGTGTGTGTGCATACATACTTAGAGAGACAAATAGATATAGCTATGGATATGACCATGAGGCAGCATGGGTCAGTGAGAAGCATTCTGGATTCAGAATCAGAGGGCCTCAAGTGGAATCCCAGCTCTGCTATTTTAGATAGCAAATAACCCAAACCTTTGTTAACCCTACCTCTAATGGCCCTTGGACAAGTTCTTCCTTCTTCCTGGGCCTAGGTTTCCCCATGTGCAAAATATATAGAATCAGAGGTTAGACTATGTGACCTCTAAGGTAACTTTCAGCTCTAAATATATGATTCCAATTGGTTTAGGTTTTAAAGCCAGACAGGGCTGTTGGCTGTAATCCTGGACCTGGTGCAGGGGGTTAACTGTGTGCAGCTGGGACATGGGTATGAAGAAGATGATCAGGCCCATGGACCAGGTCAATGATGGATTCCCACTCTGCCACTTTGCCTGGATAAACCTAACTCAAGACATTCCAGAATCCATTGAATGTGGCAAGGGACACCTTCCTTCACCTGTCCCTCAAAGATTGTTTCAGTTCTGCTCAGGCCTCCAGAATGGATCTAGAGAAGTCACAGCAACTCAGTGGCTTGGCCCTGTTTGATATTTTCCCTCATCCAGGAGTCCCTATGAGACCTAGAGGCTTCCTTGAAACTCAGCCCATATTGGTTGAGGCAGGGACTCAGAGTTCTTGGACCAAAGCAAACCCTTTCTCTGCATGCAAGTAACCCTAAACCCCCAGCCCAAACTTCTAAGATCCCCTGGGACTAGTGATGATCCTCAGCTGCATGATGACCTATGAAGCCATCAAGGTTGTGGAGACGAAGTGCCAAGGCCCAAATTGATCCTCTACCCCCGGCTTTGATCCTACCCACCTCA
Source organism: Trichosurus vulpecula (assembly GCF_011100635.1). Lineage (NCBI taxonomy): Eukaryota > Metazoa > Chordata > Mammalia > Diprotodontia > Phalangeridae > Trichosurus > Trichosurus vulpecula. The sequence goes on from NC_050573.1 coordinate 74,162,923, forward strand.
TGATGCGCTCAGCTCACTGCTCATTGTCACATGATAGAATACCCACACAAATCCTGGTCCTTGAAATTAAACTGACATCCATCTTGCTGGATACTGCTGAGTCGGGTGTTGTGGGAAGGAAATCAGTGTACCACAGCTTTGTCATAGCAGTCTGAGGCACTTTACAAGCAAAGACTTGGGACAGGACCATTTTATGAAAGGGTAAGTTTCTACCCCAATTCTGAACACTCATCTTAGAAGAAGAGGCCCTGGGTCCAGCCCCCAGCTTCACTTGAGAGAATCAACAAGCAAATTTCCTCTCACAAATCCAATACGTGGCCAAGAAACAAGATACATCATTCCATTGGCCATCTGAGAGCAGGATGACACAGTCCTCATTGTGCACATTATTGGGCTCCCCTAGTTTCCAGAAGCTAGAGAGAAAAGAAAAGGATTGAAACAATAAAGGTGTTCATGTGTAGTGACCCTTTCATCCATTGACAAGTCATAATGTCACCTTCCTAAGCTTCAGAACTAAATTTTCTTGATGACCACTTACATCACCTGCTCCAAATTACTCTTCCTAGCTCTTCTCTTTCCTCTGTGAACTGCATAATCCTATCTCAGGCTATTGATTCTCTCCCACTTGAGAGGCATGTTGATAGTATGGTAGATAAAGTCCCAGAGCTGGAGTCAGGAAGATCTGAGTTCAAATCCAGCCTTAGACCCTTACTAACTCGCTTACTCACTGTGTGACCCTGGGCAAGTTACTTAACCTTTATCTGCTTCTATCTCCTCATTTGTAAAATGAAAATAATGAAATCCCTCACCTCCCAAGGTAAGGATCCAAAAGCACTTTGCAAATCTTAAAGTGCTATGTAAATGCTAGTTACAACACCCACAGTAATAGTAGCCTTGTGGCTTGATGATATCCATTGTTGGGGTCTAGGGGCGCCACCAGACTGTGAAAGGGGCCTATGACACCTGCCAAGATAACTCATTCTACTTTGGAGCAGAATAATTGTTAGGAACTTTTCCCTTAGTTCAAGTGGACTTCTGCCTCTCTCTAAAATGAATTCACTATTCTTCCTTCTCCTCCTTCTCCCCTAATTGTCCCAAAACTCATTGCTTCTAGGAAGAATACTTTTCTTTATGGGAAGTCACTGTCAGAACTCCCCTGAGTACTTCAGAGTGGGACCAGGTTTTGGTTTTCTTATTGCTCTTGAGAGGATTATCCCCATCTCATTAACCTTATTTACTATGTTATCTACTTTGTTTCCAGCTTTGCATCATGCTCTGTGTCACCTATGATAATGTTGGCTCCTCGTCCTGGTGATTAAAGCCTGCCACAACCTGGCTCCAATCTATCTCAGTTGATTTCTTCACATTGCTCCCCTTCATTCATTCATTCTATATCCTAGCCAAGATGGAAGGACAAGCCATCACCTGAGCCCATCCTGCCCTCTCTAACCCTCGTGCACCTGATGCATCCTTCATCCCTGAAATGCACTCCTTACTCAACATGTTGATAGATTAATCAACTTTGCAAATACAAAGTCTTTTTATATACACTTTGCATTCACTTATCTGTGTACATGCTATTCCCAAAAGTCATCCGCCCACACAATCTGGCTTCACCGCAGGAGAGATGGAAACCTTGGAGACAGACAGAACTTGCCTTAAAGTAAGCCAGGACCCATCCAGCCATTGCCACTCCCCTTCAACTTTTCTGTCAGTCAGCCCCAGCCAGTAGTTTCGCTGTGAGCTACGGGCCTCGGTCACAAAATTCTGAAAGTAGAAATCCGGATAAGTGAAAAGCCAGAGTACTGAGTCAGCCGCATTGCCCAATCTCCCCTTCTGCTGCTCTAGTCACCTCCATCCATTAGTTCTGTCTTGTGCGCCACTGCTTTTGAGAAGAACTTCCCAAACCATTTTTGGATTCCCAGTAATATAGTAACTCAGGGACTGCCAGGGACTCCTGCCTCTGCCCCGTCATCCCTCTGCCTGTATGATGGATCACAGCCCCACCCTGGGCAGCAACTACGTTGGATCCTACAACTTGTGTGATTTTGTGGGTGTTTCTAACATGTCTCTTGACAATAACAAAAATGAATATGCTTCAGAACCAGGATTTGCACCCAAGTCCTCTGACCTCAATACTTTGCTTTGTACCTATCATGTCCTTGGTGACTCTGACTCATGTTTTATGTGAGCCCCAAAACTTGTTAGGTAGATGGGTTATCATGTCAGATTGTCATGAGGAGATTTCTCTACTGGGCTGGCATTGGATTAGAGACAACAGTATAGTCAACATTTATTGAGCACATGAAATTCTCCATAGCACTTTGTATAAATTAGCTAATTTGAGGCTAGCTAGGCAGCCCAATGGATAGAGCATTGGGCTTGGAATCAAGAAAATTTATCTTCGTGAGTTCAAATCCGGCCTCAGACACTTACTAGCTGTGTGACCCTGGGCAAGTCACTGAACCCTGTTTGCCTCAATTTCCTCATCTGTAAAATGAGCTGGAGAAAGAAATGCCAAACCACTCCAGTATCTCTGCCCAGAAAATCCCAAATGGGGTCACAAAGAGTTAGAGAGGACTGAAAAAATGACAAAAAGTAACAAAATGACAAAGAGTGACAAAAAGCTTATTTGAGCCTCACAACCACCTACATTACCATTATTCCAATTTTACGATTAGGGAAAATGAGACTTAAAAAAATTTCACTATTTGCCCAGTGTCATGCAGTGATTGTCAGGGGTGGTATTTAAACCCAGATCCTGCCTGAGTCCACCATGCTACATCAGTAAAGGCAGCACAGTGGATAGAGCTCTGGACCTGGAGTCAGGAAGATTTATGCTTAAATCCAGCCTCATATACTTATTAGCCGTGTGACCCTGCGCAAGTCATTTAACCACTGTCTATCTCAGTTTCCTCATCTGTAAAAGGGAGATTATAACCGATCTCCTAGAGTCATGAGGATAAAATGAGGTAATGTTTGTAAAACCCTTATGCCATGCCTGGAACATACTAATTAGATACTAACAGGTACTAAGTAACTGCTTGTTAAAGAAAAAAAGGAAAGAAAAGACCTTTGGGCTTGGAGTCATATAACCCAGGAATTCAGTCCTAGTTCTTATACTTTGATACCACTTATTTCCTAGGATAGCTGTGAAGAAAGTACTTCATGAGGCTTAAAGTGCTATAGGAACAGGAGTTATTAGCTTTTAGATGCCCTCTAGGGTTAATTAAAGAAACAAAAGGAGGAAACTCATTGGTAGTTGAAAGCCACATGTAAGGGCTTTTTGAAGAAAACTTATCTTGAAGTCCCAGAACCTGAAGAGTCTTCACTCTTTACTTAGGGAAATGAGACAAATTACAGGAAAGGAATTAAATTAAATTAAAGGAAAATTCTAACTGAGGCCTTTAAATAAAATTAAGGATTGGAATAAATGGCTAACAATTAATGATCAGTGAGACACGTACCAAATTTTATTTAAGCATTTGTTTTCTTTAATAGCTTATTATAAAGGCATCCTCTTTTAAAGAGATTTAAGAGATATAGTGATGTAGAATGGAAATAGAGAAGGATGCTGCTAAGAAGCTGTGTGACCTCAGGTGAATAACATGATTTTTGGACCTGTTTGTCTTCCTTTTAAATGGATAGGATTGACCTAGATCAGAAATTCTTAACTTTTTGGTGTCATAGACTCCTTTGGCAAAGGAGAATGCAAAGGAAATTATTGTGGTGTTTCAAAAATTTGGGACATAATTTCTGGGTACTTAATCATTTTATTAATAATGCTAGTATATTACCAATAAAATGGGTCTCGAATGTCAAAGAGAAATTGTGAGTGGGCTCACAGTTTATATGCATGTGGAAGAGTCGGTGTTCCTGAAGGTGGCAATCAAATATGATTGTTTAACAATTAATGAGAGGAAAACCTATTCTAATGAGGGCCCTGGGGTTGGATGGGAGTCCGTTCATGGGCCTGATCACCTCCCTCACATCCATGTTCCAGCTGCACACAGTTAATTCTCTGGCCTATACCAGGTCCAAGATTATAGCCAACATCCCTGTTTCACTTTAAACTGAAACTGATTGGGATCATATATTTAGAGAAAGGTACCTTAGTGGTCACATAGTCCAACCTCTGATTCTATATATTTTGCACATGAGAAACCTGGGCCCAGGAAGAAGAAAGGACTTGTCCAAGAGCCCCTAGAGTTAGGGTTAACAAAGGTTTGGGTCAATAGCTATCTAAGTAGCAGAGCTGGGATTCCAATTGAGGCCTTCTGAACACGAGTGCGCACGCGCGCACACACACACACACACACACACACACACACACACACACACACAGACTTCATATGTCATTTACTTCTAAACTACCCAGTCTTGAGCAATCTAATCAAAGAATTTTTCCCTACCCATTCCTGTGTAGAGCACAATGGGCTTCCCCACCTTAGATTAAATTCCTTCCTAGGTTGGTTGGGGTCTGAACAAGATTGAGGAGAGAGTTAATTCAATCTCATTATCAGCTATGTCTTTTAGAGACTGAACAATCTACAGGCTTCTTAAAAAATCATGGTCCTAATTCAATAACTGATTATTAATATGAGGGAGAAATAATCATTTTTCTCATTATATTAACATATAGTTATCAAAAGCTTTTAAAAAGATGCCATGGACCCTGATGAAGCACTGTCAGCTCTGACTATCTAAGATTCTACAAAAGCATCTGTGTATCTTCTCATTATAAGCAACTTATTATTTTATATATATATATATATATACATATATATATATATACATATGAAGCATCATTTCATTTCTCAGCCCTTAATTTCCATATCAATAGATGATGGAACTGGCCTCAATGACTTCTAAAGTCCCTTCCGGTTCTAAATCTATGTTGTAATCCTAAAAACAACCCCCTTCTCCACCCCTCCCAGTACCTGAGATATAGCCTCCTCTTTGGAGTTGGGGATAATGCCATTACCACCTTGTAAGAAATGGGAGGAGGAGTTTTGTTTCCACAGAATTAAAGGTGTACTTCCTCCCCCCACCCCCACCCCAGCTTTAGCAGAAAGCAGGCCTCAGGTCAGTCAGGTGAGAGGTCAGAGGCTTGTATGCATGCGCATGCTTTTTGAGAAGACAGGGGAATTAGAGAGGCCAAACCACTTGAACCAGTTCAAGCTTATCTAGGGTCTGTTCTTGGTCAAGAATCCAGGCCTACTGATTTGCATAATTTGCATATGTTAAAGAGGGAAAGTAGGGGAAGTAAAAGCATGTAGATTAATCCTAAACTAAGACAAGGAAAATCTAATTAACTTCACATTTGCTTCTGTATCCTTATTATCCTACCTATATAAACTGTATAACCTAGGAAAACTATGTAAAAAGTAAAGATTGTAAAGTAACCATAACTCTAGCAGGAGTGGAGGGAATAGTTACCCCTGCTCCTGCAGCTTTATCACTGTGAGCGTTCCAGGGAGCACCACACCTGCTGTCTTTAGGAGCATAATAAATGCCTTCCTCTGCCCACTCTGGTCCTGAGTTCTTTGGGTGAGAACGGGCAAATCACATGGTTTTTTCCCAAGGTCATGCAGTCAGGAAAGTAACAAGCAGCAGAAGCTTGTCTTGGGCTGACTTCCTGACCCTGCCAGAGGTCCTGTGATTTCCCCACAACTGCTCTGGGGGTGGTACTCTTTAGGGTCTGACCCCTAAGGGGCCCTGTAATCCCCACAGATTAAGGAGGGGCTACCCCTTGGTCTTCCTCTGGAAGTCCTGTGGTCTGTACAGCCTTCCCTAGGGATTATCACAGGGTTCTTCCTCAGGACTTTGGCCCTGCCTAGGAAGACCAGTGATCCCTGAACCACGTTTCTCACACACCTCTAGCAGCCAAAAATAGACAATGACTAAGACAATGCAAATAGAGAGAAAGGCAGCCAGAAAACAATCAAATGTTATGAAACTATTAAAAAAACTATTGAAAAAAAAAGAAAAGGATGGCCCCAAAGAGATTTGAGAAGACCCTAAGCCCTGCTTCATTGCAGAGGAGGGGGGAGGTCCACAAGTTTGGAACATTGCATACAACTTCATGTTTTTAGATGTGTTGTGTGAGAAATGATTATTAATAACCAATATCTTCAGGAGATTCAGAGGCTCTCCCCTTCTAAATTCTTCATTTTAAAAAGCTCTCTTTTCTTGTAGAACTTCACTGATAATGAGATTGCATTGACTCTCCCAGGTGGACCTCACCCACCCAAGGAATTTAATCTAGGGTGGGGAAGTCCATAGCTGTCTACCCAAATGTGGGTGGAGACAGATCCTTTTGTCTAAATAGCCTAAGGCTGAGAATGGTCTGGTTTACAGATATTTTCTTTGTCCTGGGGTGACATGATGATGGGGTGGCATCAGCCCTTTTGGAAGGGTATATAAACGCTGAGAATGCTGCCATGATTTTCTTTGGTCGGAGAGAGATGCCAAATGACCATCCTTTTATTAATAACCTGCTGGTCTTTTTAGTAAATAATTAAATTACCCAGAAACTATGTCTCTTGAACCTTTTTAACCAAGACAGTTGATCAGCTTTGCTGAAGTTTTTTTTTCCTCTTTTTCCTTCTTAAAAAAAATTCTTTGATATGAAGGATAGCTCTCTGGGTGGAGGGAAGGATAGGAGGGGAAATCTGGATGATGTAAAAACAAAAGATATCAATAAAAATCTATTTTTAAAAATAGCCAAGTGCAGACCTCTGGGTGCCCTGTAGGAACAGGAAAAGATCTTCCCATTCCAGCCTTCCTTTCCATTTGCCCTGGAATCCAGTAGGTCAGTTGTCAAGTCAGTCCTCTGTGTCTCGTTCACTCGGGAAAAGTACCAGAAGTCTGGGTACTGAGGAAACATCCCTTCCATGAATTCTATTGGCCCATGGAGTGAGAGGTCAAAGATAACTGATTTCTACCAGGCTTTGAGGTTAACAAACATTTTCCCCACAATAACCCTGGGGGATTCATCATATGAGGATGATTAGGCCCATTTCACAGGTGACCAAGCTAAGACTCAAACAGATTAAGTAACTTGCCCCAAATCACCCAATTAATAAGGGTTAGAACAAAGACTCATACCCACATCCTGTGACTCCCAATCCAAACTTTGCTCCACTACATCTACATGTAAGCCCCTTGAGAACTAAAGGCCTGGTCCCTACCTAAGATACATCCTCCTTCCCACCTACCCCAGCCCCGGAATGGCTCACCTGTTCTTCAGTGCTGCTGATGATGACCAGATGAGAGTGATTCTCCAAACAAAATACACTGGCAGCATCCCAGCTCTTGATCATTGTAGAGAAAAAGTAGCAGCTTTCCCCAAAAGGAAGCCAGTCCTTCGGACAGGACTTTCTGGTGCAGTCTAGAGGACAAGACGATGCTGCTTGTAGGCCATTCTTGAACCCCAGCCAAGGTGGTACCAGTAACAGCACCAGAGGATTTAGAGCCAGGAGGGACCTTAAAGATGAGCTTCTCCAATTGCCTTAATTTACAGATGAGGAAACGGGCCCAAAAGGACTTTCTCCAAGGCCACCCAGCTAGTAAGTAACAGAGACTGAACCCAAACCCAGAGCGTCTGACCCCTAAGCCAGCATTCTTTCCTCTACATCACAATGCCTCTCATGCTCCCACCTTTTCCCTTCACCCAGTCTCAGCACTCTTTTCTCACCAATTAAATCTCGAAGCTCAGTTATGGTTCGGTTGGTGTCATCTTGGATTTGATCAATGTATTTCCTTAGTCCAGTCAAATCTCTTAGTCCAGTCACTGAAAATATGGACACACCCTGGTAAACAGAGTTTCATACCAAGAACTTGGCATTCACTTTTTGCCCTTCCCACAAAAGAAAACAGATCTCCATCCAGCTCCCCCAAACCCAGCCCTGCTCACAGTCATGGCTTCTTATCCCTTTGTATAATAATAGTCACCCTTATGCCTATAGCTCTGTAGAGTTTGTGAGACACCTTATATCTATAATCTCACTTGGCCCTCACAGCTTCTCTAGAGAGAGTTGTAATGTAACCCAGAAGCACAGAATGTTGGAATCTAAAGAGACTTCAGTGATCATTTGGTCCAACCCAGGAGTGGGGAACCTGCAGCCTTGAGGTTACAGGTGGCCTTCTAGGTTTTTGGGTGCAGCCTTTTGACTGAGTCCAAGTTTTACAGAACAAATCCTTTTATTAAGTGATTTGTTCTGTGAAATTTAGATTCAGTCAAAGAGCCACACTTGAGGACGTAGAGGGCCACCCACAGATGAAAAGAATCCCCACTCTAACATGCCTGACATTGGGCTTCTATTTGAAGGCCCCCAAAGAAAGGGAAAGCAATCCAAGGCAACCCATTCCACTTTCGGAGATCTCTAATTGTTACAAGTTTTTCTTGACATCATGCCTAAAGTTGTCTCTTGGCAACTTCTACCCATTGCCCCTGTTTATGTCCCCTGGGGTCTACAGAATGAGTCTAACCATATTCTACATTACAGCCTTTCAAATGCTTGAAGACCATTCTCATGCATGTCTCCCCTAGATGTTCTCTTTTCCAGGCTATTCATCCCCAACATCATCAACAGATTCTCATGTGGTGGGGACTTCAGGCTCTTCACTAACCATCCTGACTGCCCTCTGGATATTCACCACCTTATCAATGTCCTTCCTAAACTGTAGCATCTAGAACTGAACACAACACTGAATCATGCCTCTGTTGCATCCCACGGGCACATAGCCTTTTCTGGTTGCCAAGTCATAACTAGCTTGAAATCCACTAAGCCTTCCCTCTAAATCTTTTTCAGAGAAACTGCAATCTAATCATATCTCCCCAACTCTCGGCTTGTCCAGTTGATTCTCTGAACCCAAAAGTAAGACTTTACATTGATCCCCATTGAATTTTTTTAGAGGGGGGGAAAGGCAAGGCAATTGTGGTTAAGTGACTTGCCCAAGGCTACACAGCTAGTGTCAAGTGTCTGAGGCCAGATTTGAACTCAGGTCGTCCTGAGGCCAGGGCCGGTGTTCTATTCACTGTGCCACCTAGCTGCCCCATCCCTGTTGAGTTTGATCTTATTAGATTCAGCCTAATACTCTAGCCCAGAAGTTCTGTGTGTGGTCCATGAACCCATGGGAGTCCCCGAGATCTTTCCAGGAGGCCCATGAGGTCAAAACTATTTTCATAAGTCATTTGCCTTTTCCATTCTCACTCTCTCATGAGTATACAGGGGAATTTTCCAGAGGCAACATGACCGGTGAATTAAAAATGTAACTGCCAACAAGACTGAGTTGATATTGCATCTATAAAGTTCAAAGAATATCCACAATTATCTGAAAAGGCTATTAAAATACTCCTCTCTTTTCTAACTACATACCTGGGGAGGCTGAGTTTTCTTCATGTATTTCAACCAAAACAACCTATCGCAACAATTTGAATGTAGAGCAAATGCAAGAATGCAGCTGTCTTTTATTAAGCAGACATTAACGAGAATTGCAAAAATGTACAATGATGCCACTCTTCTCACCAAGTTCTTGTTTTAGGAAATATAATTATTTTTCACTTTAAGATGTTATTTAACATGTCATGAATTTACTATTGTTATTTTTAATGAGTTAATATTTTAAAATTTATCTGTTTCAATTTCTAATGTGGCAAATAGTGATAGATCCCACATAAACCAAAGCTCTTTGAAGAGGCTCAATTATTTTTAAGAATGTAAAGGGGGTTAAAAAGTTTGCTAACCACTGCTCTAACCAGTCAGAATTGTTTTGGATCATACCTCTGTCATCCAAGGCATGATCTAGTCCTCTCAGGCTTGCCCAGCACATAGTAGGCACTTAACAAATTCTTTTTTCTTCCTTCCTTCTTTCCTTCCTTCCTTCCTTCTTTGCATCCTCGGTGCTTAGCTTTGGCACATAGTAGGCATTTAATATAAATGCTTGTACAGGGTGTCCCTAAAGTCTGGATACATGGGCAAAAATGCATATTTTGAAATATTTGGAATATTAACAGACCTTAGCCCCCTTGACTTCTTTTTCTAAGGAATGCTAAAGGAGAAAGCATACTCAATGAAAATCACAGATGCAACACACTTGATCAAACGCATAAAGAATGAATATGCTAAAACTGACAGCAATGTAGAGTTATTGCATTGAGTTCATGTGAATCTTGCAAAACGCATCGACCTTTGCATCAGAAATGATGGAATTCTATTGAAGATGTTATTTGTTAATATTCCAACTAAATAAAATGTTGAAAATTTCATTCATTTCTTGAAAATATGCATTTTTGCCTGACTTTAGGAACACCCTGTAGATGGACTGTGCAAGAGGGACCAGAAGAGGAGAGATTGGAGGTAGGGAGACATATTAAGGTCAAGGTGAGTAATGGTGCAACTGAACTACCTTCCCACCACTGACAAACCATCCAACCAAGAGCCAGGGGATAGAATAGAAGACCAAAGTTAAATTTCTTAAACAATCTGGAATCCTAAATGGATATAGGCTGGAGGCAACCAGGAGGGAAGTATCCTATTTCTGTTGAGGACGCTTCTATCCTTCCAGTCATTCAGGTTTAAAACCTCAGGTTTACCTCCATCATGCTTACAACTAGTCAGTTGCCAATTTCCTTGGTTCCACTTCCACAACATCTTTCCTATCGTGTCCTCTTCTCTCCAGCCACACAGCCACCGTCCTAGTTCATTACCTCTCACCTGGACTATTGCAATAGCCAACTCTTTGGTCTCCCTGTCTCAAGTCTTCCCAATCGATCTTCTGCATTGCTATCAACGTGATATTCCCAGAGCATGTATCTTCAACCATCTCATTCTCCTGCCCAATAAACTCCAACAGCTCCCTATTATATCTAGGACCAAATATAGATTCTTCAGCTCAGCATCTAAAGCCCTTCAACCTAGCTCCAACCTAATTTTCCAATCTTGTTATACATTACATCCCTTCACTCACTATAATCTAGCCACACTGACCTTCTCTCTGTTCCTCCAAAATGGAACTTTATCTCCCATCTCCATAACTTTGCATAGGTTACCCCCATGACGGTAATGAACTCCCTCCTCACATTCACTTCTTAGACTCCCTCATTTCATTCAAAGCTTAGTTCGAACATCACTTTCTTCAGTAAGCTTTTTCTGACCCCTCCCCACTGCTAGTGCTGCCTCTCACCACCACCACCACCTGCAAAAAAAAAAAAAATCACCTAATATCTACTTTGTATATGTTTACTTTGTATCTATCACCTGATATCTACTTTGTATATTTCTACATGTATACATGTCTCCACCTACAGATTGTAAGTTTCTGGAGGGCAGGGATTGTTTTCTTAATGTCTTTATATGACCCGTTTAGCATAGTGCCTAATATGTAATATAGCAGGGACTTAAGAAATCTTTGTTGACCAATTGCCTGCTTGCTTCATCATCATTCATCATCCATTCTATCTGCTAAAAGGTTGCTATCTTTAGTTCTTCCACTATCATCTGGGCAGGGGAAGAAAATATATAAATTCCCATTCATCACAGGAGACCTGTGTCATTCACCTGACCACCAAAGAAGTGCATCCATGAAACACACAAAAAATTTTAAGAACCCCTACTCTAGCTTGTCAGTCTTTCCTAAAATAAGGTGCCCCAAACTGAACACAGCATTCCAGATAGAACCAGGTAGAGGATAGTGGAACTATCATCTTCCTTATTCTGGACTCCTTACCTCTTTTAAAGCAGCATAGGGTAGCATTGACTACCAAATCACACCTGACGATTCATATTAAACTTGCCGTCTACTAAAACCCCCAGATCTTTTTTCAAAACAACCTGTTATCTACCTGTAACTCCCCATCCTGTTTGTGAGGCTAATTTCTTGAATCCAAGTATAGAATTTTATATATATATATATATATATATATATATATATATATATATCCCTAATGAAAGGGATCTCATTCAGTCTGGCCTATTGTTCTAACCTATAGGATAATTTTGTATCTCAGCTCTGGCATCCAGTGAATTAGCTGTTCCTCCCTCTTTTGTTCCACCTGCAAATCAGCAAGCATGTCAGCCATGCCTTCATCCAAGTCACTTATAAGAATGTTGAATAGGACAGGGCCTGTAATCCTTGGATGAAAATATCATAGGATCCTGTGATTTGGAGCCAGAAGAGACCTTAGAGATCATGCTATACAATGCCTTCATTTTACACCTCAGGAAACTGAGGCTAAGGAGGATTAAGTGATTTAGTCAAAGTCACACAGGTAGTAAGTAAAAGATCCAAGATTCAAACCTACATCTTATGACTCCAAATAAACACATTTTGTTTCTGAGTCTCAGTTTCCATATCTATAAAATTGGGATAATGGCATTTATACAAAGCTATTAGGGAAAAAAAACATTTTTTAAACCACAAACCATTATAAAAATATGAGTTGCTATTATTAATATTCTCTACCTCCCGTGACTCCTTACATCCTTCCCTGGTTCTCTGGAATGAGACCAGCTCCCTTGGATTGCATTCAGTCAGCTCCCCATGTTCATGTTACAAATCATACTCACACTTCATCAAGGTCACAGAAAGGCTGGTCACCCCCAGGAGCAATGCTATCCCCACCAGGATACAAAGGCACACTGCCATTTTCTCCTTCCGAGTTAGCTGGGGGATCTTTCTTTTCTGGCTGGACTCAGGCACCTGGGTAAGCTGGAATCCTTGGCTGAGCTGAGGTACCTGGGTGAACTGTAGCCCTTGACTGGGCTGGAACACATGGCTGGACTGGGGCATCTGATGTACTGGGTGCTGATGTACCTGACTGAGCTGAAACCCCTGGATGGGCTGCAGATTGGGAGCAGCTGTGAAAAGTAAAAGACACCAAAGCTTGAGGCCAAGAGGAGAAATGATTCCGTGAGCCTTTACTGAAGAGAGAAGGAAGGAATCATGGGATCATGTTTATTCCAGAGATGGAAGAGACATTAGAGACCATCTAACCAAGGTCCCCTAACAGGACTATGGATAGATTTTAAGGGTTCTGTACACTTGGATAAAAAAAAAATATTACATCTTTATTTTCACTAACCTCTAGCTGAAATTTGGTACTTCAATTATATTTTAAAAAAACATACATTATGTGAGAAGGGGTCCTGGGGTTTCACTAGACACCAAAGGGGTCCATGACACACACACAGAATGTTAAGAACTCTTATTTACAAATGAGAAAATTGGCCCAGAGAGTTTAAAAGGGTCTACCTTAGTCATGATATAGATAAGATACCAGAATCAAAACACTTGGCAGAAACAAGAGAATGGCACACTCAATGAAAACATCCCCTCAAGGCAGCTGGACTCAGATTAAATGCAATGAACCATTTTGGTTCTAGAAAACAGATGACGTGACATACATCCTTCCTCTCAGGGGAGAAGTGCACCTACAGTTACAAGATTTAGGCTACATCGTCAAATTTAGTTGTTTGGTAGGTTTGTCATACTTTACTATTTTTCTTTGCTATTATCCAATGAGAATTGATGGGAAGAAATGAGCATCATTTTTTGAGGCATAATTTTTTTAATATAGAAAGAAATGAGAGTTTGGCAGTGGGAGGTCCTGAACTGATGACTCAAGATGCTCCAGTTGTAGTATATCATTCCCAAGCAGAAGGGAGCCCTAGTTTATCTCTTTCTGGGAAATGACAATTTGGCAGAAAAGAGCATTGACAAGAACTCTCCCTTCCTTGGTTCTACATCTTGCCTTGTTCTATAGCTAAGTCAGCTTTGCCTAATGCATTTGGTCATTTCTTCATCCAATAAATATTTACTAAGCCCCAACACTGTATTCCAGATCATTGTTCATGGATGAGAACATTGCGCTTGGTCTCCAGAATCCCTGAGCCTTATAACTGTTGGAAAGACTTAGGGGCTCCAGCTGCCAGGCCTTCTGACTGTGGAAGAGAGTAGAGAGCCCACCAGGGAATCAGGACTCACCCATCTGGGGTGGTTGACAGGCAGGGGAGTTCAGATGCAAGCCTGTGGAAGAGAAAAAGTTCACCAAGGTAACCAAAGTAACCAAGTAAGCAAAACCACCCTAAAACCCTTCTGGTCTCTCTCCATCTTCGATCACAGATTTCAAACTAGAAAGTTCAATCTCTTCATTTTATGGGTGAGAAAGCTGAGGCCCAGAGAGGTTAAATGACTTGCCCATGGTCATACAGATAGCATTTGAGGGAGGATTTGAACCCAGGTTTTCCTGATTCCAAAGCCAGAGCTATCATAACCATAATATGCTGCTTCTTGATCAGAATGGGCAGAACGTAAGGAAGAGAGGGCTCTAGAGTAAGGTCAGGGAAGAGGTCAGAGGTTGTGGGGAAGAGGATAGTAAAGGCCTCATGGATGTTTCTGATGCTTATTCCCAGGCTGAGACTGCCTGCCACTTACCCTTCTGGGGAAGTGGGGGACAGGACACAACAGCAGGGCCCAAACCTAGAAAGAGAAGAGAAGAGTTACCTGGGACAAAGCCTTAAGCAGGAGAGGCAATGGGGAGAGAGTGGGCCAAGGTCTCACCTGCTGCTTGTGGGGACTTGCTCGGAAGTGCTGGTTTCACTGTTTGCTTTCCTGGGCAAGAGAGAGACAAGAGAATAAGAAAATCTCTGAGGTGAAAAGGCACTCTGACCACATCTAGTCTAGTCCACGCATAAACAATATCCTTTACAAGAAGCTATCTGACCTCCTCTTGAAGACCTCCAGTGATGGGAAACTGACCACCCCCTGAAGCTGCCCGTCCCATTTTTAAATAGTTCTCCTTGGCAGGAAACACGTTTTTATATGAAACCAAAATCTTCTTTGCAACCTCTGACCATTGCTCCTGGTTCTGTCCTCTGGGGCTTAGCAGAATCCTATTCCTTCTTCCACATGAGAGCCTTCAAATTCTTGAACACAATGATCACATCTCCCATAAATTTTCTCTTCTTCAAGATAAAAATCTTCCATTTGAGGTCTTCAAGAGACTAAATGACGATTTTATCCAGTGTATTTTGGTGGTAATTCTTTTTGTGGTATGGGTTGCCTTGAATGACCACAGAGGTTCTAACTCTGAAATTCTGTGATTCTCTGGTTCTATACCATATAGACTGGTTTCTAGTTCTCTCACTGGGAACCAAGAAACCAGGGCCAGCCCCCTCCTTACCTTCTGTCACTTAGCCTCTAGAGCTAAAGACCCCACCCCCCCAAAAAAACTTCTCAAATCAGCTCACCTGCTCGAGGAGGTCTTGGGGGAGCTATTGAACCTAGGGGAGAGAGTAGAAAAGCTGTTGGTTTATAATTTAAGAGGTATCCAGGTGGAGCAGTAGCTAAAGCCCTGAGCTTAGAGTCAAAAAGACGAATTCAAACCCTGCCTCAGACGCTCACTAGCCATGTGGTCCTGGACAAGTCATTTAACCTCTCTCGGTCTGTTTCCTGATCTGTAAAATGAGGGGTGGGATTTGATGGCCCCTAGGGTCTCTTTCAGCTCTAACTCTATGAACCAACATGGTTTGGTCTACCTCTCTATTATCTTATTTCTTCTCCATTCCCTAGGTTTCCCATGGTAGAATTCTCTATTCCCTAAACCAGTGGTATCAAACAACGGTAGGAGGGGTGTGCTGGGGGGCAGGGGAGTCATATGTGGCCCACCAGATTAAAATGTAATTGGGAAATATTTAGCAAAATATATAAAAATTTAATAAGACAGAGATAACATTATATTTTAAGACATACAGATTACTGCCCCCCATTTCTATCTGAGTTTGACATCACTACCCTAGGCCAACCTCTCTCTGTAAGGCTTCTGTGGCCCCAAGACCAAGTATCTAGAACCAGATGTCCAGGGGACGTGCCCAGGGGTGTGGAGCTGGGGAAGAGGTGGGGAGCAGGGGAGCTAAGGCCAGAGAAGGGTCCATAGGTATACATGCCTCCCTGGGGATACATGGAGGCTCAGTCCACAAAGATTTCCTCTCCCACACTCTGATTAGCCCACAGCTGGTCACATAATGGAAGAGAAAATGATCTGTACTTGGAATCAGAGCTCAGGTCTGATAGGTCCTGACTTTAGCCTTGGGGCAAGTTTCTTCACCTCTCTGGACATGTTTTCTCATCTGTAAAATGAAGGAGTCAAACTAGTTGATTTCTAAGGTCCCTACCAAGACTAAATTATCTGATTTGGGGGGGGGGGAGAGGTCTTTCTTTCAAGCAGTATTCCAACATTCCTCACCCCTCAGCCATCCCAATCTTCCACCTGGGCCTGGAAGCTTCCTGGTGCCTGGCTTGGGAGGAAGGTCATCTTTTGATGAGGCCATGTTCTCATAATCATCATCTTCTGGACCCTCAGTTACTCCTTCCAGAAAAAAAAAATAGTTTCCACTCATACATATTGCTACCCTGACAGCCAGGGCAGATGTGGGAGCTGGGCTAGGACACAACAGTGCCCCAAACTCCCACATCACCCTTCGTCATATTCAAATTTTACTCTAAACATGCATCCCTAGTACCCATCCCCAGATCCCCACTTTGCCCTATGACCCCATTTCAGATGGAGGCATCATGCAGCCCAGGCTACAGGCATGCCTGTCACAAAGTGACACCTACCACAACCACCATGTCCTCTAACCTCCAGACAAAACCTGCCTGAAAATCATACCTGTTTGTCCTTTGAACAGGAAATTTCGATACATACTAGTGAAAGACATCGCTGCCTACTGCCAAGGAGGAGAAGAGCCAAGACGCCTTTGCTGCTCGATAATTCAGTCATCCAGACTCAGATCTCACCCTGCCCTTCCGGCTCCTGTATAACCACATGCTAAGACCCCCCCTTGTCTCAGTTCCCTCTTTGTCACTGGGGGTAAGAACATGCAAATCCAGCCCCCTGCTAGCCATTCTCAGTGTAGGTACTCAATGACATAAGACCCCAGGGGAAAACTGGGGAACCCAGGGCTGAACATCTGTAGCCATAGGACCTGAGTTGAACCCCAGCTCTACTTTTTGCTACCTGTGTGGCCTCAAGCAAGGCACATCAACTCTCCGGGGTTCACTGTCCTCCCCTATGTCAGGTGGCCCATCAGTTGGCATTCATTAAGCACCTAGTATGTACCAGGACTGTGATGAACACTAGGGGTACAAGAAAAGACGAAACAAATAAAGCCTTGCTCTCTAGGAAGTCATAGCCTAATGGGTCAACAACTGTCTACAGGCAAGATATGTACAGGATAAACTGGGAAGGCTCTAAGATGAAAGAGGACTAGAAAAGGCTTTCTGAAGAAAGGGATTCTTCTGCTGAGACCTGTGGAAAGCCAAGGAAGCCAGGAGGTGATGAGGAGGAAAAACATTTTAGGTGTGGGGAACAACTGATGAAAATGTTTGGAGCCATGAGATGGAATGTCATGTGCAAGGAACAGCAAAGGAGCCCAGGGTCACTGGATGGCAAAGTTCTTGGGAAAGAGAGTAAAGGGTAGGAAGACTGGAAAGGGAGGAAAAGACAAGGTTATAAAGGGCTTTAAAAGCCAAATAGGATTTTACATGTTTAATAAGGAACCCACAGGAGTTTATTGGATGGGGGGAGAAAGGGAGTACTATGGTCAGACCTGCACTTCAGTTTCTTGACTGAGAGTAGGATGGACTGGAGTGAGAAGAGACTTACAGAAGAGAGACCAAACATCAGGATATTGCAATAATCCAGGTGTGAGTTGATGAGGGCCAGCACCAGAGTGGTTGCAGAGTCAGAGGAGAGAAGGAACCATATAAAAGAGATGTTAAGAAAGTCGAAACAATAAGACTTAACCACAGATTGGATATGGGGCGTGAGAAAGAGTGGGGAGTCAAGGTTGTTGCCCAGGTTGTGAGCTTGGGTAACTGGAAGGCTGGCGGTCGACTTGACAATAATAGGGAAGTTAAGAAAAGGGGAGGGTTGGGGTGGGGGGAGCAGAGATAATAAGCTCGGTTTTAGACATGTTGCATTTGAGATATCAATAGGACATCCAGTTCAAGATGTCTAATAGGCAGTTGAAGATCCAACAACTCCTGGAGGTCAGGAGAGAGATTAGGGCTGGACAAATAGATCTAAGAATCATCTGAATAATGATGATCATTGAAACCATGGGAGCTGATGAGACCAAGTGACATAGTATACAGTGAAAAGAGATGAGGGCCCAGGGCAGAGCCTTGAGGGACCCCCACAATTAGTGGATCCAGCAAAAATGAGGACCTAGCAAAGGAAACAAAGAAGAGTGGTCAAACAGATAGGGAGAGAACCAGGAGACCCAACAGTGTCAGGAATGGAGAATATTAAGGAGAAGAGGAGGACTGACAGTATCAAATGCTGCAGAGAGGTCAGGAAGAATGAAGACTGAGAAAAGGCCATTAGGTTTGTCAATTAAGAGATCTGGTAACTTTGGAGAGAGCTGTTTCAATTGAAAGATGGGGTCAGAAATCAGACTGCAAAAGTTAAGAAGAAAGTGAGAGGAAAGGAAGTGGACAGTCTTTGTGGAGAGTTTAGCCACAAAAGGGAAAGGAGATATAGAAGAATAGTGAGTGGGTATGGACAGATCAAGTGAAGGTTTTTTGAGGATGACAGCACCATGGCCATTGTGGGCATTAAGGAAGCCAATAGACTGGGAGAAAGTGAAGATAAGTGAGAGAGTAGGGATGATAGAGGGGGTCAATCTGCTGGAGAAGACAGGATGGAATGAGATCATCGAATATAGAGGAGTTGGCCTGAGCAAGGAGAAAGGCCACCTCTCTGTGTGAAACATGGGTGATGGCGGAAAGAGTATAAAATAAGGGACTTGTACTAGCTGCCGGCCAAAGCTCTCCTAGCTCTAAGTCTTATGGTTACAGATTCTCAGGGTTAGATGAAGGGCCTTCTGGTCCAACCTGTACCTGAACAAAAATCCCCTCAAAAATTTAGCCAACAACAGTCACTTCTGGGTCCACTGCCTGGGTTTCGGCTTCCTCCTTTGTAAAATGAGCTGCTGAAGCAGATGAGAAGGCAGTGGAAAATCTACAAACAGCATCAGCTTTGTCATTAACAAAACCCCAAAGGAACAGAGAGAAAGAAAGATTCCATTAAAAATAACTATAAATGGCATTAAATATTCGGCAGTTAAGCTACCAGGAGGCACTCAGGATTTGTATAAATACTATAATATTTTTATTATATACATAAAATATACTATATATAATATGCTATAATTTAATTATATATAAATACTATAAATCACTGTTTACAGAAATGAAGGCACTTTAATAATTTGAGAAGAACTCATTGTTTATCCTATCCAGGCCATATTGATACAATTAAAATTATGACACCACTTACATTAATTCACAGATTTACTACTATACCTATCAAACTACCAAAGGGCTACTTTATACAACTAGACAAAATATTAGCAAAATTCATCTTGAGCAATGGTCTCTAGAATGGGCACTAACACCTCCACAGAAGTCAAGGGGTTTGTAATGAACCAATAGTGGGTGGGAGTATAGGTTACATCTTACTCTCCTACCAATCATGAGCCTTAGCTCCAATACTGCTACATCTGTCCTTCACTCATTACAGCCCAAGAGTGCCTCACTCCACTCCATCCTACTACTATGCAAACTCCAAACCCACCCCTTTATGAAATGGACATTGGCCCTGCAGGGTAGAAAGGTAGGTATGTGTTCACAAAAGGTGGGTGGCATGTCCACATGGTTTGTCTGAATGTATAGACAAAGTTTGTAGGTAGCACTTATAGAGATAATCAGAGACTTGGCTCATCTCTGTGGAGGGGAGAGTCAAGGGCAGTGTCTAGATTCTAGCTGGAGTTTGGGGGTAGGGACAGGCAGTCCCCAGGAAAGCCACAAGGCTGGGTGCTTTTTTCTCCAATCTCTGAGAGGGGTGTTGGGCTAGATTTATATTTCTCTGCTCCCCTCACATAGCTCTAGCCCAGTCTAGGGGAAGAGTGTTTAAAGGTTCAGAAGAAAAGCTACTTCCCTGGGCACTCTTTTTTGTTTGTTTGTTTTTTGGTTTTTGGCAGGGCAGTTGGGGTTAAGTGACTTGCCCAAGGTCACACAGCTAGTCTGTGTGTCAAGTATCTGAGGCCAGATTTGAACTCAGGTCCTCCTGATTCCAAGGCCAGTGCTCTACTCACTGTGCCACCTACATGCCCCTTCCCTGGGCACTCTTAAGAGGGATGGTAGCCCTTACCTTAGATCTTCTTTCCTTCCTACCAAACACTGGTCACACCAAAAAAACCATCACAGATAGCAAATAGTGAGTAACCCATTTATCCAAGCAAAACAACAAACAGAAACTGGAGAAATTCAATAGATTAGAACATGCCAGAAAAATAGACAGGAGTTAATGAGCCCTCCACTTGGGAGTGAGATAATATCTCAGCCCAAACCAGAAAAGAAAGAACTCTCATCCAAAGAAGGTTCATTCTAGTAACCTCTAGAACTTCAAGCAAGTCCAAAAACATGACATGACCAGCTTCCCGTGCATGTCTGCTATTTCCCAGTCTTTCTCTTCCACCTCCCTGGAGTCTCCTCGGTCCAACTTTCTCTCCAGATGAGCCCTGGAACTAACTCCCTAAGTCCCTTACACAAGTGCTTAGCAATCTACAGTACCCATCTCCCGCAAATGCAGCCACACTCAAAACATCCTGGGTTTGGATTATAGCCCACTTGTATAACCTAATCATAACCAGACAACCCTAACAGCAACTGCATAAGTACTACTGGGAAAATCTCTACCCTCAACATACCTTCTCTTGGTCCCCCAAAGCTCCTTATTGCTTCAGTAGACATTCCTCAAAGGGTGAGCTCCATAATTTGGGTCAGTGACCCTGCCCTCCCTGTTCTTTTTGCATGAGACAACATAATTTGCAAAGGATGGAATGGATGTGTTATAATCTGCATGCAGATCTTGTTACATTATCTTTTCCCCAAAATCCACCCATCTTCCAAACTTCCCCATTTCTGTAGAAGGCACCACCATCTTTCCAGTTACCCAGATGTAAAGCCTCCTTGTAATACCCAATTCCTCATTCTGACTAACCCCATATATTCAAACAATTGCAAAATATTATCTTTTCTATCTCCATATCTCTTACATCTGTCCCCTTCTCTCTACTTCTGTAAGGTTAATAGAATGGGAAGATCTTCCCTCCCATTAATAGGCCTCACATGGAGGCCATCAAAGGAAGCTTGATTAGGGGAGAAAGGTTCACACCTTTTGCTAATTTCTAATTAGGCACTGGGTCACAAGGGTTGGGATGCCCTCTGGCTCTGAGAAGTGTATATATACTCTGAGGTTAGCATTTTGCTTTAGGGCTCACTCATTGGAAGAGTGCTCATATGATTTGGCCAAATGAGACTCTGGGTAGCCCTCAAAGAGCCCCCCAGCTTTGAAAACCCAGATGTTGGTGCTTCTCTCTCTGGTAACTATATATGTACAGTTGGATCTGTCTGTGGATCTGTGCTAATTTCTGAGACAGTTAGAAGTCCTGTCTGTTGATCTGTGTTATTTTCTTCGCTTGTAATCTCTGTGTTTTCTCTGAAGTTCAGGGTGCTGACTTTTCCCCTGAACTAAGTGAATGACATATATGTTTAATTAAAGTAAAATTGTTGACCCCTTTAAAGTTGCTTTCCTTTAGAAAAGCAGATCAAAGAACCTGTGCTAGCAGCCATTCCAGGTACACCAATGTAGTAGCTGTTACAACTCCACAAGCACCACTCCAATGCATCCTCCAGATAGATACCAATGTGATTTTCTTAAAATAAGGATTGGACCATGTAATTGCCATCCCTACTCAATAAACTCCAGTAATTTCCTCTTACCTCTCGGATCAAATATAAATTCCACAGGTTGGCCTTCAAAGCACTTCACAACCTAGCCCCAACCTATTTTTCCAGCCTTATTATCCTTTATTCCCTTTCTTATATTCTATTGTCCAGCCAACTAGCCTTCCTGTTCCTTACACTGATTAGAAATCAAAACTAAAATATCCAAACATGAATAAGAAATTAAGGTATGATATCATCCATTAAACATCCATAAACATTCATAAAACAAAAGGAATGGATGTATATTGAAAACTTTCTGCTGAGCTGAAATCAGCAGAATTGGAAATAAATCATTTTAATTGTTATTTTTGCATTATGTATATTCAATAGCTACCTCGAAATATGCTAGGAGAAGACTTCTTAATCGTAGGATAGAGGAAATATTCAAAATTTTAAAATATGCAATTTTGATTTTTTAAAACTTAAAAGCTTTTGCAGTCTAAAGAGTGAGAAAATTCATTGCACCAAATATATCTGATAAAATTTGGATTTGCCAGATGTATTGATGTAACTATGTAAAATCAAGAGTTATTTCACAATAGCTAAATGGTCAAGGTATATGAAGTTTTTTTCAAAAATGCAAAAATCACAACCATATGGAAAAATTCTCTAAATCACTAATAATAAGAAAATGCAAACTAAGACAACTCTAAGGTTTTACTTCTTTCCATCCAATTGGCAATGATTATAAAAGATGGAAATAGCCAATGGTGAAGAGACTGAATGAAGACAGACACACTATGTGTGAATAGCATACTATGTGAATTAGTCCAACTAGTCTAAAAAAAACTTCAAAATTATTGGAGAAAATTTACTCAACTATTCATCTACCTTGATTCAGATATACTGCAACTGAGCATGTACCCCAAGGAAGTCAAAGATAAAAAGAAAGCATGAGGAGTGAATGCCCCTCCTCAATTCAAGTATGAGTAAGGAGTGTGTGTGCTTAGGAATTTTTCCAGCATGCTACCAAGACAAGAAGGAGTAGCTAAAATGGCCACTATGTATTTTCTTTTGTATTTTAATTCCATATTGTTAAGATTACGTGTTCATACACTTAATGTCTGAATCCATGGATGCTGAGGGAAGAGAACAGAGTGAATCTGAGAGGGTGGAGACAATGAACTAAAAAATACAAATGTAGTCAGTTTAATATTTTACTCATATTTTATATCCTATGCTAGACTAGGACCTGGTAGCAAAGAAAAAGTGTCCCACCAAGATACTACATTAAAGACGTAGTCTCTACCCAGTCTTGTTCTGGCTGTCAGCCAGGTCTGTGTAAGAACCTTGGGACAGATGGAGAGGAATTCTTCAAGGAGACACCATTGGTGTTTAAGATATTGCACTAAATTAATTCAGTCTCTTGGCTAGATTTTTACCTGGTGGCACAAATGAGTCAATGACTTCTCTGGCTTCCTTTAAGTCCAAACTAAAATTCCATCTTTTACTGGAAGCCTTTTCCAACACCTTTTTAATCCTAATGCCTTCCCTCTGTTAGTTATTTCCTATTTATGTTATACATATCTTGCTTTGTATATATTTGTTTGCTGGTTGTCTCATTAGATTGAAAATTACTTGAGGGCAGGGGCTGTCTTTTACCTCTTCTTTGTATCCCCAGCACTTAGCACAGTGCCTAGCATACAGGAGGTATCTAATGAATGTTTACCAATTGATTGAATTCTCCATGTGAACACCATGCCACAAGTACTTACTTCACACGTGTATATATTATGTGTTCATTTATGTCACAAATATGGTCATTTAAATGAAAACAAAGCAAAAAGGCAACCAAACTCAGACCTAGCACAAGGAGCAACATTGAGTCCAAAGATACAATAAGTATGGGTGTTAAATGTGGCAGGTGCAGACAAATACAGTTGCTGTATTTGAATGAGAGTTTTGCTCAACTTTTTCTGTGTTACAACTAAGGGAGCATTGCGTAAGGAAAAAGGATATTGGAAAATGATTACATTGTATGAAAATATGAATATATTATCTTTAAAAAAACTTTAAAAGAATAAAAGGAAAAGTCCACTGAATTTGGAGTCCCAGATCCCCGTTCTCTGTCTCCCTGTGTTATATTAGATAAGTAACTTCACCTATAAACAGGGTTAAGTGATTTGCTCAGAGTCACACAACAAGTAAATGTCTGAGGTTGGATTTGAACTCAGGTTTACTTGAATCCAAGCCCAGAGCTCTGTCCACTGTGCCGCATTACTGCCCAAAGAAACATTAATAAACTATTAAAATACTACATTTGCTACATTTATATGCTTGATTCTACCTCCATTTCTTTGGGATAATTCACCCTCTCAACTTACAGTGAACAAGCTGGACCTGGAATCAAGAAGACCTAAATTCAAATCCAGCCTCAGATACTTACTAGCTATGTGATTCTGCAAAAATCATTTAACTTGTCTGTCTCAGTTTCCTCAACTTTAAAATAAAGATCATAATAGCACCTACCTCCCAGGGTTGCAGTGAGGATCAAATGAGATAATATTTATAAAGCACTTAGCAGAATGCCTGGCACATAGTAGGCACTTATTATATACTTGTTCCCTTTCCCTCTTTTCCCCTCCCATTGATTAACTCAATATATGTTCATGGCAATTTATTGTCCGTGGAATAAAATGAAAAGGGAAACGAAACAGAAAAAAAATCCTATACCCACAGGAAGATAGTCATTTCCACTACCCACCTTTTCATGTTTCCATTATGCCCACTTCCTTCACAAATTTTTGGGTGCAGAGAGAAAACTAGTCTCAAGCACCCACTCCCAAACTCTATAAAAAGAACAGAAGAAGGGCTTTTTTTCCACAAAGAATGCAAAAAGAGACAAGGCTTCCCTGGCCCATCAGCGTCACTAATGGAATTCACTAGTAGCTTGTAGTTCTCATAACTCTGGATGTCGCTGATTGTGGCACCCACTGCTCACTGGCTAAGGCATCCCCAGCTATGCATCTCTCTGCCCCCAGGATTCTCATTTTGAAACCAGAAGTCCATATGGGAAGAAGATAGCACAAACACAGGCAGTATCCCTTTGGTCCTCATCTCATGAATCCAGCCACACTTTGGCCAGAGTGGTAAGATTAAAATCAATTCCATATCATTTCTAATTGACCCTATTTATAAGTAACTAACTGATTTTGTCTTATAACTACTTTGTTTCTGAACTTAGTTTAGAGATTCAGCTGGCCCAGGGGTGGGGAACCTGAAGCCTTAAGGCCACACGTGGCCCTCTAAGTCCTCAAGTGCCACCCTTTGACTGAATCTAAATTTAACAGAACAAATCCCTTTAATAAAAGGATTTGTTCTGTAAAACTTGGACTCAGTCTAAAGGCTGCACCCAAGGACCTAGAAGGCAGTGGGTTTGCAGTAGATATCTTCCAGGAATTTTCTACCAAAATCAGAACAGCTAACAAGGCTCCTCTATGGCCACTTATGTATGTTGCCTCCCCTATTATTGTTTGTCCTTTTTTTCAAAGGAGACCCATGACATCACAGGTGGCACAGTGAATAGAGCACTGGCCCTGGAGTCAGGAGGACCTGAGTTCAAATCCGGCCTCAGACACTTGACATACTTACTAGCTGTGTGACCTTGGGCAAGTCACTTAACCCCAATTGCCCTGCCTTTCCCTCTCCAAAATAAAAAAGTGAGGCAGAGTTGCACAATGTTGTCAGTCTCTGTCTCTTCCAGAATCATCGAAGTCTAGCAGCAAGACAAAAATGAAGATGACTGGCGATGGCCCAGGATGCAATGGAAGACCCTAGTGTCTTTGATGTCTGACCATGCTCTAAGTTCTCTGTGGTACATGCTTTTCAGCCACCTTCATGGAACAAATTGTTCTCATCCACCTATGCCTTCACATGCTTGGAGCAGACATCCACCTGACTCACTAAAGGGTATGAGATGCCTCAGTTACCCTCAAAAGCAGATTGCTTGGGAGTAAGGACTGTCTTTGCTTTTGTATTTGTATCCCCAGCACTTAGCACAGCATTTGGCCCACATACAGGTAAATACAAGGTACTTTCAGAAGGGAGAGAATCTGAGGACATCTGGAAAGACTTCCTTAGGAAGTAGAGTCTGAGCTAAATATTGAAGGAACCTAGAGATTCTAAAGGACTGATGTGAGGAAGGCTTGAACTCAACAACCTCCATGATTCTCTGGACTTAATAGCAGTGGGACCACGAACAGGTAACAACATTCCTGGGCCCCCAACTTCCTTATCTAATGTAAGGGTAATTACGTGGAGTTGTGAGGAAAGTGCTTGGTAAATCTTAAAGCACTACAGAAAAGGGAGCTATTATTATTATTATTTATTATTATTAGGAGGAGGAGACAGTCAGAATGTAGGTTGGTTTGATCCTAGTGTGGAAGCTGGAGGTGGTGGAAAGGTGTGAAAAAATAAACCTTGAAGGCCAAAGAGAAAGACGTTTGCCCCTTGCTCTGTGTACTTGAAAGGAAGGCTCTGTGATAAAAAGGAATTTCGGTCTAGTCTGGAATCACTAAGAACCATAGCATTTCTTAATAGACAAGGACCTTAGAAATCACCTAATCCAAACGTGTCATGTTTAAGAGACAGCACAGAATAGTAGGTGAAATACTAGACTTGGAGTTCCCAAGTTTATTAGCTGAGGACCAAGTCCTTTACCCAGGGGTGGGGAACCTGTAGCCTTGAGGCCGCATGTGGCCTTCTAGGTCCTTGGGTCTGGCCTTTTCACGAGTCCAAGTTTTACAGATTAAATCCTTTAATTAAGGGGATTTGCTCTGTGAGTTTGGACTCAGTCAAAGTGCTGCACCCAAGGACCTAGGAGGCCACATGTAGCCTCAGAGCAACAGGTTCCCCACCCCTGCTTGCTACCTTTACCCTTCCTTGTCTATTAAGTGGAGATAATAATACCTGTAATACCTGCCTCCCAGGATGATTGCAAGGCTCAAATGAGCTAATATATGCAGAATGTTTTTAAACTTTAAAATGTTACATAAATAAAAGCTATTTTTAAATGAGGCCACTCTAGCCTTTAAAGTGTGTGGGGGTAGTGGGGTGCTATATTTCCTATAACTTCTTTCTCCAGCAGCCCTTAACACAGGCTTGCAGTCCAATAGACATTGGCATAGAGACAAGTCACTTTGTTTTTCTCTTCACCTACACACAAAAGTTACCCACTACTCCTACCCCTATACTTTCAATTCCATACTTACTGGACCGTTCAGAGGTAGAGAACACACCCTGAATTCTTTCCCCTCCCACACTTACCCAGCCCCCAAACATATGACCAAGACTAGCATTGGAGCAGGGCATGGGCAGACGCTACAGGTTAGACCAGAGTGAGGACAAAGGTAAAAACGAGCTCCTGTCAGACTTCCTGAGTTATGATTTGGGGAGTGGGGAGGGACAGTAGGGGTCACAGGAAGACAAACTGGTGATCTGAGACACCACAGCAGAGGAAACCACAATATCTCTTAGATCTTTGGGGCATCTCAATAGCCACTGCCACAACCTTCGTTCAGTTCCTTAGCACTGGACCATCGTTAGAACCCCCCACTTCTCTCTCTGCTGCTGTTCTCTCCTCTGTCCAAATCAGCCTTCATGTGCTATCAAAATAATTGTCCTAATATTTTTAAGGTAAAGAGGGGGTTGGAGAGTGACCTGAGGGGTTCCATAGTTAATCTAATCAGTTTATAGAGAAGGGAAAACTTTGGGGAACGCATACCCATTGATAGTGTGTTGAGGGGACAGTGAATAACTCTGGTAACTGGAGCTGCCACCAAGATGAATGAATGGTTAGAACTCTTAGGGATGACAGACTCTTGTCAAAGGAGTCACCCCTCTCCATTGCACCTCCACCAAACCTAACAAAACTGTTCTGCTTCAGAAAATTGGGAGAAAATCTTTACAAGTAGTATCTCTGATAAAGGCCTCATTTCTAAAATATACAGGGAATTGAGTCAAATATATAGGAATACAAGCCATTCCCCAATTGAGAAATGGTCAAAGGATACGAACAGGCAGTTTTCAGAGGAAGACATTAAAGATATCTATAGGCATATGAAAAAACGCTCTAAATCACTACTGATTAGAGAAATGCAAATCAAAACAACTCTTAGATACCACATCTCTCCTGTCAGATTGGCTAAAATAACAAAACAGGAAAATGATAAATGCTGGAGAGAATGTGGGAAAATTGGAACATTGTTACATTGCTGGTGGAGTTGTGAGATGATCCAGCCATTTTGGAGAGTAATTTGGAACTACACCCAAAGGGCTATAAAAATGTTCATACCCTTTGACCCAGCATTACCACTTCTAGGGTTGTATCCCAAAGAAATCACACAGGCGGAAAAAGGACCCATATGTACAAAAATATTTATAGCAGCTCTTTTTGTGGTAGCTAAGAATTGGAAATCAAAGGGATGCCCATCAATTGGGGAATGTCTGAACAAGCTGTGGTATATGAAGGTAATGGAATACTATTGAGCCATAAGAAATGGGGATGATAGGGACTTCATAACAACCTGGAAAAACCTGCATGACATAATGCTGAGTGAGTGGAGCAGAGCCAGGAGAACATTATACACAACCACAGATATGTGGATTCTGTGAGGACCAACCCTAACAGACTTCGCTCTTCTCAGCAACACAAGGTACAAAGACAATTCCAAAGGACTCATGATGGAGAATGCTATCTACATCCAGAGAAAGAATTATGAAGTATGAATACAGATTGAGGCACACTTCATGCTAGCCTTCCCCCCCACCCTTTTCTTTTCCTTTTCTCTCTTTTGTTTTTGTTTTTGGGTTGTTTTTTTTTTTTTGGTCCTGTTTCTTCTCTTGCATGATTCATTTCATTGATCACAGTTCTTCTCCATAACTTGACTAGTGTGTAAATTAATTCAATGTGAAGTTATACGTGGAAGCTATATGGGACTCCATGCCGTCTTGGGGAGGGAGGCGGGGAGGGAGGGAAGAAAATCTGGAACTCAGAATTATGTAGAACCGAATGTTGTAAAATAAAAATTTAAAAAAAAATTAAAAAAAACTGTTCTGCCTCTTTTTAGCGGGGTGCGTCATTTTTGTTGTTTATTTGTTTAGAGAAAAGACAAGAATGAAGTAGACCTGTGTTCAGGGTGGGGGCGGAGAGGAAAGAGGAGAATGGTGAGGGAGGATAGAGAGCACATCTATGTTCAAAGATTCCCTCCCTCAGGGATCTATAATGGCTGTCTTGGGAAAGAAGTACATAGCAGAAGCAGACTTGTACTTGTCCACATGGCTCAAAAGGGAAGATCACAAAGTTACTGAATCCTCACTTTCTGTATGGAGGATGAGGTATTTGGGTTTCCTAGTAGCACAATCCTAGAATCTAGCTTACTAGGCAGAGAAGAGAGATTTCCTGGGAAGCACCCAACTTGAGGGTTTTCTTATAGGTAACCCCAAGTTTGATATCCTGGAATTTAGACTTCTATCAAGAGAAAGGGGATATCTTGAGCAGTGTGATCCTGGAATCTAGCTTTCCATCCAGAGGAGGGAAATGTCCTGCCCAACACTACTTGGAAATTACCTCTGGAATACTCTCAAGTTAGAGTTTGGGAATCAGATGTATAAAGAGAAGGGGATTTGTGGGAAAGAGAAGGCCTCTTGAGGGAAAAAGAGGATGAGGTTGCTGATAGCCCCCTTCTTTTTCAGACCATCACAATACATCTGGAATTTATTCAACAAAATGAGGAACAATATGGGATGCATTTTGGCTAGAACGTGGCCATTCAGACGCCTTGAAACCACAAGAATGAATGCTTGTCCCTCTGGCATGTCTACTTAACCCCTCCAAAGAACTCCAGACCTTCCTCCAGCACTTCCTACTTTGCCATCCTGTAAAGCAGTTCTCCATCCACTTTGTCAAGTTGATTATAAAACAAAGCTTTGGGTTTGGAATTTCTGTTCTCAAAGAAATCAGTTCCCTCTAGCCTACTCAGACCTATCTGAGACGAATCAGCCTGAGGAACTAACCCCCCAGTTTTCTACAGTTGAATGCCTAGTGCAGTGAAGGACCTCCTCTATGTTGTTGATAGATGTCTGGGACAAGAAGACCTCTGAGTTCTAATGGAACTTTGCAGATGTCCCTGACCCTTCCTCCTCCAGATAGTCCAGTGGGTCTGATCATATTTGGTAGAACACGGTTCCCAAATTGAGCTATGAAAGAATCTCAAAAAGCTATATCTTTTAAGGACTTGATTGCAAAGCAAAACATAGGATACATTGGGTCTTACCAAGCCAGCTAGCTATGCCTGATTAGAGAGCAATACTTGTTCAACTGCAGGAATAACATTTTATTCTAAGCAGATTTCTGATGACCTAACACATCTCCTTGGGGAAATTACAAAAGGATCCATGACCAGGAACTCAGGAGAAAGGATACTTGCAAATCATTGGTGTTGCTTTGCCTGTTGCTATTGGATTGCTGGAGGGTACTTTTCCAAAAACTGAAACTAGAAGACCAGGCATGGTAGTCAGAGATGAGTTAAAGTTTCCCTTTCGTTCCAATAAATGTCCTATTTTAAAAAGCAGTCAAGCACTATGAGATACTTGCTTATTGTACAGGCACCAATAGTCACTGCATTGATTTTTGTGTCTGTGCCTTTGACCAAACTGGTCTCTTTGGAGATGACATGTTGTGCAAATCTTACAGGTGGTTGTGGTAATGGGAGGAGATTCTTTCAACACATTCCTTTTCAAGTAGACACTCCACTTTTACGCAGCTGAATACAGCTGGAAAAAGTCACATGACTATGCTGACTGGGTCCAATTCAAATTTATGTTTTCTATTCTCAAATGGGCCCTCACTGCTGTAGGGCAATCTTCTTATTCTTCTCTGATTGGCTGTCTATCAAATGTACTGCACCATTCCAAATCTTCTCTCCTTTCCTCAAGTCGCCTCCACCACCCTCTTTTCCATCTGTTTTCAGAAGAGAAGCTCATCTCACACTTTCTAGAGGAAAAAAATGAGGCCACCCATCAGGAGCTACCTCTTCTTCCCAATTCTATACCTCAAATACTCTCAACATTATCCCCTATTAATTATTATCCTCCTTGGCTCAAGTCTCAAAGGAAAAGATGCCTCTACCTCTGGCCAAAACTAACCCCTGTTTTTATGCTCTAGATTACTTCCCCCCACCCCACCCCCACCATTCTCCTCTGAGATTTTGTTCCTTCAATCATTTTATCTACTCTAATTTTCAATGTCTTCCTATCTACCGGCTCCTTCCCTGCTCCCTATGAACAAAACTAAATTCCCCCATCATTAAAAATTTTTCATTTGTCCCTCTGATGTCTTCAAGCCATCTCCTCTCTTTCGCAACCAAAATACTAGAAAAAAGCTGCCTTCACTTCTCAGCCCCTTGCATTTGGGCTTCAGACCTATCCACTGGACTGAAATTGTTCTATCTGAACTTACCAGTGATCTCTTTCCTGCTAATTCCAATGGCCTTTTCTCAGTCTTCATCCTTCCTGGCCTTTCTACAGTGTTTAACACAGCTATCTCCTCCTATCCCAGCTAGTTTCTGTGACACTTATCTCTCCTAGTTCTACTAATCTGCTATTTCTTCTTAGGCTCCTTTGTAGCAGAAGCATCTATATCCCATACCCTAGGTGGAGGTGTGTCCGTGTTGGTCCTTTTCCCTTTCTCTCTCTATAGTCCTTCTTAGTAATCTCATCAGCTCCTATGGATTCAATCATCATCTCTATGCAGATGGTTCCCAGATCTTTTATCTACAGGTTTAGCTCCAAGTTTCCTGAGTTCCAACCCCCCAGTACTGACTGCCTATTGGATATTTCAAATTTGATGTCCTGTAGTTATCTCAAATTTAATATTCCCAAAATAGAATCCATATTTCCCTGAAAATCCATCTGTCTTCTGAACTCCCCCACTTCTATTAGTGCCTTTCCTCTGTTGATTACCTTCACTTTATCCATTATGTATCTTGTTTCTACATAGATGCTTTCATGTTGTCTCCTCCATTAGACTTTGAACAGACTGTCTTTTGCCTTTCTTTGTATCCCAGTGCTTAACATGGTGCCTGACACATAGTAGGCATGTAATAAATTTAATAAATGTTGGTTGACTGATAATCAAGGACACCATTATCCTTCCAGTCAACCAGATTCATGGCCTTGGTGTCATCCTCAATTCCTCACTTTCCAGTCACCTCACCCTATATCCAATTAGTTGCTGGCTCTTTTCAATTCATCCCTTCCTCTCCTCTCAGAGACTACCTTCCTGGTTCAAGTCCTTATTACCTCATTTAGACTATTAAAATAGCCTCTTAATTGGTCTCACTTCCTGACCTCTCCACTACAGTCCACCCGTCACACAGCTAGAAAATTGATACTCTTAAAACTCAGGTCACATATTACTCTCCTGCTTAATAAACTCTAAAAGCTCCCGATTACCTCTAGGATCAAATACCAACTCCACTTTAGCATTTTGCAATAAAAGCCTTTTATAGCCTGACTCCAAGCTACCTTTCTAGATTTATTACTCATTCCTTCTCTTCACACACACTTGAGTCCAACAAAATTGCCCTAGTTGCTACTTCTGTAAGGCTGATCCCCATGCCTGGAATATACTCCCTCCTCACATTCACCTTTTAGAATCCTAAGAATCGCCTTCTTCTATATGGGGCCCTTTCCTGATTTCCCCAGTTGCAAATGCCTCCCTTCTTCTGGCCAAAAAGAAAATGACTTTATGTTTATCTTTATATACTTCTATGTTTATATGCTGCTTCCTCTGATAAAATGTAAGCTCTTTGAAGACTAGGTCTTTTCTATCCCCACCACCTAGCACGGTTCCTGTCACATAGAAAGTGCTAGCTCCAACTTGATGAACAACCCAGATATTGCATTCCTTTGCTGGACTTTATAGTGCTTTTATATATTATAACAATGGCTTTCTGTAGGTTTAAAGAAAAAAATGCTCGAGCCAATTTAGGCTTTTCCATTATTGCAGTACCCCACAGATCACATGGAATACCTATCCCTTGCACACAAATCCCAAAGACTCTATATAAATACAATTAAATCAGAGCACACTAAGTCACTAAGTCTATGAATGAAATGGGCAGGGAACCAAGAAAATAAAATCAAAATGGCATAGTAGCTCTAAGAAAGCTACAGACAGCAGATTTAATATGAGAAGTAATGGATGAAATATGCCACATGAGACATGCATTTTTTGGACATAGCCTTATTTATTACAAGGATTTCATAATTAGGAGGAAAGTGGTGGAAAGAGAAAATAAATGCTTGTTTATTGAAAAAATTAATAACATTTGGAGTTATATTCCACTTAATACCCTAACTGCTTAGTACCACCAAAGCAACGGGTTTTTGGTGGGGGATGTGTTTACAGGCTTGGGTCCCTCTAGTGGCCAATAGGGATACTGCAGCCTCTTGGAAGAATACTATCTCCCACAGGTACCAAAAAAAGAAACTTACAAAGCTTAGCTGGGGTTCAAATACAGAACCATCTGATGTCTAATTCTGATATTGCACTTCCTTGCTAGATAATTAAAATCATGACATGCTCCCTTTCTGCAACATTAAGGAAAGTAGCATTCAAGCCACATAACCAAAGGATCCCATATGGAAGGCCAGTGCCATACCAAGGGTGGAGGAGGAAGAAGAATGAACAAATGAATGAAGAAACTCCCAGGACAGACAAGAGGAGTTAAGATGAAGGGCACAAGTAGAGGGGTTGGTGCTGGCAAAAAAGAGAACGGCAGACAATGTTGAGGTTATTTGAAACATAAAACAGGAGAGAAGAGTTTGGGACAAATGTCCTTAATTAATTGTAGATGGATTTCTCAAGGAATTTTGCTGAGAAAGGAAGGAGAGACATAAGATAGTAGGGTTTGAAAATAGTTTGGAAGGATAGTGAAGGCATCTTAAGAATGGGAAAGATTTATAGGTAGAAAGGAAGGAGCAAATAGTGAGAGGGGGAAGATTAAGGGGGCTGATAATAGAGGGAATATGCTGTGGAAGGCAGGGGAGGACGAGATTAAGGGTACATGTGCAGGAATTGGACTTGAAGAGAGGAAGGGCCACCATTTCATTGAGACTCAAGTAAAGAAGGAAATAGTGGGGCATTAAATCAACACAATATGAGATGAGGAAGAAAAAAAATAATAGTCAGCATGTATGTTGCATTTACTATGTGCCAGGCACTATGCCAAGCACTTTAAAAATATCATCTCATTTGGTCCTCACAGCAGCCCTGGGAGCTAAGAGCTATTACCATTCCCATCTTACAGAGAAGAAAACTGAGGCTTCAAGAGTTTAAGTGACTTACCCAGGCACATAGCTAGTGAGTATCTGAGATGGAATTTGAACAAGATCTTCTTGACTCCAAGCCCTGAGCTCTATCCCCTGCCCCACCCATCTGCCCTATCTTGTGACAAAGGGTCTTAATATTTTTTAAATATGATTTGATATATAAAAGATTATGGAAGTATGGGATAAAGCTGAAGGTCTGATGAAATATGAATGTTGCCTCATCTTGGGGATGAAGGGGAAATGATGTTCTGGGGAGGTTTGAGGAGAGAAGAGATGGTTTGGAATAATAACTGTGGGTAAGTAGGCTAGAGAATCAATTAGAGATGAATATGCCTTGCTGTAGTGAAGGCCCAGGGGGAACTGATTACAAATTTTTTGTGGACTCAGTAGGCAAGGGTTGCTATGACTTCTGTTGTGAGGAGAAACAGACGAAGCAGATGATGAGCACAATTCAGAGCTAGAGTTTGACAATGCATGAATGAATGGTAGCACAACAGAACAAAGCATTCAAGAGTGGAGACTAGCATAGAATTGCACTGATTCATTAAGGTGCCAAGACTGGGGCAGCTAGACAGTTTAGTGGGTAAAGTTCCAGGCCTGGAGTCAGAAAGCCTCATCTTCCTGAGTTCAAATCAGGCCTCAGACACTTGCTAGCTGTGTGACCCTGGGCAAGTCACTTTACGCTACCTCAGTTTCCTCATTTGTAAAATGAGCTGGAGAAGGAAATGGCAAACCACTCCAATATCTCTGCCAAGAAAACCCCAAATAGGGTCAGACCTCTGTAGCCACAACTGAAAATGACTGATCCACAAAATTGGAAAGGAAAGAAATTTTGACCAGGGGAGATGAGAAGGGTGGAGAGATTTTATTAATGACAATTGTTAAACACCATGGAACCTAGCAGATATCCCTGGGGCACAATAGAGACCTCCTTCCAAGTTGACATGGAACCATGAACAACTACTTTTTGTTCATTCAATCAGTTCTAAACATGCGTAACTGTAGTAATGTCTAATCCATATCCTTCTTTTTCTGTTTTTCTTCCTTCCTTCCTTCCTTCCTTCCTTCCTTCCTTCCTTCCTTCCTTCCTTCCTTTCTTTCTTTCTTTCTTTCTTTCTTTCTTTCTTTCTTTCTTTCTTTCTTTCTTTCTTTCTTTCTTTCTCTTTCTTTTTCTTCTAGATTTCTAGATTCTGAACCCTGCTGCAGTTCAGAACTTCCTAGCTCAAAAGATGGGACCACCTCAGCATCCCCAATGGCAGGGTTAACATTCCCTCTCAATTTTTTCCACCAGGATAGCACGACTTTGTCAAATGCTTTATTAAAACATAGGTAAGGGTAAACCAGATCTAAAGCATCTGCCAGTCTAGTTGTTCACCCTTCATTTTTGAAGAGGAGCAATGACATCGTGGGATCATATCTTGACTCTCAAATGAATTGGATTTAAGTGAGGTAGAACTGAACAGCCTCACTCTCTCTTCCTGAGTCACCCTAGTCCAGCGGCAAGACAGAAGTCAAAAGCACTAGCGATGGGTCAGGATGCAGTGGATGACCTTCAATGCCTGACCAAGCTCTGAGTACCTGCTTCAGCCACCTTCATGGTTTTTGGAACAAATTGCTCTCCACACATTCTGCCCCAGGGAGGTCTTCACATGCTTGGGGTAGACCCCTCCCTAACTCACTGATGGGTTTGAAACCTGTCAGTTTCAACCTGGCTTAGCCCATCTGCCAAAAGAGTTTACCAGGATGTGGCCACTGCCATGCTCTTTGGAGCCACAGGTGAGAGTTGGGTGACAAGTGGACACCAAAGGAAGATGAGCAGCCCTGAACAGGGCCCTCTGAACACCTCAGTCTAGCCATGCTACCAAAAAAGGAAATGAGGTTAATTTGGTCCTGACCTATTCTAGCTGAACCAGGCCAATACATAAAGGACTCATGATTTATCTCACTAACTAACCCTTTACTTACACCTCCTACAGATGTTGCCAAGAATCACAGGCAAGATTCGTAGCATAAAGTTCATAGTTTCTTTTCCCTTTTTCAAAAACTCTTACCCATTTCTAATTTTAGTATATCATCTAGTCCAACCTTGTAAATTTGGAACCAGGATTCAAATTTCAATCTGAGGACAGCCACCTAAATCCAGGGCTGTTTCTACCATACTGTGTCTTTCCAGGTGTCTGAGAATTTTTTTTTCCCAAACATCATAGGCACCATCTATGTAAAATTTCTTTGCAAAATTTTCTGGATGATTATTATTTATTTTGTAAATGCCTACTTTCGTACATAGTGTCCTTCCCGAAACCCCACTCCTGCATGGAAAGTAGCTCTACATCTGTGATCCTAGAAGCATAATAGCCAGGAACCCAACTCTAATTGTCTCACAAGGGATTGTCTAAATTTTCAGCACCAGCATTTACACCTCAGAAATATGCCATTACTACAAATTAGGGCCTGATTTATTTGTTTTCTTAACTGCTAGACTTAAGAAAGTATTAATAATCCAGACTAAACTTAAAAGTATATGTGCATACATTCCTCACCCCGCCCCTCCCCCCAACCCTAGAGAGAGCCGCCACCACCCCCACCCCCGTTAAACATTTACCAGGGGTATCCCTGCATTCTTCTATAAACATTGCTTGAGCAGTAGAATGATAAGGAAATGAATTCATCACCAGACTTGAGGCCTGGAAACTGGAGGCTAATAAAAATAATTGGCATTTATATGCTGCTTTAATGTTTGCAAAATACTTTACATCTCATTTGAGTTTTACAAAACCCCTGATAATAACTATCATTTTGTCTCCACGAGGGCAGGGACCGTTTCGATTTTGTCTTTGTACCCTCAACGTATAGCACAGTGCCCAGAATATATATAGCATGCTTTTAAATGCTTGGTGATTTATTGATGACTTGTTTGTATATTAGTACCTTCCTTGGGCGATACAGGCTGATGGAGAAGAGTGATTGTTTCGGTTTTGTCTATCCCTAACAGCTTACACAAAACCATGCATACAGTAGGTGCTTAATAAATGTTTAAAGTTGAAGTGCAAGGTGAGAGGGCCAGTATAGCTGCCTGTCTCTTTCGCCTCCTCCCCCTCCCCCACCCAAGCAGCTAAGAGGAAGACGTTCGGTTCACCAGCCCCGCCCCGCCAGAAGCCCCATCCCTAGGACTACTTCGTCACCCCTTATTTAACTACGCTTGAGCTTGCGCCTGCGCCAACGACTGTCCTGGGCCCCGCCTCTCTCCTGAGATTTTCGACTGCAGGTTTCCGGACCGTCCTCAAGAGGGCGCAAGCGGAAAGCCCTCTGGTCCTCACGTCTCTATCGTCTGGAGGGGACAAGGGCGATCTGTGTCCCGGAAGTGGTCGGGCTCCGGCGCCTAGAACTTCCGGAGTGGGAGGGGGAGGCCGAGGTGACCCCAGGAGCCGCGGCTCAGGCTGAGGCCTCAGAGGCGGCCGTCGCGATGGGTTCGCACCTGACTCGGCGCTACTTCTGGGACGCGGAGGCGGAGCCCGACCCGTTGCACATGCCCACCTTTCCCCCGGAATACGGCTTCCAGGGACGCAAGGAGCGAGGTGAGGGCGCCGGCTGGGGTTAGGGGAAATTCGGGGATCAGAGGAGGAAAAAAAGCCTCCCGTGGTCTAGTGCGCAGGCGCCGGGCGGCCGAGGGAGGGCCTGGGATCCTGCGGGGGAAGGGGTGGTCCGGCGCAGCCGGGGGCGGAGAGGGGAGGGGGTGCCCCTGGCTCTGCCACTTTTACTTGTGTGACGTTGAACAAGTCGCTCCACCTTTTTTTTTTTTGGAGGGGGAAGGCGGGGCAATTGAGGTGAAGTGACTTGCCCAAGGTCACACAGCTAGTGTCACGTGTCTTGCGGCCGCATTCGAACGCACGTCTTCATGACTCCAGAGCCGGCGCTCTACTCACTGCGCCACCTAGCTGCCCCCTCTACTTCTTTAGGGATCAGTTGCCTTCCTCTGTAAAATGAGGGGCTCCAAGGTACCTTCTTGCCCCAAATCTGCGATCCACTGTTGGACAGCTCTGAGGGTTAGGAAGTACTCCTGACTTCCACCCATTGCTTCTAACTCGAGAACAAGTTCAACCCATCTTCCTATTGTGGGCCTACTATGTGCACCAGGCACTGTGGGGAAGGGAGCTCGATGAGCATTTATAAAGCGCCTACTGTGGGGAAGTGGAATGGCGTAAGCACTTGTATAGCACCTACTAAATGCCAGGCACTCTAGAGAAGGGAAGGAGAACGGAGTAAGCCTTTATATAGCACCTACTATGTGCCAGATAGAGCCTCTGTGCTTTACAGTTGAAGCACGTTTTACAGTTATCTCATTTGCCCGTCACAGTAGCCCTGGGAGGTAAGTGCTATTATCAGACCCATTTTACAGTTGAGGAAACTCGAAGCAGATAGAGGTTTAAGCAATTTGCCCAGAATCACACATCCAGTAATTAAAATACTCGACAGTTCACATGCCCTATATAAGCCTTCTCTTTTCCAGACCAAACCTCCCTTCTTCCTTCAGCCAGTCCAAAATGATTTTACCTGGCCTGATCGCTCTCCAGCTTCTTTCTGTCTTTCCTAAAATCTGCTCAGAATAGTTTTGATAATTTACATGTATATAGTGCTTTATATAAATTATCTCATTTGATCTTCACACAGACCATAGGGAAAGGTGAAAGGTCATTAGCTTCTCTTGTTCTCATTTCAGATGGGGAGACTTAAGATTTATGGGGATTAAGTGGCCTGACCCAGAACACAGAGGGGCAGAGGTGGTGTTCAAGTCCAGCAGAACTGAACACAGTAGACCAGAAATGGGTCTGACTGGGGCATAAAGCAGTGTTCCATGACATTCCAGCCACTTACTTCTCTTAATGCAGCCTGTTTAAAAGACCTAGTAACCCAATCAAAGACATCAGTCAGACTGGGTCTGTTACTCAATGCACTATGGTGGTGGTTTTTTATTTGAGGAGTTTTTGGTTTGTTTGTTTTTTTTTTTTTTTTGCTTTCCGTATCACTTCTGATAAGTATTGCTTTTGCAATCTCCTAAAATCTACACATTTTTCCCATATTATCTAGCCAGTTCCCTCTCTTGGCTTACATTTACAAATTGGTATAAAGTTTTTGCATTTATTTTTATTAAATCACACCTTACTACATGTAGCCTATCCTCATAGGGATCTTTTTGGACAGTGACTGTTATCCCTCCTAGTTTTGTATTATCCATATAGTTGCTAAATATGCCTCTATCCAAGTTATTGCTAGAAACATTTAACAAGGACAGATGCCCTAGAACATTTCACTATGTACCACCCTCCGAGTTTATATAGACCCCCTAAACACAAGTCCAAGGCAGCCAGAGTATCTTGTGTCTTCCACAAGGGTGGCATCAGAGGTGTTGTCAAACCTGAGTAGACTGCGTTGAAGGCTTTCACCTGATATTGCTTTTCATTCTTTACTCCCTTTAATGTGTTACACAGTTTTTCCACCACGCTGTTTGTAAGTTTTACACTTTTTCCCATTTGGGAAAGTATGACATTTGTACTTCTTCAGTCCTATAGCACTTCTCATGTCCACCAAGATCTTTTAAAGTTCACCAGCAGCAGGTCAGAAACTTAGCTGGCAGTTTAGTGTATCCTGGGATGTAGTATGGCCATGTCTGGTGTCATTAACTTGTTGAGGGCAGCTAGTCTGTAGCTCTTCTGCTTGTGTATCAAATCCCCATTAAGCCATTTGGGGTCTGTTCTGGGTCTGAAGAGCAACCAGACACCAAATAGGAATGGTAATTGTCATCAGTCCTGGCCATCACAACTCGTGAGCCTTCTTGAATACTCCTCTCCACTAACATAATTTTTTCAAGCCCTCTTTTGTTATCTTTACTATCCATTACCAGCCTTAGTATATTCTGGGCCAGGGGTGGAGAACCTACAGCCTTGGGGCCACATGTGGCTCTCTAGATCTTCAAGTGTAGCCTTTAGAGTGAGTCCAAGTTTTACAGAACAAATCCTTTTATTAAAGAGATTTGTTCTGTTAAGTTTGGATTCAGTCCAAGGGCCAAACTTGACCTCCTAGAGGGCCACACGTGGCCTCAAGGCTGCAGGCTCCTCACCCGTCTGGGCTTTATCACTGCTGACACTGTTCATGGAGTATTATACCATTTTCTTTACTCATCCATCCCCCGACCTTGGTTCTGTTTTCTATACGTGCTTTTTTCTTTTTAAAAAGTCCACAGTGGTCTCTCCAGACAGCTCCTCCTTTCTTCCCCCCCTCAGAATTGTTTATATTTTAATACTCTGTCCTTCCTCAAGTCTCCTTTAAAATCTGCTCTCCCAACATCTGGAGAACATCTAGCTATTTCTAGTTTTTCTGCCTTCTGACTGATTCTGTGGTAAAAGAGTCACTTCCCATCATTTCTGCTCCCATAGCCAGTGTCTCCTTGTTGCTCAGAATCAGACATAGAACAGTTCTCCTTGTCACTTACTTTGCAGGGGGGCAGATTCCAGTTTGCTACCCCAAGTGAGGAAGAAGATTGGTGTATGGGCAGCAATAGTCGGGGGGGGGGGGTTCCCTGGAGAAAATAGGGGAAGAGGGCCTTGGTAAGGAAATGAGAGACTGGGGCAAGACCCTAAGCTCAAGCCCTTGTCCTGGCTCTCCAATGTGTGCAGTGATGGTGGCCACACAGCAGGAAATGAATGATGCACAGCTGCTGCTGCACCACCGGGATTACTGCGCTCACCATCTCATCCGACTACTCAAGTGTAAGCGGGACAGCTTTCCCAACTTCCTGGCCTGCGGCCATGAGAAGCACGTCTGGGACCTCTGCGAGCACCAGGAGTAAGCTTCATCACCTGTCGTACCCCAAGCCCACTCCTCATATCTCCCCCATATCCCCTCTTAGTTGAGTCTAATCTCTCCACTCCCCTACCCCACATACTGTAAACAAAAGCCCACCCCACCCTCCCATGCACCAGGCATAAAGCCTCATTCCTCCTATCCCACTAAGTACAGACAGCTCTTGTCTCTCTGTCCCACTTCTTTTTCCTATACTCATAAAAACTTGGATATTTTGCACTGAGCCCCTGGAATAAGTCCCAGGCTACCCCATCTCCCATGAGAAAGAATATCCTGAATCATGATGTGTTTAGGGGGAGAGGAGAATCGTTGAAATCAACTTGACAAACACAGAGGGAGTAGTAGAAGATGAAGCTGAAAAAGGAAGTGGGGACTAGATTGTGAAGGACCCCAACTGTCAGGCTTATAGGTCAGAATTTGATCCTGTGGACTAAAGAGAGCCATTCCTGCACAAAGGAGTGATGTGATGACAGCTGTGATTTAGGAAGGAGACTAGTGGTATGTGTGGAAGAGACACTGGAGGTGGGGAGACCAGTTATAGTGGAAACTTCGTCAATAGCCCAGGTGAGAGGGATGAGGCCTGAGCTAGAGGGATTAGTACAGATGGCCATTAGTGAACACGAATAAATCTGAAATAACCAATACTTCAAGTCCCAGGATGGGACCGTTAACAGAAACCTAATTGAGAGTTTTCCTTGGGAGGAAGATGAGGAACTCAGCTTTGCCCATGCTAGTTTAAGCCCTGGCATAATCTTAAAGGAGCTGTCCAGGAGTTCATTGGAGATTGCAGGTCCCAAACATGAGGAAGTCAAGGCTAGACCTAAGAGATTGGGAAAGCCTTGGGAATAGTACAACTCGTAGCACCTATCCATCATTCTCCATTCCTGGCAAATCCAGGTTATAAAGTTTGACAACACAGAACATGTCCAGGGATGGGCAAGAAGATACTGCCAAACCAAGGAAAACCCAGAACAGCTTCTGGGAGCCCTGGCTATGCCATGCTGAGGTGAAGTTAGACCCAATAGGAATGAGAGGGCACCTTCTTGGAAATGGGAGAAGTCTGCTTTGGACTGGAACCCTTGGGCCTTAGTCTTATAACTCCTAGGAATTCTCATACTTAACCATAGGAGCGTAGGGACACTAAGCCAGGCTTAAGGGTAGGTACTTAGAAAACATTATCCTCCTCCTCCTCCTCCTCCAACAGCCTTTTCTTGTTTCAGCACCAGCTCAACTCCGAAGAGTATTAATTGACAGGTTCCCGAGTTACCCCACATACCCCAGAGTGGCTGTCCTATAAGGGAGAACTGCTGCTGCTGTTGCTATTTGACAGGCCCTAAAGGGGGAGGGGGGTGTTAACATGTCAATAAGGGGCATTGGCAATTCGGGCCTCAGTAATAACAAGCCTGACCCATTCCCATCTTTCTCCTAGCTATGTGGGTCGTATGAAAGAGTTTGAGCGAGAACGGCGTTTGCTGGCACGACAAAAGCGGCGGGCGAAGAGTGAAGCTTCAGAGCCAAAATAGCCACAATTATACGGAGACCCCAGCTCTTTTCCCCCTGTACCAGCTGGATAAATAAATACTGTTTTGACCTTCCAGGCCCACTCAAAGGCCTATGTTTGCCATCACAA
This sequence comes from Trichosurus vulpecula, assembly GCF_011100635.1. Lineage (NCBI taxonomy): Eukaryota > Metazoa > Chordata > Mammalia > Diprotodontia > Phalangeridae > Trichosurus > Trichosurus vulpecula. The sequence continues at coordinate 74,205,605 of NC_050573.1, forward strand.
ACACTACCCATCTGTATACTTGGGGCCTCAGGTCTTCCCTAACTGGCCCCCACCCCTAACTCTCCCCTCCAGCAGGCTCCCTCTGGTGCCTAAGACCTGGGAGGAGACAAAGGATAAACATAGGGTATGGATGGCCCTTGAAGCCTGAGCTCTCCCTAGTGACCATCCTGAACTTTATAAGGTTTCTCTGCTTTTAGCCATACCATGATTAGAGCAAACACCTAGGCTTATATTTCTAATATTTGTGTCTCCTCTTAACTTCCTCAAGGTAGGTAGGCATCCTGATGCTTATTTTCCATGATATACCAAAGAAAGGACTTAAGCATGCTGGGTGAGGCTTCCGTGTAAAATTTATGTAAAGATACAGACTGTAGTCATGCAAGATTAGGTATATGTAAATACCCACAACGAGCTATTAAAGTATAATTCACCAAGTTTGGGCTTATGGCTCCTATTTAGGCTCCCACCCAGCCCCTTGCCACCAAACAATCACCCGGAGCTCCTGGAATTAGAATGCGTTTTATTCCTGTAGCCAGAAAACAAGACTTTATAAGACCCTTATAAAGTCCCTCCTGCAGTGCGCATGTCATGTCTGAGTCAGGAAAAGAGGGGAGGGCGAAGCCCTCTGCCCAGGTAACAGCTGAACTGACCCCTGGCCATTGTTGGGGGAAGAAGGGGAGGGTGGGGTGGGAGTCCTCGGCCCCACCCTGGGGCACAACATCAGGGGTGAAAAGCTGCCCAATGATAATCCCAAAAGAGAGCGAGGCCACTCCAAGAGGGCAGTTTAAAGAAGGAAGGGGATGATGGGAGAGCGTAGTGGGGGGTAATCCCGGAACTCCTTCAGGTAGCTGCGATGCTTCCCTTTGGCCCAGATGGTCATTTGGATAAAGCCCACGAGGGAGAAGAGAGCCACTGTGGAGAAGAAGAGAGGTAAAGGTGAATTTCCTGCCTCTGCTAGTACAGGAAGGCCCTTGGGATTTAGAGCCAGGAAGGTTTTTGGTTTTTTCTATCTGGTCCAGCCCCTTCATTTCACTGATGAAAAGTAACTACCAATGACACAAAGGCAGTAAGAGTTCTCTCAAAACCCAGGTCCTCTTGACTCCTAAATCTAGTGCTTTCTACTTTGTTGGAGTGAGTGGAAAAACCAAATGGCAAGGTTATCTTTGTTCCCCAAACCCATCCTGAATTTATCCCAGGGGTACAGAAAGGCAGTTAGGAATCTCACCTGGGAGGCACTGGGTCATGATGGCAAACCCAATCCAGGACCCCACCTATGGAAGAAAAAGGTTAGGGTGCAGTTAAGGCCTGGTATCCCTACCCAACACAAACCCCTCCAGGTGTAGGCTGGCTGAAACAGGACAGTGACCCTTGTAGACCTGCCCACCCTCCAAAGTAACTGAAACCTCTGATCCAGGTGATAAAATAACCTGGAGCTCTTGGTTTCTAGTGCAGGCCAGAAAATCTTGGCCTATTTTAGTGACCTAAATGCCTCCTCATTCCTGGGACCTATGGGATGCCCCATTCTACAGTCCAGGGTTCCAAAGAGGTAACTGTTAATGCTGGCAGAATGCTGGGTCCAACGAGTCACAGAGGGAGCAAATGCAGAAACTGAAGGGCAGGGTCTTACTTCATATGTGTAATTAGGACACGACACCAGCAGGAAGAGCCACGTGAAGGGGTTCTTGGTTGGATAAGGTATCTTCCGGGTCTTGGAACCTGTAAGAGAGTGGGTGAATAATATCAGCATTATACACACTTGGACCAGGAGATTTAGAACTTGAAGGACCCTTGGAAATCATCTAGTCCAGCCCCACTTATTTTACAGATGTGAGAAAGGGGCCCACAGAGATTGTGATTTGTCCAAGGTCACAAAGGTGGTAGTAGATGCCACTTGCATTCTCTTAACTATGCTCATAGCCCCAACAAACAACCAGCACAGACCTGTCTGCTATGACCTTCAGCACTCACCTGCTGGGCGCAGATTCCTCAGAGCGATGTGAATGGAGAAGTTACCTAGCTGACAGAGCTGGGAGAGGGCCATAATTAGACAAGGTCCTGGATTCCAAACTAGCCCCTCTAAAACACCCCACCCTACTCCACCACCACCACACATAGACCACTCTCCACACCCAAGGGCCCCCCTTACCACAAAAATGCCAAGCGCCAGTTTCACCTGCTGACTACCATATGCTTAGGAGGGGAGAAAACAGAAGAAAAAGGATGAATGTCAGCTGAAGGGACCAGCAGGTCCCCAAGGGTCCCTAGGGACAGAGCGCTGAGACTGGGCCACTCACTTGGGGGAGTGTAGAGAGGGTGGTTGATATAATAGGCCATCCAGGCAGCAAAGCCCCAGTAGTAGGTACAGTTCTGAAAACAGGAAGAGAAATGGGTGAGGACACTTGGAACCTCAATTTTATAAAATAAATCTCAATTCATCTATAAAATAGGGATAATAATTCTTGTACTATCCTCCCTCACGTCTGTTGTGAGAAAAGTGTAAGTGTTAGAGAAGTAAAGGGATTGTCACACAACTAGTGTCAACTGCCACTTGACCCCAGTGTCCAAACTTTCAGTGTCAGCTGGAGTTTGAGAGCCACTCAGATTATTTCCAAGAGTTCCCGCACCCACTCCAATGTGCACAACTATGTGTTCATCCAGTCTTCGCGGAGGTGCCCCGGGAACCCCAGAGGCAGCCCCTCTTCCACCTATCAGGACACTCTCCCTGATACCAAGTCCTAAGGAATCCCTCCGCAGCTTCCCCCTTTCCTCCTGGTTTTCCCTATGAGGCTAAACAGAAACCAGCGTGATTCCTCTTCCACATCCTAGTCCTTCGAATACATGAAGACACTTATCATGTGCCTAAGTCTTCTCTACAATCTAAATAGCCCCCCATCCCTTCAACCCATTTTCGTATTCAAGGCCCATGACTACGCTGGTTGTACAACATTCTAGGTGACGGGTGACCAGTGGGTATATAAATGGGACTATCACCTCATTTTTTAATGCTTCTATGAATGCAATCCAAGATTACAACTGCTTTTAGCTACCACACCAGCCTGCTAGTGGATAGACAACAGGCCTGGAATCAGGAAGACTCGTCTTAATAGCTGCGTGACCTTGGGCAAGTCATTTATCCCTGTTTGCCTCTGTTTCCTCATCTATCAAATAAGCTGGAGAAAGAAATGGCAAACCACTCCATTATGTTTGCCAAGAAAAACCCAAATGGGGTCACAGTGTCAGATACACCTTAACAACAGCAACAATAACAAATTGTTGGCTTTGATTGAGCTTATAGTCCACTAAATCCTCTGCTCTATTTCAGACAGGCTCTCACCCAAAAATGCCTCCCCCACCTTGTGCTTGTAAAATTAATTACAGCATACTACTTCTTTCTCAAAAAAATTAAAAATGTTCCCAATTATGCAGCATTGTTAGACTTTAAGAACACTTAACTCACAACAGCCCTGTGAGGTGGATAGCTGCAAGAATTATTGACATTTTATGGATGAGGAAGCAAAGAGCTAAAGAGGCTGTGACTTTCTGAGGGTCCCACAGCTATTACATGTCAGAGCTAGGACTAAAACTACATCCTATCTCCTGACTCAACCACCTTATGTTGCATTAATGCAGCCCCTCTAATAAATCCCATACTGGCCTAGAGCCCAGGGAAGTCAGTACAGCAGTGGGAAAAGAAGGAAGCAGGCAGGCTGACTGATGACCTCATCATCTCGAACAAACACGATCCAAGGAGTCAGCAAAGCAATGCTGCCTCAAGTCTAGGAAGGGGTAAGGGCAGGCTCCTCAAAGAGTTCTGGCAAGGTTTACAATGAAATTTCAGCCTTTAATGAACATGATCAGCAGCCCAGGCTGCCTCTGGGAGCTTCAGGGCAACATCTGGGCCAACAAACCGAGTAAGACCACAGCCAACCGACAGGATATTCTCCAACATGGCAGGACCCTAACAAAGTCCCCTGCCACAAGGCCAGCAGCTTGCTATTCAGCCACCTGAAAATGTGAAGCTCCCTCATGCCCGATAGAGTTAAGGCACAATCTCAGTGCTAGCCCCCTTCCCTCTTCCCTCTACCCAGCAAGGGCTAACCTTGAAGATGTTACGAAGGGGCATTGTCCCATGAGAGAAACGGTGAACAAACAGCGTCTCCAGTAAGCGCTTGATGTAGTGAAATGAGTGACAAATACAAGCAAGACTAGAAGAGGAGGAAGAAAGAGAAATAGCTCAGAACTCTGGGTCCCACAGCCCACCCCACTCCACCCCCAGGCCCTGCTAATCATAACAGAGAAGGAAATCACAGAACTGTAAGGGACCTCTGAAGTCATAAGACTCATAGGATCAAAGCCAGACAGAATCTTAGAGATTTCTAGTCCAAGCCCCTCATTTTACAGATGAGGAGCTGAAGCCCAAGAAGATAAAAATCTGCCCAAGGTACCAAAAGTGGTAGTAAGTAGGAGAGCTGGGATTGGAAGCCAAGCCTAACTCCAAAGCCACTCCACAACATGGCCTCTCCAATGACATCATCCAGACCTGTTTCTGAGCAAAAATCCCTTCATCCAACTGCCCCAACAAGCCCTCATCCAGACCCCTTTCTGCAGCCCTCCAGTGATGGGGTGGGGGATGGGGCAGGGCTAGAAACATGTGCCTGAGTTTGCCTACTCCCCTGCCCAAAAGCCATACTCACTGAACCACAGTGTGCCGGCTAGACGTGAAGTCATACTTGTGACCATAGATGAAGGGGACCCGGAAGTAGAATAGCAGGTAAATGAGGAGAGGACCAGCATACTCTGTCAGGAATACCTGGACAGTGAGGGACAGAAGTGAAGGGAGGGAAGGGAAGAGGGCCAACTACTGGGGCAGGGCTTCCTGGGGAAAAAGAATGGTTCTCACCGTCACCCAGCTGATTTGGGCTCCCAGATCCCGGAAGTAAAGAGTGGCTGTGGTCCCCACAGGCAGGTTCTGCAGAATGTCCTCATCCTTCAAGGACTTCCCTTCTGTATGAGAAAAGGGGGAGAAGAAGGCAAGTAAAGAAGGGGAGAAAGGGATCCACAAGGATGAGTCCTCATGAGACCTCTGCCCCAAAGCTACTGTGATGAGTCAGGAAGTTGGAGTACTCAGTGTGAGGGTACGAGAAGAAGATGGGTTTCCTATAAAGGTGTTTACTCACTAGGATCCAGCCGCAGGGACTGCCGGGCAGCATACCACTGGGGATCTAGGGAGAGAGAAGCAGAGAAGATAGAAGACCCTGTCCTGGTAATCTGTCACCTCAGGAACATGGCCTTAACGTGGCCCACCAAACCTTATCATAATACCACACATCCCACCCCAGCCAAGTGGTCAAGCTCTCTCCCCTCTGTTGCTTAAACTCCAGAGATACCATCATATCAAGGAAACATTCCCTAACAGGAAAAAAGAAAATTATTCCTTTTTTTGTACAACTCCCAATGCTTCCCTCATCAACAATTTATCCCTTTGTTTAAATAGGGACTATTTCAAGTCAACCCACCAAGTGTTTTGAGGATTCATACATTCATTTCTGTACTTACTTAATGAATGTCATTCTACCACACCACAATGACTATCAAGAAAGCAAGAGATGTCTTAAAAATAACACTGCAATGTTACTAATGACACAGGAGGGAGCTCTCACCAACCAACAGAAAAATCATTTTCACAGCAAGAATAAGACTTTGGTTTGTTTTTTTCTTTCATTACTTTGCTCTTTTTCCATGACACTGGTGTACTCTGACTCCTGTTCTTGATTCCCAGCTCCAGTCTAACCTGTATGCCCCAAAGGCAGGCAGTGTCTAGCCCAGCACTACCAACAAAGGAACCTTAAGAAAGGCCAAGAAGTGGTAAACCATAAAGTTCTAACTCAGTGCCTCTCTTCATTTCTCCTCCTCTGGAGTTAGATACCAACAGAAGGGAAGGAGCAGCTTCTTGGGGGCCTTGGTTTTCTCATCTGTAAAATGAGGGGTCTGAACTAGAAGACCATGTAGATCCCATCCAGCTCTGACAGTTATTCTGTGAGACTCCTGAGAGGCCCAGTGCCCCCCTCTGGGGCCAAGATACATACGTGATTTTGTGAAGAGGTTCTTGATCTCAGCAATGGTGGCATTGGGTTCCACCTGGGAAGAAGTGCACCAGGGGAAGCGTTAGCTCTGGCATGAGGGCAGTCCCAGGAGCCAGGATCTCACACCTCTTCTTGGGTGTGTTGGAGGTTTGGGGTTGGGGGGAGAGATAAGGGGGCTTCTCTATGCCGGAGGAAAGGATGGAAGCAGAGAGCCGGGGAAAGGGGATGTCTCCTGGTAGAAGGGTGCCAGCTCAAGCTACCACCACTATTACCCCAGCCCACCCCCCCCAGGGACTTGCTGCCAGGAAGGTGTCCTATAGTAAAGCCTATGAATACCTTGCCCTCATCAAGGAAGCAAAGGCTGAATGGGAGGAATCATAAGCCTCAAAACAAAAACTCAGGAAATGGCATTTATAAGATAGCAACAAATCTATTTAGAGTCAGCAAAGATGATGAACAGGTGGGAACCCCAGAGTATATGGCTCTGACAGAAAATGTGGACAGTCCTTCTATTCCCCATCCCAGGGTCTGCCTCAGCCCCTCTAGCACTGGAGTCATCTTCTCCACTCAGCTTCCTCTCACAAAGACCTAAGAGGAAGCACAGAGAATCTTACTCTTCCCAAAGTGGAAGTTTGGGGGAGAAGGAGAGGTTGAGGAAGATTTCTATTACACCTTCCTTGCCTTGGACAAGGTTATACTCACTATTATATCCATTAATGTAAGAGAGAGAGAAAATCTGCCTCCCAAGGGCACAGACCCTCAGGTATGAGGCACAGGCAGAAACTAGTCAAGCAAACACCTGCAGGGGGCAGACTTGCCTCAGACGGGAGTCTTAGATTGGCAAAGAAGTCCCAAACCCTTCTACCAACAAGGGAGAATCTGTCTTAAGTCACAGCTGTCAGAAGGGATTTAAAGGTGTGAAAGCTCTGGGTGAAGGCTTATAGAGAGGGCTAAACACCTCATGAGATACAGGCCTAGGACTTCCTTAGATCTGACAGAAAAATAGAAAATGGGTTCTGATACTCAAGAAGCTGAGTTTTCCTTGAGAAGGTTCAGATCAATGTGCGAGCCTTTAACCTATAGTGAAACCATTTCCTCTTTCTCCTGCCAAATAACAGGTATCAGCCAAACCAAATCCTCACTCAAGGTTTAAAGGACGAGATGGAACTGAGTACCTGTATTTTTGTGCTCATCCTCCTCTCTCCCAGAGTTCAAAAGAGCTCCAGGGCATTTCATATATCACACCTAGGGGTTTAGACCTGTCCCATTTTCCAGCTGGGAAATAGGAGGTAGAGAATCTGTTAGCTGGTTCCCATTTACCCATCACTAGGAATGGCCAAGCCTACAAATTACTCTCTAGTGACAATGACGGTTACTGAAGTCAACAAATATTTAAGTATCCACAATGTGCAAAGCCCACAGTAGAAGGCAGCAGGAAAGTTAGTCTGGAGAGGCAAATATGGCATAGGGGAAAGATGATGGGACTTTGGGTCAAAGGACCAGGGTTCAAATTCTGGCTCTGCTACAAAATACTGGTGACCTTGGGGAAAAAAAATCACTTAACTTGTCCAGGCCCCAAGTTTCTTCATCTGTAAAATGAAGGAATTGTACTAGATGACCTATGAGATTCTCCAGCTTTAAATTCTATGATCCTGTGGCTTGTCCAACTTCCCCCACCCCCTCCTCCTATGGTCATGCACACACCTCAATGAAGGGCCACTTTCCCTTTACCTAGGGGTGTGGCATGACTTCCACAAATAAGGCAAGAGTGAGAACTCATGCATTTATATTTCTACTTAAAATGCACCACCTATAAGATTCTCCTCCCCCCTCCCTCCCCACCTCACCCATTGCCTTGGGAGATTGGCTGCTTACTTTTCCAGAGTTAACATATGGACTGGGCACGGAGGGTATAAGGGGGAAGGTGTAAGAGAAACAAGAAAAGGTGCTGAGGAGTGTGCTTCAGTAGAAGCTGGGCCAGAGTACCCAGGGTTCCCAAGACACCCACCAAATGGGTCCCAGCGGTCACTCAAGAAAAAGGAATCTTTACCTTATCCAGGAAACACAGCTTCTCCCGTGTCTTGGCATCCAGAATCTCCACCTCAAAGAAGAGAACAGCCTTTTTGCGTTTCCTAGTGGCTTTTGGCGGGACAGGTTGGGGGAAGCTGTTTATGCTGGGGGCCATCACCTGACTGGCCTCTCGGGTCACCACGTTCATATCCATGCTGTCAAGCCTCTCCACTCTCTGCCACTGGGGAGTGCTCTTAGGCAGATTCACTCCCAAAAGTATTGGGGAGGGGGTTGAGGCGTGGCTCCAGCTACTAAACCCAGATACCAATCAGCTTTTCAAACCAGCCCCCCAACCGATCTTCCCTGTTCGGAAATGCCTCCTCTATGACCCAGCCCCTAGAGTCTGATCAAATTCTGCCACGGTGCTGGGAAGAGAGCTGGTCCCTGATCCCAGCACTGCCAACTCTCCTCCCAGATGTAATCTGATCACGCTTAGACATGGACCATTACTGTTTTCAGCTAAATATAAAATGAAGCCCTGATAAGTTCCAGGGCCCTCTTTTTGAGGGAAACCCCAAAAGGACCCATGGTGGGACAGTTCTTACGTATCCCATGGGTACCAAAGCAAGCAGCCTTGGACTTGAGGAAGTGACAGGTGGGAAAAAGTTTACAGTATACCCTAGAGACCCAAATGTGCCACAAGCCTATTCCTTTTTGGATTGCCAAGGCAGATCCCACTGTGTCCAAGTTGAGACGTCAGGTAGTTTAGAAAGCACTATTCTTGCCTTACCAATGGCAGCCCAGCTAAATGGGAGAATAAAGGGTCAGGTGCATAAGCACAACATTTGGGCCAGTAGAAAGAATGCTAAATGTAGAGCAGGACCTAGCACCTCTGACACTTCCTAGCTGCATATCCCAAACAAATCTTAATTTCTCAGTTTCTTCATCCCTAAAATGAAGAGTTAGACAAAAAGATCTCTAACTCTATTATCTTATGCTCCCTGGAGCACATCTGAAACTTGACACATTCCCTGCTCTCGACCCCCAGGACTCTTTGCAACCTCACACCCTAGCTTCTTCTCCTTCTCATGGCTGCTTATGGGATAAGGACTCAATCAAGCTGCAGGGCCAGACAGGGGGTGGAAAGCTGGAGCATGAGCCAAGGCTCTCCCAGCTGCTGAGAAATCCCAGCTATTCTGAGAATCTTTGAAATGACAGCATCCACTTCCCCTTCAGCTCCAACAGACACTTTGGATTATTTTCCTTGAGCATTTATGCTCCCAAGAAGGTGACAGATTCCTGCAATCACAGGTCAGAGACACTCTCTTTACATATAAGGAAGAACTAAGAAACGTCAATACAGATCAACCCTAAGCAGGAAGGTTTAACTCAAAAATCAATCTCCTTCCTCAAAGAACCCCAAAGCAAGTCTAAAGCCAAACGAAACATGAGTGGAGCTAAAAGTACCCTGGACCTATAGTCAGAAAAAACTTGAGTTTGAAGCCCACCTCTGACATTTACCAGTTGTCAGGTTGTGGTCAAATCACATAACCTCTCTGAGGCTGTTTTCTTATCTGAAAAATGGCAATTATATTAACTATTTGCACTGCCAAACCTCACAGGATTGTTGTAGGTAAAATTCGCCCTTTTGTAAACCCTTAAGCACCACATAAATGTGAGTTTATAATTACTATAAAGACTACTTTCACTAGAAAATATCAACAGCTCACCAATATCTATGAGAAAGGGCCCAACTCGTTATCCAGGCACTCAAGGGCACCTAGCACCTACCTGTCTCCTAACTTGATGATTCAATCGAAGGGTCTAAAAAGGGACTTCAGAGCCCAACTCATATTTGGGTAGGAACTCCCTGAAGAACAATATGGTCAACTTCTGATCATCCAGACTCCACTTGTCTCCTATTACACTGTTCTCCTCCTACACTCTCTCTCCACTCCAGCCACACCAGTCTCTTCACTGCCTCCCCTCAAAAAGCCTGGCTGGCACTTTCCTACTTCCATGCCTTTGTTCACCCCAGTCCCTCAACCTGCTAGGCCCTCCCCTCCACCTTCTCTCAAAATCTCAGAAGTCTTCCAAGATAAAGCACAAGTCTGACCTCTCCCAGGGAGACTCCATCTCGGTCCACAGTAACCTGTCTCTCTTTTGAGTTCCTCCAGCCCAAGGTACCGTTCTACTAAGAACCTGTCACACAATGAATTGATATATATTATTAAGCATCTACTACATGCCAAGCACTGTGCTAAGCACTGGGGATACAAAAAGAGGCAAAAGACAATCCCCTGCCCTCAAGGAGCTTACAACCTAATGGGGAAGAGAACAATCAAACAAATATATACAAGGCAAGCTATATACAGGATAAATAGGAAATAATTAACAGGGGGAAGGCACTGGAATTAAGAAGGGTAAGGGAAGATTTCCTGCAGGAGGTAAGATTTCTAATTGGAACTTAAAGGAAGCCAGGGAAGTCAGCAGTAAGACTGGAGAAAGGAGAACATTCCAGGAAAGGGAAAAAGATAATGCCTGGAGCTAAGAGATGGAGAGTCTTACTTATGGAACAGCCAGAAAGCAAGCAGGATTGCAGAGTAAATGTTGGGAAGTAAGATTTAAGAAGACTGGAATGTTAGGAGGGGGCTAGGTTATGAAGGGCTTTGAATGCCAAACAGCATTCTGTATTTGATCTTGAAGGCAACAGGAAGCCACTAGACTTTATCGAATTGCTGGGAGGGGGGGAGGTGTCTTGATGTAACATGTTGTACCTGTGCTTTGAGAAAATCTCTTTTACTGGCTGAATGGAGGATGAACTGGAATGGGGAAGAGACTTGAGACAGGCAGACTCATCAGCAGGTTATTGCAATCCAGGCATGAGTTGATGAAGGCCTCCACAAGAGTGGTAGGAGTGTCAGAGGAGAGAAAGGGGTGTATTCGAGAGATGTTGCAAAGGTGAAATCAACAGGCACTGGCAACAGATTAGATATGGGATATATAAATGCTTATTAATTGATTGTGTGACAAGTTCTTAGTGAGTAGAACAGTAGCTAGGACTAGAGGAACTCATAAAAGACAGATCCCTGTGGACTGAGATGGGGTCTCCCTGGAAAAGGGAGTCTTGAAAGACTTCTAGGATTTTGAGAGAAGGAAGGGAGGGCCTAGCAGGTTGAGGGACTGATATGAACAAAGGCATGGAGGCAGGTTTTGGCAGGGGGGGGGGGAGACAGATAAGAGACAGTGATAATGAGGATTCCAGGATAACTACCTAGGTTGAGGGACCTGGAGGATGATGTTGCCCTTAACAAGAATAGGGAAAGGGGCGGGGAGGGGGGCACTCTTAGAGGAAAAGATGATGAGTTCAGTTTTCAACATGTTGAGTTTAAGATGTGTACTAGACATCCAATTTCAGTCAGCTGGAGATGTTCGATTAGAGGTCAGCAGAAAGATCGGGGCAGAAAACTCAGATTTGAGAATCATCAGATTTACAAACGTTTGTAATTTACAAACGTTTGTAAATTAAATCCATGGGAGCTAATGAGATTACCCAATGAAGTAGTACAGAGGGGGAAAAGAAGAGAGCCCAAGACAGAATCCTGAGACACCTACAGTTAGAGGGTGTGACCTGGAAAAAGATCCAGCAAAGGAGACAGAGGAGTGCTCAGATAGGTAGAAAGAGAATAAGCAGAGAGTGGTATCCCAAAAACCTAGAGAAGAGAGTACACAGGAGAAAAGAATGAACAGTGCTGAAAGCTGCAGAGAAGTCAAGGAGAATGAAGACAGAGAAAAGGCCATGGATTTGGCAACTAAGAGATCATTAGTAACTTTGGTCTAGTATGGCTAGTTTTCACATGTATGTCTCAATATCCCAATGCTGTGGGAAGCTCTATGCCTTACATACTTCTGCATCCATCTTGCACAAATAAGATACCCAAATAGTTGCTGATTGACTGAGAGTCTGCTCTGGTCCAAAGTACTCTGAAACATTAGGATACAGCAGGGTCAAAACAAAATCATCCAAACCCACACAGCTGGTCCCATGCTGAGGGTCTGTCTGAGGGCCTTCTCAAAACAACCTGAAACTTCCCAAAAGGCAACCATTTGTGAAACCTATAGAAAAGAGAGCCTCAACAAGGTCCTGTTAGATCCCAATAGCACAGTGAGCACCACAAGTTCCTACAATGAGGCCTGGAACCCACTTCTGGAGGGGCTGCAGAAAAGTATCACACTTAAGAGAATCACAGAATCTTGGAACTGGAAAGGAGCTCCAAGGGCATCTTAGTCCAACTAATATTAGAATAAGGATCTCCTCTACAACATCCCCAACAAGTGACTATTCAGCCTCTACTTGAAGACCTCCAGCGATAAAAACATGCTACCACCTAAGATGGCCCTTTCTTTATGTTAACCTTACATCTGCCTCTCTGTAATTTTAATGCACCTTTCCTGGTTCTGCCTTCTGAACTCTTCTCCCACCTCAGATTATCAATCTAGAGCTGTAAAGGACCTCAGAAACTAGCTATCTAGTACAAGCCTCTCATTGGACAAAGAGTCATAAGGCTAAGAGCTAGAAAAAATCTTAGGGATCATCTAGTTTAACCACCTCATAAGTTCACACAGGCAAATAAGCAGCAAAATCAAGATTTAAAGCCAAATCCAAGGACACCAAAGCTGGTGCTTTTTCTAAGCAGCAAAATCAAGATTTAAAGCCAAATCCAAGGACACCAAAGCCAGTGCTTTTTCTGATATATTACATCCTTTAGGCAAACAGCAGAAATTTTGTTTCCCTCCTTCTCCTCCTCCTCCCCTTCCCACCTTCACCATCACAAGATATGTGACACCCAGATACTGTTGCCACTCTAAACCTTAAGGGAGGGTCTACTGTGCTCCTGGGGAAAAGCCCTGCCCATGTATTCAAGGTTTCTTCACGCAGCTTCTTCAACCTATATGCAAGTCCCTTGCAGCCCCCTTCAGCAAAAAGTCCAGCCCTGACCAGGAGACATATTAATAGTTCCTGGGCTCCTTGGTGGGGCTATGCCCACAGGACACAACAACCTCTCCCCAGAAAACGGAGGGCTCCGAGTTCCTGCTGAGACACTCAATGGCTTAAAATACAATCAGACCCTGTGCCCAACCAGCTGCTGGGGTGAAATTCAACCCATGCCCTTGGCATGATACCCTGGCGCCAGGTGGGAGATCGCAGGACAGCCAAAACCCAGGCTTGTAAGGAGGAGTCCAGCACATAGGAAACAGAGATTGCTAGACCACTCACTCATACTGTTTGCCATCCAGCAGGGAGGGAGCAGTCCTGTAGGAAGCCCCAGCTCACCAAAAAGGACGTCAAGAACCTTGAGAGCGGCAGAACAGCTCAATGACAACATGAGGTAAGGAAGGAATCTTGGCATGGTGGAAAATACTGAATTTGGAGTCAGAAAACCTGGGTTCAAATCCTGGCTCAGCTACTTATTACTCATATAACTAAGCTACTCATTATTCATAATAAATGTTTCTAGATTGATTGACATGACCTCAGACAAAACACAATCTCTCTGGGCCACTGTTTAATCTCTAGAATGAAGGGATTGAACTAGATGATATCAAAAAGATCATAAGGTGGTAAGATTTAGAGCTAGAAAGGACCTTAGAGATCAGCTAGTCTAATCCCTTCACTTTATAGTCCAACATAGTCTATTCATTTGTCAGATGGGGAAACTGAGGGCCAGAGAGAAGGGACTCTTCCAAAATCACACAGCTACCAAGTAGGTGCTCTTCTACCTATAAAAAGTCCTATGATTCTAAGTCCCTGTGACACCTCCGCCCAGTGCTGAAGCCAGCCCCAGCGATTTGGCTGCTACAAGCCTACTAAAGGCATCTCCATTCAGCTATATGCCCACCCAGAGTCAGGAATAATATAGTTGTTGCTTATCCTTGGGGAGGCAAGTGGGGAAGAGTACTTCTCAGGATCCCTCTTTTTCTATGGCCAAACCCTCAGAACAAGTAAATGCTTTCTCCCTGGGGAACAGAGACAGGCTCCATGACTAAGAGACAAGAGTCCATTTAGCAAGAAAGGTACAAAGCACTGCTACAGTCCTACCCAGCTGACCCCATTACAGCCCAGGAACTGCCTAATAGAATAGAGTGTATCATGGAATGACATTCCAGAAAAGGAAAAGAAGCAATAAAGAAAATCTTTCTGGGTTTCTGGAAGAGACTCACTATGTCGCAGAAAATTGTAAGAATGCCTACAGGATAGTCCTTGTGCTGCCCTAAAGGCCTTGTATGCCTGTTAAAGGATAAAAGTCCCTCTAAGTCTCCCCAGGGATTGGTCTGAGTGAGACAAGGCCAACCCAGGGGAAAATTCATACATCTCTGCCTTCCTCAATTAGCTTAGCAACCAAAGTGAAGAAACACAAAGCAAAAGAATAGTAGAAAACAGGTTGTAGCAGAAAGAGCCCAGAAGACTAGTGTTAGTCTATTATTAATATAGCACCTTCCCTCTCTAAGCCTTAAGGCCTTGGGCTAGAGAGTCCCTGAAGTCCTTTTCAACTCTAGTAATCTGTCATTCTGTGGCTTAAAAAGACTGCCTTCCTTTGAGAGACCTGAAGGGAAAGACGTGACTGCAGATGGGTAGGGAATACACTAGATGTCCAAATGGTATCAAACTAAGGCCACCAATGAGTTCTGTACAGAAGAATGAACTATCAGGCATAACTGCGGGTCAGATGAGAGAAAGACCAGAAGGAGGCTAACAGAAGAAAGAGTTTTCATGGGGAAGACCCCATATAAGCAAAGCAGGTAGAGAAGGCTGAGAGACACAATCTCTTCTACTTTTGACTGCTGATAGGTATATCAACTAGCCCTTTGTTGGATGAGATGGAGGCAGAAGACACAAGGACAGTCCTGGAGCAGCCCTAGCCAGTGGGTAAGGGGTGTCTACTCGATGACAGTTCCAGTAGCCTTGAAGGAATTCTCACTTGAAAGGCCTGACATTCCAGTATGTGGCCAAAATGAACTCGTGCTAACACAGAACTCCAGGCAGCATTTAAATTCATGGGACTGCTAAGCAGCTGATTTTCTGTATGAACCCCAGGAAGAAAATTCATCTCTATGACAGCCTTCTGCTCATTAGGTTAATACGGTCAAAAATTCAATCTCTACCATTACCACCACACATGATGTTTCATTAACAACAGTAGCTTCTAGTCATGACTGAACACACCTGGATTTCAGAACTGTGCCTTATTTTGCCGCGTCCCCCAAAGGGGCCAGGAGGCTAAAGAGGGTGAAAGAGGAAAAACAGCAGAGCTGTAAGGCAGAGGTGTGGCCCATCCTGCGATTCATGGTTATAACAGCTGTAGCACTCCAAGAAGGTCTTGGCAGAGATGAATGCCCAACTCAAATTACCCTCCGATCCTTGGCAAGATGTTCACACAATCCTCCCCAGGACCTTCGCCCCTAGACTCTAGAGTGACACAATACAAGGGAAAATAGATCAGGCCAGGGAAAGGAATTAAAACTCACAGCAGCTGATCTGAGGGTGATGACAACTTCCCAAACCTACCGGCTGCCCCAAGTTAGCAATGCGTCCTCTCTGAAGGCCAAAGGTGATCCATGTCACCATGGGACAGTTTACTGTCTTTTCCTCTGCTGCCACCTACTGTTCTGAACTAGCCTATACACCCCTTTTAAGGAAATGGAGACAAGAGTAAAAGCCACTGAAAACTGGGCTAAATCAGGTTTTGTTACCACCTAAAAAGAAAAGGTGAGATTACAGGTCAGAGATGTCATCTCAACTATGTGTGTATATGTATGTGGTATATGTGTACATGCACATATGTATATGTTGTGTGTATACACATGTGTGTATACACATACATAACATTTTTTTCTCCCAATTCAGTTATTTTTCGGTTCTGTCTGATTCTTCTTGACTCCATTTGGGGTTTTCTTGGCAAAGATCCTGGAGTGGTTTGCCATTTCTTTCTCCAGCTCATTTTACAGACAAGGACAGAGACAGACAGACATGGAGATATATATGTGCACATAAACATAGATATATAAAACTTTTAAAAGTTTTCAAAGTACTCTCCTCACAACAACCCAGTCAGTATTTGTGTCTCTATTTTGCAGATAAGGAAGATGCAACTCAGGAACTCAACTGACTTGCCCAAGGTCATACAGCTAACAAACATAAAAGCAAGAAAGAGGAACTGAGGTCTTCACACTCTTTGACTAGTCCCTTTTTAATGTCATTAAAATGTGGCTAAAGAGCCTTCTATTGGTTCAGAGATGGAAAAAAAAAAAAAGCAGGTTTTGTCTCTTACAATGGCAGCAAAACAAATAGCTCAGAAAACTCCTTCCCAAGGCCTGGGCCTACTGTAGCTTTGGCCTGACAATTTTCCCCTTTACATAGCCAAGGGATAACTTCACTGTGGGACTTGACTTTATGACACAAAAAGATACTTTTTAAAACACAAATGTAAAACATTTATAGAGCCTTTGCTGAAGAAGACAGCAATAACAAAACCATAGTATCTGAATGGGACCTCAAAGGTCATTTAATGCAGCCCACACTAGAGTCCAGATCCCTACTATAACACCTCTGTCAAATGGTTATCTAGCCTCCAGATGAAGATCTATCAGTCAATAAACATTTATCAAAGATCTACTCCGTACCACAGAATGAGGCAAAAGACAGTGCCCGCCCTCAAAGAGCTTATAACCTAATGTGAGAGAGAGACAAAAGCAAATAAATATGTACAAACAAGCTATATACAAGATAAATAGGAAATAATTAACAGAAGGAAGGTTATTAGAATTAATTAGGATTGGGAAAGAGTTCCAAGAGAAGATGGGATTTTAGTTGGGACTTGAAGGATGCCAGGGAAGTCAAGAGTCAGAGACAAGGAGAGAGAGAATTCCAGGGATGGAGGACAGCCAGAGAAAATGCCTGGAGCTGAGAAAAGGAGCGTCATTCATGGAACAGCAAGGAGGCTAGTGTCACTAGATAGAAGTGACAGAGAATAAGGTATAAGAAGACTGGACGGGGCACAGAAAGAGGTAATAGATTATAAAAGGTTTTGAACATGAGAAGATTTTATCCTTGATCCTTGGAGATAATGGGATATAGTTTACTGAGTATAGAGAGGGGTGGCATAGTTGGACCTGTATCTCTAGTGATTGGAAATTTACTATCTCTTGAGGCAGACCATTCCACTTTGAGCCACCTCTAACTGTTGGGAAGCTTTTCTTATAACAAGGTGAAATATGCCTCTCTGCAGTTCCCAAATATTTCAAGTCCTCCTTTCAAAGGCAAAGAAGAACAAGTCTAATTCTCATTCTTTTTTAAAAGTCCTTGGAAAACCCAAAGCCCTCTAATGCCTAACTCCACCCCTGCCCTCTGAGGCTGCTCATCTCCAGGCTAAGCATCCCCACTTTCTTCAGCCAATCTTTGCATGGCAGACTCTCCAATCCTTCCACCTACCTGAGAGTCCTCCTCTTGAGCTACTCAATTTTATCAATGACTTTCCCAAAATGTTAACAACCAGAACTGAAAGGAGGTCTGACCAGTGTAAAGTTCATTTTGATTATCACCTTGTTCATGCTGGAAACCACCTAAACGCAAAAAAAAAAAACAAAAAAACACGAAAAACAAAAAACCTGACCCTTCCTCTCAGCACATATGCATAGAGGGTTAACTAGAACAAGCCCTGTGGCCAGGAATCCTAAGTCCTCCTTTCCTTTGGCTTCATTAGCCCTTCTAATCTGTTAGAAAGGCCATCAGGAGACCTTTATCTCCCCGCCCCCCACAACAGACTGAGCAGTCAGACTTGTCCAAAAGTTTTTTAGGGACCCTAGTATCCCACAACAAAGTGAAGCAGTACAAATGCCTAACTTTTAGGGGTTACCTGGAGAACAGCCACATCTTCCTAAAGCCAAACAGCCACTAGTTACAGTAGAAACCTAAGCTGGTTAGACCATGAAATTTGAGATAAAGTTCCCAAATGCCCAGGTGAGGAGAAAGGATAAGCATGCCAAACATCGCCAAATTGAATAGAAGAAAAGTGTGGTGACACAGAAAGAGCAATGGATTTGTAGTTAAGAGAACTGGACCAATCCAAGGTGTCAAGATATTTAAGGAGACACCCTGTTTTCCAGAGCTAAGACCCAGCAAGCAGGCTGTGTGTGCCCTGAGCTTGACACAACAATCCTTTGTGCTCACCCTCTGGATGATCTCAGCCACAGAAAAATCCCAGAACTGTTTCACACCAGCATCATGTACTCTTTGAGCTCTGACAATCTGGTCATGAAACTCTATTAATCAAATCTGTCATACTGCTGCTATTAACCCTCACTGTCAGGGTTACAGCCCACTGTGTAGCCACTGATGTAATATTGAGATCTCCCCACACCGCGTTAGGCACCCCAACTAGGGACCGGGCTGCGGTACATGGGTCCTTGCTTGCAAGCCCTTTTCCTCACTTTGAAATTAAATCTGTTTGATTCCTTATTCTCCTATCTCTAGCCTGCTTTGTTCAGCTCCAGCCACTCACAGGTTAGAGACTGGTTCTAGTACAGTTGACAAAGGTCTGTCACTAAAGAGTTGTAGCCATGGCCAAACTGCCTCCTCCATCTAGGCCTCAGTTTCCTCACCTTTAAAATAAGGAAACTGAACCAAATGACACAGAAGATCTCTTCCAACTCAAAAATGATGACATTCTTGATAATCCCATTCTAAACCCAAACTTTTTTTTATCATAGGGTCCTGACCTAGTTTCTTGGTATTGCACTTCAAAGGTATACAACATATCAAAGGATTTGGAGATGGGACCCTGGTCCAGCCCTTTCATTTTACAGATAAGCAAATTACAATATAGAGGGGTAAGTATACAGCATAAGGTCACACAGGTGGTAAGATCTGAATCCAGGTTTTCTGACACCAAAGCCAGTATTCTAACAATGTAACAATATCCACACCTTTCAGGTAAATGGATATAGGAGCAGACCAGTGGAAATTGTACATGAACTCCTAGAGGGTCTCTGTGAACGCTGTTCTAATGTTTTCCAAGTAACATTCTCAGAAACCAAAGGCTCTAGCTTACGGCCTTAAAGTAAAGGCTAAGCCCGGACACTAACAAGAATCTTCTGTCCACTCTTTCACTCCTCACCCACAATCCAGGGAATTAAGCTTTTTTGTTCCTCCTAGGACCTTCTGACCTTCCTGTGATGCATCCACCCACGTAACTACCATGGCACCAAGCTGGGGACTAACGACAGAATCTGGAGCAGTAAGGAAAGCCAATTCTTCAGGTATGTTTTGGACTAGTCACAAATGACCCTCTCAACTCTACTGTGATTCTTAGCAACAAGCCACTAGCAAAGTAAAAGATCTCCCAATATAAGAAATCATTCTGACAAGTGGCTGTTGTCCTTTTTTCAGATCTATAACAAAGATCTCATTTCTCCCCCTGAGCTCTAGGATCTGGGCAAGCAGAAGGGTTTGAAATCTCCATATGACAACAGAATGTTTTGAACCTCAAAATGAAAAATGACACTTCAGTCTAGTTTTATTATGCTAAGGGTGCTCTTTGAACAAAGTAGGCCATCAACGTAGTACTAAGAGAGTAGTAGTGAATGCACAACAGAAACAGAGAGTTCCTTCTATGTAAGATACTGCCTTCCACACATACTGACATCATTTATACATTTATTAGTGGAGGGGGAGGAAGTCACATTTATATATAGCACTTTGGGGGTTATTTTTAGCCTTAACCTGTGATTTCATCATTGTGGGTTAACTCCATCATAGGAATTCCCTCCACCAATGCAGATCAGAAACTTAAATATAATTTAGTCTTGGAGAATTGACTGGGCCACTGAGAGGTTAACTGATATGCCTGTGATCTATATACACTAGTGTAAGGGGCAGATCTTGAAAACACTGTCTCCAAGGTCACTATGCTGCCATAAAAGAATATTTACTGTTAAGAAAAAATATGTATAATTTTTTCTCATATAACTCTTTATGTTTATAAGCTGTTATCCTCATAATATTAGGTAATGAGTAGTGGAAAACCATCCCTGTTTACAAAGAGGCTTATTTGCCAAGAGTAGTATGCTTTGCTGTTATGTCAGGCACACTGACTCTAAGGCCAACATTCTTTCTACATTACTGCAGTGACATAATCTCTAGATCCCAAAATCTCACTGGATAGTCAACCCTGCCCAACCAAATAGAATTCTAGTTTCTGAGTCTACATGTTTAATTCCCAGCTGGGCACCATGCCTTATACAAAGTTCTTTAAAATAAGCTGCACTGCAAATAGCCCAGCTGAAACTTCAAAAACTTCAAAAAAAAAAAAAAAAGCTCTCAGTCCTTTCATTCATCTTTTCCTAACCAAACTCAAAACAAGGGAAGTAATAAGAACCAGACCACCTCAATTCAGGAAGTTAGAAAAACTTTGCCGCTTCGTGCTGAAGAAACACTATATATAATACACCTCTCCTCCAGGAATTCCCCAAACGATGGCTCTAATTCACACAATGCAAAGTGAAAGGCTAGGGGCAAACCTCACAAAAGAACAAAAGAAACTGTGATTGACTCTGTGAGACCAACAGAGGGCCCCTGAAGTTAAAACTCCACAGCCTGCTGCCTGCCAACGGGCTGCCACATCCAGTTATCCTCTGAGGCATTCTAGGTTGCAATGAAGGGCAAAGATGAAATTCAGGCCCTTCCTAAGAAGAGAAGGACATAACTAGCTAGAACTATGAGCATCAAAGTCAACAACTGACGTGTTCATTATAATGACCAAGCATGGCACTGGAAAAAGTTTAAAAACTGCACCTCCCACCCTTCGCTGGAGGTAGGAAACTATGGGTATGAGCACCGCATACTGCATTTGCAACCAGACATTGCCAACAATTTGTTTGCTTTTTCCCTTTCATTTTCAATCTCTGTTACAAGAGATGGCTTGCAGGAGGACAAATATTTAGAAATGAAAATGCCACCAATAAAAAAAGAAAGGGAAAGAATCCAATAGCTGGCCCTAAGTAAAACTTGGGGTAGTGGGTGCCCCATCAGGGAAGGGACATCAGTTAGCTATGTTGCAGAAGGCATTCCTGCCTAGGTGTGTGTAATGAATTGAACAGCTATCAGTAGACCTAGAGTCAAGATAGCCCCAGTCAGGATACCAGCTTAGTCAAGAGCGGGTGGGTCACTTTAACACCAAGCTCCAATTTTCTCATCACTAAAATGGGGACGATAACATTGATACTATCTGACTCACAGACTTCAGTGTGAAAGGAACTTTGTAAACCTTCAAGTGCTACAAAAATCTGAATTCATAATATTTGGAGAGAGGACAACTATGTGGCACAGTGGATAGAGTGCCAGGCCAGACTCATCTTTCTGATTTCCAATCTGCCCTCAGACACTTACTAGCTGTGTGACCCTGGGCAAGTCACTTAACCTTGTTTGCCTTCGTTTCCTCATCTGTAAAATGCGCTGAAGAAGAAAATGGCAAACCACTCCAGTATCTTTGCCAAGGAAATCTCAAACGGGGTCACAAAGAGTTGGACACAACTCAAAAGACTGAACAACAAACAGTATTTAGAGATAACAGGATCAAAGTTTTGGAGCTGAGACCACAAACAGATATACCATCTATCCCAACCACCTTATTTTACAGATGAAGAAACTGGGGCATTAAGTGACTAACCCAAGGTCATACATTGCATTCAGTACAGAAGAGTCAGGAATCAAACCCAAATTTGTTGACTCCAAATCCAACACTTCCCACTGCACTGAGAGAAATGATTATTTCTCTCTTGCATTAATAACTAATTATTGAATCAAAACCAAGGTTTTTCCCCTTTTCTACTTCTTCATCCAGAAATCAACCAGTGTGGGAAATCAAAGAGAGTAAAAGAAATTCTAAGTTCAAATGAATGGGTGGATTCCTGCTCACTGTGTTTACCTCTGACAGGTCTGGGAAAATGTGGATTTTCCCCCTTTGGTCAGACAGGTGACAGGGAAATTGATAAGTCTCTTTGACTTGGGTGATGCAAGTGACAGTACCCCCAAGACTCTCATTATAATACTCATTTTCTATGAATTACTTTAGCCAATCAGAGCTGATTTTCCCCCTTTATCAAAAGACTTTATAAATATTGAAGGTTCGACAAGCTCTGTCTCTTTGGTTACTGAATGAGCTTGTTTTGTTGATTGCTTCCTAGATGTAGCTAATAAAACTGATTTTAATCCAGAAACTGTCTCTCAGAAATTTTTAATTGTCACAGCATCAAACTGCCTCCCAAATCAAAGTCCTATATCTGAATTCCCCTTCTGCTTCTTGCTTGCTACCGAGCTGAGGTGATACACTTCCTTGTTAAGCCTCAGTCAAGAGAAGACATTGAACCAGTGTCCTCTAAAGTCACCTCCAGATCAAAATGCTCTAACCGTGTGCGGACCAAAAGAGGTAATAGCTCTCCAATCCCTGCCCTGGTCAAAACTCCTCTGGAGTATTCTGTTCAGTTCTAAGTGTCACATTTTAAGTCACATTCTCAGTAATGTTGATTTTGGGTCACTCTCTTCCTAATAAATGATCCTTCTCATCTCCGAGGCTCATGATCCAAGTCTCACCCTCTATGCAGGAATGTACCCTAGGGCTCTATCCCTGGCCTTCTTTTGGGTCTCTAACTCTGTGATCATAATAGCCCATCACCTCTGAACTAATGATTCCCAAATCCATATAAACAGTGTCTCTGTCTCTCTGTCCCTCTCCCTCCTCTTTTTCCCTCCTTCCCTCTCCTGAATTCCATCCAGTTCCACCTCTCCATTTACTGGATATTTTCACCTGGATATCAAATAGTCATCTCAAACCCATGTTCAAAACAATTCATTCCCATAAACCTACCCCACCTCCTCACTTCTGTTTCTATTAATGGGCACCAGGCTTCCAGTCAGACACTTTCAAAACCTGGGTGTCAGTCTTCCCTTACTCCCAATCAACTGAGGAGTTAGGAATGTGGTATAGACTAGAAAGAGTACTGGCTGTGGAGTCAGAAGGCTTGCTTGGCTTCATGTCCTTGTGAGACTTATCATCCATGTGACACTGGGCAAATCATCCTCCCTAGGCTTTAGTTTCCTCATCCGTAGAATGAATCCCTTCCAGCTAATCCTAGGAACCCGCTCTATGATTCTTTAAGTGCTTTGTGCTTGGTCAATAGGAGCAGCAAAGGGCTCTCCAATCCAAAGAACAAAAAAACCAACCCCTTACTTTAAAAAAAAAAAAAACAAAAAACCGAGCACCTCTCAGCCTCAGAGCTATCCAGTTACAAATGGAGTTGCCTCTGTTAACAGCTTTTGGAAAGCCCAAACTTGCTAGAGGAGTTAGAATAGAGGGTTAGCCTTCAAGTTGTTCTTTTGCCATTTGTCACTAAGTATCTCTTCTCTGCTCTGGAACCTGTTAGGGACACCAAAGAAATGAGAACACCTGTTTAGTCAGAAACACTGTCCCCTCAATGTCTTTTCCTGAAAGACTTGATTTCTCCATCATCACCTGAAGTGCAGTTGCAACAGTTATAGGGGTGCTGTACTGGGAACAGAGTGTCACTATGGCTAGAAGGAAGGATTTAGAAAGTCTCTAGCCACCTACACCAAGCACTCCCAATTCCCAGGCTCTGGACAAGTCTAGTCTTGTATCTGACCCCAAATGACAAAATTTAGATTAATGAATTCAAACCCAAACTCATGTTACTTATTAATGCAGGAGTATAACCCCAGCCTAGATCACTTGTCCATTAAAATTACAGCAAAATTCCAACTACAGTAGAGCACCACCCATCTATTTATTTTCTTTCTCTCTACTAGAGATCCCTGGTTTTTAGGAAGGTTATTTTCTTTCTAAGATTTGTCCATTAAGTATGGTTTTTAGCCATGGCAAGTGATCCTTCCTCCACTAAAGTCCTCTTCTGAGATCCCTCATTATAGTGAAGCACATGCTCTGGTAGATCCTACCAAATTAAAGACTGAATATGGGCCCAGCAGGAAACCATATGCCTTATCATTCAAGGACTAGCCTAGCTACATTTGCAAATGTTCAACTCTAGAAGGTTGGCCACTAAGAAATTAGTACTTTTGCCATAACAACTCAGTTCTAAAAGGCCACTCTATCTACTATGCCATACTGCCTCTCCAGTAAGCCCCACCAAAGAAATCATAGACCTTTGACAGTAAACTGGGTATGGATTAAAAGCGCAATGGAAAAAGCATTAGACTGGCAGTCAAGAAGCTTCCATTTTAATGTGCTAACTCAGTTTCCCTAACGATAAAACGAGAGTTAGACAGTATTTTAACATTTTTATTAATGCTTTGGATAATGTATAGCTAGTACACAAATCATATTTACTGACAACACAAGGTTGGGAGAGATAACTAACAGACTGGTTGACTGTTATCAGGATCCAAAAAGATCTTGACAAGCTAAAGCATTTGTCCAATCTAAGATTTACTTGAACTCAACAGAGATAAATGCAAAGTCTTACACTTGAGTTCAAGATCAACTCTACAGTATAAAATAGAGGAAACATGATTAGAAAGTAGTGTGTCTGAAAAAGATCAAGGGATTTTAGTCTATCAACCAACAAACATTTATTAACAACTTAATAAATGCCACACACTACCCTAAGCCCTAGGGATACAAGGAAATATGAGAACAGTTTTTGCCTTCAAGGAGTTCACATCTAACAGAGGAGACAATATACATACACATATACACATAAACACAATATGCATATACACCTATACAATATGCATGTGTGTACATATATGTAGTGTATGTATAGCTATATCTCAGTACATATAAGACAAATACAGAGCAGATGTAAGATAACCTTAGAGGAAGATGCACTAGTGGAGTGGAGAGTGGAGGGAGACAGGAAAAAACTCCTGCAGGGGGCAGAATTTAAGCAAAGCATTCAAGGAATTCAGTGACTCTAGTATGCTGGGGAGGAAGGAGAACATTCCAAACATGAAGGATGGCAAGTACAAAGGCACAGAGATGAGAAATGGAGTGTCACAGTCCAGCAATATCAAGTAGGACAGTAGAGCTGGATCAACAGTTCACAGAAGGGAGGAATGTATTAGAAGACTAAAAACCTAAGAAGAGGCTGTTAATTGCTTATTAGGCCAGCAAAAGACTCAATATTTGGTCCTAGAGTAATAGGGAGCCACTGGAGTATACTGAGCGGGGCGGGGGGTGGGGGGGGAGGTAAACACAGTCAGACTTATGCTTTAGGAAAACCATTTTGGCAGATGAGTGAAGGATGGATTAGAGTGAAAAGGACACTTAGAGCAGAGAATCCAATTAGAAGGCACTTATTCACAGGCAAAAGGTGATAAGGAGTTGAACTAGGGTAGTGAATTTGTGATTACAATGAAGGGGACACATACAAGAGATGTGAATGAAGACAGAAATGACAAGACTTAGCAAGTGATTGGCTATGTGAAGTGAGTGTGAAATTGAGAATGACACCAAGGTACTTAACAGTAATAGGGACATTCAGAAAAAGGAAAAGTGGAGGAGGGAACAGAAGTTAATGAGTTTTGTCCTGGACATGTTGAGTTGAGAGCCTAACAGTTATAAATGTCCAACAGACAAGTTGTGATGCAGGGCTGGAGCTCAGGAGAGAGACTAGGGATGTATATACAGATACTGGAATCATCTGCAATGACATGATAATTGAGCTGATGGAAGCTGAAATCACCAAGTAAAAGAGTATAAAGAGAAAAAAGAAAAAGGCCTAGGACAGAGCCTTAGGGGACACTTACATTCAGTAGGAGTGATATGAGCAAAGGAGACTAAGAACAGACAGGAATAACTGGTCAGCCATCATAAAGAGTAATGCATTTAGTTCTGGATGCCACAATTTACAAAAGATATTGACAAGCTGGAGAGGATCCAGAGAAACTCAGCCAGCATGGTCAAGGGCTCTAAGGCCATGTTGTATAAGGAATGGTTGAAGGACTTGGGGATGGTTGGCCTGGAGGAAAAAAAAAAGACTCAAAAAGGTCTTCACCTGCTTTTAAGTATCTATAAGGCTATCATGTAGAATACAGATTAAATCTGCTTTATTTGACCTGAGAAGGCAGGACCTGGAGCCATAGATAGAAGATGCAAAGAAACAGATTTAATTTTGAACTTGGGAAGAACTTCTTAAAAATTAGAGCTATCTTTAAGTGGAAAGAGATGTCTCATGAGGTAATGGATTGCCCCGCATCAGAGGGCTTCAATTAGAGTCTGAATGAAGAGTTATGACACATGTTACAGTGGAGATTCTTTTACAGATATGGGTTAGGGTAAATGGCTACTGAGACCCACTAGGAGACTCTGCAATTCTCCCTGTGAGTCAATGATCTCTAAATCTCTGCTTGATGGTGTTCAATAAATTCAAAGACTCAAATTCCTAAGACAAAGTCTGTATCTGAGGGAAAAAAAAACTTCCAGAAAACTATATAATGCAGTTTGGTAGAAATTAGGTTTTGACCAGTAATTCACACCATGTGCCACAATTAACTACAAATGGGTCCATGACTTAGATATAAAAGGTCACATCACAAAGGAACAAGAAAGAAAATGCCTTTTGTAATTATAGATAGGTGAAGAGTTCATGACCAAGTATGGGATTGAGAGTGTCACAGAAGAGCAGAAGGACAACTTTGATTACATAAAATTTAAAAGGTTTTTTTTTTGGTTTTATTTTTTGCCAGGGGTTAATTTGCCAGTGGGGTTAAGTGACTTGCTCAAGGTCACACAGCCAGTACATGTGTCAAGTGTCTGAGGCTGCATTTGAACTCAGGTCCTCCTGACTCCAGAGCCAGTGCTTTACTCACTGCGCCACCTAGCTGCCCTAAGAGGTTTTAAAAACTAACATAGCTAAAATCAGAAGAGAAGCAGGAAGGTGGGAAAAATATTTGCTACAAGTTCTTTGACCAAGATCTAATATCCAAAATATAAGGAACTAATACAAATTTGAGTTTGAGATGTCTACTGGACATCCATCCAGTTCAAGATCATCTATTACAAGGGATCTTAACCTGGCATCCATGATCTTATTTTTTCAATGTTTTGATAAATGTATTTCAATATAATTGGTTTCTTTCATAACCCTAGGCACTTTACAGTACACATTTAAAACCACTGTGCCGAAAAGGGATCCACTGACTTCAGATTACAAAAAGGGTGCAAACACAAAAAAAAGTTAAGAACCTCTTAATCTAGTCCAATCCCCACCCTATTCCCCAATGAACAAATTCATTTCAAAGTAAGGTAGTAACTTTCCCAAGGTCACACAGAGAGTAAAATAGCAGTAAGTAAAACCCAGGTCTTCTTACTCCAAATCCAGTGTTCATACCACAATGAAGATTTTCAGAGGCCCATTTTATCAAACTGTACAACTGATGTTGGCTTTAGTTTTCCCCCTCTCATCTTCCAATTGGTGCTGAGTTAAATTGTTTTAAAAAGTCAATACTTGGCACAAGTCTAGTCTTACAGTGACAACTATTCAAATGACCTAAGGTCCAAAATAATAAGAAACTATCCATCAGAAAATATATAGTAGGACCTCTACTGGCAGCACTATTATTAATGTACATCTTGGTAGAACTTTCAAGTTTATAAAGAATTTTTCTCACAGCTCTATGAGATTATCCTCATTTCGCAGAAGAATAAATTAAGGTTCAGAGAGGTGAAGTGACTTGCCCATGGTCACATAACTATTAATTAACATGATCATACTATCCCTTCAAGCTACTCTACTCTAGTTCTCCTTCCTTTCACAATCACTCAGAAAGTTGTCTATAAATACTGCCTCCATTTTTTCACCTCAAACTCATTTTTCAACTCTTTGCAATTTGGCTTCTCAATATTAGCTGAAATGGCTCTCTCCAAGGTTACCAAGCATCTATTAATTGCTAATCCCAATGACTTTTTTTCAGTCCTTATCCTTCTAGACCTCTTTGCAGCTTTTGATAGTGTTAGCCACCTACTCCTCCTAAACACTCTTCAGGTTCTCCTTCTGGCCACTCCTTAATCTCCTTCCTTTGCTAGATTATCATCTTTGTCCCACCCCTTTATGTCTGGGTGTACCCCAACAAACTTTCTTATCTCATTAGTTTCATGGATTCAACTATCACCTCCAGGCAGACAATTCCCAGAGCTTTATACCCAATTTTACTCTTTTTCCTGAACTCTAGTCCCACATTGACAACTATCTATTGGAGATCTTCAATTGGCTATTCTATTGGCATCTCAAATAAATGAATGCATGAAAAAATATTTATTAAGCACTTATTATGCGCTATACAAACAGAAAAACAAGGCAATTCCTGCTCTCAGTTCACCTTATAGCAGATGGAGACAACACATTTAGGCTTTAGCTACAAATCAAATGGAAAGGTCCAACAGTCTAACAGTAACAAAGGAGTTGATAAGGCTTGACTTTAATGCCATTTCCATTGATAAACAGTGCCAATCTCTGATGCTAAATCATTTCAAAGTGCCTTCTGTGGCTAGAATATTCTTTTGTTTAGTAGCTGTGGCAGTTAACAGAACTCAACTCCACAAGAATTGTTCCTCAAGATAATGGTTGTGGCAGTATGGCTGCTATTCCCAAGGTTCTTGGGCTTACCTGTCCATCAATGATACTTGCTTAGTGGTTAAGATTTGTGGACACAGGGATGGCAGGTCCCTGTTCCACTAGGGTTGCTCCCCTTCATGATGGCTGTGGGAGGCCCTACAATTTCCATGGTTCTTGAGCTCTGACTCCTGGTCTTTCTCCAGAAGTCCAAGGGGAGGTGGTGGTCAAAGTGGCGGTTGTGGTGGCTTGATATCTCAAACTTAACATGACCAAAGCAATTCATTATTTTTCCCCAACAAAGCATTCTCCTCTTCCTAACTTCCCTATTTCTACTGAGGGCACCACCATCTTTCCAGTCACCTAGGTTCACAATTTTGGCATGATCCTCTACTCTTCACTCTCCTTCATCCTTCGCATCTAAACAACTGCCAAATTTTATTCATTCTACTTCCACACAATATAGCTCTCATCCATCCCCTTTCTCTATACTCACACAGCCATCACCCTAGTTGAAACTCTCATCAGCTCCTACCTAAACTACTACCATATCCTCCAGTCTCTCCTCTCTCCAAACCATCCATACAAAGCTGCCAAATTGATATTCCTAAAGTATAGGTCTGACCATGTCACTACCCTGCTCAAGAAGCTCCTATAGGTCCTTCCTCCTACTTTTAGGATAAAATGTCATCTTGACTTCAAGGCCAGTACTCTAAGCTATTAGGCAAAACGTACGCTTGCCAAAGAGACTATTTTATGGAGAACTCACACAGGACAAGCATTCACACGGTGGTCAGAAGAAGAGATACAAGGACACTCTCAAGGTCTCTCTGAAGAACTTTGGAATTGATTGTGTGACATGGGAGACACTGGCACAGGACTGCTCAGCATGGCATGCCCACATTAGAGAAGGTGCCATGCTCAATGAGCAAAGCAGAACTGAAGCAGCTCAAAAAAAATGTAAGATGCACAAATTCAGAGAATCCACCCCAAATGTTCACATGGACTATTTGTGCCCAACCTGTGGTAGAACATTCCGAGCTCATATTGGTCTGATCAGCCACAGTTG
This sequence comes from Trichosurus vulpecula, assembly GCF_011100635.1. NCBI lineage: Eukaryota > Metazoa > Chordata > Mammalia > Diprotodontia > Phalangeridae > Trichosurus > Trichosurus vulpecula. Next base: position 74,235,407 of record NC_050573.1, read on the forward strand.
GACACATTGAATCTTGACTCTAGCACAGTGATGTCATTTTGGTCCTCTTCGAGAATGAAGGACAACAGGATAAAATAAAAATTCCTTTGTTTGGCCTTTAAAACTTCACAACCTGACTTTGGTATACCTTTCCTCCTTCACCTACAGTGCATTTTAACCAAACTGGCCTGCTTGCTCTTCATCATCTACATCATTTCATCTCTTGTCTCCACGTCTCATACCTAAAAGGTATGCCCTGCCCTCCTCACCCCATTCTGTATGTATTTTGTACTTGATGCCCTGTGAGCATGTTGTTTCCCTCCAACAGAGGCAAGGACAGGGACATTGGTGTCTTTGCATTTCCAATGCCTAGTATAGTGCCCAGCACGATGGTAAAGCATTTAATAAATGAATGGTAAATGAAATGTCAAAGTTAAGATTTGTACCCAGGTATTTTAACTCCAAGTTCAGTCTCTTTTCAACTGCCATATGGCTTCTTCCTTTAGCAAAATAAACTTCCTAATCAGGACTGAAAGGACCCCTACACCCCTTGTCCAGTACCCCACTAATTATTAATAGTGCAACCTTAGATGCCTCCTTCTCCAGCTCCAGGCTACTGTGGCTAGTTAGTTCTTTAATCACTTAAGAAAAACAGGCTCAGCATCAAGGTGAATTACTTGAAATCCACAAATGATCCGTTTAAAACCTAAAAGCTTGAGGAGAGAAGGGATGCCGGGGAGAGTCTGGCTAAGGTGGCTTTCCAAGCACTGTCAACTCCACCCACCCCGTGCCCCTTTCCTTTTAGTCACTGGAAGCTGACTCAAAGTTTGCAAAACAAAAGTCATATAAAACCATCTAAATGTCCTTAGATGCTGGCAAAATTGAAGGACTGAGAAGCATCAATTGCCAGTCTTACACGAACCAAGTTGCCAATCTGAGAAACTTCGAAGGTAGATTCAATTATATTAATGAAATAACTGAGGGAAAAATAGGTTTATACTTAATTATCCACGTACCAAATTTCCACTGCCTTAAAGTAGTAGAGGCAGGGAAAAGCTGAATTTCATTCACAAATCAAGGTTTAATCAAGCAAAACTGAGTGTAAAGCCCCAATTGATGATGACAGTAATCACCCATGGCATCTCAAAAAGTCCTCTGAAAAGTACTTTAACATATATCACCTCACTTGATTATCGTAACAACCTTATGAAATAAACTAGTCTGGCATTATTATCCCTATTTTACAGATGAGATAACTAAAATAGACAGAAATCCATAGAATCAAAGTTGAAAGACATCCAACCTAGACCTATGCAGGAAATGACCTTTATAAAAATAACCAACAAGCAGTGCACAACTGGACAGCTCTAATTGTTAGGGGAAATAGGCCTTTCTGCAAGTAAGCTAAAAGCTGAATTCCAGACTTGCCCTCTGAGGCCAAGCAGAGAACAAGTCCATAGGACAATCTTGAAGACATCAGTCATGTCTTCCGTAAGTCTTCTCCTTTCCAGACTAAATATTGCCAGTTTTTCAACCCACACTACAAGGCATAATTCCAATTCTCCCTCTCTCTCTCATCTTGGTCACCTTCCTCTGTACAAACTTCAGTTTGTCAGTGTCATCCCTAAAATGCAGCACCCAGAAGTGACAACAGTCTAGATTAAAGAAGAGAAAACAGAATTATCACTGTCTTTGTTCTAGGGCAGTATATTGCCCTGACTTCCTAACACAGAGCCACAGGATCATAGCCATATGAGTTAGAAATGACCTTAAAGGTCATCAAATCCATCAACCTTTTCTACACATTCCACTACAATTAAAAGACATGCTTTCAATTGTCTAATTTATCCAGCACTATTCCAGGCAAAGTGTTCCATTTACGTGAGCAAACTGCTTTGAGGAGTCACTTACTGGCTAAAGACTTTACTCTAACATAGAACCTGCTACTGTTCCTGCTACTGTACTCCAAACATACTCACATGGCAACCTATTTCCCTACTATAAGAAGTCTGAGAATTAGAATAACTTCAATGGGAAATTTTCAGCTGTCTGTGTCAGTACCAACAAGAAGGTGTTAAGTGCAAGTCTGAGTTTAATAAGGGGGGTTGGACTAGATAACCTCTAAGGTCCTTTCCAGTTTTAGCATTCTATGACAATGATCTGACAAAGGCCTCCCTGAAGTAACCAACTTCTGTGCTAAAAGTACAGGCTGTGACATAATCTGCTGGAGTTGAAATTCCATCCCTGAAAACATACCATACTCAAGTATCAAATACTTTCTTCTATCTCTGATGTTTTGATAGGAGTTGAAAATATTTACTGAGAAGAGCTGCTGAGTTTGCTGGTGCAGCAAGTCTGGAGATTGCAATATTAATATCCCAGCATATATCTCCTTACAGAGTTGGTGACAGGTGCAGAATGTTCCTGCAGTGTCTGTTCTGAGCAGTACCTTCACTTCCACCAGCTCCCCTGAGCTGCTTGCAGGACATATCCTTCCCAACTCTAGGGCTGTCCCTAGATCAGAACCCACAACCTTCCCAACCCCAAGGAGGCCTGTGGCACACACCACACACACTGTTCATAGAACAGTGAGCTTTTTAGAAATGAGAGGGCTTTAGAGGCTGTATGAGCCAAATCCTTCATTATGAGAGGACTTTTAAGGCCCAAAGAGCTGAAGGGACTTGCTCCATGGCTGCTTCACAAAGCAGCAGACCCTAATCACTCCTTCTTCTTGGCCCAACAATATAAACCTCTACAATTTGCTATCTGCCCCAAAGGGGCCTGCACTGTGTGAGTTGGACATGTTACCTGCCCTCCTTGGACCTGTTTCCTCCTAAGCTAAACGTCCTCCTTCTGGCTTCTAACAGTGGAACTCCAAGTGCCTACCTCCAGGAAGAGGCTGAGAGGCTGAACCTGTAGCTTCAAGACTAACAATCTTTACACAGAAAGAAAGATTCCTTCTTAATGGCAGAGAAGTGCAATTCCTCAAACAGACAGCTGCATACATCAGGCAGACCACTGTATTGGATAGCTTTACAGGGGTGGGGGAAGAGTTCAGGAGAGAAATCAGAAATGATTTATATAAGAACAAAAAGCAACTTTCACTTTAAAAAAAAAGGAAAATAAAAAGGGACTAAGAGTAAAATTCTGGTTGAATCTGTTTCCTCCCAACAAGAGCCCCCTCCCGCCCCCAGCCCCATTAAATGGACAACAATGCCCTTACAATTTAGTCAGAATCAGAGGGTGGAAGATGTGAAATGTGTGGAAACCCAAAATATTATGATACCTTTTCCACTTTAGTTGCTAAGAGCCTATGTGTTCAGCCATTCCAATCATGTCCAGATCTTTATGAACGCATTTGGGATTTTCTTGGCAAAGATTCTGGGGTGGTTTACCATTTCCTTCTCCAACTTATTTTACAGAGGAAGAACTGGGACAAACAGGATCAAGTGACTTACCCAGGGTCACACAGCTAGTAAGTGTCAGAGGCCACATTTTAACTGACACCAGACCTGACACACTGTCTACTGCACCACCTAGCTATCTATTGCTGTGAAAAGTAGCAGGGAATGGAGATCCATACTTTGGACTAGAGAAAGCCAAGAGGGGCTGAGCTTCTCAAAATTGTTTAGAGATGATCATGGGCTCACTGATAAGATGTAGCAAGCTGTTTATCCAGTTACTAGTAAGTTTTATTCTCCATCTGTAGAGGGGAAAATTAATTTTTTAAAGCCAAATTCTTTCAGTGTGAGAAACTTCAAAAATTTCACTCTATATTTTTTATCCTAAGGTGACTCTAAACCCAGCTCTAGCTTGCAGGAAGCTCACTCTACACACAAAGATCAAAGCATGTTCCAATCTAGTCCACATTTTTTATTATGCAATAATAACCAAAAGTAGGAGATGGGGGGGAGGTAATTCAGGTATTGTTAGCCCCCATTTTAGAAATAGGATACCGAGGCACACAGGGTCACATAGCTACGGTCAAAATTGGCAACATGAATACAGGCTCTCCTGACTCCAAATAAAGCAGTTTTTCCACCACACAAGACTGACTTTCTAACATTTGATTTAAGGCACTGAACAATTAATGACGCTTCTTTGGCCCAAGTAATAGTCTGCATTTAGGGTTGAACTTGTGCCCATACTAGTTTTTACTTTAGCCATCATAAACAGCATGATATAATGGAAAGCACACTGGGAAATGGGTTCTAGTTCTGGCACTCCTAATAACTAGTCACAGGACCCTGGGCAAGCCATCTCTGGGCCCCAGTTTCTTCATATATAAAATGAAGAGGCTGACCTAAATCATCACTTCCCAGACTGTAATCAGACATTAACCACTACTGCCAAAGGCAATCCATATTATTTTTCAACCTCTCTATTAGAGAGGGAGACCTCTCAGAAAAGGTCTCCCTGTCTCTGCTAGTTCTGCCCTCTGTAAACCAATCATAACAAGTCCAATCACTTTTCCACACAACAGCCCTCCAAAACTTGAATAAAGAATATCCTAGCTAAATCTTCTCTCCTCTTCTCCAGGATAAACAGCCCTAATACCTTCAAAAGATTCTCTTAGAACCTGGACTCCAATCACCTCATGGCATTACATTAACCCTACAATGAGCTGTCGAGAGTAATACTTTCATAGAAACTGTCGTTCCTTCGACAAGCATTTATTAAGTTCCTGCTCTGGGTTGGGTAAAAAAAAAATTTATTTTTGAAGCAATTTTTCTGTATGAAAGTAGGCTTACTTTCTCCTACTCTGCTCCAAAATGTCTTCAATCTTCGCTTTATTACAGGGATAAAGGCATCTAGACAAAATGAAGGATTAGAAGTCAGAGCACCTGGGTGCTCTTCAAAGTTCAACTTCTTACTAGTTGTGTGACCTTAGGAAATAACTTAACCTCTTGGGCCTGCAGTTTTTTCAACTGTAAAATAAGGGGGGGGGGCTTCTAAGATTCCATCCAACTTGAACAGCTATGAGTGGCTTTAAAAGCTCCATGTCCTCTCTGCTACGATTCTTTGGATTTATGAATTCCATCAGGAGCTGACCCCAATCGTTCCACAGGCAAATCTGTCTGGGAAAGCCTAGTTCTACCCGGTTCTGGAGTTGCCAACTTGAGGGGCTGGTGACTAACAGGCTCCTCTATAAACTACAGAACCTAACAGTGCTATCCTCTCTCAGCAGGCAAGAACACAATCACAGATGTTGATGAATTCAACAAATGATAATACATTTTCCCCCCAGATCCTGTCAAGGTTCAGTCATTCTGAACAATGGATACAAAGCAACCTCTTTCTTAAACGGAACCAAGTGATATCTCATTGTTAGAAGGCAGAAATGGGAGTACTTGCAGGTGAGTGCAATATCTTCTGTGTGATATACTCTGTGTAGGGGGAACTATTTAAATTTCAATGGTATTAAATACAACAAAACCCAAAAGCAACCTAATTAACTTTAGCATGTATGATGAATTCTACATGTCAAATCAAACTGTACTTTTTTTTAACAAATGTTAAAACAACAAGGGCAAGGAAAAGGAGGAGACTATTTTAGGAAGACATAACAATCATAAATTTAAGTGAACTTTGCTATCTGATCCAACTTTCCTTAATCTTGTTGTTCAGTTATTTCAGTTGTGTCCAACTCTTTGTGACCTCATTTGGGGTTTTCTCAGCAGAGATACTGGAGTGGTTTGCCATTTCCTTCTCCAGCTCATTTTATAGATGAAAAAACTGAGAGAAACAGAGTTAAGTAACTTGTCCAAGGGTCACACAGCCTAACAAGTGTCTACTTGAACTCAGGTCTTCCTGACTCCTGGTGCTCTGTTTATTCACTCTACCACCTGGCTGCCCTTAATGTTATCAATGAAGAAAAAATGGTTAAGGTCCTATAGGAGGAATTCTCACAAAACTCTTTTAAAAGGGAAAGGAGAGCAGACATTACATCTCCCAAAAAATAAAAGCAAAGCATAGTGGATACAATACTGGACTTGGAGTCAGAAAGACTCACATTTAAATCCTGCCTCAGGCTTACCAATTACTTAACAACTTAACCTCTCTCAGGCTCAGTTTTTTCACCTGTAAAATGAAACTGGATTAAATTGGATGACCTCTAAAGTCTCTTCCAACTCTAAATCTATGATTCTATGATCCATTAGATTGACATGATGACAGATTAGAAGTCCTAGTCTGAGGAATCAAGAGACAGTGTGTGCAGTTCATAAAAGAAACCTGGAAAATTTGAGTTCAGTTCTGCTACTTACTACCTGTGTGAACTTGGGCCTCTGTTTCCCATAAAATGAGGGAACTAGTTTAGATGATCTCTAAGGTTCCTTCGTGCTTTAAAACCCATAACCATATGAACTGGGAAAGGTCCAAATCCTGATGGCTTCACTTGTAGTAACTTCAGCCTGATAAGACCCAAGTTCTAGAATGGATCCAAGACAAACTACTTCCCACTACGGGCCTTATTTTAATAAATTTTGAAATGGGCAGATTGGCCTGGCTGGCATCCTGAGATTTTAAGATCACCAGGAAGGGTTTATCAACTGTACTGATCAGCCCCAACGAGTCTGGAGACGCCGTTGGCAGGGCTTGCTATCCCCTTCCCCCTAAGAAGTTTATTGCAAAGTGCACAGGACACAGCTCAGGAGTAGGGGTAAAGAAAGGGTGTGCAAAGGTCAAACAGGTGAAAGTTGACAAGGTACGAGGTGCAGCTAGGTTGGTGCAAGTTCCCCTCCCTCCCACCCACTCCCCACCAGGCCTTGGAGATTGCTACCTCCTAACCAGGAATAAGATCAATCAACATGCATTGATCACCTCGGTGCCTGAGATGAGCCAGAGAAGCAACGGGACCAGGGAAAATGGGTTCAGGACACCCAGACCTAAACCCCAGGCTCGTCGCTCATCAGCAGTGCGACCTGGGCCCAGTCATTTCCCTTCTCTGGGCCTCGGCTTTTCCTTCTTTACAAGGAGAGACCCTTCCAGCTCGGAGAACTACAACCGGCTTCTTGCACCCCCAGAGCCACCAAACACCCTGCGCAAGGACCCTCCACCCCCGGCGCCCCCCAGGCTCGATCTCCAGGTCAGAAATGCCGCCCCCCCCCCCAACATGAGCGCTAAGACCCAGAGGTGGCCGGAGGCCGTTCGTGCTCCAACTGCGCCTGCGCCTCTCAGCTTCAGGGCATGGAGCTGTTTGGGGTTCGGGGTCACGGGCCTATTTAAGGTTTGTGCCGAGTGCTGGTTTTTGGTTGGGGTTTTTTGTGTAGTGGGGGTCTTCTCTTCGATCCTGAGGCGAGTCCCCGTAGCGCTTGCGGCGCCCCTCCCCGTTTCCTTGCCCTTCCTTCCCCCTCCCCAGCCACCCCCAGCCAGATGGGTCTGTTTCTCCTTACCTCATAGTGCTTCATGGCTCCCTCTCACCCACAGGCCGCTGCCGCTTCCCAGCTCGTGACAACCTCTGCCTAGAGCCTCACTCCCCGGCTCACGCCCGGCCTAGGCGACCAACGACGCCCGCCCACCAGCCCCCTGCCCCTCCCCCTCCCTCCTCGTGCGCGCGCCCCGCCGGCCAATCAGCGCCGAGTGGGAAGAGACATGGGAGCGGGGAGGAGGGAAGCTCTCGCACCTTTGACCTAGCCCCACGGCGAGAGGCTTCCCAGGACCCCAGCGGGCTACCTCCTCGCGCCACCCGGCGGACCAATGAGCTTGTGGAACCGGCGGCCGCCGAGGGGTGGTGGGACCAGCGAAGGGAGAGCAGCCCTCGCAGCCAATCAGGAGAGGGAGCAGACTCTCCCCTTGCCTCACCCCCACGCTTCCCTATGGAAACCGGAGGTAGCGACGGTTATTGGGGGCGGGGAAAGGAGCGGTTGAGTGACAGGAGGGTGGGACGAGCCTCAGCAGGAGCAAATATGGCGGGTAGGGGGAGCCGGGTGCGGGAATGAGCCGGGTGGACATCTCCAGAGTTCCGGACCCCGGACGCGGGGATGTTCTTCTGACGCAGAGACCTGCCCCAGGAGGATAGGACCGGGCCGGCCTGGCGGGCTGAAGGGACTCGGAGGAGTGTGGCGGCTACTAGACCGCAGGGGGGCGGGGTCTGGTGGTGAAGGCATCCCTTGAGGCCTCCCCATCTTTACAGGCTGGGGGGGGGGAGGGGCGCGGGAAGGGGAAGCTGCGTAGCCCTTGTCTCCCACAGGGAATCTTACACATACGTATATAATATGTAATTTGTTGGTCAATCTTGTCCGACCCTGTCTGACTCAATTTGGGCTTTTCTTGGCAGTGACGCTGGAGTGGTTTGCCATTTCCTTCTCCAGCTCATTTTACAGATGAGGAAACTGAGGCAAACAGGGTTAAGTGACTTGCCCAGGGTCACACAGTTAGCAGTTAGCAAGTGCCTGAGGTCACATTTGAACTCAGGACCAGGACTCTTCCTGACTCCAGACCTGATAGTCCATCCACTAAGCCACCTAGCTATCCCTACATATGTATGTATGTATATATACACACGCACACATACATGCATATGCATTTTTAAAATGTATCCATCTGCCTGCCTACCAGTATTCCCTAGTATAACTGGAAGCCCCCTGAGGCCAAGATGAGGAAATTTGTTTTAAGAGATGATTGTTGCATGGGATTGAATGAAACCTAGCATCCCTCTTACCTGGACAGCCCTGCCTTGGGCCATAATAGCAAGAACTGGCCACAACTAGAAAACGATCCAGCAAGCCTCCCCGTGGCAGTTTTTAAGCCATAGGAGACAGGACACTGAACTTGAAGTCAAAAGACTTGGGTTCCAGCCTGCCAAGAATCTTGAACACATCACTTTTTCTAAACCTCAAGCTTTCTTATCTCATTTTGGAGGAGAGGCTGAAATCAAATCTTTAAGGTCTGTTCCAAGTGCTAAATCCTAGGAACCCACTGTACACTGGGTTCTCACCCTTTCAGTTCCCAAAGGTCAGTAGGAAATGGCTAACTTCTTCAGAGAAGGGAGTCCCCTCTCTTGGCATGGGGTATTCTGACAAGGTCTAGTGCAAAAAAAAAATTAAATTGGAGTCATGAGACTTGGATTCAAATCCTATTTCATTTTTTAGCTGTGTGATTTTGGTCAAGCCTTCTCCATACTTCCATTTCCTCATTTGTAAAATGTCTAGATGGGATTAGATAGGTCACTAAAGTCCTTTCCAGGTCATATTGTGTGATTCTGTGACTATATAATCTGGTTTGGGCCTTAGAGAGCTGAGGTTGGCATCAGTTTCCTCCTAGGTTTAATCAGGTGGGCTCTCACCCAAGGAATGTTGAGAGGATCACCCTTTTTCACCATTTTCATTCTTTGTTCTCTCCCCCAACAACAGTTGTCCAGCTACCAATCAGCATTGAGCTGCTTACCTTCTGGTAGCTGGGTCAGACTGTTGCATCCAACCAGAAGCCTCTGCAACCTGGACTGAAGCCAAAGGCAGACACTGGCTTCAGCAAAGGTAACCCACTGATTTACATGGAAATGGAAAAGGCTTCAGGCACATTCCAGGTCAATGAGTCATCCAGGTCTAGTTTGAAAACTGTGATTTTCCATTACCATTTAGTTTTTTCTTTTGGGAAACTACAAGCCATTTATCAATTTGTCACCCTTTTGCTTATTTGCCAGGGAAAAAGAACCAATAAGTTTTCTGGGGGTCACATCCTAGTCCCACAAAACCACTAATACCAAGTAGAAGGAGAAGCAGTGCGGTGTAGTGGGTTGAAAGCTGGCCTTGGAGCCCAGAAGAACTGAGTTCAAGATCTACCTGTGATACATACTGGATGTGGGACCCTCAGCAAGTCACTTAACCCCTTAATGCCCTAGACAGTACGACAATAAGTTGGGGAGAAGGTGCTGACCTTCCAGAGGAAAGAGGGAGTTTTCTCATCCAGGAATTCCCTGTACCAGTGAAATCACAGGCCCAGTCCCTGTCCCTGTCACGTAGAAAGCACTACGATTAAGAGTGACCAGAAGCAATGTCAATTAATTTTGCTGAGCTTCAGTTATTCTTGTGTGTCTTCCATCAATAATTCAAAAGATTTCCAATTCCAATGGTGTAAGGGTAAGGACCTGTCTTGTCAAAACATTTTATCTCTCTTTGTTTCAGAGTAGGCATTTAGTGTTTGTTGAATCAAATTTAAATCATAACCCTTCCATATCTTAATAATTGGTTTAATGAGTTGATATGGTTAAAAAAAAAAACATCAGATGCCTGACATCTCGGAACTTATGTGACAGTCATCCAACAGGGAATCTTTCCAGCTTGGTGGGACCTGTCAGAGCTTGTGCTCCCTGACAGAGACTTTGAGAACCCAGGATGACTCACTTGCATGCCAGGATGAGAGGGTGGTATAGGATTTTAGTGAAAATTTGAATCTGTAAAAGAGATATTAAGTCAGATCCGCCATTTACAGTGGAAAGAGCGCAGGATTTGGAGTAAAGAAATCTGACTCTATCCCTGATTTCATGACTTAATCATTTCACCTCTGGGAGCTTCATTTTCTTCATCTGCAGAATGGCGATAACAATATATTAGCTACATTACAGATGCATCTTAAAGAAAGAGCTATAAGTACTAATGTTTTTTAAATTTTATTGATATATTTCATTTTTGCTTCACCCATATTTCTTAACAAATCCCTCCTCCAACATTCAGAGAGCAAAAAAATTTTAAAAGAAGGGAAGAACATCTCAGCAAAAACTAATATATTGAAAAGTCTAAAAAGAAAAAAAAAGTCTAACATCATGTGTAATGTTCCATGGCCAAAGCCCCCAAATCTCTGCAAAGAAAGGCCAAGGTGCTTTCCCGTATCTCTTCTTTGAGGCTACATTTGGCCATTATAATTTCCCAGTGTTTGGTTTCACTTGTTTTGTTGTTACCATTTATGTTGTTGTAGTCAATATGTGTATGATTTTCCTGGTTCTGCATCAATTCACATGAGTCTTTCTTTCTAAGCTTCTTTATATTCATCATATTCGTCTGTCTCATAATATTCCACTATATTCCTGAACCACAATTTGTTTGGCTGTTCCCCAGTCAATGGATGGCTATTTCATTTCCAGCTCATTGCCACTACAAAATGTGATGCTATAAATATTCTGATATAAATGGAACCTTTCTTTTTGTCATTGACCTCTCTGGTCAGTGCCTAAGGGAATTGGCTCAAGGTGTGAGAGGTGGGGAGAGAAGGGGGCACAGTTAAGTGGGGCAGTAAATAGAATGCTGAGCATGGATTCAGCAATGCCTGAGTTCAGATACAGCCTCAGGCCCTGAGCAAGTCACTTAACCTTTGTTTGCCTCAGTTTCCTCATCTGTAAAATAGGGATAATAATAACAACTATTTCCCATGGTTGTTGTGAGGATCAAATGAGATAATTGTAGAGCACATATTAAGTGCTGTATACATGTGATGGTGATGCTGATGATGATGACATCATCTAGCAGCACAGTCTCTGCGTCAAAGTAACAAAAAGTAACATTTTTATTACTTTCTTTGCATAATAAACCTATTCACAACTCCACCAACAGTGCATTATACTGTGCCTGTCTTTCCACAACCCCTTCAACATTGACTTTTCCTATCTTTTCTTATCTTTACCAATTTGTTAAGTATGCTCTCTTTTAAGTGATTTGTAACATTATTTCATATGGCTATTAATGGTTTACAATTCTGCTTTTGAAAACAGTTTGTTAATATCTTTTGACCACTAATCTGCTGGGGATTTTTTTTATTTTAGACATTTTAGTTACCTATACAGGGAGTCCCAAAAATCTTGGTGCAATTTTAAGCTAAGCTGCACTAAGACTTACAGATGACCCTGTACATCTTGAATATCAGACCTTTGTCAGAGATATTTCATATAAAGTTTTTTCCCCAATCACTTTTATTCTAGTTGCAGGTAATCAGAATTATCTATTTTGTCTTTTATGATTATCTCTATGCCTCCTTAGAATTCACACACTAGCCATTACTGTGAAAGGTTTCCAGTCTGGTTCTTCTCTACCCTTTTTATGGTATGGCGTTTAACAGCCAGGTCACATATCCATTTTAAATTTATTGTGGAATATGAAATAAGATATTATAGTCTAAACCTAATTTCTTTCAGTTTCTTCCAGTTTTCCCATTAATTCCTGTTTAATAGAGAATCTTCCAGATAATTTGAGTTTATTAAACATCAGATTTTTGAGTTCAATTGTTTCTGACTCTTCCTTGTCTCATCTTCCACTGATGTATTTTTCTGCCTTTTTTTAGCCAGTACCAAGTTGTATTTTTGTGGTTAGTGCTTTATGTTATTTGAGGTCTGCTGGTAGGCAACAAACATTTGTTAAGCACTTGCTACTGTGCTAAACACTGGGGATACATAGAAAGGCAAAAGACAGTCCCCTGCTTCCAAAGAGCTCCCAGTCTAATAGGGGAGATACAGCATACAAACAATTACATACAAACACGCTATAAACAAGATGAATTGCAGATAATTAATAAAGGGACAGCGCTAGAAGTGAGATGGATTAGGACAGACTGTAGAAGATACGATTTTACCTGAAACTTGAGGGAAGACAGGAGGCAGAGATGAAGAGGGAGAGAATACCGGGCATGGGAGAACAGCCAGTAAAAATGCCCAAAGTCAGTGAATCAAAGAGTTACGTGGGAGGTGTAGGCTGTAATAAGAATGGAAGTGAGGAATAAAGGAGATGGTTGTGAAGGTCTTTGAACTCCAGATAGGATTTTATATTTGATCCTGGAGATGATAGAGGGAGCCACTGGAGTTGACTTAATAAAGAAGTGAGATGGTCAGACCTGTGCTTTGGGAAGGTAACTTTGGCAGCTAAATGGAGGGTGAACTGGAGTAGGGAGAGACTTAAGGCAGGGAGAGTGACCAGCGGGCTATTGTAATTTTCCTGGTGTATGATGATGAGAGCCTGTACAAGGATGGGGGAAATATCAGAAGGCAAAATCAACAGGCCTTTTAAATATTTGGATATGGGAGGAGAGAGAAAGAGTGAGAAGTTGAGTATGATACCTAGGTTGTGAGCTATGTGGCTGGAAGGATGCTGGTACTCTTAACAATAATAGAAAAGTTAGGAAAGGGTGATATTTAGAGGGAAAGATAATAAATTTTATTTTGTACATGTTGAGTTTAAGATGTCTATGGAACTTCTAGTTAAAGATGTCCAATAGGCTGTCAGAGATGCAAGACTAGAGGTCATAATAGAGGTTAGGGCTGGATAAGTAGATTTGAGAATCATTAGCATAGAGATGTAACTGAATCCATGGGAGCTGATCAGATCACCAAGTGAAATAGTATATAGAGAGAAGGTGGTCCAGGACAGAACCACATAGGACACCTGTAATTAGTGGGAATGATGTGGATAAAGATCCAGCAAAGGAAACTGAGAAGGATCAGTCAGATGGGGGAGCCAAGAACCAGGAGAGAGGAGTATGATGAAAGCCTAGAGAAAAGAGAGAGTATCAAGGAGAAGAGATGCTCACAGTGTTGAAAGCTACAGAGAGGTCAAGGAGAAGGAGGATTGAAAAAAGGCCATAAGATTTGTCAATTAAGAGATTATTAGTAACTTTTGGAGAGAGCAGTTTGAGTTCCCCCCCCCTCATTCCTACTTTCTTCATTGTTTCACTTAATATTCTAGATCTTTTGTCCATCAGTCAAAAAGCAATTATTAAGGGTTATAGTTACTATATACCAGGCATTATGCTAATTGTTTCAGATACAAAAAAGGCAAAACAATCATTACCCTCTAGGAGCTCACATTCTGTGGGAGAAACAACATGAAAATAATTAGGTACATAAAAATACATGCAGAGGAGATTGAAGATAACCCTAGAGGAGAAGGCAGTAGCAGCTTGTGAGTTTCCTGGTGCTTGAGCTGAGTCTCAGGGATTCTAAGAGGAGGTTAGGAGGGGGAACAACAAATGGGAGATAGAGTATTTTATGCTAGAAAGAGAAAGGAGAAAGGAGACCAGTATGCCTATGTGTTAGAGTGTGTGAAAAGAGAAGTAAAATATAAGAAGACTGGAAAGATAGAAAGGAGCCAAGTTATAAAGCACTCTAACTGCTAATGTTTGATCCCAGAGGTAATAAGGAGCCACTGGAGTATATCAGATAGCGGGATAATGTGGTCAGACTTTAGGAAAGCCAATTTGGCAGCTGAGTAGAGCATGGATTGGAGTAGGAAAAGACTTGAGGCAGAGTTTTATCCCAGTAAGAGGTGATGAGGGTCCAAACTATGGTGGTGGCTGTGTGAAACATATGAGAAAGGTTTTGAATGGAGAAACGACAGGATTTCACAACAAATCGAACATGTAGAGTGAGTAAGAGTGAGGAGTTAAGGATAAGCCTGAGTTTTGAGCCTGAGTGACTAAGAAAATGGTTGTGCCTAAAATATTAGTAGGGGAGTTTGAAGGAAAAGAATATATATTATATATGTATGTATATATGTACATACATACATACATATATAATATACATGCTGAGTTTGAAATAACTGTGAGATATCCATTTCAAAGATATCCAGAAGACTTGGACTCAGTTGAGATTACAGTTGTGCCTCTAATAGCTGCTGTCACTGTATAGATGATATCATCCTCTGAAAGATGGATTTTGTTCTGACTTTGTCTTGCTCCATAAAGAACTCTCTTAGTAGTTTGGTGTGGCGCTAAATGTATGAAGTAATAGAAACAGTGTCATCAGTTTTATTGTATTAGTGTGGATTTTGCATGAATGAATGAGAGCTGTCATTGATGGGGTGCTTGTGCTTGGACCCTAATTCTAACATCACATTTCCCCTTAGCCTGTGCTTGGGTGCCTATGCCTGAACTCCAGTTCTAAAGTCACATCTCTCTCTAGCTTCAAAGCATTGCCCTAGCAGTCTCTCTCTCTAGCTAAAGGGCAGCGTGCCCCAAAATTATCTCTGCTTCTTCCTCAGTAAGCAGCTATGCCCAATTATAGATTGATTCCAGATGATACACTGAGTCTAACACACATCCTAGACATAGTCAAATGTATACTCCCTTACATTAATCTTGACTAACAAGACACGTGATGGAATCCACCTGGATATTATTCCCAGTCAGCCATGAACTTTTGGTGACTTAGTGACATTTCACAGCAAAAACCACACCTACAGGTAGCCCCCACCTTGGGCTATTTCCCAGTGAACTCTGGGTAAGATACCCGAGCAGTAGATACAAAAAGTGCATGTTGCTTTAAGAACTGACCAACCCTTAATCACGCCTTGACCACTCCCTAATCCCACCCCAAAACACCTAATTGACAGATTTCATCCCTAAATCTTGAACTTAAACTTTCCCTGTAGTCCTTTATGTTTGCAGGTTCCCTAAGAACTCTTGCCCGCTGAAAAAGTGTAATAAATCTTTGCCTCCTTGACTTAAAGAATGCTTGGGTCCACAAATTCATTGCAGGCTGCCATGCCTTGGGAACTTTGGTCCCTGGGTTCATTTCTCCCTCAACATCATCATTATAATCACTGACTCTGTGACTTTGAGAAAGTGACAACCTCACATTGGGTTAGTTTGTGGATCAAGTGAAATACTATCAGAGCATTTTTCAAACCTAAAAGCTCCATAGAAATGTTAAATATTTGCTAATCCCTAATTCAAAAGGGTGATTTCAAGATATAATTAGATAAATTAGGTCAAAGCACTTTGAAAAATATAAAGCACATTATACATGTAAAAAGATAGTAGAAAGCATGGCAGAGCAAGTTGAAAGCTGCTCTTAGAGTCATGAAATACAAGGTTCAAGTTCTGTTTCTGTACATGCTGTTACTGTGACCTTGGACAAGTTACCCAACCTCTTGGAGGGCCCCCTGGTGACTCAAAGACTATAAAATGTGGAGCAGTTTCTGATCTTTGTTGATAATGGTAGTGTATCCAGGAGTAAAATCACAGGTAATATAAATAATGGTTCATATTTATGTAGTGTCCCCATGGAGTCAACAACTCTCCTTAGCTTCTTTCCATCCACAATTTAAACTGCTACTTTTCTGTAGCTCCTAGGGAATTCCTCTGCTCTCCTTGGCCTTAGGTAGTTCCTCTCATCATTCCATAATCATTTAATAAGCACTTAACTGTGTACCAGACACTGTGTAGGTGCTAGGGATGCAAATACAAAAGGGAGAAAATCTCTGTCTCCAAGCAGCTTATAATTTCCTAGGAGGATACAAGGTATTCAATGATAAGTATATACAGGGTATATGCAAAATAAATACACCACAAGGAATGGGAAGAAGGCAACAGTGAGAGACTCCTTCCCCTGGCAGGAGGAAGAAGCTGCAAAGGCAGACAGCAAGTAAGCCATTTTGGCTGAAGGGGAAGTAATGAGTTTTCGGCCTGGAAAGAGACTAAAGTCAGTTTGTAAAGGGCTTTAAATGCTGAACAGTTTACATTTTGTCCTAAAAGCACTGGAGAGCCACTGAAGCTTCTTCAGCAGGTGAGTAGCAAAGGCAGACTTGTGCCTTAGGAGCATCAATTTGGCAGCTGTGTGGAAGATGGATTACAGAAGGAGGCTGTTGCAACAGTCCAGGCTAGAGAGGATGAAGAACTAAACCAGAGTGGTAGCATATGAGGAGATAGGAAAAAACAGATGAAGATAGAAATGATGAAGAAGTGGAGTGAGACAGAGTATTAAGTTGAGGATAACTGACTCCAAAGTTGTGAACTTAATTGCCTAGAAAGATGGTGGCACCCTCACTAAAGAAATTCAGAAGAGGGGTTGGTTTGAGAGGGAAAATAATGAATTCTGTTGTGAACGTGTTTCGATATTTGAGATGCCTACAGTTCCAAATGCCAGTAGACTATTGGTGATGTGGGATGGGAGCTCAAGAGGGAGCCTATGGCTAGATATATGGGCTGTGACTTTGGAAATAGCCAAAGATATGGAGTGCTGGACCTGGACTTGGGATAACCCAAGTTTAAATTCTACCTCAGGTGCTTTGTAGCTATGTATTCCCAGACAAGCCACCTAATCTCCTTCAGCCTCAGGCTCCTCATCTGTAAAATGGGGATAATAATGGCACCTACCAAAAAGAGTAGTTGTGTGGATCAAATAAGAGAACATGTAAAATGCTATATAAATACTAACTTATCTTTATTTATAGATCAGTTAATAAACTCCCCCAAGAGGGAGAATGTAAAAGACGTAATAATAGGACCCACGACAGAGCTTTGGGTGGATATGAAATAAATGATGATTTATCTAAGGTAAATAAGAAGGAGCCGTCACACAGAATAACGAAGTGATAACAGTGTTAAGAAAACCAAGAGGGGAAAGTCAGCAGTGCCGTGCAATAATCCAAGCAACATGTGATGAAGGCTTGAACTAGGGTAATGGCTGTGTGAGTCAAGTGAATAGGACACACATAAGAGATGCTGTAAAGGTAACAACAAAAGCTAATTTGAGGGAGGAAGGGGGTAAAACAGCATCACAGGTGATTTTTCCCCAGGCCTGTGTTCCTCCTTCTAATAATAATGCCACATCTTTGCTTTTCCTGACTAAAGGTCTCCTCCTTTGTTCCATCAGTTGTGAAGGTGCCGGTGCTGTATTATTTCTACAAGATCCCAGCATTCCAGAAAGACTTTAAGTCATGGTCTGGTGATAAACTTTGTATCCGTGATCCAATAACAGCCTACCTCCGTTCAGAAAGCCTCGTTGCCAGGACAGTGGTCACAACTAGTAGACCACTAGTTGACTGAAATGCAGTGATACAATCAATGGCCTGCATAGGTGAAGAAACTATTCATGGCAGTATTGTCATGGGTCTTTTGAAGTTTTGGGAAACTACAAAGGGCTATAGTTGAAAAAGTTCTTCATGTAATCTCACTTGTAAGAAAATAAGCCCATCAGGTGGCTAAGGTGGGACTTTTCCACACCATTTTCTAGATGGTGACTTAATTGAATCCAGGCTTGACTGTTTTTCAGATTGTAAATTAGACTAGTCTCAGAACTATGTGAAGAGAAGGTGGAGTTAACAAGGGACAGGTCAAGGCTAGTGAGAAAGGACTGCTGTGTCAGGATCTGTGGAGAGGTGTTTCCCCAGCCCTAGTCTGGCTTGTTCCAAAATCCTGTGAAAACTGGCATGGGAGTAGCAATGGAATTTTCCCAACTAAAGATTCCTCTTAACTGTGCTTGTCCCCCTCCTCTATGAGATTCCTAGGGCAACCATTTCCTCAGATACATCAATGAGCTCCTGTTGGTGAGAAAAACAGTTGGAGCCACCAAGATGTGAGGGTGTTCACTTCCTAATAAGTTCAGAACCTGTGCCCTAGGGGCTCCTAGCATTTTGCTCCCTCCCTGAGTGGGGAGAATCTGTAGAAGATAAGATAACCCTTCCCAAGTGTAGACCTAAGATTTGGTCCAGAGTCCATCCCTATTTGCTTATCTGAGCATTAGAGGTAGGAGTAGGGAAGTAAGAAATACAGATGCCAACAATGCAAGACTGTGTCCTGCTTTAGCTTTACCTAATGTATTCACTGAGGCAAAAGAGTGGGATTGTCCCTCCCTTTTCACATACTCCTGGTAGTTACTTTTCTATTGTTATTTTTCCCTTTAACTTGCCTTTATACTGATCATGAACAGAAGTGGGAGGGACCTTAGACATCTAGTTCCCTCATTTTACAGTTAGGGAAGGTGAGACCAAGAGGAAGGGAAGTTATTTATCTGAGGTCACAAAGCTAATTTTAACCTAATTTTGATACAATGAAAAACCCAAGCTAGATTAAAACTAGCAGGATGATGTTAAGTACATTTGTAGCAAATTCAAAGAGTCATTCTTGATGGTTCAAGGTCCATTTGGAGTGAATTCTCCAGTGGAGTGCTCCAGGGATCTGCTCTTGGCCTTGTGCTTTTTAACATTTTTGATCTTTTTTAAAAACAATTTTACACATTTATTGCCTCTCCCTCAAATCCCCCCCCAATATGGGCAATAAAATGAAAATAAAAAATAAATATATATAGTCTTATTCTGCATTTTAAGTCCATCTCCTCAGTAACAGGAGGTGAGTAGCATGTTTCATCTTCAGTCCTCTGGATTCATGGTTTCCCATTGTGTCAATGAGAGTTCAAAAGTCTTTCAAAGTTTTTTTTCTTAATTTTATCATTTTATAAATTGTTCCCCTAATTCATCTCACTTCACTGTGCCTAAGTTCTGTTTTCTCTGAAACTATTTATCATTTCTTATAGTACAATAGTATTCCATTATTATCCTATATTACTGCAATATGTGTTTAGCCATTCCCCAATAAATGGATACTTGGTTTCATTTTTTGCTACTATAAAAGAGCTACTAGAAATATTTTGGTACATATAGATTCCTTTTTTCTTTGATTACTTTGGCTTAGTAGTATTAATGCTAGGTCGTAGATATGGACAGTTTGTTTCACATTTTCATTTCACGTTTTCATCATCAGTGACTTGGCTTATCCATTTGCAGACTGGATGACACAAATCTGAAAGGTAAGGCTAACACAGTGGATCACAGAGTCAAGGCCCAAAGAGATTTTGACAGACCAAAGCATTAGGCCGTACTAGGAGCATCAGCTTAGAAGTTTGTAGAAAGGCAAATTTAGGCATGAAATAAAGAAAAGGCTTCCTAATAATTGGAGGTGTCACTAAGTAAAGCCAACTAGCTTTGTGAGCTAACAGCTTCCCCTGATCGGCCTTCAGACAGAGAATAGATGATTACTTGCTTGATGTTTGATGTTACTTGTTTTTCAACATGAGTTGGACTAGATGGTCACTGTCATCCTTTCCAATTCTAAAATTCTGTGACTCCAGAAAGAGCAGTGGGTTTGGAGTTGGAAAAACTGGGTTCAAATCTAGGCTCTACTACTTACTACCTGTTTGAACCACTGGTGCATCGCTTAATCAGTCCTCAGTTTCCTTAGCTGGGTTTGTCAAACAAGGAAGTTCCCTTCCTACTCTAAAAGTCAAAGATTCCTTTCTAAGGACTCTAAGTTCTTAAAGGTTATTCCAGTGGAACAGAAGTTCTAGCAGGTCCTGCCAAGGAGGGAAGGCTTCTGTTACAGTGCTATAACTGATTATATCTGAGGATTAAACCAGCCAAATGTAGAGAAGATTAGCACTACCAGGTTATGAAATTTTTGAGCATTCCAGAAGACAGTCAGCGTTCAGAGGGGTTGCAAATCTTCTTGATCATTCATATTGTGTACCAGTCGATTCAATTCAATAGACATTAGGCACCTACTCTGTGCAAGGCCTTGTGCTCAGCACTGAGAATACAGAGCTAAAGAGTGAGACATCCCTGCACTCAAAGAGCTTAAAACTGAATTGAAGGTGGAGCAGAAATAATTTACACCACTGAAGGGAATACAAAGTAAATGTGATCATGACATGGTGGCAGGGTGAGCGGGGAGGTCTAGACAAAGTGCCATCAACAACACAGCTTCCCCACCCTTGGACTAGGCAGATCAGGGAAGGGTGAAGAGGCGAGACCTAACTAGGCCTTCAAGAAGGAGAAAGATTTCAACGGGTGGGCATTGATGTGACAGGTCAAAGAAGGGGGAAGAGCCAATTTCAGGCATGAGCAATGGTTTACTGAAATTTCCCTGAGGTCAGGGAACAGCTTAGCAGTCTAGCTTGCCAAAAATGGTGTGCGTTAAGGAGAAGGCAGCTAGGTGGTGCAGTGGACAGAGCACTGGGCTTGGAATCAAGAAGACATCTTTCTGAGTTGAAATCCAACCTCACACACTTTCCTAACTGTGACCCCAGGCAAGTCACTTAAGCCTGTTTGCCTCAGTTTCCTCAGCTCCAGTATCTTTGCCAAGAAAACCCTAGTCAGACACAACTGAACAACAGATGATCTGGAGAAGGAAATGGCAAACCACCCCAGTATCTCTGCCAAAAAAAATCCTAAATGAGATCAGGAAGAGTCAGACACAACGGTACAATGAAGGAGAAGAGTACCATGAAATAGTGCCACAAAGATAGGTTAGAACCAAAACGAAAAACTTGAAATGCCTAGCAAGGTTATACTGTATCCTAGAGGCAATGGAAAACTTCTGAAGGCCAAAGCAGGGGAGTGACCTCAGCTAGCCTGTGCTTTAAGGAGATTATTTGACAGCTGTATGAAGAAGAGAGGGTACGACTGGCTAGAGACACAGACCAGAGAGAAGTCTACTGCAATAGTTCAGACAAGAGGACTGAACCAGGGTAATAACAAAGAGCAAGTGTTTTGAAGTCTTAAAAATCAAAAGGGAGGATAGCAAACCAGATACCATAGTGAATACTGTGTAAGAATAGTAGTAAATACATTGTCCGCATCTGTTACAGCTGCTTTGGGATTTAGAGGCTTTCTCTACTGTTAAAAACAATAAACCTTTTATTACCAGAGTGTTTTAACCTTGGGCATAATTTGAGATTCCTGGGGAGGGGGTGAGGACAGAATGAGGTAGCCACACGCAAGAGATGAAAGATTCAGAATGAAGAATACACCCAGGTCTCAGTAAATAAAGTGAGGTTTGTGGAATGATATTGGGCCCACAAGTGCTGTGATCTTTAGGCCTAGCAGGTGTAGGAAGGGAATTAAGAAGTGTGTAAGAGACTGCCCCTTGGATTAGTTTAGCCAGATTACACCAAGATACTTCTTTCCTTGTAGCTCAGTATGAAAATGCCTGGCTTCCATCCTTCACACATGAATGGTGCTATGTGATAAGGTATGGGGTAGGGGAAATTATAAGAAATGGGGATTCTAGGAGGCATGTCTAATTTTGCACCTGCCTCTGCTATCAGAGGCAAAGAGGTGCCAGGGGTTGACTAGAGAAACCCAATTGAATACAATATAAAATTTGAAGTTGATAGCATGTAAGATTCAAGATCACAAGATTTAGGATTCCAGAAAAGGAGATGCGGCAGGGGGTATAGGAAGGAGGGGGCCAGTCAGGAGGAATAGGCACATCT
This sequence comes from Trichosurus vulpecula, assembly GCF_011100635.1. Taxonomy (NCBI): domain Eukaryota; kingdom Metazoa; phylum Chordata; class Mammalia; order Diprotodontia; family Phalangeridae; genus Trichosurus; species Trichosurus vulpecula. The sequence goes on from NC_050573.1 coordinate 74,257,356, forward strand.
GAAGCACAAGCAGACTCTTATATGCCAGTCTTAGGGATCTCAGAGAAGACCAAAAAAATGAGCAATTTTTCATTCTATCACAGAGACCCAGAAGTTCACAAGAGAGGAAATCCAAGAAATGAGCCAGCAATAAAATCCTCAGTTGTATACATACAATTGCAAAGCATGAGTAATAAAAGATCCTAATTCAAGGAGACATATTTGACTTCATGGCTATTACTGAGACTTGGTGGGATAAAAGCCATGACTCATGGTTTATGCAGATGCACAGAAGCTGGCAGGAATATGAAGCCTCACTCAGCCCCAGTCCCTGAATCAGCCACTGACACTGTGGTGCCCCTGTGTGAGCGCTATATTCTAAAGAAATAAGTATAGGTAAGAAGAGAAGGAAGAAAGAAGTAGCACAGCATATTAAGAAAATATATTCATGAGGAAATTTAGGAACCAGAGGAGAGAAGCATAGTGAAGAGCATTTGAGTGAAAAGCAGTACGGAGAAGAAACAGTATGATTCTGCTAGAGACCACTTTACTAGGGAAATAAAAGAGATACAGCATTCAAGACATAGCAGTGATGGGGGGTTTCCATTAACCCATCTCTGGGTAAATTTTTACTCTCTGCCAAAAGCAAAGCAGCTAATTATTTCTTGCCTTTAAAAGGTACAGCAGCCAACGGCATAGAAAATTCTATTCTGGATCTAATCACCAAGGAAGACCTCGTTATAATAGAAATGATGAGGATCTTAGGGTAAATGTCAACATTCAGCTTTAGGATTTGTGATAGAGAAGAAAGCTGGGCAGAGTTTGACATTCACTCTAGAATTCAGTAGAGCAGATCTCAGAGTTCAGAAACAGGATAAGTACATGTTACAACCTCCTTCCCCCAGTAGAATGTAAGCTTCATGACAGCAGGAATTACTTCATTTTTGTCTTTATATAACCCATTGTTCAAGGCCTCCCAGAGCTCTGGTCTCATTTAACGTAGATCCAATCTTGAGGACTGACCCAAGAGGGTCATATTTTCTCTTTGTCTTTTTGCCCTCACCCAGAATTTATTCTGGGAATATCTCCAAGTATCACTTTGGTATAGATTGTGTTTAGCATCCCTCATACAAGCCCTCAAGATAACAAATGTAAATCAGGTATAAGATGGCCTTTATTTCACCCCCACAGAAATTGCAGATGACAAAGGATTCACAGCAGTCTGGCCAAGATACTGAAAACACACAAAGCATTCATAATAACCTCTCTCTAAAGGAACTGATTTTGGGTTGCCATCAAGGCAACCCTTTGACATTTCACTGGATCCCTAATTCTCCTACAGTACCCTGCATAATTCTTCTAAGATACATAATGTCACCCTGTGGTTTGATCTTCCCCTAGAAGACAAACATGCTTTGGGACTGCTAAACAAGCAATTCTTTTCCTGTCGTCCCATTGGACCTGCACTATACAAATAAATCATTATAATACCAAGTGGTAACAAGGTTTCTTTGCCTTCCTTCCTACCTACCCCTCCTTCTGTGACTTACCTGTAAGCCTTCTTTGGCTTCAGGGGCCACATAAGCAACTCTCTTCTTTCTCTAAAAAGGAACTACCCCTCTGTCTAGCAGACCAAGTCCCATACTTTAAAAAAAATAATAAATTTATTGGGGCAGAGCACCAGCCCTGGAGTCAGGAGGACCTGAGTTCAAATTTGACCTTGACACGAACTTAACACACTTACTAACTGTGTGACCTTGGGTAAGTCACTTAACCCCAATTGCCCTGCCTTCCCCCCTCAAAAAAATTTATTATATATATATATATATATATTTTTTTTTTTTTGCTTTTTTTTTTTGGCCGGGCAATTGGGGTTAAGTGACTTGCCCAAGGTCACACAGCTAGTACTTGTGTCAAGTGTCTGAGGCCGGAATTGAACTCAGGTCCTCCTGACTCCAGGGCCGGTGCTCTACTGACTGCGCCACCTAGCTGCCCCTTATTATATATTTTTAAAAATTTTTAAATTTTCTAAAATTTTGAGTCCTGATTTTTCCTCTTCCTCTTGCACCTCTCCCTCCATTGAGAAGGTAAGAAATGTGACATGTTATAAATGCAAAATCAAATATGATTTTAATAATAAGCTAATAAGCCATGTTGGGGAAAAAAAGGCAAGGAAAATAAAGTGAAACAAATTGTGTCTCAATCTGCATTCAGACTGTCAGCTCTCTCTCTGGAGGCAGACAGCATTTTTCATCCTAAGTCCTTCCGAATTATCTCAGATCATTGTATTGATCAGAATAGCTAAATCATTCGGTTGATTGTCATTACAGTGTTGTTGTTAACTGTGTACAACATTCTCCTGGTTCTGCTCACTTTATTTTGCATCAGTTTGCATAAGTCTAACCAGGTTTTTCTGAAACCGTTCTGCTCATCATCATCACAGTAGTGTTCGATGTTACTGGGCCTTCTCATCTGATTTGCTGCTAAAAGCTACATATATTGTTTCCTACTAGAATGTAAGCTCCTTAAGAGCAGAGACTGCCTTGCTTTTCTGCTTAAGTAGAAGATATCCTCAGCACTTAGTGCTTTGCACATAGTAAGTGCTAAATAAATGCTTTTTCATTCATTGAATTGTTGATTTAAGTGGACTAAAATTCTTAAGGGAAGGTCAGCCCGAGAAGGTTGGGGGGCTCTCCAGAAATTCTGAAGCCACAAAGAAAAGGAACTCAAATGAGAAGCTAAGGGTGGAGTTGTCTACAAAGAGTTCACCAACCAACTTAGATTTTAAAAGCAAACATACTAAAAAACCAAGCAAGGGCAGGAAGCAGGCAGGATGTATACAAGAGCATGGCATGGTCCTATAAAGAGGAAACTGGTGAGGAAAAGATAAAAACCAAAAAGGAGTTTTAAGGCTGTGGAGGGGTGGGGGAGTTCTGGGAGAGGATCAAGGAAACAAGAAGAGATACAGCCACTGCTCGGAATGGAAAGGATGAAGATACCTGGTGGAGAGAAGGAAAAGCTGGCTGTTCAACTCTTACTTAGGTTCCGTTTTATTTCCAAAGGAGAAGCTGCCCTTGAATTCAGGGCACTTGACTAAGATTGCCCTGCATCCTAGGATTTTCAGATACGATCTTTGAAAGGTACTGGAGTGGAGGACAGCTGTCCCAGTTCTTAAAAAACAGAAGAGAATAAAGTTTGCAGTGTAATTCTAGAATATATTATTAAAGAGATACTTAGTTAACATATGGGAAAGGGAAAAATGATCACAGAATGTAAGTGTGGCTGCATCAAGAGTAGGTTATGTCTGGTTAACCTCATTTCCTTTTGGGACAGAGTTACTAGACTGGTAGATTGAGGAATGCTATAGATATAGTTAACCTAGATTTTAGCAAAGCATTTGACAAAGTCTCTGTTGCTATTCAGATCAAAAAGATATGGATTAAACAGTAAACTCTTAGATTTTGAGGTGGAAGGGATCAGAGTCACAGATCTAGATCAGGAAGGGACTCCACAGGTCGTCTTGTTCAGTCCCCTCTCTCTTTGCAAATGAGGAAACTGAGGCCTACACAAGTGAATCTACTTGCCTAAGACCATACACACGGTAAGTGACAGAACTATAATTCAAGCCACTGTCTTTTGATGCCAGGTCCAGCCCCTCTCCATGTTGCCTTCCTCCAACAATTAGGGAGCCTAAGAACAGGTTGAATGGCCAGAACAAAATAATCATCTTTAATGGCCCAGTGTCAGCTTAGAACAAAGACTCTTGTTGATGGCCTCCAGGATCCATACTTGGTTTTGTGCTTGGATAAATGGCTTGGATAAAGGTATTGACAGTATGTTTATCCAATTTGCAGATGACACAATGCGAAAAGGGATAGCTGACCAGTGAATGACACAGGACTCAAATAGGTTTTGACAGGCATGAACATTGGACTGAATCAAATAAAACTAAATTTGATAAGAGAAGGAATGGGGGCAGCTAGGTAGTGCAATGGATAGAGCTCTGGGCCTGGAGTCACCTAACCACGTTTGCTTCATTTTCCTCATATATAAAATTAGCTGGAGAAGGAAATAGCAAACCACTGCAATATCTTTGCCAAGAAAACCTTAAATGGGGTCACATGAACTAGACATGACTAATTCACTAAACAACAACAAAGAGGAGGAATAATCATTTATTAAGCACCTACTATGTGCCAGTTACTATGCTAAGCACCTTATAAATACCTCACTTAATCCTTACAACAACCCCTGGAGTAGGTACTAGTTACAGTTGAGGAAACTGAGGCAGACAGGTTAAGTGACTTGCCCAGGGTCACACAGCTAGTAAGTGTTTAAGGCCAAATTTGAACTCCAGGCCAAGCACTCTACCACTGCACCACCTAGTTGCCTCTATCAAATAAGATTTCATTAAAATCTCATGCTCGCATTTAGGTACAAAATGGGGGAGGTTTGTCTCGATAATAATCTTTAAAAAATCTAGGGATTTTAGTGTACCAAAAGCTCGAAAGGAGTCCACAGTATAGCTGCTACCAAGAAAGCTAATACAATTAGCTAATGCAATTCCTAAAGAGAGGCATAGTAATAATTTGCTGCACTTTGTCCTAGTCACATCACATCAAGGATTTTGCATTCTATTTTAGGCACCATTTTTTAGGAAGGGCATTAAGAAACTGTCCAGTGACTAGAAGAGGGTGATCAGGATGGCAAAGGGCCTCCTGATTGTATAAGGAGCATTTGAGGATTGAGATGTGTTTATCCTGAAGAAGAGAAGACTGTGGGAGGACTTGATAGCTGTTCTCAAGTGTTCCTAAGGCTTTCCTGTGGAAGAGAAATTAGATCTGCTCTCTTGGCTCCAAAGGGCAAAAATAAGAACAAGTGAAATTTACAAAGAGATGTATTTAGGCTCCATATAAGCAAAAACTTCCTAACAATTAGAGCTGTCCAGAAGTGGAACCAAATACCTCCAGAGGTAGTGGATTCCACTGACTGAAGGTCTTCAAGAAACAGCTGGAGGGTATTCCTAATAAAGTTAGACCCACTGGTCTCTCAGATTTTTCCCAATGCTAAGATTCTTTGAGTGGATCAGAGGGGCCAAGCATGAGAGAGATCATAGAAGTAGAACAAACAAAAGGGCATAGATATCACCTTGTTTTGATAATGGTACCATCAACAGAATTAGAAAGGTTGGAGGGAAAGGAAAGAAACAAGCATTTATTATGTGCTTACTATGTGCCAGGCACTATGCTATTCAGGGTTTGGGGAATTATGACTATAGTATAGTACTTAATTTGAGTTTTAGATGTCAGTAGGATATATAGGTAAAGATGTCTAGTAGGTACTTGGAGAAATAAGATTGGACTTCAGGTGAGAGATTAAGACTATTTATATAAATATTGAAATATTTTGGCCAGCAACCCTGAGGGTCTTCCCCTCCCAGTTTGATTTTTTTTTTTTATTAAAGGGGCCATCCCTTCATTCACTTCTTAAAGAGGTCTATTCACTGAATGGTGAATGGGCATTGCCTCACTCAAAGTGAGAACTTGAAAAGACCTTAGCTTAAAAAGGCCCACTGCATCCTGGGTCATCTCCAGTCCTGATCTATATCAGGCCACTGGACCCAGATGTTTTGGGAGGAGAAAGTGATGCTGGTGACCTTGAACAGCCCTCTCTCACGGAAATCAGAGTCAATTGCAAGTCATGTCATCATCTCCCTGATGTCTTGGTCCTCTATGAGAGTGAAGGACAAACCACAACACAAAATATAATAATGTTTTTCAAAGCTTTCAAATATATTATTTTATCTGATTATGCATCAACATATTCAATAAGTTTGGCAAGTATTGTCTCCATTTTACAAATGAGGAAACCAAGGGATCAAATTACTTATCCAGTGTCATGTCTCTCAGGAGAAGCAGAGCCACAATTAAAGAGCTCAATTGTCTTGACACCAAGATGTAACCTGTGGCCCAGAACTGAAGCTCTGTGTTTACATGGACTAGCTTCTCTTACTAATTATTGCTCCCTTTGACTCCTGCTTAAAATCCTTAAACTTAAGGATTTCCCTTGGGATTTGGATCGTATCTAGAAATCTCCCCACCAAAAATAAAAGGGGAAAGGCCTATAAAGAGCTCTCAGACTAACAAAACCTGGCATATAAGACGGACTTTAGTTAACCCTACAGAAATTGCAGAGAACTTATATACAGGGCCATATACAGTCAAGATCATTATCCGATGCTCTCCAATGTGTTCTGCCTCTCTCAGGAATCTATACGTTCCTCTAAATTGATAGTACTCCCCAGGGGTTGAGAACCTCCTTGAAAGGAGTGTTGCTAGGGCACTAACCCAAACCTGCATAGTCCACATAATTTATAGTATCAGTGAAGGGCAAAATTCATATCATGGACTTGTCTATTACTAAACCTCTGTTCTAGACCCAGGGTTGATCCAGGAACTTCTCCACTGCTCCAGCATGCCAGGCTTTCTGGGGCTCCTCATTGGGTCTAGGAGCCCCTCATCAGGCCGCATCGCTAATACTGCAACATTCCCCAGAGAACAGGTTTCCCTGAAAAGGCTACATATGGTTGCACAGACTTCACTCCAGGGAACTGGGTATATATCCAACCAATTTATCTCACCAATCCAACCTCTCTTCAGTTCTTCAGACTCCCTTTTAGAGGCCAGGTCCAAGGCATATGCCTTGGGCATATGAACTAGAAATGAATCAACTGCAATACAGTGTAAGGGGACAAGAACTAACCTTTTCTAGAGTACAGACCTCAATAAGGAGGTACAGGAGGGATTCTGAAGGTGGTGTGGTGGACAGAATACTAGGTCTGGAGTCAGAAAGACCTGAATTCAAATATGACCTCAGATACTTAGTAGCTGTGTGACCCTGGGCAAGTCACTTAACCTCTGCCCCAGTTTCCTCCTCTGTAAAATGAGGATAATCATAGCACCTACTTCAGAGACTTATTTTGAAGATCAAATAAGATAATATCTGTAAGTACTTTGGCAAGCCTTAAAGTGATTTATAAATGTCTGCTGCTGTTGTTCGTCTTGTTCTCCTGAGTATGCCCCTCCACTTAAAAAGGGTAAATGCTTTTAAATTGGAGGTTAGAGAGATCTCAGGTTTTTATTCTTTACTTACTACTTTTATGAGCTTGAGCAAGTCATTCATCCTCTCTGGACCTCAGTTTTCTCATCTTTAGAATGAATGGCTGGACTAGATGCACTACATACTATAATCCTGATTCTTCAACAAATTCAGAAAAGCAACATGTGGAGCAAAGAGCATTGAAGATGGAGTCAGGACCCTGAGTTTGAGTCTGGTTCAGATATTTCCCAACTGGGTGAGATGGGATGGATTCTTTTACTTCTCTGAAGAGAAAAAGTCAGGTGCATAGAAATGGAACTGAGTGCTATGATGGTGAATGGGAGGGTCAAGGGAATCAGCTTCAGTTTGCTCTCCCTCAAATGTGTTGAATCGAAGTTATATCGTACGTAGTCCTTTTAAGTCACCCATATTCTCACCCTTACAGTCATCCACAATTCTTTCCCCTTTCACCTTCCATGTCCAATCAGGTACAGATATGAATTCCCTCCTATAGATTCATACAAACTACAAGCTATGCACCCATTACTACATGCCTTGCCTACTTCAATAGCTCTCCCTGCCTCTTCTTTCTCCTTTCTCCAATTCTTCCTCCACACCATTGCCAAATTGCTGTTCCTAATGAAGAGTAGGTCTGACCATGTCCCTTCCCTGCTCAAGAAGTTTTAATGGTTCCCTACTGTCACAAGATAAAATGCAGACTCCTATGGCCTTTTACAATCTGGCTCCAAACTACATTTCTAAACTGATTTCACCTCCCTCTCTGTCTCTTTCCCCTACTCCCCATCTGTCCCCCTTTCTCCGTCTCCCACCTTTCCCCTCTCTCCTCCTCTCCGCCCCAATTCTAGCCAAATTCAACTCTCTGATGATGTTCTCTTTATAGACATGTCTACTTTCCTACTTCAGCAACAAGCTGTCTCCCAGGCTTAAAAATTCTGTCCTTTCCCTCTACATTTAAGAATCCCTGACTCCCTTCAGTGCTCAGCTGGAGTGCCACTTCCCACAAAAAAAAAAACAAAAAAACTTTTCTAATGCCCCCAGTTTATTGTTATTTTGTATATATTTTGCATTTACTTCTCTACCTTATTCTCTCCCCCCCCCCCCAATTGAATGTAAGCTCCTAGAGGACAGAGATTGCTTTTTTGTCTATGCCTGGCATATAATAAGCCCTTAATAAGTAAACAAGCATTTATTAAATGCCTACTATGTGTGCCAGGCACTGTGATACACTGGTTAAGCACTGGTGATACAAAGACAGGCTGCACTCTCAAGGAACTTACACCCTAATGGGGGAGGCAACATGCAAACAACTATATACAAAAAGCTATAATGCAAAATAAATTGTAGATAATAGAGGGAAGGTACTTGTATTAAGGGGGATTGGGGAGGGCTTTCAGTAGAAGATGGGATTTTAATTGGGACTTGAAAGAAGCCAGGAGAGATGAAGAAGGGAGAGTATTCCAGGTCTATGGGACAGCCAGAGAAAATGCCCTGAGCTGAGAGATGGAGTGTCTTGTTTGTGGATCAAAAGAGAGTCTATGTTTAGTGGTTTAGGAGACAAAGTGTTAAAAAAAAAAAAAAGGAAAGGTGAGGGAGCAGGGTTATGTTATGAAGGACTTTGAACACCAGAGGATTTTCTGTTTGGTATTGAAAGTGATAGGGAGCCACGGGGTGTGTGACATGGTCAGGTCTGAGCTTTAGGAAGGTCCTTTTTGCAGCTGAACTGAGTGAGGTGGAGAGACTTGAGGCAGACAGACCCACCAGCCTGGTGCAATAGTCCAGGTGACGAAACTGCACCAGGGCGGTGGCAGTGTCAGAGGAGAAAAATGTAGAGCTAAACTGAATCCTGTTAGAAAAAGCTACGAATTTGGAGTGGAAAAAGATTCTTCTTCCTTCTGCCGCTTACTAGCCGCAAAGGCTTGCTGTCTTGTTAGGCTGAGACAAAAAGGAAACAAGCCCAGAATAAGTGCCTTCCCTTCCTCAAGCCTCAGTTTCTTTTTCTATTCGAGTAGATCTGACCAGATCTCCAGTCTCTGAACTCTCTATGCCAGGATCTATGACAGAGACCCAGGCAAAGGGGCGGGACCGCCTGGCCGAGGGGCGGGGCTTGCTCCTATCCCCAGGTGTGGGCAGAGCATAGAGGTGGTGTCCTCGACACCCTGGAAGAATAGAAATTCCAGGAGGGCGGGGCCGGGGTGAGAGGAAGCTGGTTGAACTAGGTTGGGGTCCAGAAGGCCGCGGGAGAACTGACTCGCGCCCCGTGGGGGGCGGGGGCGTTGCAAAAAGGAGGAGCAAAGAAGGTGGAGGAGTGCGTCTCGAGCCCGCAACCGTTGACGATCCTACCCCGCCTCCAGGGTCACGTGTTGCGATTCCGGCGCCCAGGATTGGGCAGTGGGGCTCGAGGGGCGGAGCGGAAGGTTCTGGAGAGGGCTGGCGGGCTCTGGAAGCTTCCGCCGGGCGGGTATATAGCGTCCGGGCCGGGGCGGCGGCGGAGCCGTAGGGACGGCGGAGGGAGGGTGGGGGCCATGGGTAAGGATTACTACCAGACGCTGGGCCTGGCCCGGGGCGCCTCGGACGAAGAGATCAAGCGAGCCTACCGCCGGCAAGCGCTACGCTACCACCCGGACAAGAACAAGGAACCCGGCGCCGAGGAGAAGTTCAAGGAGATCGCCGAGGCCTACGACGTGCTCAGCGACCCGCGCAAGAGGGACATCTTCGACCGCTACGGGGAGGAGGGTGAGTCAGGGGCCCGCGGCAGCGGGAGCAGGGTCAGCTGGCAGCGGCCCGGGTGGCTCTGCAAGAGGCCGCCCCCGGAAAACCAGGAGCCGCCGGGCCCCGGGGACGGCGCTCGCGACGAGGCCAGGCTCCTACGAGCCTGCGCCGTCAGCCCGGAGCCTCCCTCCCGGGAGACGGGGAGACTCTGACGTTTGCCCGCCCCCTGCCAGCCTCCGGGCCCTGATGGGGGTTTTGCAATAAACAAGAGTTACTTTTTCCCTTCTCTTCCCCGGTGGGGCCGCTGGCCCCGGGCCCCCGTGCCCATTGGCTGCACTGCTTCTGCATTCCGATTGGCAGCCTTTCGATGAGAGGTGGAGACCTGGCTGGCTCACCAGCTGGCTGTCATGTCCGTAGAAGCTTCTAGCATGTTAGTCATTCCCTGAAAGAAGTTAGACCGGAGGCAGGGAGATTGTCAGGTTTTACTGTGGGCCTTCACTAGCCTTTGGGTGTGGGCAAAGGATCTACAAGTACGTTAGGCGGGGTCTGCTTCTGTTCCTCCCCACTCCTTAGCAAACTTGTTTGATGACTTCCCTTAGCCCCATTCCGCTTGAGGATGTATATTGGAAATGCGAGTCTTATGCTTTCACATGAGAATATTAGTGATGGCTTAAGCTAATTCCTGAATCCAGCAGTTAACCTGGGGGCTTTTCCCTACCTTATCCTAGTAAGAGAAAGATGTAGATGTCTTGGATGTGAAATATATCACAGTCAGGAGTTGCAGAGCTGGAGGATGCTCTGGCTAGCTAAATTGTGCTTTGTAAAAAGGAAGGGGGTGGGGTTAATTTTTTTTCCAGCTCTAATGAAATCGTTCTCCTAAGCATTTTATAGACCTTAAAGGCACAGGGGAAAGATTTTAAAGTACTTATGCACTAGTCAAGGCTCAAAAGGCATGGGGATCAAACTGTAGCCATTCTTTAAAAGGGCTAACTATAAGCAACTGGAAATTGCATATTTTGCCATTTAGAAAGAAGGCTCTTACACAGAATTCAACAGAAGTCTTAGTGAATATTTAAGCTAGTAAGGCTTAAAACTGCATTTAAACTTTTGGGATACCTTGTATATCTTGGCATGGAGAATAGAAGCTAATAATGCTCTGTTAAATTCTCAACCCTTATTTCTCAGGTTAGCACTAAAATAGGTTCTAGCAATTTCCCTCACAGGCTAGGCAGTCTAAGGCTAGGATGCAAAAATCTAGCATCTTCATTCTCCTATTTATAGCAAACATACTGTTTCTCTGTCCTGAAATAAGATAGTTTCTAAATGAGAAAAACAGGACTATGGAAAGTGGGGCAAAAAAGCAATGCTTTTTAATTTCCTTAGTTCTCCTTGGTTAGGGAAGAAGAGGGAGTTCTAGAGCAAGAAGAGCTGTTTTATTTGACCAACAATTTGAATTCCTATTTTTCCTTTTCTCAGGACTGAAGGGTGGTGGCCCTAGTAGTGGTAGCAGTGCTGGTCCTAACGGTGCGTCCTTCAGCTACACTTTCCATGGGGACCCTCATGCCATGTTTGCTGAGTTCTTTGGTGGCCGAAACCCTTTTGACACCTTTTTTGGTCAACGAAACGGAGAAGAAGGCATGGACATTGATGACCCATTTTCTGGCTTCCCGTTGGGCATGGGTGGCTTTACCAATATGAACTTTAGCCGACCCCGTCCAGCCCAGGAACACAGCCGCCGAAAACAGGATCCCCCGGTTACCCACGACCTCCGGGTCTCACTTGAGGAGATCTATAGTGGTTGTACCAAGAAGATGAAGATCTCGCACAAGCGGCTTAACCCCGATGGGAAGAGCATCCGCAATGAGGACAAGATCCTGACCATTGAAGTGAAAAGAGGGTGGAAAGAGGGGACCAAGATTACCTTCCCAAAAGAGGGAGACCAAACCTCAACCAACATTCCAGCTGACATTGTCTTTGTTTTAAAGGACAAGCCACACAATATATTTAAGAGAGATGGGTCTGATGTGATTTACCCAGCAAGGATCACCCTCCGTGAGGTAAGGCAGGACCTCTACAGACATACAGCTGTGGTTTACAGACATAGGATTCTAGGCTTTAGTGACCTTAGAGAAAGAGACTTGTGGCATGAAAGTGACCATCAGTAATGAAACCCAGGTCTTTTGATTCCAAGTTTAGTATGCTGTCTGCATATACTATGCTCCTTTACTGGAGACATAAACATCTCTCAGCATAATTTGTTTTGATTGCCCGTATGTGGTTAGTCGTGCAGATCTGTGCAAACAGTGCCACAATTTCTGGAAACAGTACAGGGGTTCATATAAGACAAGTTGAAGGGAAAGCCTTGGCTACTAACCCCAGTAAAGAGTCAGTCATGCCTACCCAGTCAAAGTCTTTGTAAGCCCTAGAAGCTATCTTTAGAGAAGAATTCTCTCCCTCTTGGTTGTATATCTGTTTAATCATGTGCCTTTGCTTTTAGGCCCTGTGTGGCTGTACAGTGAATGTCCCAACGCTGGATGGCAGGACCATACCCATAGTGTTCAAGGATGTCATCAGGCCCGGAATGAGGCGGAAGGTTCCTGGAGAAGGCCTTCCCCTCCCCAAAACACCAGAGAAACGTGGGGACCTCATTATTGAGTTCGAAGTGAATTTCCCTGACAGAATTCCCCAGGCTTCAAGAACCGTCCTGGAGCAGATCCTGCCTATATAGCAATCTCTGCTCCCCAAGGACTGAACCAAGGACATTTCCAAAGCTCAAGGTTTTCTGGACCATCTCCAACAGTTGTGGGCCCCCAGGGTGGAAGGGACCACAGAGGGTTTTCATATACTGAATGTTTTCAGAGAATATATTACAATCTTTGAAAGTCTTGCATTAGGCTTCAGTGGTTTTTCAAACAATAGGTTCACAGATAATGGGGTAGTCCGTAAGCAATCCAAGGAATTTGACCCTCTTTAAATGGTGCCAGTATAACTAGCCTCCTCCCCCTTTTTCCCAGGAACAATCCAAGTTTTCTGTCATCTCCAGCTCAACTACCCCTACATACATTTCTCCCTCCTTTAGATGGAAAGCATTAGACCCACAATTGGACTCTGCTGTTTTTTAGCAGTTTTGGCTATTAGTGTTAGTTAATGTCTGCCTGGAGTACAGTCCTGGTTGCAAGACCATTTCTGCTCCTCATTGCTGTTTGTGGTGTTACTGATATGTATTTTATTCCAACTTTGTCTTTACGTGTCTCGTTTTTGCTTCCAAAAATAATTACATCCTTTCTTGCTGTCCCAGATTGAAACCTTATAATTTACCTTCAGAATTGCCTTGCTGGTGTCCAAAAGCTAACAGAAAGGGAGAAAATGGGAGACTTGACTTGGGTAACCAATGGGGCATTCTAAAATTCTTTCTCTATAGTCATTTCTCTATTAGCCCATTCATAGGCTGGGGTCCATCGTTGTCTTTTCCTCTTCTTGGCCCACCTGGGATGTATAGGATTTAGCATTGACCCTTCGAATCCCTTAACCCCTCACCCAGTCTGAACAAATGGACTCTGGACTCTCTCAAAGGGATCCAATCCTTTTGAATTTAGCACAGCCCTAGTTGTAATCCCTTTTGATAAAAGGGTCTTTGCTTCTGATACAGGAGCACCATGGAACTTCTGTAAATAATTTTTGTATAAATCTGTATAAATTTGGTGTGCACTTAAAAAACCCAATGCATTACAGCTGCTGCTCTCTGTATGGGGCCATATTGGAATTAAAATGAAATTTTTGGGGTTGTTTTTTTTGGAACAACTTTGTCTCTTCCCTGGAAATGGGTCTGGTGCTCAGGCCTGTAGATTTAATTGTAAGGTTGTTGCTGCAGACACGAGACCAAAGCATATGACTTGTCAATGTGCAGTACGTCAGGATTAAAGACTGATGTTAAACCACAGGACAGCCTCCCCATGACTCTGTTTCAGGGGTATTCCAGATCTGGAGGGAGGGAACTGGTTGGGGTGGGATGGGCAAGGGTACTACCAAGGGACATGGGGAACTTGTCTTCTCAGGGCCTAAAGACCTAGTCCCTGATAAGGGACCCTCTAGCTAAATTTTCCAGGCATTCCTGATGGTTTTTGATTGCCATCTAACTAATTCTACAGTGGTCCTTACCACTACCCCTTTGAAAGGTCGGTATACGGTTCAATCAAACATTAAAAACCAAGCAGTTGAGAAGCAGTAGTTACATGAGTTGTTAGCTAATGTTACATGTTTCTAGTTCTACCTGGGGAATTTCCACACAGAGTAACCCTTCTGAAAATTTTTTAAAGTATATTTTTTAATCTTAAAATAGGCTAAATACCTACTCTTTTGCTGGTCTAGGGCTGACCTGAGATAGAATTTTTTGTCCGCTGTCTGTACCCCTCTAATCCAACCCTGAAGCTGACCAGAAATTTTTTGCATAACATCACTAACAAATGGTTATCTACCTAATACTTTGACTTCCAATCAATATGACAAACATTTGTCAAACACTTACCATATGCTAAATCATGGGGGATACAAAATAAACCAGTCGCTATCCTCAAGGAGTTGACATACTGAAGAGGAACCAGTGAATTCTTGAGGCCCCTTGTTCACAAAACTATCAGTCCCCTTCTTTTCTAAAGACAAGCATCACTGTGTATATCAGTCCCAAGGTAACTTAGCCAGGAAGCTTTCACACCAAACCCGGCAGGAAATATTCTCAACAACCTCCATTTGAAATGAATGACAGGAAAATGGCAATGTTTAATGGCAAAGAAATGGAGGTGACCTTGGAAGATCATTTAGTCCCAGGGTGGGGAGCTTTCGGCCTCAAGGCTACATATGGCCTTCTAGGTTCTTAGGTGTGGCCTTTTGACCCCCAGGACTAGTCCAATCCCTCATTCTGCAAATTAGGTAACAGGATCAAAGAGGTGTGACTTCTTCAACTAAGGCCACACCGGGAGGGCTTTAAGCAGTTTTTTGTTGGGAGTTGCAAAATGATTTTCCTCTGAGACTGAAATCTTTCTGATCACCTACTATGTTCAGCTGTCTAGCAGAGTGGGGGGTGGTTTCCACATGGCATGGCATACTGGGGCTGAACTTAGGAGAGACATCTGGAGCTTTGGGCTGTGTGACCACAGGCAACTCCTGTAAAGTAAACTGCAGCACAGCCCTGGTACCAGGCCTACTCTGAGGATCGAAGATGACAATTGGCATACCTTGAAGTTCATATGATTGACATCTATTTGGTTAGCAGGTGACTTTCCATGTATTCTCATCCTTGAATGTTATGACAATCCTCTAGGTTAGACAATATTAAATTCATTTTCAGATGAGGACAAACGTTTGGAAGGATGAAATTTACTGCCCATGGTCAACCACTAGAAGCTCCAGAAGTAAGAATGGAAACCCACTCTCTTCTGACTCCCAAGTTACAGGCTTTTTCTAGTTTGCTGTGCTGTTATATCCAGCGTTGAGGCTGCAGTGTCAGTTCATGTTTTCAAAGCATTTAACTCCCACCTGGCCTTGTAAAGTGCTGGTAATGTCTCTGTGAGGATTCAAACCCAGGCCTCACATTGCATCTGAATTCTGAGCTTGGTTCTAAAGCTCTAGTTAATACCCACCTGCCCAGCTCACCAGGTTATGACTGTGCCAGAATGAAAATTGAATCAAAGGAGCAATTCTTAATCATTCACCATGTGCCAGGTATTGTGTTAGGTATGAAGATTAAAATGAAACAGTTTCTGTTCTTGGGTTTACATTTTGTGGGATAGGATACAATATAGATCGATATAGACACATTGTCTGAAGTTAGCTTCTCTACAGGCATATGGGAATCGTGGAATGGAGCCAGAGGACATGGGCTTGAACCCCAGCTTGGCTAGTTACTGTGTGCAATTTTGAACAAGTTACAATCTGTCGTGGGCTTTCTTTTATTCCTATGTATACAGGGGTTGGAATCAGTGATTTCCCAGTGTCCTTTCTGATCTCCAGGTCTCACTCCTATCCCTGTTTTGCTTTCATTGCTATTACAGGTTCCCCTCTCCATGCCTCTATGATCCCTGTTCAGGAAGGGACTGATGGAGAAATTCTCAGGGTTTAGTAGGGAAGCTCCTAGGACAAGGGCCAGGTTGGGAGTCACAGACAGTTTTTAGAGAGTAAGAAAGCTGGTGCTCGTGTAAAGCGAGCTTGGAGGTTGGCTTTGAAAGGAATTCAGTGGCTGTGCTGTCAGCTGAGGGTGATAATGCCCTTTTCTGCTGAGCTTTGGGATTTAAAGCTAACCCCTCTGTGCTCTCAGTGATCTGGCCTGGGAACCAATAGCTTAGAGAGCTCTCTTCCCTGCCTGGCCTCTGTCAGTGACTCCAGAAGGCTCTGGAAAGGTGTGGCCAGAGGCAGCTTGTATCTTGTTAGGTTCTCCCTCTCCCCACTCCTGTTTCTAGGTCTATATGCAAGTACTTCATAATCTTCCACAAAGACAGGACCAGAATCATAGATGGTCAGCTGGAAGGCACCTTCGCACAGTCTCTGATAATAACAGCGCAGGTTCCTACAGTGCTTTAAAGTTTTCCAAAACATTTTCCATGCATTAGTTCATTTGATCCTCATTTTGTAGATGAAGCAAGCTCAAAGAGATTAGGTTTTGGGAAGGTGCTAAGCTTCTGAGGTAGGATTCAAACCCAGGACTTCCTCCAGGACTTTCATCCATACAAAACGGTGCCTCCCATCCATCTAGGAAAGCACCCTTAATCATGTCAGTGGCAGAGAATCAAAGAATTTAGAGCTGAAAGGGGTCAGTCCCCTCATTTTATAAACGGAAACTGAACCCTCCAGAGAGTGATAAAGTGGCTTGTTTAAAGGCAGTTTGAACCTGGGTCTCCTGCTTGTCAATCAGGGTTCTCTTCATTGTACAGTGTTCAAAAGGATCATCGATTTACAGCTAGAAAGGATCTTAGAGGCTATCTAAGGCCACTCATTCTGGCATTTAAAGATGTTCCCAAATTTACCTTTCTAGCCTTCTTATGCCTCACTTCCTCTCCACTCACTCTGCAATCCAGCCACACTGGCCTACTCTCTCTACCTCAAACATAGTACTTCATCTCCTATCCCCATGACTTCGTATTGGCTGCCTCCTAATCCCCAGAATTCTCACCTTCCTGACCTCCCGCCACTCAGAATCCCTGGCTTCCTTCAAGACTCAGTGCAAAGATCACCTTCTAAAGGGAGCCCTTCCTGCTGCCTTCCCTCCTATCAGTCCTGCTTAGTTGCTAGAACCTTACTCTATAATGATTTCTTCAACCTATTCTGTATTTCACCCATACCTAATTATTTATATGCAGCTGTAACCTTCAGAGAAGGGACTTCTTTTGCCTTTCTTTGTGTCCCCAATAGCTTAGTACAAGACCTGGTACACAGTAAGCTTCTAATAAGTGCTGGTTGGTTGATCTGGTCCAGCCTCCTCCTTATCTTACAGAAGAGTAAGCTGAGGAGGCCCAGAGAGGTCACATAGGTAAAAGAATGTCAAAAAGTGAAATTTGAAGCCAAATCTTCTGGGGCTGAATCCAGGGCTCTTCCCATTGGACCATAATGTCTCTGAGTAAATCAGCCTAAATGATTCCAAGTGAGGCTTTCACCTAGCTATTCCAAGGGCTATTTCAATACTACACCCCCCACCCCATTCCTTGAGCACAACTTTCAAGCAAGCCCGGCTTGTTTCCGAGGTTTGCTAGGTGCCCGTTTGGCTTTGGAGTCGGTCTCTTTGACCAGAAAAAGGATCTGTCCTGAATCCCTGCCTCCGCTTCCGGCCTTTCTGTGTCAGATTTCCTTTCCCAGCAGTGCCCTTGCCCAGCCTGATCTTGTTGGGCTGGTTGGGTGAGCTAGAGGCCTCATGAGCATGGAGGTGATTCATTCAGGCACATCAATAAACTGCATCCTAGAATGGTGGGGAAATGGGGGTGGGGGAGTGGAGCAGATCAGACCTACATTCAAATCCCACTTCTCTGACCGGCTACTTGCGTGATCTTGGGCAAGTTCCTTCTGCCCTCAGATCTCAGTCTTCTCATGTGTAAAATTAAAGGGTTGCTAAAGCTGACCTCTTACCGCCCTTCCAGCTCTAAATCGTAGGATCCCTGATGCTCCCTTCCCAGCCTGGGCCTCGTCCACTTTATTCTTCCTCTTCCCTTCCTGATGGGCCTATTTGGTCATTTCTTTCACCCTCACTGTTCCTCCTTGCCCCTCCCCTGGTGAAACTAAGGTGTTGTTACTTTCAAACAAAGTATCTAGAGGTCATAAAAGGATAGGATTCAGAACCGGGAAGGAGCTTTAGAGGCAAGACGCCCCAGAATAATTTATAGTCTGGGGAGGGGGGTAAAAAAAAAAGGTGAGTTTGAATCTCAGTTTTGTTACTTAATCTCTGGGGTTTCTTTACACCATCCATAAAATGACAAGTTCTGACTAGATCATAGGATGGTAATTTGGTATGTGAAGGGATTTTAGGTTAACACTTTACAGAGAAAACTCAGAGAGGTGGAGTGAGTAAATCAGCCAGCTAAGGTGTGGCTCTGACCCCAAATCCAGACTTCTTTCCCAACGGACCCTACTTATTGCCTGGGGAAGTTTCAATCCCTTAGGAGCTAGTGGCCCTAGCTAGCCCCGCTCTGTCTCTTGTTGTCCCTACTACACCCCCTTCTGCTTTCTTCCCTTCCAAACCCAGGTGGGAAATGGTGGAAGGAACACTGGGTTTGGAATCAGAAGACCTGGCATGGAATTCTAGCACTTCCTACTAACTGCCTGACTTGGGGCCAGTCTCTTTCTCTCTCAATCTCAATTTTTTCCCCTGTAAAATGAGAGGATTGTGCTCCGTGATCTCTGTGGTTCCTTCCAGTTCCGGATCTCAGGGGTGTTGTGAGAATGAGACAAGTCTGGGATGCTGGTGGGCCTCCTTAGAATTCACCAACCTCAGAGGATTGTTGGCATCACTCTAGTGGGATGTCGGAAGCTACTACCCACCCCCCCCCTACCCCCCAGCTATCCTGGGAGAAGGGACAATAACCCTCTTGTCCCTGACTTCCGGATACACACGATTGATCTGTTTGCCCTTAGGGGGTGGGGGTAGGCGGTGTTGCCTTTTCTCCTCTGGATTTTTCCTCTACTTTGCTCCACTTGTTAACTATAACCCACAGATTCCTCAGTAATCAGTCTGTCCCTAGCAACCTAATCGGAAGGCAGCTTCCGGCCTTCCCTGCCGCCTGGGAACTGCAGAAATTAATTCTATCCTGATGTAAAGAGGAAAGGGAATAAACAGCACCCACCCTGCCTGTTTCCCAGGGGAGGCTGAGAGAACTACAATTCCCAGAATGCCTATTAAAAACTCCTTTCCCATCTAGGTCTCAAGAAGTTATCTTCTAGGGTTCCTGGAAGGGATCATAGAATTCTCTGGGAACCAGAAGAAATTTTAGAGATTATTTAATACAACTCTCTCATTTTACAGTGGAAGAAAGTCCCAAAGATTTATCCAAGGCTAGCATTCGACTCCAAATCCCTGCCTTTTTCCTTCAGACATATGGGAACAATTCATAAAATCTCATTTCCCCAGGGCTTTTGCACTTAAAAATCCATTATGTGTTTTCTATTGGCTTTTTAGGAGAAGGGTAGGGTCTCTGGGGATAATGAATCTGGCTAACAATGGCTCCTATTTTCCGTTGATGCAGCTTGAAAGCAAGACCAGGCAGAAGGGAAAGGTAAGGGAACAAGCATTTATTAAGCACCTACTAGGTGCCAGGCACTGTGCTAAGCTGTTTACAAATATCACCTCATTTGATCCTCACAATAACTCTGTGAGGTAGGTGCTATTTTAATCTGCATTTTACAGTTAGGAAAGAGGCAGGTAAGTGACTTGCCCAGGATCACGCTGCTAAGTGTCTGAGGATGGATTTGAATACAGGCTGTGAGGATGTTATTTTAGAAAAGCACAGCATGATACACTAATCTTGGAAACAAAATAATAGCAACCAGAATTTAGTGTTTTAAGGGTTGCAAAGAGGCATCGTGGCGACCTACTGGCTTTGTGTCTCTGGGCAAGTCTCTTAACTCTCTCTAGGCAGCTCCTTCGGACTCTCAGGTTCCAGATGCCCAGGGGAGCTGCATGGGTAGAGGGATTTTTCGAGCCTGGGAGTTCCCTATAACAAAAATCACCGTCTTGGCCCTGACATTTATCAGCTATGACACTTAGCTGCTTCTTCTCCTCAGTTTCTTTAGCTGCAAAACGGGAATGGTGACACTCTCCAGGATGGCTGCAAATGTTAAAGCGCTAGGGAAATGTAAGGTGTGCTTATTCTTATTTAGAGGGGCCACGCTCGGCAGCTGGATTTGTAAGATTAGCGGGCCGTCACTAGTGTAGGCCCAGGCTCTTCCTGTCCCAGCACTCCCTTCTCCCTCCGGGGTCCTAGCCCTCACCTCCACCCTCAGTGACTAGATTCCCGTCCCGTGGATACCAGCCTCCAGACACCCTTTTGACTGACACCCAGGGTGCAGCACGTGGTTCTGCGACTCCACGATCTGATTGGTGGCACACCTTCTTTCCTTTCTTGTGATTGGCTCAGAGTTTTAGGCCTCTGCTCTTGAGAATTCCCTTCTCCCCCCTATCCATCCTTCTAAGTGGTACGGTCCATCGCTACTCGGGTAGGTAGGACTGGTCCACTTTGACAGGGAGCGGGGGAATGTGGGGTGGGGTGAATGAAGAAGAGGCAGGATAAGGCGGAGGGATCCCTCTGGAATGTGTCCGCCGACCCCACCCCGACTCTGTAACAGCGTTGATTGGTTCAAAGGCCCAAGAGATGGTTGGCGATTGGTCGGCCTCGGGAATCAGCCCCGCCCTGCTCTTGGGCGCCGCTGCGGGAGAGGGAGGCCCGGGCAGCGGCCGGCTGGAGTTCGCGGAGGGACTATCCTCTCGCGGAGGCGGCGGCCGCAGGTGAGTGCCCCCTGGGGGCCGGACTTCGGCACTCTGGGGGTCGGGCTCCGGCACTCTGGGGGTCGGGCTCCGGCACACTGGGGGTCGGGCTCTACAGCGGGTTCCAAACGCGCGGGGACAGGGACGCCCACCAACATTCAAGGGGTTGACGGTCGTGGAGACCTAGAGTGGCTCAGACACGCGGGAACGCGAGGGGCCGGGGCGGCGGGGGTCCCGCGATATGCATTGGAAGGCACAGAAACGGGAGGATTCAGAGGGGGTCGTGGGGAGGGCCCTGGCCAGTGGAGGGACAGAGATATCCATGAGGTGAGGACTCAGACCTGCTCGGGCACACTGGGACTCGGGACTAGAGAGGACGTGAGTGGGGACAGGCCAACGGACACGGAAGCATAAGGGGGTGGGGACCTAGTGCACTGAGCACCGGGCAAGCCGGGGCACGAGGACACAGCCGCGACGAGGATGGGCACCTGGAGTGACCGTGACCGCCCGGGACACGCGGGAAGGGATGGATGGTGGGGCCCTGAGGCATGTCCCGGCGTGGAGTGTGGACGCACTGTGGGAATGGACACAAAGGGCCCAAGGCCTAGAGTGCATCTGGGAACACATTCCCAAAGATCGGGCAGCCGTAAATGTCCGGGTGACTCGGAACCCTGGTGGAGGGGACCAGTCTGGGGAGTGGGGGACCCAAGAGACCCTGAGGGGAGGGGTTCTGGAGCCGCAGGGACTGTGGAAAGTGGGAGTTCTGGGACAGATGCTAGAGGACCCTGACCTCAAGTCCTAGGCTGGCTTTACGGACCCGCAGGGAGGGGGTCAAGTAGACTAGGCTACCAGGAGGGGAGCCCCCAGGCATCCCCACTAAGGCTCCCTTAAACCTAGAAGTTTTTTCCTCTCCAGACTGGACTGATGATGTAGGGAGCAAGAATTTTGTTGGGGTTCTCAGACTTTTCCCTAGACCTGAGAAGTATCCCCAACCCAGGGTGGAGAGGTGTGGCTGTATGGCTCAGCTCCTCCCTTAGGGCTCGGTAACTGCCCCCTGTGACTCAGGCCTCCAGTTTTCTCATGCTTATATTGTTCCTGCAGGGAGGGGTGGTCACCTGCTACAGGTTTCACTACCTCCGCCTAATCTTTTGTTTTAGGGAGGTTCCCAGAGAAGGGATCCACTGGGGTTTCCCTACCCTTCCACCCATGCCATACTCAAAAGTCCCATTTAGAACAACCTGTGAAAGCCTTGAATTCGGAGTTGGAGAGACCTGTATTTGAAACCAGCTCTGCTGTTGATGAGCTGTGTGGAGAAGTCACTTGCCTTCTCTAGATCTCAGTTTCTTCATTTGTAAAATGGGTGTAATACTAATTGTGCTACTTCAGGGCTGTTTTGAGGGAAATGCTTTGTCAACCATAAACATTGTAGAAATGGGACTTTTTATTAATTAAACCCTGAACTTGAGAGAGGGTGAGGTAGTTCCCTGGAGACCCAAGTGGGTCTTGAGAGAACAGCTTGGAAGTGGGAGGTAGGGGGACATTGAAAATACTTGAGTCTCATCTCTGCTGACTAGGGCAGGCGTCTAGCCAGCATTTGCTCCCCAGGAAACACCCAGTAGCTGGTTTGTCTGGCTGAATCAGCACTGGCTGGCCCGCCCTCATTCCATCCCGAACAACGCCCCAGATGAAATGGGGAGCCGGAGCTGGGTGCTCTCTCCTCTTACTCCAGCCCCTTGCCCTGTGACCTTACAGAAACCTCTTCCTCCTCGAATCTTTTTTTTTCTTTAACTTGTATTTTATCATGCTATAAAGGTGTACATAGAGCTTCCTTTTCTTACCTGTGAGGCGGGCAGGGCGCTATTGTACCTCTATCACACATGAGGAAATTGAGGCTCATCTAGGTTGAAGAGACTTCTCGTGGGCACATAGCCAATAAAAATCAAGTTTCGTGGTATCTCTGGGTCTTCCTAGTGTCAACGGGGTGGGAACCTGGAGGTACTGCCTCCTAGCTGCCCTAAATCCACCCCCCATCCCCAAGAACCTTAGTGTATGCCCACCAAATTCTCTATTCCAACAGATACAAGCTTCTTTCCTAACATCTGGAGTGCTTCTCCTCTCTCCCTTAATCACTGGGCTCCCTATGCCTAGGAGAAAGGGAAATGAAAACTTAGAAGTATGGGAGGTTGGAGGAGGAAGAGGGAGGAGGGAGAAACACTCCCACTGGGCCATGGGAGTCTAGGGTGAAGGCTCTGCCAGAATACAACAGGGCCATACGTTCAGCTCTGGGGAATGAAGAGGAAGATGAACAAGGTCCTGGGCTTGCCCTGACGGAGTTCACAGTCTGAGGAGATGGAACCTTATATTTGGTGAACTAAGTACTTGTGAGTTAGTCAGCCTTGTGCTAGGCACAGTGGAGGGAAACCAGAGAAGCAGTCAGTGTGGACACTACCCTCAGAGCTCACAAGCTGGTTAGAAGAGGCATCCCTATAGTGAGCTCCCTCAGGGCCATCACTGCTGCTGATTCCCATATCTCCCCATCAGTGCCTGGCATCAGGGCTCTCAGTAATGGATTGATGGATGAATGAATGAATTAAGAATCATTTAATTTCAGTTCAATTCAGAGATTTATCAAGTGCCTTCCACATGTAGGAGAGTACTGTCCTGGGTATCCAGGGTACAAGGAAAGGTATAATAAAGATCCTAGTACCACTCTATCTTTCCAGCCTTCTGCTCCTTTCCATGAACACCTAGCACATAGTAGGCAGTATATAAATGCTTCTTTCCCCCTACCCTAGAATCCTCTACTTCCCCCATTTGCATTCTGGCCCAGCCTAAATATTACATCCTCCTGGGATGTAACATCCAGAAAGACTTCCCTGATCGCTGGAATAACCTTTTTCCTTGGACCTCCCTTAGTACCCTTTCTTTCTTTTCCCATGTCTCTGATGTACTTTGGCATGCATATGTTAATTGTGTGTTGTACTTAATCTTTGTACCTTATCTCCCTACTAAGCCAGGTCTGATTGAAACTTTGCATCTCCTCAGCACCTAACGTTGTACAATCACAAAATAGGCGCTTAATATATGTTTACTGAATTGAATTGAACTGAGGTTTCATTTATTTTAAAACAACGTCCATTCAGGAGATGAGCATTAAGTTCCTAATGCATACCAATCCGTGAGTATACAAAGACAGATACAACACAGACCCTGGTGTCAGCAGACTTTGAGCCAGAAGGGACCCTAGCTTGTCTAGTACAACCTCCTCTTTTTATACATGAGGAGACTGAGGCACAGAGAATCTGAGAACAGCCTTCCTAGCTGTTTAGCCTGGAGAAGTGACTTATCCAAGGACTCACAGGTAGTGGCAGAGATGAGATTCCAACCCGTGTCTTGCAACTTCAAACTAAGCACTCGTTCCACTATGTCATACTGCCTTATGGGCAATTAAAGCATACAAATAACTGATATGAGGGAGAACTTTATGGAAAGTGCAAAAAGGGGTCGCCAGGCAAAGGCTTATGAGCAATGGGAGTCCAGTGAAATCACTTTCAGCTTCAGGAGTTAGGCGGGACTTCACACCAGGAGCAGCATTGCTGGTGGGGACAGTCATGAGGGATAATGTGAATAGATACCTAGAGGAAGGGCAGGATAAAGTGAGAACTGGGGTTAGAAGCATTGGTTTTAAGGGGCAGCTAGGTGGCGCAGTGAGCACTGGCCCTGGAGTCAGGAGAACCTGAGTTCAAATCCAGCCTCAGACACTTGACACACTTATAGCTGTGTGACCTTGGGTGAGTCACTTAAACCTGATTGCCTTCTCCACCCCCCCCCCAAAAAAAGAAGCATTGGTTTTGGCTGGGACTCTGAGAAACAATCACAAGTGATCAATAAGCAATAAGAGGAGAAGGAAGATCCTATGGGCCCAGGGCTTCGGCGTCACTGAGGTCGGGAAGCCTTCCTGATCAGAAGACTCATAAGATCAGAGCCCGGGAGCTGGAAGAGATACTAGAAACGGGGGGAGCTCTACCTCCTCATAGAGATGAGGAAAGTGAAGTGCAAAGAGGTGGTGACAGTGCCTGAGGTCACATAGATAGTAAGCAATCCTCAGACTCTAAATCCATGACTTCTTCTACTCCATTGACCTTCCTGATCTTGAATTTGGCTGGAAAGGATACCGTGGACAGTCTGCCTTTTTTGCCATCCACAGATCTCCTGGGAGACCCCCCTCCATCACCTCCCATGCCTCTGGGACTTGGCCGTCGAAAGAAGGCACCACCCCTGGTGGAAAATGAGGAGGCAGAGCCTGGGCGGGGTGGACTGGGTGTGGGGGAGTCAGGGCCCCTGGGTGGGGGTGGGGGAGGGGGGCCCCACGTGGGCCTACCTCCCCCACCCCCATCTCTTCGGCCCCGACTGGTGTTCCACACCCAGCTGGCCCATGGAAGCCCAACTGGTCGAATTGAAGGCTTCACAAATGTGAAGGAATTGTACGGCAAGATTGCTGAGGCCTTCCGTCTGCCCCCTGCTGAGGTATGGCTGCCAGGACCTGGGTCCCTGATATAGATGTAGGACAGGGTAGGGGGGATGGAGTTGTAATGGGGAGGCAGTGCCAGGAGAACTAGATGGCAGGCAACCTAAAAGTGGGCTGAAGGGAAGGTCAGAAGCTGGGGCAGACACCTGGGCCCGGATCCTAGACCACAGAAAAGCTGCTTGCCAAGGTCACAGAATCCCAGAATTTCAAAGTTGGGAGGACCCTCAACAGCCATCTAGTCCAGACACCTGCAAAAGAATCCCCACTGCAGTGTGCCAACAGATGGTCATGCAGTCTGTGCTTGAGGAGTAATCAGACCTGAACACAAACCCTAGGTGTGGTCTGAGCAGAGCAAAGCAGGTCCATCACTTGACAAACTGCTATCCGATCAATTCCCACCTCATCTTATTTTTGTACCCAAGACTTTTCATTTGTCCCTATTAAATTTCATCTTATTTGATTCGGCCCAATTTTCTATCCTGTCAAGATCTTTTGGGATTCTGAATCCATCATCCAGTGTACTTGCAGTCCACCTTAGCTTTATGTCATCTATGTGTTTCATTGGAACATATCATCATATCATCTTTGTCTTTATCCTCTAATCCTAAACATCACAGGGCCGAGCACAGATTCGTCAGGACACTCCACTGGAGATGTCCTTCCAAGTTGGCTCGCTCAAATACTTAAATAGTTCCCTTTAGCAATGAAGGTGTCAACCCATCCTATGCTGTTCTTACCCTTGCCTTCCCGTAAGTTCACCGCAAGGGATCCACCCAATGAGCTGGAGGCCTTCCTTGTTTTTTCCTGACCCTGAAAAGACATCAGTGGAGTACAGGCTGTCCATGTGTCAGCCTTGCCCTCACCATGTAAACAGCCTAGCTTTTTTCCTATCATCACTTTCCCTGGTGACATGTTTTACTCTTGCTCTTGAATGTTCTTCATTGGTTATCTGTTGCAGCCTCATCTGTGGGTCTCCCATTCCCCTCTCTATGATCTTTTCAGTTCTTTGGAGACAGTTGTATTCCATACTTTGCAGCCATGTAACAACTGTTAGAAAATGTGTTTTCTAAAGATGGGCCTTCTATTTCTAAAGGAAGCTTGGGGTCATTTGCAGTTTCCTGAAGGCATTCCATTAGGCCCTTCTCCTCTTTAATTCAGGGCCTAGTTCATCACCCATTTGTACTGTCCCAGATATACATACTGATACCACATTCTATAAGTGATCTATCAGCTTACATGTCACAATCAGCACCGTGGACAGTCTTTATCCACGTGTCTTTCCTGTGTGGATGCTCAGACCAAACTCCTAATACTGAAACCCTCATGGCTACTTCTTGATTCTGGCCATCCAGCTAGTTCCAAATCCAATGCATTTTAATGTTGTCTGACCCACATTATCCTGTCTTTCCTACAAGAATGACATAAACTATTTCATCCATTGGTTTGCTACAATCTAAGTAAGCTGTATCTATAGGAATCTCCTGATCTTCCACTTTAGTAACACCGCCCACAAGAACTAAGGTGAGGTTCTTTGTGACTGCTGCTTCCTTCTTGTTAATAGTATGTTCTAACAAGGAGGCAGAAGAAAGGCTAGCCCTGAGAATATCCTCCACCACTGTAATCATGGGATGGAGATGAAAGTCATGGTGGGTGTTTGTGTGATGGCATCCAGATGTTGGGGATCCTTCTGGGGAGGGGCTACAAGACTAGAGAATAGCTTGCCTGGGGATTAGGATCTAGATGGGAGGGTCTTCTTCCTGAGATATAAACATTTAAACACACATACCACTCTGTCAATCAGGTCTGCCCATATCTCGCTATCACAAGGGATAAGGTTTGCCCTGAGGGCTAGAGTTGGTGGGCTGGGTACTGGCCCTTTGCCCATCCTCAGGCTGGCTTCTCCTCCCAGGTAATGTTCTGCACTCTCAACACACACAAAGTGGACATGGAGAAGCTGCTTGGGGGCCAGATAGGACTGGAGGACTTCATCTTCGCCCATGTCAAAGGCCAGCGCAAGGAGGTGGAAGTGTTCAAGTCAGAGGAGGCCCTGGGGCTGACTATCACTGACAACGGGGCTGGCTATGCCTTCATCAAGGTACTGGGCAGGGAGGGAGGCCCTGCCTGGGGCCCTTCCATGGCATAACTGAAGGAACATTGGAATTGGAGTTAGAGGACATCAGTTCACCCAATTCTGACTGGTTTTAACTGTGTAACCTTGGCCAGGTTCTTTGGCTTCTAGGATCCCCAGTTTCCTCATTTGTCAAATGAAGGGGGAAGTGGGGACTGTCCAATCCCTGCCCAGAGGCAAAACATCAGGGACATGCATACACACACACATCTCATGGGGCAGCTGGCTCAGGGTGATGATAAGCTTATGGTGCCAAGCTGGGTGTGTCTCCTTCAACAGCGGATCAAGGAGGGGAGTGTCATTGACCGGATCCAAGTGATCAGTGTGGGCGACATGATAGAATCCATCAATGGGCAGAACCTGCTGGGCTGTCGGCACTATGAGGTGGCCAAGATGCTTAAGGACC
This sequence comes from Trichosurus vulpecula, assembly GCF_011100635.1. Classification (NCBI taxonomy): domain Eukaryota; kingdom Metazoa; phylum Chordata; class Mammalia; order Diprotodontia; family Phalangeridae; genus Trichosurus; species Trichosurus vulpecula. The sequence goes on from NC_050573.1 coordinate 74,285,182, forward strand.
TGCCGAGAGGCCGCACCTTCACCCTCAAGCTTACGGAGCCCCGGAAGGCCTTTGGTGAGTGACAGAGCCTGGAGGCACTGGGTCCACAGAAGAGGAGTGGAGTCTGGGTGAGGAAGGAGCTGTTGGACTTGAGAGCTAGGATGAGAAAGTGGCCTAGGCTTCCTGGCTAGATTGGAGAGACTAGGAATCTTTATTTGATCTGAATATAAATGCCCAGGGACACTGGGAAAGGCAAGGGGCAACCCCCCACCTTCTGGAATCCTCCACCAGGGTGACTTGAGATCCCTTTGTCCTGTGTTCCCCTTTCCCAGCAGCCAACAGGTGTTCCCCCACCTTCGTATTCAGGCCATAGGGGGAGCTCCCTACTAGGGAAGAGGCCCAGGACTTATGGGTTTGCTTTCCTGAAGGCTCTGCAGGCACCAGCCTGTGACCCACCACCTCAGGGGCCTGGGGTGGGAGGGGGTAGCTTTTCCCTCTTGGCTTCTGTGTCATATGACCCTCCCCCCAGCACTGGTCTCAGGTGGCAGCACCTGCCACCCCCTGGCATGTTCCTGTCCTGGTGATCTCTCTGGCAATCCAGTTCCCATCTTATCTATTAACTCTGTTAATTCCCCCAGCTTTGTCCCTCTGCCCAACCAAACCTCTGTCTCTTTCCCCCATGTCCCCTCTTACACTCAACCTCTAAAACTATTTCTTTCCCTAGCCTCAAGGCCCCCCCATTCAATTCCACTAAACCTCCCATGTTTCCTTACCTAAAAATCTTCTTAAGGCCCCTGCCTACAATTTCCCTGCCTCCCCAGCCCCTCACCTCTCTTCTTCCAGACTCACACCAATTCCCCCCACAGCACTCAACACCCTCCAACCCCCCCCAGTTCAACCCCCTCCCCAATTCCCTCTTTCCTCATACTCAGACTTCCCAAACCCTTGAGGTCCCCACCTCCAGGATCTAGGCCACAAGGAGCCCCTACTGGGGATGCTTGGCTGCCCATAACTGATGCCATCTTCGGCCCCCCTGCGTTTGGCTCTGCTGCCTCTCAGGAATGGGACCAGAGCTCTGGGCCAAGATGGGGGAAGGGGGAGAGGGCAGGTATTATCCAGCTGCTTCCCCAACACAGGCTGAGATGTTGGAGGCTGGATAGGGGTTGGAAAGGCTGCTCCCCCTTATTGGAATGGAGAGAGAGAGAGAAGCTAGGCTTCCTGTTCTCCTCCCCGTACTTCACTGCTCTGGGCTCTGGCCTCAGGGCAAAGCCCAGTGTGGTGGTTATTCCCCTTTTGGCTGCTCAGGCTCTCTCTTAGGAGCAAAGGCTTTAGAGCTGGAGGGGACCTTTGGGAATGTCCTGTCCAACACCTAAGAAAACTGAGGCCCAGAAGGAGATACTTGCCCAAAGTGGTCTTGATAAGTAGTCAAATTCAAACCTAGGCCCTCCAGGTCCAGTGCTCCATCTACTCCATTCTAGTCCCAGCCCTGAGCACCGGACTTCAAGGCCTTCATTTCCTATCCATTCTCCCTCCAACAAGTGGCCTTTCCCAGCTGCAGAGCTCCTGACCCCAGCTGACCCTTACCCTCCCCCTCATCACACTGTCCCATTTCCAGCCCCCAGTGGAATGCTTGGATTCTGTCCCAGCCCTGGGAGGGGGCTCCAAGGGAGAAAGGATCAGGGGCCAGGACACTTCTCAAAGCAGTTTGAGTCAGTTGAAAGCCTTATGTTATGGGTCAGGAGACTTGAGTTTGAATTCTGCCTGGGCCACTTACTGTTTGTTACCTTAGGCAAGTCATTTTCCTTTGATAAGTTCCCACATCGCTGACAACACCATCCTCAAATGGAAGGTCCTTTTCAGCTCTGAGCCCTATGACCCCAAGTAGAAGCCCTTCCACCCCTGATGGAATTAGGGCCTAGGAGCTTCCATTCCACTGGGCTCAGTGGGGAGAAGATGGGATAATGGAAAGAACTCCAGTTTGGTGTTCTAAGACTTGGCTTTGAATGTAAGCCCTGAGACTCATTAGTTTTGTGACTTTGGGAATGTGACGCCTTAATGTCTTCATCTGTGAAATGGGGCTATTGGACTTAGTGATTGATGCCTAGGGTTCCATCAAGTTCTCAAACTCTGTGAGGAGGCTCAAGGGCTATGGGTAAGAGGGGACGTTTGGATCCAGGGTAGGAGGGGCAAAGGGAATGTCAGATACTGACAGCCTCCTTGCCTATCTCAGACATGATCAGTCAGAGGTCAGCAGGGGCCCGGCCTGGCTCAGGACCCCAACTTGGCACTGGCAGGGGGACCCTTCGCCTCCGTTCTCGGGGTCCAGCTACAGTGGAGGAACTGGTAAGTGGCTGTGCTGCTGGCCCCATGTTCCCTTTCCCCGCTTTTTGTTCCCTGGCCCCAGCTCACCCCCACCTGCTTTGCAGTGCCTTGTATATACGGATCCTATACATAGTAAGTGATTAATGCAGAGTTGAATTTAATGTTCTCTCTCCCCCACCCCCACCCAGCCTTCAGCATTTGAGGAGAAGGCCATCGAGAAGGTGGATGACCTGCTAGAAAGTTACATGGGCATCCGGGACACAGAGCTGGGTGAGCTTCTTTGGACGGGGATGTGGGGCTTGGAGGAGGGGGGACCTGGGCTGGGCACTTTACAGGGGGTTGGGCAGGAGTTAGGTTCTGGGGGGATCTGGGCTGCTGACCCCGTTCTTTCCTTTGAGCAGCAGCCACCATGGTAGAGCTGGGCAGGGACAAGCGGAACCCGGATGAGTTGGCGGAGGCTTTAGACGAACGGCTAGGTGACTTTGCCTTCCCTGACGAGTTTGTCTTCGATGTGTGGGGAGCGATCGGAGATGCCAAAGTTGGGCGCTACTAGGACTCAGATTGGACCGACTCCGAGGAAATGTGGGACAGAGTTAACATGAGCCAGGGCCGTGGGGCCTTGGGAGCAAAAAGTCTGGGAGACCAGACACCTGGGGCCCATCCCAGCACCATCACTGCTGTTTAAGGGAGAGAGCACTGAAGAAATCTTTGTCTGGGGGCTCAGAGAGAGAGAGGGAGGAGGGGTCAGAGAGAAGAGCTGAGCCAAGGATCCAGGCCCCCAGGCCCTCACCACTATTACCACCACTGGAATCCAACACTCCCCACACAGCCAGAGTAGGAGGGAGAAGGCCTGACCCTCAATGCTCTCCATCCAATCGGTACAGCCCTTCCCTCCTCAGCCCGGCTGGGGTCCCCAGGGAGCCCCCCTCCTCCCCTTCCCACCTACCTCAGTGTCTAGATTGGGGGAGGGAGAGCTGGTAAGCCTCCCCCTTCTTCCCGCCTCTACTTTTCCACATCAGCTGCCAAACTGGCCCCACTCCCCTCCCTGGGGCACCCAGCTTTGTTTCAGGGGGCGGCTGTGACCTCTACTGGTTTCCCTGACGCAGGGGAGGGGAGTGGCGACCAGGCAGCCACTTTTCTCCCCCTCCCCTGCTCTTACTCCAGCAACTGCAATAAGGTCACCACTATGAGACTCCCCAGACCTGTTACCTCTGTATTTGAACTTGACTGCTGTGAACCCATCCCCTGTCCTAGGACTGACTTCCCTTAGGTGTCCCCACGGGTCCCCAACTGTCCTCACTGACTTTGAGGGGGCGGGGCAGGCCTTGATTGGGGGGTTTTATATTTGAGTTATCTTTAACATAAAGAGACCTCTTGAGTGGAACTAAGCTGCGTGGCCTAAGGGGTGGGGGGCTGAGCTCGAGCTGGGAAAGAATGTGTAGACTGAAATCCATCTCCTCTGTGCCCCAAATTGAATTAGGAGACCTTGGCCCAGTCTCCCCTGCCTCCTCCCACCCACTGTTCTGCCTGATTAGCGCCTAGGCCCTCCCTCCAGGCTTCTCAGCAAGGGAAGGTTTCAGATGTCCTGAAAGTCTGCAGGCTTGAGACCAAGTCCTGACCATGCCATTAATTTAGTGGGTGACCTTCCCCTCTCTGGGCCTTCTCTTCCTCCTGTGTAAGTTGAGGAAGCTGTTTTCAGTGGTCTCCGAGGTCCCTTTCAGTTCTGAGGTTCTTTCTGACTGTTTGCACCCTTGCCCCCTGGGCCTGTCTGGGACCCTGTATCTCTAGAAACCAGTCCCATAACAAGGGTCGTGTCCCATCAGGAATAACACATTTTTATGTTTTACAGTTTAGAAAGCGTCCTCCAAAACAACCATAAGAAAGAGATATGCAAGCATGACTTTCACATTTTACAGTTGAGGAAACTAGCCCCAGAGTAGGGCCTGGAATTCCTAGCTGTTGATTCAGATTGAGGGTTCTTAGTGTGGCCCCCAAATGAAATAGTGAGATGGGAGGCCAGATGGGATCCAGAGGGGCAGAAGCCCTTCCCCTCCTCCCTGCCTGGGCATGGTCTCTGGGCACGATCCAGTTTTAGCATGTACCTGATGAGTGACTAAGCCAGTCTTTTCTACTCAGCCTCAGTTTCTCCTTCTGTAAATTGATGCAGTCGGACTAGTTCTTATCCCTTCCTAGTCCAAATCCTTTGGTTCCTAGGAGTCCCAGCTCTAGGCCTATGACCTTAGTCAAGTAGCTTCCTCCCTGGGCCTCGGTTTCCTCCTTGGGCCAGACATATCCTACAGGTAATCTTACCAGCCTTTAAGAATACAAATCAGCAAGGATGACTGAACCCTGAAGAACAGAGCAGCTGGCAGCCAGAACCTTCCCCTCCCTGCCATGAGTCTGGACCCCTCAGGCCTTGGGCCAAGCTGATGGAGGAAGATGCAGGGAGACTGACATAAACCCGACACCATTGTTTTGACAGTTAGCTCTTCATCCCTGGGAAGAGGCAGGGGGGCCTCAGGGAAATGGGTGCAGTTGCTTGCTGGGGGAAGAAATTAGGAAAGCCAGTTTCAACCCCCAGGGGTCGGAGTAGGAACATTAAAGTAAGAAGTTGAATCAGAGGTGGGAGGAGGGGTGGAGAACTGGCTGGGCAGATGGGGATCCTTCTGTAGATTCCCCCATGGGGTGTGAAAGGAGGTAGTTCTGGGTCTGGGATGTGTCTCCCATTTTGTATCCGTCTGGATGACTCGGTCTCACTGCACACATCTTTTTCTGGTCTGGGGTTTCTGCTATCGCTGGGTGTAAGGGGGTAAGGGCATGTGAGTCTTAAGGGTCTAGAACTGCAGAGTTCAGAGTGGGTCCCAAAAGAGGAGTAGGAAGGGCTTTAAGAGGGAGGTGGAAGAGAAAATGTTGCTGGGAGGCAGGACTCCTGGGTCCCCTCCTCAACCCTCCCCTTGTCCTTATACCAGCTCCAGCCTCCTCAGGGATTACATGTTCTTCGGGAAACGCCTCCAGCCTAAGCCTGACATAAATAAAAGAATGGGGGGGCCCTCCAGCCCGTCCATTCCTTCCCCCTATCCTGCTGAACCCCACCCCCCCACCAAAGTGAAGAACATTACCTCCCTCCTTTCCTCAATCCATTTCATGCATGCCCTCTCCATCCCTGGCATCGATGATCGATGTCTAGTGTCCCTATGCAGGGTTGGCTTGGCAGCCAATCCCCCCAGCAAAGCCCTATTCACAAGCCAGTATTTCCTGGGAGTCTCTGTCTATCCATTAACTTTTGGAGCAGGACAGAGATCGGCACCATAAGCAGTGCGACCCTGGATTTGGGGTGATGAGAAGAGTTTGAATCCTGCCTTAGCCCTTCTTTGTGACCTTGGGAGATTCACCTAACTTCTCTGACCTGAATTTCCCTGTTGGAAATGAGAGGTTTGGACTAGATCACCTCTGAGATCTTTCCCAGTTCTAAAGCCCTTGGGCTCACTAGGAAGTTGGGGACAGAGTGGTACTAGATGCTGGGAAAGGGTCCTCTCACCTGGGATGCCCTGCTGCCTGGAGCCCCAGAGGGAGGGCCACAGTGGGGAGAGACAGGGGAATGTGTATCTGAGACACTCACATTTTCCAGTGTTTGGATTTTCTCGGCATTATTATTGTTATTAATGAGAAAAGTATGAGGGCCCCGTGCCTGAGAATGGGGGGTAAGGAACTAGAGAGGATGGGGGTGGGGGATGGCTCAGTTTCTTCTCAGTTGGGGAAGGGTTGGGTTATGATCTCCAAGAAACTGCCAGCTTGAAACCCAGCAATTCTATGAAGCTCTCTAGGCTTCTTTGGAGGTCTAGTGGAGAGGACATGATGGGGATAGAAGGTCAGACCCCCGTAGCCTAAGAGATGGAAGGCAGGAGCAATGGGAAAAGGACTGGCATTGGTTGGGGACAGTTCAGATCCTGCCTCTCACATTAGCTTTGTGGCCACAGGCAAATTGAGCCTCACTTGCATCATCTGTAAGGCAAGAATAATAATACCTCACAGGGTGGTTGTGGGGAGAGCACTCGGCAAACTTTAATGTGCAATGGATATGGAGTCATAATAATTGTTGATCTCTTGACCCCTGGTCACAAAGTGACCAGTGGGACCGGGTAGTAGGGATATATCCTCTTCCTGGGTGCCTCCCTCTGGATAAGCGGAGCTGGATCCAGACCTAGCATCTCCTGCACAGGGGAGAGGGCTCCCTAGGGAGCCCCCCTTGGGCCACAGACTGTCAGAGAAGGAGGGCTGCCAAGTAAGTGGCCCTGGTGGCACTAGGCCTGGGAGGACGGGGCTGCTGCAATGCCAACAGTGTCCTTGGGTTCTTCCTACCCCTACCCCCTATTTCTGCCAGGGCCCCACCCTACACCTACCTAGAAACTAAGTACCTCCTTCTCATGGCCCCTGGCTCCCAGGAAGAAAGCTGGGTGGTGCTGTATTAAATAAAGAAGGGGAGGGGGATCAGTGCTTGGAGATGCTAATAGGCAGGCTTCCCTCTCAACCTCATTCAGGTTGGGGGGAGGGATGAGGGGTGATAGGGGGTTAGGGTGGCGCAGGAGGAGCGGCTCTTGGCTGCTGGAGGCGGGATGGGGGCGGGAGGGAGCAAAGGAGCCGCCCCCCTGAGCTCAGTGAGCCGGGGCCCTGGAGAGCTACTGGCCTTGGGGAGAGTGCAGCTGGGCGCTGAGGCTGAGAAGTGCTGCTGCCGAGCGAAGCCTGGAGGGATGGGTCCCTGGGGCCCAGGACCACAAGAGGAACATCAGGTAAAAGAGGCCAGAATGGGCCGCCCCAGGAGCCTGGGTTCCCCAGCTCATCCTACCTGGGAGATACGGGAGCAGTGTCTTGAGGGGCTCAGGGTGGGGCTGCCTGGAAAAGAGTACAGAGCAGGGAGAACCCCTTCTATTCCCTCACACATCTACCCCCAAGCCAATGTGTCATCTCCCGCTGTCCCCCACCCTGTCTGTCCCTCCTAATCTTTCTATCCACCAACTTGTGTCTGATCCTCCTCTCTATCCCCACCCCGTCAACTCCTATTCCCTATCCTGGCGCCTTCTTGTTTGTCCCACAGACCTTTCTGACTGAGCCATCCGTCAGTCCTTGTCTGCCCATGCCTTATTCTCCTCCCTCCGTCTTTTCACCCAGCTTCATCTGTCCCCCCCCCAGTCCTATGTCTTTCCCATTCTATCTGTTCCTGTACCTACCATCCACTTCTTTTGTGTGTCTCTGAACCTGTTCCCTGTACCTTTCCTCCTAGTCCTTCTTGGGATACCTGGGGTCAGATCCAGGCCAAAGGTCACTCCCCATGCCACCCTGCAAGGGGAAGAAGCAAACCTGCCATGGTCTTTGGGGTTCAAGGGCCCTGAATAAGGGTAGGGGTAGTGAGAAGAATGGATAATGTCACTGGGTGGGGCTTGGGAGTAGGTGGGAGGTAGTGAGAAGAGATGAAGACTCAGGAGACAGGAAAAGTTGGGGGGAGCACTATGCAAGAAGGATGGAGAATTGGGGGGATGCAGGGGTGGTGGGGTATAGAGGGATGAAGAACAAGAGACTGGATGGGGACAGCAAAGGGAGTGCCAACCTCCCTATTTGGCTATCATCCTCCCTCTCTCCTCTTTTCTCCTTCTGTTCAGACATCCACTGCCACCTGACATGTCCCTTTGCCCATCATACAACCTCAGCTGCCAAGGGGAAAACTCAACATACCCAGAGACCAACAGCTCAAAAGCCCACCCAGCCTCATCCCCAGTGATGCCTATTTTCTCCATGACATTGGGCACCGTTTCTAATGTCCTGGCTTTGGCTATCCTTGCTCGGGCCTTTATCCGATTCCGCCGCCGCCGTACTCGGGCCCCCTTCCTGCTCTTTGCCACAAGCTTAGTGGCCACAGACTTTGCTGGCCATGTGATCCCAGGGGCCCTGGTCCTGCGGCTCTATGCCACAGATCCGACTCCTGCCGGCCCTGCCTGCCAATTCATGGGGGCCTGCATGGTCTTTTTTGGCCTGTGTCCACTATTGCTGGGCTGTGGGATGGCGATTGAGCGTTGCATAGGAGTGACCCGACCCCTGCTCCATGCCAGCCTGGTCTCAGCTGCCCGAGCCCGCCTGGCACTCGGGGTGTTTTGGAGCATTGCCTTAGGCATTGCTGTCCTGCCCCTGCTGCATGTGGGGCGCTATGAGCCGCAGTATCCAGGAACTTGGTGCTTCATAGGGCTGGCCCAGCCAAGGGGATGGGGTGAGACCATCCTGGCAATACTCTTCTCTGGCCTGGGTCTGGCCTCTCTATTGGCTGCCCTGGTGTGCAACATGTTTAGTGGACTATCGCTAGTCCGAGCACGTTGGCGGCGGCGCCAGGGGAGTAGCCGCAGGGTGACCCGTAGCGGACGTGGTGGCTCCATATCCTCTTCAGCTTCATCTTCCTTCTCCTCTTACTCCTCCCCTGCCCCACGCCGAGCTCGGGCCCATGACGTGGAGATGGTTGGCCAACTGGTGGGCATCATGGTGGTATCCTGCATCTGCTGGAGCCCTTTGCTGGTGAGTGGCTGTGTCCCGGGGCAGACCTTCTTTGTGCGGGCATCTCCTGACAGATACCCCCAAGTAGGCTTCCTTGGGCAAGGAATCCCTGGAGGAAGGATTGGAGACTGGAGAAACCCTGGGACATTTACTCCCATGACCCCATCAGTTCCATTGTCCCCTAAGTCAACATTCTCAGTCATTTCATTCCATCTGATTTCCAGACCACTGCTCCACATGCCTTCCATGAGAGATTCCTGGGCCTCTCACCCCTAGGGACATCCCAACCCTTGATTCCCCATCTTTCAGAATCCAAAATGTAGGTTTTTCCCTTCCCAGCCCCAAGCTCCTTTTCCCCAGTTTGGACACAGTGTTCTCACTGGGCTCGTTCCTCTGTGCCCCTGCCAACCTGATTCTAGGCTCCCTAAAGGATGCATGGGATAGAAGTCATCTAAACTCATTGAGCCTTAATTTCCTTTTCTGGAAAATGGGAGTACACTATCTTATAAGGTGGTTGTAAAGAAAAAGCCCAGTAACCCTTTGGATCACAAGAAAAACAGGGACTATGATAATTTCCCCCTTCCTTCTTGCCCTCTCCTTCCTCCCCAGGTGCTGGTGGTGCTTGCTGTGGGAGGCTGGAGTTCAGACTACTTGAAGCACCTGCTCTTACTAGCAGTTCGTTTGGCCTCCTGGAATCAGATCTTGGACCCCTGGGTCTACATCCTGCTGCGCCAAGCTGTTCTGCGCCAGCTGCTACGCCTCTTCCCGCCCTGGCATGAAGCCAAGGGCCTGCCCAGGGGAGCCTGGGATGCTAGCTCCTTGCGTACCTCCCAGCACAGCACCATTGGCCGCTTCTAGTGGTCCTCTCTCTGGGCCAGGGGCATTGACCAGGCTGGATTGTGCAAGGCAGGACTGAGAAAGAAAGAGCACTGAGCCCGGAAGCTTCAACCAAGGGAAGGCCTGGAGGAGGTGGGGAGGGCAATTAAGAGTGACTGGGGCGAAAACGCGGAACCTTGAAGAGGCGGTCGGCTATTAAAACCGCCCAGACGTGAAGGGGGAAGATACAGAACGAGGACAAGGGAGCTGCAAACAAGAGCCCTGGGGGAGTAACTCCAGCTTTTGCCTCATGCTGACGAGGGGCTTCCGGGCACTGCCAGGAGGGAGATGGGGCAGGGGTAGTCCGCAGGGCGGAGCCCAAGAGAAATAAAGTATTTTGCATATTCCACGAGTGTGTTTCCCTGCCACTAATCGGATGATGAGGTTCTCCTCCCAGTAAACCAAGAGCCTGAACATCGAAGGTCTGTGAGGTCCCTCCCTTGCAGCCTCTGACACAGTGTGGCTCGCCCAGCTCAGAGCCCAGGCGAGCAGGAGACGGGAAAAGGCAGGGAGGGGCGGAGGAGCAGGGAGGCGGCAGTGACGGCTTCGACCGCAAGGGGGAGACAGAGGCACCCTCAGCCGCGCCACAAGGGGCTTGTGTTCCCAGCTGGGGCCAGATGAGGGCAGCAGGCACATGATCCGACACAGCCTACCAAAGGATTCGGGGGCCGCGTAGCCCATGTCCGTAACTCCTTTCCTACTCCCACCCCACCCCCGTCCCAGTACTGGGTGAACCGCAACCCCAGGGAACCCGGCCCAGGATCTAAATCCAACCAGGAGGGGTGGGGCGTCCAACAGCGAGCCAGAGGCCGAGTCCCAACCACAAACCGAGGAGGGGGAAGGAAAAGAAAACGGGGGTGGGGGGAGGGAAGAGCTGGCACTGCCGACTTGGAGCATGCGCACAACTCTACCGGCCCACCCCTCCCAGATCTTCCCAGCCTGCTCTGCGGCAAAGCTGTGTCTAAGGCAGAAAGGAAAAAAAAAAGGAAATACCTCTGCCCTCCTTTCCCTTTGCCTCAACTCCCAGCCCAGCCCTGGCTCCCTGCTTAGTCCTTCCCTTCACAGCCCCTCCCCTCCCAGTCCTCTCTGTCACCTCTTAAAACCAAGTTCAGGTGCCATCTCTTACCTGAAACCTTTGCTGGTCTCCCTCACTGCTAGAGCCTTTCCTCAAACTGCTTTTTATTTATTTTGTACCAACAGACATCTGTATAAGATGGCAGAATATACAACGTTTAGCCTCACAGAGGGAGGGTGGCTACTACTTATACGGGTTCTTGGGGCCCTTTGTGGGTCGTATACCACAAGCCCCCATTGGTGTGCTTCCCATGAACAGTCAGCCAGTAGGTACAACAGCTCAAAGTAAAGTCATTAACTAAGAGGGCATGTTAAGAACAGTAGCAGAAAACATTTCCACTGCCAAAAAACAAAATCCTTTGTGTTCACTTTCCACGAATACGCAAAAAAAAAAAAAAATGGGAAAACTGGGCACAGGGTATCATAGTAGTGAGGCAGTCAACACAATTAGCCAGGGCAGCTTATGTCTCTAAGGTTACAAAGCCTCAATGTCCTTTCTCTCTTCATGGTGTTGTCTCCACAGCTCAATTCTTGATTGACAGGGTTAGTTCAGCCTTGAACACATGGTGGGCTCCTCTCTTCTCTACTGCCTTCTGGTCAGATTCCTCAAAACTGCTTTCTCCCTCCAGTCACTGCTTCTCTGTATCTCTGTCTGACTGGAACATGTCTCTCAACTCCCTCAACTGTTCCTTGAACTCCTAAAATAAACTCCAAAACTGATGGATGGGGTGTTTTCTCCTGAGTAAGTAGCTCCATTACTAAGCAGAATGTCAGATGGGGGAAGGGGAAGAGAGAAAAATTCCCTCTTCCTCATAGCTTGCTGCCCTCTGGTGTAGATAAAGGGGACACTACATAAAGTTGCTCCTGACCCAAAGTTTCTCTTGAATTCTCCGCTGACTGATTCCAGGGACTGGCAGGGTTAGCTATTTAAAGGTCTCCAGGGACATAACCAATTTTCAGCCAGTCCTAAACATCTCTTCCAATTCAATCACAGAAGTATTTCTGCACTTTGTAAGGAGAGACAGAGAGTAGATGCATCTTCACTAATATATTAATACTTCATTTCCTCTGCAATCTGCCCTTTGCTTTCTGTGACTACATCAGCTGGGAGATGGGGAAAGCAATTGGTCATGGATATGCTCTCTCCTGCCCTAATGTCAATTACCTTCCATGTGTACATGTTGTCTCCCCTATGAATTTAAGCTCTGGGGTTGTGTTATATTTGTCTTTATATCTTCAGGAGTTAACAGAATGTTTAGCAAATAGTAGGCTCTTAGCACATAGTAGGCTCTTAAATTCTAGTGGATCACCTGACTCACAGCCTCTCTCCTCACAACTTTCTCCTCCATGATGAATTAATGAAAACAAGACACATTGATAAGCACTTACTATGTGCCCAATACCGTACTAAATACCAAGGGTTTACAAAGATGAATGTGACATAGTCCTAGTCAGCTGACAAGTACTTTTGAGAAGCAGTTCCCAGAGCAAGAGGTGAAAAGGATAGAGTGAAGAGGCTGGCAAGTTAGGAAATGTCTAGGTTGAAAGAGCATGGTGGGATACGGGACCTCTCCCCTCACAGCCCCTCCCTTCCTAGACTCTTCCCCCCATCCCCTTCCACTTACTGACCCCTCCCCTCACAGCACCCCCCTTCCCAGACTTTTCCCTTCATGTGACCCTTCCCTTCTGAGCCCTGCACCTCAATAAACCTCTTCTTCATATTCCTCCCTCCATTCACAGCCCTATTCCCTCATTCAATCCAGTTCAACAAACATATATTAAGTGCTTTTGTGTCCGACTCTTCATAAGCTCATGGACGATACCAGACCAATGCTGTACGTGGGGTGTTCTTGGCAAAGGTACTGCAGTAGTTTGACATATCCTTCTCCAGTAGATTAAGGCAAACAGAGGTTAAGTGACTTGCCCAGGGTCATGTAGCTAGTGTCTGAGGCTGGATTTGAACGCAGATCTTCCTGATTCCAGTCCCAGCATTCTATCCAGTGGACCACCTAGCTGCATCTTATTAAGTGCTAAGTTCTGGTGATATAAAAACAAACACAGTCCCTGCCCTCAAGGAGCTTCTGTTCTACTTACTCAAGGGCAGCTAGGTGGCTCAGCAGCAACCCTCTAGCCTCAACCACTTAGCCGTGAAGACCCCAGACAAGTCACTTACGTTCTGTTTGTCTCAGTCTGTAAGATGGAGATAACAATAGCACCTACCCCTCAGAGGTATAAGGATAAAACAATGCAATTCTTTTAAAGTCCTTTGCAAATGTTAAGGCGCTATGTAAGTGCTGGCTGATAGTATTTTTACTTGGAGGGAATTCATGAGAAATACAAAGTAATTCACAGATTGGGAAAGCACCAACATGGAGATACAAGAAAGGCCTGGTGTGGGAGGGAGATGGTCCCTGAGCAGCATTTGGAAGGAAGCCCGGGGTATCCTCTGAGACTGAGGCGAGGTACATTCCCATCATGAAGAAGCACCTGAGGAAGAATGAAGATGGAATGTCTCATACTAGCTACAATCCACAAGCCAGAATAAACCGTAACAGAAAGTGCACGGAGGGCAGTGATGAGAACCAACAACCCCAGGACCTCCCATTGCCTCCAGAAGCAAATACAAAATGCTCTGTTGGGCATTCACAGCTCTTCAGGACCCAGCCCCTTCTTACCTTCCCAGTCTTCTTACACCTTACTCCCCAACAGGTGCTCTGTGATCAGTGACTCTGGTCTCCAGGCTGTTCCACACATGGACACTGGGCATTTTCTCTGCCTGGAATGCTCTCCCTCCTCCACTCCTACTACTGGCCTCCCTGGCTTCCTTTAAGTTCCAGCTGAAATTCCACCTTCTCCAGGAAGCCTCCCTAACCCTTCTTCATTTCAATGTTTTTCCCCTTCTGATTGTTTTATTTATCCTGTATGTAGCTTTCTTTGTATATATTTGTTTGCATATTGTCTCCCGGGTTAGACTGTAAGCTCCTTGAGGACAGGAAGATTTTGATTATTTTTGTATCTTCAGTGCTTAGCACAGTGCCTGGCACATAGTAGGTGCTTAATAAACGCTTATTGAAGTGAGAGGCAGGTGGGAGCCCCATTGAGAAGAGTTTTCAGTGATAGGCTGAAGATTTTGTAGGTTGTCCTAAGGGCAATAGAGAGACCCTAGAGATTTTAAAATAAAGGGTGGATGGAGTGGTCAGAGAAGTGTTTGGTGGAGCTAGGTGGAGGATACATGGGAGAAGGGGGAGAACGGAAATGCAAAGTCCAGTTTGGAGACCAGAGGTCCAGGGGATGAGGCCCCAAATGAGGGTCACTCACAAATCTTCTAATTTCCCTCTCCTGATCTGGAGAAGGAAATGGCAAACCAGTCTAGGATCTTTGCCAGGAAAACCCCAAATGGGGTCATGAATAGTTAGACACGACCAAAACACTGAACAACAACAACTACTCATGCATTGGCCTCTCCCTCCTTTTACAGTCCTCTCTCCAAATAGACCCTCTTAACCCTTTCTTTCCCAGCCCTTCACACATCTGCTTCTCTCACCAGAATCTCCCTTTCCTACACCGTCGGATTTAAGGACTTTAAGACTTAAAATTGACAATCTCAGAGTTGGAAGGGGTTTTGGAGACTCACCCATACCCAAACTACAATCACCTTCCTGAGGCACAGAAGGTTTGCTAGGAGAGAAATGAAATTTAATAGAAATCAATGGAAAGCCTCATAGTCAAGCAGACATCAATTTGGGATGTTCCCTTCAATGACGTAGTTCAAAAACCACTTTAGTTAAAAAAAATCAACAGTATAAAAAGCATTGGATGTGAAATTTGTGCCCCTAGGCTGGGATCCTGGTTCTGTGTGATCCAGGGCAAATGTTAACTTCTCTGGACCTTTATATCCACATCTGAAAATGAGGGGGTTGGACTGAATGACCTCTAAGGTCACTTTTGACTTTAAGCATGATCATAGGAGCACTTTACAGTCTCTCCAACAAATATATACTTTACAGTATCTCCAAGTGTACACTTTACAGTATCTCCAACAAGAGCCCACGAATTTCCAAAGCAGCTTTTTCCATTCCAGGATGACTCTGTTAGGAAATTTTCCCTTGTATCAAACCCAAATTTGCTGCTTTGTAACTTCTCATTTCTCCTAGACCATTTTCTCTGGCTATCCCCCACTGCTCTCCCTCTTCCCCTCAGACTACTAGCCTTCCTGGCTTCCTTAAGTCCCAGCTGAAATCCCACCTTCTCCAGGAAGCCTTCCCTAGACCTTCTTAATTACAGTGTTTTCCCTCTCTTGATTGTTTCCTACTTATCCTGTATAGTATTTGCTTTGTGTATATTTATTTGGAGCAAATATTCTGGAGCAAAACAGAATAAATCCAATATGTTTTTAAGGTGACTGCTCTTCAACCCTTTGACCCTGCCTATTAGGTCATCCACCTTTCCAAGTCTTTTTAAAGGCTTAACTTCCTGATCCTTTAACCAAAGCTCATAAGGCAAGATTTCAAGGCCTTTCACCATTCTGACTGTCCTCTTCAGGATACACTCCAGCTTCTCAATGTCCTTCCCCAGATGTGGCAACCAGAACTGACCTCAGTGCTCCAGCTGTAGCCTGACTAGGGCAGAGAACGGCCAGACTCTCATCACCTCCCAAGACCTTATGGACATTATAGGCCTGGACATGTGGTTTCATTAATGTAGAAAACTCTTGGATGAGAATGCCCCATACCAGTTCAAGTCATCACCTTCTCTCCAACTGATAATTGTAAGGATTCCCTTGAGCGTCAGATCTCTTTGAATGCAGCTGAAGATCACATGAACTTTCTTGGTTGCCCCCATCACACTGCTGATTCGTGTTGACTTTACGGTCACCAAAACCCCCAGATATTTTTCCAAGGAACTATTGACTAACAGTTCTCCTTTCTTGTAATAATAATACAGTCTAATATGTATATAGTGCTTCAAGGTTTGCAAACTGGGTGTCCTATAAGCATCGAAAAATCAATATATCCCAAATGGATCTCATTATCTTCTCCCCACCCCACCCCCAACCCCAATCCTCTTCTGAACTTCCTTATTCCTAGTGAGGGTACCGCCATCTTCCTAGACACCAAGGCTTACAACTTTGCTGTTATCCAGGACCCCTCCCCTCATTCACTCTGCATATAAAATCTGTTGGTAAATTTGATCATTTTTACTTTGCAACATCTTCTACGTGTCCCCTTCATAAAATCACAATGCTGGTGCAGGTCCTCATTGTCACCTGGATAGCAGCCTTGTAATTAATCTCCTTGGGTCATGTCTCTTTACTCCACTCTATTTTCCATTCAGTAGCCATGGTGATGTTTCTAAGACTTAGCTCTAGCCATGTTAGACCCCTCTTTCTCAGTAAGCTCCCATGGCTCCCTATTACCTCCAGGATTAAATATCAAGTCCTTTGTTTGGCATGTAAAACTCTTCTTAACTGGGCCCCTTCTACCTTTTCAGACTTCTAACACTCGACTTCTCTCTATTCACTCTGAGAACCAGTGACACTGACCTACTTGCAGCTCCTCGAACAGGACACTCTACCTCCCACCTCCGCATCTTTGCACTAGTTGTCCCCCAGTCCTGGAACATTCTGTCCCCTCACCACTACCTCTTAGTTTCCTGAATTTTGTCAAGACTCAGGTCAAATATCACCTTCTGCATGAGACCTTTCCCAGACCCCTCAGTAGCCAAAACCCCCTTTCAGATTGCCTTCCATCTCCTCTGTCTATACCCAGTTATTTACATGCACCCCCTCCCCCCCTATCAGAATGAGAGCTCCTTGAGGGAAAGGCCTAATTCTTGCCTTTCTTAATCAATGCTTTTTTTTCTGACCAACAGACTTCACAAGGATTAGCTCATCAGAGCTTCCTAACAGCTCTGCGAGGCAGAGGCTATTATTTTCCTCGTGTCACAAAAGGATCTTAGAGGTCACATCTTATAACCCTCTCATTTTACAAATGAAGAAGTAGAGGCCAAGAAAAGGAGAGCAGTGGCTAGGGCAGTGGACTTGGAGTCAGGAAAACTCAGGTTCATATCTAACCTCAGACACTTACAGGTCTTACAGGTCTAGCTGTGTGACGCTAGGCAAGTCGCTTAAGCCCCTATCTGCCTCAGTTTCTTCATCTGTAAAATGTGGATAATAATAGCACTTACTTCCTGGGGCTATTGTGAAGATGAAATGAGATATTTATTTGTAAGGCACTTAGCACAGTACCTTGCACATAGTAGGCATTTAATAAATGCTTTGCCCAAGGGCACACAGGTAGTAAATGGCAGAGCCAGAACTCAAGATTGAAGATCCAGATCTGATTCCAGCTCCAACTTTGTTGACTCTTTTTTTTAAACCAAAATGAGTTTCGAGCTACATCATGGGGAGAACATCCGAAATCAATGAGGTCCCAAATCCACTTGAGGTTATTAATAAAAGATTTTATGGCTATCCCATCTTCTTAAGTTGGGACCAACATTGCACCATAACGTTGTTGGAGCTGTGTGGGACAAGTGAAGACCTCTCATAAAAGGGAACAAATTAGATAAATAGAAATAAGTAGGATAGTGAGTCCCATTTCTCTACTTAGATATTTTCCTTTCTGTAAAGCCATTTCTCTACTTATATGTTTTCCCCTCCGTAAACTAAACTAGTGACTGTAAAGCCCCCGAGGTTAAGAACAGGACACAGGATGCTCGCATCCTGTGTATTTACCTAATGGCGAGAGGCCTGAAAGAAAGAAGGGTTGAGGTGAATAAGTCAGCAACCATAAAATCCTCTGAAAGTAAGGATAGGACACAGGATGCTCCCCCCCTGTGTACTGACCCCAGGATAAGGGACCCTCAGCTCAGCAGAAAAATGAATGAAAAGCAGGAAAACCAGGTGCAATGTAGACGTGCAAGACCAGTTAGGTATGAATGATGGGAGACAAGGTGTAAGGGTACTGGGGATATCCGTCTTAGCCACAGATGTGAAAATGAGGTAACTAACAACTAATTCCTGCCTATTACCGATAACTGAACTGTTTGTTCAATCGTCATTGTCATTGTCATTAAGACAGATTTACTACCTTGAGGTTGATAGTAGAATGAAATAAGAATGGTGGGAAGTTCATGTTCGTCACCTGCTTGTCAAAAATAACCATACTGTTTGTTCCTTGCCATTGTCCCTGGGATAGATTTATCGTGTCCAGATTGTACCCTCAAAGCTTACGTCTGCAAGCTGAGAGGAACGATGATGTTGGGAGGGGGAATTGCGGTTAGGGACCTATATAAACACCCCAATTTTCTGTGTCCACTGCGCTCTGACACTGAGAGGACCCCCAGTCCTTTCAATGTCTGGGTGGCCCTTTCCCACGGGATCGTAATAAATTTTCCTTTCTACTTTCACCTTGAGATGCCTCTGTTTTTAATTCTTGGATTCGTAAAATCCATCCCACAAAAGCCCAACTCTAGCTCACACAGTAATTGTGATAAGTATGTGATTCCTGCCTCGATCCAACTTATTGTTCAAAAATGCTCAACAGCAGAACAGTACAGACTGGCCTCCAATCTGATAATGAACTTTCGATGACTTTTTTCAGGTTTGGCCCTTTGACCTGTCTTGTGTCTGCCCTATCATTGAACTCTGATCTGTCTTTTGCACAAAGAGCACAAAAGCCTTTATCAAATTATTGGCTAAAATCTAGGTGTGCTATAAGGCTATGGTGTTCCCAGCTACTGCTATAAAAAGAAATGAGGCTATTCTGGAATGACCTTGATGAAGCCGTGCTGGCTCTGGGTGATCACCACGTCCTTTTCTAGACATTCACTAACTCTCCCTTTAATAACATGTTTTAGAATTTTTCCAGGAATCTAAGTTAAACTTGCTGGCCTATAGCTTGCAGATTCCAGTGTTACCTTTTTGGAAAATCTAGATTAGCTTCTTCACTCCTGTGTTATTTTCCCTGTTCTATAAAGATCAGCAAGATGGCAGAGTGGTCTGGTGCTAGACTTAAGAGTCAAGAAGACTTGGGTTCAAATCCTGCCTCAGATACGTTGACCCAGAGCAAGTCACTTATTTCTCTCATCCTCGGTTTTCTCATCTATAAATGGGGATAAGAAAAATACCTACCTCCCATGGTTGTGGTGAGGATCATGTGAAATGACCTATATAAAATGTGTTGCAAATCTTAAAACTATTTAAATATTAATTATTGGTATCAGTATCATCATTTTTTTTCTTTTTGTTTTTTGGAGGGGGTAAGGCAGGACAATTGGGGTTAAGTGACTTGCCCAAGGTCACACAACTAGTAAGTGTGTCAAATATCTGAGGCCAAATTTGAACTCAGGTCCTCCTGACTCCAGGGCGGGTGCTCTACTCACTGTGCCACCTAGCTGCCCCAAGTGTCATCATTCTTAACAATGGTTCAGCAATCATAGCTGCCAGGTCTTTGTATTCAGAGGCAATTCACCTGGACAAAGTGATCTGAAATCAGGGGAAACCAGGTGCCTCAGACTTCCTACTTAAGTTCTGTGTTGCCTCCTTGAGGCCCATTTTTGTTCTGTCCTTTCTAGTCCATAGTCTCTCCTTCTTGGCAAAGAAAACAAAGGAAGAAAGAGAAAGAGAGAGAGAGAGAGAGAGAGAGAGAGAGAGAGAGAGAGAGAGAGAGAAAGGAATGAAGGAAGGAAGGAAGGAAGAAAGAAAGAAAGAAAGGAAGGAGGAAGAAAGAAAGAAAGAAAGAAAGAAAGAAAGAAAGAAAGAAAGAAAGAAAGAAAGAAAGAAAGAAAGAAAGAAAGAAAGAAAGAAAGAAAGAAAGAAAGAAAGAAAGAAAGAAAGAAAGAAAGGAAGGAGGAAGGAAGAAAGAAAGAAAGAAAGAAAGAAAGGAAGGAAGGAGGAAGAAAGAAAGAAAGAAAGAAAGGAAGGAAGGAAGGAAGGAAGGAGGGAGGGAGAAAGAAAGGAAGGAAGGAAGGAAGGAAGGAGGAAGAAAGAAAGAAAGAAAGAAAGAAAGAAAGAAAGAAAGAAAGAAAGAAAGAAAGAAAGAAAGAAAGAAAGGAAGGAGGGAGGGAGGGAGGGAGGAAGAAAGAAAGAAAGAAAGAAAGAAAGAAAGAAAGAAAGAAAGAAAGGAAGGAAGGAGGAAGAAAGAAAGAAAGAAAGGAAGGAAGGAAGGAAGGAAGGAAGGAAGGAGGGAGGGAGGGAGGGAGGAAGAAAGAAAGAAAGAAAGAAAGAAAGAAAGAAAGAAAGAAAGAAAGGAAGGAAGGAAGGAAGGAAGGAAGGAAGGAAGGAAGGAAGGAAGAAGGAAGGAAGAAAGAAAGAAAGAAAGAAAGAAAGAAAGAAAGAAAGAAAGAAAGAAAGAAAGAAAGAAAGAAAGAAAGAAAGAAAGGAAGAAAGAGAAAGGAGTGGTTCTTCCTTCTCTAGGATGTTGATTATCATTATTCCTTCCACCCTGAGCAGTGGTCTTATTTCTCCAAAACACAACCTTTGCCAGACTCAGCTTATTCTGAACTTCAGAATTGCTGACATTAGATCAAAAGTTCCTAGAGGTGTGGACTATCTTTTGCCTGTTCCCCTATCGCCAGCACTTAACATAGTGCCTGGCACATAGTAGGTATTTAAGAAACTCTTCTTGACTGGCTGACTCCATTCTTATGAAACCATGCCATGCGTTTGCATTTATCTTCTTACCTGCCCTTATTTCACATCTTAAAAAAGCCTAAGGTGGTCGATGGGTTCCCTTTGAACTCACACAGTCTCTTAAGATGACTCTCTCTTTTCTTCCTCATTCAGGAGAGTGTCCTGTTCCTCCTGGGCTGACTTCCCCAGTAGAATCTTAGGCCATGGGCTCTTTCCTAACCTTCCTCTCTAGTCTTTGAAATCTGTTAAGTTTCAGGGCTTCTTAAACGTTCTCCACTCAAGATCCCTTTTCATGTTTTGGCAGCATTTGTTGGTGTCGTGTGGTGTAATGGCATGTGAGCATGCTTTGTGTTCAGAACGAAGGCTACGGTGAAGTTTTGTGATGCAACTCGGACAAGTGCTGCCAGAAACACCTCGGACTCATTTACTCACTTGATTTTTAATTAATTTTTGGTCATGGTGCATTCAGAAACATTTTACTGTTGTTAAAATTTTCACAACTCCATATGGGGGGGCAGCTAGGTGTCGCAGTGAGTAGAGCACTGGCCCTGGAGTCAGGAGGACCTGAGTTCAAATTTGGCCTCAGACACTTGACACACTTACTAGCTGTGTGACCTTGGGCAAGTCACTTAATCCCAACTGCCCTGCCCCCCCCAAAAACAAACAAACAAAAAAAAAACCCCAAAACAAACCACTCCGCATGGGGTCAAGACCCACAGTCTAAGAAGTGCTGTTTAAATCTAGATAATGTTACACTGTGCCTAGAATTTTTCTTCTTTTCCTTTTTGTTGTTTTTCAGTCATGTCTGATACTTCATGAACCCATTTGGAGTTTTCTTGGCAAAGATACTGGGGTGGTTTGCCATTTCCTTCACCAGTTCATTTTACAGATGAGGAAACTGAGTCAAAGATGGTTAAGTGACTTGCCCAGGGTCACATAGCTACTAAGTGTCTGAGGATGGATTTGAACCCAGGTCCTCCTGACTCCAGGGCTGGCACTCTACTGCATTACCTAACTGCCCATCTCCTTTTTTATCTTTTGATAATCTCAAGTTGCCAATATTTCTACCCCAGCATGCAGTTCCTCTTCATTGTTCAGAATCAGATCAGAAATTGAAGTTTCTCTCACTGGTTCCTCCCAGAGCTTTAACAAGGGGAGGGCAAGTGAGACACTTGCTTTGAGCCTAAAAAGCTGAGGGGGTACACAGAACATACAGAATGTGTATCCATTGCCCCAAGTATGCCATGCCATTGGGATAGAAGGTGCAATTTTATTTCACTAAGGTGAGTCCAGAAATGATTAGTTTGTCCACTTTTGGTAGAGAAAGAATATCAACAGGTGTCGGGATCACTGAGGTCCTCCCTCACTGCTCCATCATAAAGCCATGCCAGGGCTGTGAGCTTTCCCCCCAATTTTTCACCTAGTTCTTAATATTCAGGTGGACTGGAGCATGCTTAGATGGCAATAGTATTTCTGTTTGTGCCAAATCTATTCACCATGTTTTTGGTTCACTGCATTTCTTTACACATGAATACATGTAGTGCTACCTTGTGCCACCCTACCCCACCCCTTTATCTATCCTACCCCTTTTTTTTTTGAGAAAAGTAATTTTTTAAAAGGAGACAGAGAAATTGGATTCCAAAACAACTTGATTTCTGCCTCGCCCTCCCACCCCCTAGCTACTGTACACACACTGTAAAGCATGCATATGAGTACCTTCACACAGGTTTTTATATAGGCCTAGAAAGGAAAACTGCATCAAAATGCAAATGGCAACTATCAATGCCCCTCCCCCACCCTGCCTTATCACAACAGGGAATTTTAATGGAGAACACATTCAAAGAAATTCTATGGTAAATAGGCTTTGAAAGCCTATCTCTAACAAGAAAGGGTTTCTCAAATAAAAATAAAATAAATTGGAATCTTTTTTTAATCTAAAGAAGACACATTCATAGGTTCCACTATAAGTTTTTTTGTTGTTTATGGAGGAGAAAAGTTTCTTTTGGTTCTCCTTTCACTTCCAGGGTCTGGGATTCTGGTCAGTTTTGACATCTTCTCCGTGATATCTTTCACTTATCATAGATTTAGAGCTGGGTAGAGCCTCAGAAGTCATCTATTTCAATGCTCTCATTTTACAGATGAAAGAACTAAGATCAAGAGAAATTAAGTAATTTCTCCAAGGTCACAAACATAGAGCCACAAATGGCAGAGCCAGGATTTGAAACTCTGACTTCAAATCCAGGACTCTCTCCATTACATCACTCTGGCTCTTTAAGAGTTCCTGTGAATGTTGAAAGACATTAGAAATTCTGATCAAGGAAGGTGATAGAATTGTGACTTCAGTGAACTGAAGCAGGTCTGTCTTCTCTTGAAGTCGAGGGGGGAAGACTCAGTATTCAATCTATCCATGGTCAAATGTGACTTAATAGAATATTTGTTTGGCCTAACTACCACACTTGTCTCCAGGGTGGTTTCATTTTCTTAATTTTTTTCCCACTAGTATCCTCTCGCTGTCTTGGATTATCTATCCTACCCCTTTCAAATAAGGTATGTATATACCTTTCAGCCATGAGTCTGACAGCCCATCAAGTCTCAGTGACACCTCTGAATTCAAATTGGTGGTTGGAGTTGAGATCTAGCTTCCCTTGCTTGTTATCTGAACTCTGTGTATTAGGCTTAGAGACATCTGAAGCCAAAATTTTCAACGTTGACTCCTTCCTTGCATGTTGTCCCATCAGTTTCTGGGTGTCTCTACTACTCTTCTTCCTACATGGTAGCAAGCCTCCATGCTCTTGAGCATGGTGTGTGTACATGGACAGTCTCCTCTCTACCACTTCCTTTTCACTTTCAAGATTTGCTTGGCTGAAGCAGCAAGGCACCCTGAGGGTGACAGGAGGCTGCATGTGCCAGGCAAGTTAAAGCACCACCATCACCACCACCTTGACCACCATGTTCCCCCAGATTCTGATGGAGAGAGCCCAGAACCCTGAACCCAAGAGCCTCGGGAACAGCAATGCTTCCAGCCCAGTGTGATGCCCACAGCCATCACCCTGGGAAGCAAACCCTATGAAGAGAGAGTAGGGAAACTGCTCCTGCCGGTGCTACAGCCATAGCTACTGAAGACCCCCAAAAGAGAGTTCTTATTGCCAAAACAATTCACTGGTATAAGAACATGCTGTGGTCTTATCAGTGGAAATGATACTAAAGAAGAGACATTAACATCTGCTTTGCAGCTATATCCTTAGGATCACAGGACCTTTCTATCTGACTTACAGCTGATACCTTCCATATGTATTGTCTGCTCCATTAGAATGTAAATTCCTTGAGGCCAGGAACTGTCTTATTTCTTGATTTGTATTTCCAGGGTATAGCACAATGCTTTGTACATGGTAAATGCTTAATAAATGCTTCATTTGTTCATTCATTTACTCATTCATTCACTTTCAAGGCATCCTCTAGGCAAATACAAGGGCAGTAAGTGCACCAAGCCTAGAGTTCAGATGTGGCCTCAGATACTTACTGGCTGTGTGGCTCTGGGCAAGTCACTTAACCCTGTTTGCCTCAGTTTCCTATCTGTAAAAATGAGCTGGAGAAGGATGGCAAACCACCCCAGTATCTCCGCCAAGAAAACACCAAATGGGGTCACAAGGAGTCAGACAGAATTGAAACAACAGGCAAATAAATTCTTACCAGCCCCTAGTGCACTTAGTCTCTGACCAGGGGCATGTCAATTTTACATTTTATTCTATGATCCAGAAATCCATATCACGTTCTTAGACACTATGCTCTTAAACCAGCTTCTCACTCCCCAAATCTGAAGTCTTTCCCTCCGAGCAATAGAAGTGACTTTGATTTCTTGCCCAGGGCTTCCTAATATCCAGCAGCACTTTCTAGAGCCTTCTTGGCAGAAACATTTATGAACATTTGGATCACAAGAAGTGAGTAGCAGTCACATAGCCTGACAAGTCTTGGGAGCTTCTCTGTCACTTCCTGGAAATATGCTCCAGGAAGACAGCAGACTTTTAAAAAAAATTGTTAGCAGGGTGACAAAGAGCTTCCTTATTACCCCTTCTGCAAAGACATCCACAACCCCCATCACTGACCTACCTCCTCTTCCTTATCCTGGATTCTCTCTCACCTGTGAATTTACATCATCATTCCTTGGTGGAAGAAGCAGCAACTGCTGTCAGCATTCAGCTCCTTTCTCTTGAAGACTAGCCTTATTCTACGTGTTACAGAGCTCAGAGGGTTCAGTGCTCTCTCTTCTATTTCTCCTTCCTCCTGAAGAGCTCCCGACACAGGTGAGGATTCTTGGTCGCTTCTTCGGATCTCTTTTCTTTTGTTTTCCCCCCAGAAACCAGTCATTTTACTTTTTAAAGGCCCATAAGTCTCCCTGGTAGCCTGGAGAGCAGAGAGGCATGAGCCTGTCTGGGTAGGGTACATTGTCTTCTAGGAAGGAGGCCAGCCTGTACTCTGAGCACAGATAACAGTTAACCCCACATGGCCATGGCGCACACATAAACACCATGCGTTTATAGTCTTCAGTCTCTATAGGTCACTGCAGATTTCTCCCTGCTCTCCGTACTTTGCTAGAAGTGAGGTCCTCATCATCTCTTTTTCTTTTTCATAGAAGCTTTCCTGGAGAACCTTTCCTGGAGAACAGCTGTGGCAAACTGCAAATGAGGGTCTTCAAATGTGGGGCCATCACTTCTTTTCCTTTTAGCAGCCACACCCTGTTACCTTCACTTACTTTCCTCTCCCCCATCAGATCTCCTCCCTAGGTCCTCCTTCAGCTTAAATCTTTCTCTTCCTTCAGCTTCTCAGCTCCTTCCAGATTCAATCTCTGGCTTTCTTTGCAATTCTACAGCCCTCTGAATCTCCTTCACAGTTCCTCCACCTTCTTCAGCAGAAGCCCCTCTCCTAGGCCTTCTCCCACCAAAGACAACACTAGAATGCTCAAGGCCCTATTCCTCTCCAGGTCATCAGATAATAGGACCATAGATTTCAGCCTAGAATAGACTTGATTGGTCATCTAAGCCTCTCCTATCAGGAAAATGAAGCCCAAAGCAGTTGCTATTTACCTAAGGTCACAGATAATAGGTGGCTCCCCTCTTTGCCTCCCCCTCACTTCTCTAGGCACTGAGTTCCCCCATCCCCACACAACCCTTGGCGCATAAGAAGGAGGCAGAGGCTACTCTGATGGGGCAAACCCCAAAGGCCTTTTAAAAACTACAAACTGCAGAGAATGGGGTGGATAGAAAGGCTCAGTCCATTCATTGTCCTTCAGGGAGAGGCAGCACTAGCAGCCTTTAGAGACATAGTCAAAGTCCCTGAATGCTTCTTGATCAGCAGCTGACAGGGGCCGAGCCTCCCGGGGTGGTGTCAGAGCTGGGGCCTCTCCGGTGAACTCCTCATCGAAGTTACTGATGTCTGTCCGGCCCTTGATCACAGGAACGAAAGGTGGTGGCAGCTGGCGGGCAAGTAATGCCTCCCAGCCCAGGGTCTGGAGAGGAGCACATGGAACAGGGAGTAAACATTTACTATGCACCAACTGTGTGCCAGGTGCTTCACAAATAGCATCTTGTTTGATCTTCACAACAATCCTGGGAGGTGTTATTGTCCCCATTTTACAGTTGAGAAAACTGAGGCAAACAGAAGTTAGATGACTTGCCCAGGGTCACATAACTAGTAAGTGTCTGGGACCTGAGGATTTGAACTCAGGTCTTCCTGACTCCAGGTCCAGCACTCTAGCCAAGGGGAGACTTAACTCAGTATTTGCAGCACTGAGCACATTCCTCCTCTAATGTTCCTGGTTCAACCCAGCAGGGTCCCCCAAAACTTATCCCTAGTCCCCAACAACACACTAGCAGTGTTCCCTAAAACTATCCTCCCTCCTCCCAGCTCTAATCAGTGTCTCCTAAAATTGATATCCAGGGTTGCCAGCACCAACCCACATGCCCCCTGATACCCCAGTGTTTCTCTAACATGATATTGAGTCTTCTCCCCCAATTCCCATACCCCCAGCATTATCTTCCACTTTACCCCTGTGTCCCACCAAAAGTGATCTCAATATTCTTCAGCAACCATGAACTAGAGTGTCCCCAGGACTTATTTTTTCAAGTGAACCCCACACTGTCCTTTCTATGTAATAAAATATCTGTAGGGAAACTGGGGAAGGGGGATCACAGAGATGTGGTGAGTGGGTACAGAAGACAAGATGTAGGAGGATGGAGGAAGTAGACTGTAGGGGGAGAAGGAAAACACAAAGCATAAGGAAGTGGAGAAGGTAGAGCATCAGGAAGGAAACTGAGGCACAGGGGACTTACCCGAAAGAATGGCTGCTTCTTAACATCCTCAGCATCCCGCTCACCAGAGCCCAGACGTCTCTCTGGGTTTCGACGAAGTAGCTGGGAAGGGGGTAGATGTAGAACCTTACTCCTCATTCCCTACACTTAACCCCCATGAAGCTAGGATCCCAGGTCCTTCTCTCTGGAGCTCAAAGAGCCCTCCAAGAACCAGCCCCAGCCTTGCCCTGATTGGGGAAGATAAAGAGACCCAAACATCCAATGGTGGGCAGAATAGGCAGGAGGTAGGACTGGACCTACAGGGTCAAGAACAGGAGTGAGGGTGTGCCAGGGGCTGTGGGAGTCTGAGTCCAGAGGTCCTCACCCTGCGCATGATGCCAATGGCTTCTGTGGAGAGGAAGCGGGGGTAACGGACCTCATCATTGACGATGCTGTCAAACACCTCCTCTTCATCATCTCCAGGGAATGGGGACTAGAAGAGAAGGAAAGAGAACATGGGAAGGGAGCTGATTCCCCTAGCTCTTTAGCCACTTTCATATCACAAATGGTCCATGCTTCTTATTGCCAAGCTTGAAATGCCCTCCCTGACTCCTCCCTCCTTCTCTGAATGCTATTCAGCTTTCAGGCCTCAGGCCAAATCTGAACTCCCTCAGGAAGCTTCTCTAACCTTGCCAGTCTCTGCTCCTATAGTTCAGACCCAATAACACTGCCCTATAGGGGATCCCAACTATTTGGGGCTGTCACAGTCTTATCTCCCAAACCACGTACAGGGATAGAAGCCTTTTTTGGCTGAGTAGCCTGGGCTTGAAGACAAGAAGACCTCATTCAAATCCTGTATGACTAACTGTTTGACCCTGGGCCCCAAACTTAACTTCCCCAGGCCTCAGTAACCTCATCTGTGAAATAAAGATGTGAGATTAGTTGACCTCTAGGCTACCTTTCAGATCCTAATCTACTAACCTGATTCATACCATTCTAAGATCTGACCAGTGTCAAGGACACCAGGAAATGGTTCCTCAAACTGAGGTCCCAGGACTCACCTCCCCCACCAGCATCTCATAGAGCAGTACGCCCAGGCCCCACCAGTCCACTGCCCGGGTGTAAGATGTATCAGTCAGCACTTCGGGAGCCAGGAACTCTGGGGTCCCACAGAATGTGCTGGTGCGGTCACCGAAGCCCATCCCTATAGGCGGACAACAAAGGAGGAGTTGGGAAGGCATAGGAGAGAGTCACTATTCCTGCGCATTGACCCCGCCTCCACCAGGGCCCTCCCCTTCCAAGCCAGGCCTTGGCCCTCACCCTCCTTGCAGAGCCCAAAGTCGGCGATCTTCACGTAACCTTCGGTGTCCAGCAGTAAGTTGTCCAATTTCAGGTCCCTAGTGGGTGTGGGGGCAATAATTAGGGTTTCCTCCCTAGCCCAGGGCCTCTTGCGCCCTGGGCCTGAGTGCCAACCTGCCCCCACATCGGAGCCTAAACACCCCCCACCCCCATCCCTACACACATAGAAATCTCCCCTGGCCTTTCCCTGCCCACCTGTAGACAATCTTGTGGTCATGCAGAAACTGCAGCCCCAGGACCACGCAAGCCGAATAGAAGCTGTGGAGAGCAAGGTAAAGGAGGCGGCTGCATTTCTTTCGGGGGCGAGGAGAGCTAGGAGAGAGTGTCTCCAGAACAAGGAAGAAGGTTCTCCAGAGGAGTGGGGAGGGGGACAAGTGGAGGATGCCCGGCACATGGGAGGAGCCCATGGGGACCAAGGAGTAGTCAGGGAATCAGCGAGCGGCTAGGCGGCGCAGTGGATAGAGAGGACCTGAGTTCAAATTTGACCTCAGACATTTACTAGCGGTGACCCCGGGCAAGACAAGCTGGAGAAGGAAATGGCAGGCCACCCCAGTATCTTTGCCAAGAAAACCCCAAATGGGGCCACGAAGAGTCGGACACCACTAACCGACTAAACAACCACAGGGGATCGGCATGACCAGAAGGGGCAGGAAACCTGCGGGAGCCGGGTGGGGCGCACCCTGCACCGCAGGGGCTCCGCGCTCTTGAAGCCTTGACAGGGATAGGGCAGGAGTCTGGTTGGGGCGGGGCTGGGGCGGGGCTCACACAGCTCGGGGTTCCGTAAAGACGTCGCTGTGGATGTGCAGCATGAGGTCCCCGCCTGCCGCGTATTCCATGACAAAGCACACGTGCTCGGGGGTCTGGAAACAGCCGAACAGGTTGACCAAGAAGGGATGGCCAGCGCCCGTCACCGCCGCCAGAATCCGCTTCTCACACATTAGGCTGAGGAGGGGGCCGGGAAGAGTCTCGGGGTCAGAAGCTCCGCCCCCATCCCTGGCCTCGCCCCTCCAGCTCCGCCCCCTCCCCGCCTTACCTCTCCACCTCGTCCCGGGCCACGATGTCCCCCTTCTTTAGGGCTTTGACCGCAAAGAGCTCTCCGCTGGGCAGATACTCAGATAGTAGCACCTGGGGGCGGGCGCGCGCAGGTATGGAATCAGGGCCGATCTCCCCACTCCAAAGGACCCAGGGTTCAGTCCGCTCCCTCCCAGCCCCTCCCATCTCACCTTCCCAAAGTGGCCTCGGCCCAATACCGCCAGGAATTTGAAGTCGTTCAGGCTCAGTGGGGAAGTCCTCAGGGGGCTGCAGGGGAGAGAGGATCTTGCGGAGACCCAGGTGTATGGATAGAAAGGGAGTGGGGTGAAGGGAGGGTAGAGTTACCTGGACGGGGTGGGTCCGGGGGTCTCTTTGTCTTCAGGCATTGATTCCAGGGGCTGTGGGGTATCTTGGCTTCGAGGGCTCTGGTCAGGGGAGATGAGGGCAAGTCCTAACTTTCAACTCCAAATCCCTTCTTTTGCCCATGCTCCTCTCCCAAAGGGGTCTCCATTTCTGATCAGGAAATGGAGCCCAGATAATCTGGCTTCTTGTTTTGGCCGACAGTCTCACTTTGAGCCTCCACTTTCCCTTCTGTAAAACTCCTCTAATCTCTAAATGCAGGGAGCTGAGATGCCCAGTCAGCTAAACCCCGCATTAGTGTGAACGGGTCCTTACCAGGGTGGAGGGGCTGGAAAGGCTAGAGGGGCTGGAGAGTAGATCCAGGGGACTTTTCTGGGTGGAGCTATCAGAGTCCAGGTTCAACTTCTCAATGGAAATGTCCCTACAGAGAAAGAGGAAGAGGACACATGGGTTGTCAGTGTGTCCATGTGTCCAAGCTCTTCAAATCCTTGCCCCAACTTACCTTTTTATTCTTATTAAACATTACTCTCTAACACTCTACAGGCTAGCCAATTTGCACCTCCTCACACAAAATTCTCCATCATTGGTGCCTTGGCACCTTGGCACAGGCAATCCCCCTGTGCCTGGAATGCATTCCCTTCTTACCTTTGTTTCTTTGAGTCTTTAGTATCCTTCCAGACTCAACTCAAGTGCTACTTTCAACAAAATCTATTCAACTATTAGTGCTTCCCCTCCCCCCAAAAATACCTTGTATAAGTTTGACTATACCTTCACATGCACATCCATGTTTGCCTCCCCTAGCAAGAATGTAAGCTCCTTGAGGGTGGGGACTATTGTGCTTTTGTCTTTGTATCCTTAGAGCCTGGCACATAGTAGGTACTTAAAAAATTCTTTGCCTGCTTGCTTGCTTGCTTAAGGGGGAGGGAGAAGAGCTGAAATGGATGCCTGAGTTCGGTTCCCAATGCTTGGAGAGAATGTGAGAGTAGAGAATCCCATATGCAAGGGGGCAGAAAGATGCTGATAGGAAAGGGTCTCAGATAAGGATATGAATTAAGGTCCCTTATGCTATAAGCCTGGGCTTTGGGGAAGGGGGATTCCAGGCC
The DNA here is from genome assembly GCF_011100635.1 of Trichosurus vulpecula. NCBI lineage: Eukaryota > Metazoa > Chordata > Mammalia > Diprotodontia > Phalangeridae > Trichosurus > Trichosurus vulpecula. The sequence goes on from NC_050573.1 coordinate 74,315,739, forward strand.
CTAGGGTCTTATTCTGTGTGCTCAGGTGATGAAGGGGGCAGACCAGAAGACTCTAGTGTGAACAGAGATTAGGGAAGGGAGAGGAGTTTGACAAAAGGGTTCTCACCCTGAGGTTCGACCTTCAGCTGTGGTGGGCCCAGGGCTGAAAGTGCCTGTGGAATTGGCACTGGGAAGGAGCCGCCTAAGGAGCCGCACCCAAGTAGCGATGTCAATGTTCATTTGCCGGGCTCGAAGGAAAGCCTTCCCTGAACATCAATGGGGAGAAAGGGCTATGTACCGAAGTCCTGGTCCTTACCCTCTCTCCTTGTCCAACCCACCTCACTCACCCTGCTGCTTGGAGAACACCTTTTTTTGCCTCTGGAGCCGTGGGATCCGCTCAATCACTGGGTTGTGGAAGATGACCTGGGAGAGAAGGAAGATACCATCAAACCATCATCTCTGAGCCTAGGCCAGGACTACGGGTGGAAGACTGGGGAGGACAGTGCTTCAGAGAGCAGGATCCTGGCAGGAAGTTTGGAGGCTGGGGGGCTGAACCTCCAGCAGCTGGCAGTCTTAGGGAAGGCTAGTAGCACTAGACATGTGGGAAGCCACACTTCTGACAGATCTGGGAAAGGAGAAGCATAGGGATCTGGGGCTCCTGGGAGACATAGGGGTCCAGGGCCATACCTCTGCCAGAAGGCAGCCTTGAGGCTCCAGCTCTAGTTGCACCTGATGTCTCTGGTTATCCAGAAAATCCTCAAGCTTCAGGAACTTAAGGGCACACAGGCCACGATGGTCCCTCCAGAATACAGATAGTTCAAGCTCTCGGGCCTAGGGACAGATCAGAGGGGAGCTGTACTTGGTCCTTATGTTTCCATGGCCTTCCCTCCACCGTAGCAACAGCATCGCCCTAGAGTTATGGGCCCCCTACATGGTCCCTCCCAGACCCTTTTCTGCCAACACCTACCCTTTCCAGCTCCAGGGTGAAGCTCTGGTCCCAAGCATTCAGGCCACATGGCTTCCATGGTGTCTGGCCCACCACTGTGTTGTCTACCTTGAGCACAGCACTGACCTCATCTGTGAAGATGCCATGGTGTCAGTCAGTTCCTTTTCCCCACAAATCTCCTTCCCCAACATCTAATATTCAGCCCCAATATTATCTTTCCCCTTAGTGTATCAGAAAGATACTCAGCTGGTTGGTTCCTCAGTCTTGAGGCTGCCCCTGCCACTGAGGCTGCCGCTTCTGCTATACAGGCCCCTGGCTGGGCGGCCCAGGAAGGGAGTACGGCCTTCGGTGGTGCCTGAGTTCCCTGAAGTTGGTGGAGAACTCCAAGGGACAGTCTCAGGAAGCCCACTGCAGCCCAGCACACGTACTGACAGAGTCCCTGTGGGGAGAGGGCAATCAATAGGGCACCAAAAAGGGTAAGGTTTATGACCCCCAACTATGGCCCAGGTCTTGGGGAGGGGATGATGCAGGGACCTGGATGCAAGGGTCCTGAAAGTATTAGCTTCAGACACTTAGAGGAAGGAACTAGATAAGGGTCTCAGGGGAACATGGGGGTTTGAGCAAGTTCCCAGGGAACGTGAAAGGTGGAGTTTGAAACCTAGATCTTAGAGAGTTTGAGGGGGGCTTTGTGGAGTTTATGGGACTGAAGTAGAGCTAGGACCTAGACTTCAGTGTCTTAAGGTAATGAGGGAATAGAGGTGAGATAACTATTTGGGGAGAGGATCAGGGAGAGATTTGGGAGATGCATTAGACCAAGGGAGAGATGTTGAAGTTCAGGGTTATATAGAGGGCTGAGATGGGTGCTCTGGGGTCTTCAAGGCATAGAGATTCCTAAATGGGTTTGGGAGGCTAGGAGCCAATCTGTTGGTTTGGGCAGGGAGGATGAGTGGGGATTCTGATGCCAGGGCTTGAGATACTGGGAACCAAATGCTAAGATCCAGTAGAGCTGAGAGTTTGGATAAGACTTCATGGGCTTGGGAACGCTAATCCAGTCTGGCCACTAGAGTTAGGTCTTGTAGGGTTGGTGTTTGGACAATGCAGTCAGGAAAATATGAGGGAGGCAAGTTTAGACCATCTCAGGGAAGTGAATGGCCAAGGTATGTACCATTTAGGGCTAGTATGCTTGGGGACTGGGACCATAGAACTATGTGCCTAGGCCGCAGGGGATAGAGAGGCATGGTTTGGGCAGGGTTCTGGGAGCCCTAGGGCAGGGGCTAGGACTCGGACTCCTAGGAGTCTTGCTTTTGTTCAGATGGCATACCTGTGAGGGGCGAAGGTTTGCAGAGTGTGCTGTAGTGAGTGGCAGGGAAAGGGCCAAGGCGGGCACTGAAAGTGGAGGATGAAGCCATCGCCAGTTCCTCCAGCAGCAGTCGCCCCTTGGGGTGATCTGCGGGCAGCTCCCCAAGGCGTAGTTCCAAGGCTGCCCGAAGCAATGCCAGCTTCTGAGTGGACTCTGTCAGCTTGGCCTGGGCCTGAAGTAGGGTGGGGTATACAGGGAGGGGCAGAGCATTAGGAAGAGCAGAGGGGAGCAGAGAGGTGGAAGAGGAAGGGACCCTCAGACCGGGGAACCTCTGCTTCACAAGCCTCGAGGGACCCTTCTGCTATTATTCCAGTTTTCCCTCTAGTTTTCTACAATCCTTTACACCAGCCCACCCCAGACCATGCCCCCATAGGCCCACCCCTTTGGCTGGAGCCCTCCAGCTGCTTCTCCTTCCCACTCTCCTTAGCCAGGTACCTCAGAGATAGCCTTGCGGTCAGGGGCCTTGGCAGCACTGAGCAGGCGCAACACGTTCTTAGCTCCCTCGGCCACCGCATGCTCCACTCGGAAGTGATGCCTTAACTCCTCGATGCGCAGCTCCACTGCCCCCAGGTCCGGCCCCCCTGTGGCCACTGAGGAGTTAACCTGTGTGTGGAAGGAGGTCTCCCCCATCCCACCAGCGGTGACGATACTCCAGGACACACATACACTGCACACCTAGCTGCAGACATACACTGGGGCTCCAGCACAATTGTACACACTAAGACAGGCTCTCTCTCCCTCCGTCTGTCCATCCTCCCACCGGCTTTGGTCTTTGTGTCCGTCTCTGCTTCCCCCCTTCCTCTTGCCTCTCTCTGGCTGGGGAAGGAGCCTGCGACTGGGGCGGGGGAGGGGTGCGGGGGCTAGGCACTTTCCCAGTGCAGGGACTCACCCTGTGACTCCTCTGAGCCCTGGTTCTCCAGCTGCCCGGCCTGTAAGGCCCTTCGAATCTGCATGCGGATGATGTCAATCTTGGTCTTACTGTCCTGCAGCATCTGCTGGGCTGTGAGCAGCAGCTTCCGATCCTGGAGGAGAGGGATGGAATGGGTAAAAGGAGAGAGAGAAATCACCAACCTCCCCCCTGCACCTCCCACGACTAGTAAAGAATGGGGGGGAGGGGGCACAGGGTAGGGGTGGTGTGGTGATCGAGTGTGTGTTCCTGCAGGATGATATGATACCTATGTTCCTGTGTTGGCACGTGCAGGATGTGTGTGTGTATGTGCCCCTGCACACATGTCTCTCAGGGCTGATGGACTTGTGTATATCCACTTACATTTTGAAAGGCAAGGTTCACCTAAGTTTACATGTCTATTATCTCTCTGTCAATGTATGTCCTTTGAGAATCATAGAAAGTCAAAACTGGAAGAGACTTTAGCAGTTGTATAATCTAACCTCCTCATTTACAGATGAAACAACCGAGCCCCAGACTTTCTCCAACTTAGAATCATGAAATGGTTGAGCTGAAGAGCATGAGATCATCACCTCAAACATTGGAAACTGAGGCCCAGAAAGAGAGAGGGACTTATCTGCCCAAGGTTACAATGCTAATGTACTGTAGCTGCAAGGTTCTACCTCAGGTCCTCCAACTGAGTCCAGAGTTCCTTTCACTCTAGCACAGATACATTAGCCAAGTCTTGGTCAAGCTAAGGCTCCCCTAGCCCTTCCTCCCCTGTCTCCCCAGTGCCCAGCAGAGGGGCTTAGAGAAGTGTTTTCCCTCCCCGCCCCAGGTCTCCGCTCTGAGCTCACCTTGGTGCTACCATTGCTGTAGGTGTGGATCATGTTTTCCGCCCCTTGCTTGACCTTGAGCTCGATGGTCAGCTGCTTCTCCAAGCCAGCCACCAGACTCAGACTGGTGGCCGAGCAGTTGGGGGACTGGGGGCCATCTGGGACACACAGAGAGGAGAATGGTTAGAGTCACTTCTGCCCAGGACCCAGCCAGGAGTTCCCTGGGTGGGACTGATTGATCCTGGGGCACAGCAGCCCAAACTTCTCTTTTTCTTCCTGGGTTGCTAGAGAACTCTCTTTCCCGAAAGAAAGTGGCTAAACTGGGGACCTTAGTGTCCCAGTGCCCAGCAGCTGGGTGCTTTGCTTCTGCCCTGCCTGCCTGGAGTCTGAATATTTCATGGGGAGCTGAGGTAAGGGGAGCTGCTGGTGTGGTTTCCACTTTAAGCCAGAAAGACAAGCTGGGGGCTGGGAGGCTGGAGGCTTGGAATCCTGACCTGTCTATGCCCCACCCCCTCCCCACAGAAACAATATTTCCTGGTGGAGAAGGAGTTTAGAGAGTAGACCTAGGTTTCCTACTCCCAGCTCAAAGGACAGCCTCAAGAGAAGAGGAATGGCCCCAGGACTCCCACATTTTATAACCACCCTGAGATGTTATGAAGGTATCCCTACTGGAGTCCTTGACCACCAGGAGTCATCTTCTGTCCTCCTTGGAGCCCCTGGCATCCAGATTGCCCCTAAACCTGGACTCTCTCCCCATACCCAACAGGTTCCTCCCAGGGCCCAGTGTCTCTGCTGTCTCTTGGCTTCTCAGGCGCCTTCCCCAAGGACCTCAGCACGTTGCTCACCCTGGGCCTGGCCGAGCTGGGGCTGCGCCTGGCTGGGCTCATGCAGCACCACAAGGCCATGGAGTTCCTGCAGCTGGCTGTGCAGCAGGTCCAGGCGTCTCGTGGAGCCCCTAAGCAGCAGCTCCACTGGCCCCAAGCTTCGGCCAAGGTCGGTGGTTGCCCGCCGCAGGTTTTCTGCCCCTTCTTTCAGCTTCAGCTCCTTTCGGATCTCCCGTCGCAGCCTCTCCACCTCCAGCTCCAGTCGCTGCTGTACCCCTGGGGCTGCCAGGTCTGCTCCTGCCAGGCCTAGCTGCTCCAGCACTGACCAGCTCCCGGGCTCGCTCTGGGAAGGAGACAAGGAAAGGCCATAGCTCAGCTCTCTGGGGACTCAGGATTCGGAGACCCCGAGGGAAAAGGAGGAAACACCTCATTTGCGGGACCATGTTCAGCCTCCTCAGCCTGACATTGATGGCAAGCCCAGCCTCATGGGATCATGAGACTGAGAGCTGAAAGTGATGGCTTAGGGAACACCCCAACTCCCTTCATTTGAAGACGTAGAGACAGTGGAAAGGGACTTGAGTCAGAAACCCTGATCGTGAATCCCATTTCTGCTCTATGTGACCTCCAGCAAGTCATTCCACCTTTTCATGCCTGTTTCCATCTACCCCCACCCCCCACCATCTCCATAAAATGAAGGGGTTGGACCAGATGACACTTAAGGTCCCTTCCACTTCTAAATGCTATGCTTCCTCAGCATTTTAAAGCTCCTGAAACTGGGTTCCCACCTTCACAGACCTAAAGGTTATTAATTAGAAAGGACCTCAGGAATCATCTTGCCCAACCTTCTTTTATTTTACACAGGAAGAAACTGAGGCCCATAGCAAGGAAGTGACTTGCCTAAGGTCACACTGTAAGTTGCAGAGCTAGGGCTTGAACCCAGATCCTTATATTCTCTCCCTACCTTTCTCTGGGCTCCCCCAAATTCCCCTTCTCCTATCCCAGAACAGGCTAGACTCTCCTGCCTTGGCAGATGCCATTTCCTTCCTTTCTCTCTATCCTCAGAAGTGAAATCCCATCACCTCCAGAAAGCTATGACTAGCTACCTCAGCCCATGGATATGTCTTTATGCTCTGGGGACCTATGACCCTTTTAAGCTGAACCCCATCCCTATACTAGCTCACAGTTTTCAAGAGGGGGAGGCAGGGAATAGAGAGTCTGAGCTCCCCTGCCAGACAATGGATAGGGCCCAGTCTCTGCCTCCCAGCCAACATAGCCCGACAAAGTCTTGGTCATATACACATGCTAGGTATAGATGTCTTAGATGGAGTACTACAGAGGGACTATGGGGCAGGAGCCCAAGGACCCACCCCTGATTTGATAAATCCTTAGGGATCCATATGTCTCATGTATCTTTGACCTCAAATATTTCTTTGTCTACTTAGGAGCACAGGGCTGCCTTCCTCCCCCTCCCCATCCTAACTCCTAGAACATATTCTTCCCCCTAAACTCAGAGAAGCCTTAAGTCAGTATCAGGCCTAGGGTGAAGGCTGTGTGTAACAGGGGTTCCAACAGAAAAGAGGTGTCAGGGTCCTCAGTAATCCTGGCTCAAGTGACAGTGCCACCCAAAGTCCTAGAGGGAATTACCCGAGATGACCCAAAATTCTGGTGGAGAAGTGATTCCAATGAATCCAAATTCCTGGCCAAGAGTGTCCCAGGGTCACCCAGGATCCTTGCTGTGACCAACCCCTAAGTCTGACACTGACCGAGAAAATTCCTTAATTGTCTCGTTGGGGGCCCCAGGTAGCCAGTATCCCACTGTATCCTATATCCTGTCTGTCATCACCTCCTACTGGACTGCCCAGCCAGACCATTTACCTAGTAGCCCCAGAAGGAAGATATGTCATTGGCCCTGGCCTTCCTGTGTTGATAGTAGCTGGGGAGTGAAGTGGCGGAGGAGATAGACAGCTGAAGAGGGTAGAGACAGTCCCTATTCCCAGTGCTTAGGAGTCCAAGCCCAAAAGTACCCCCAAACCCTGGCCCAGTCCCCACCTCTAGCTCCAGGTCCGAGGGGGGCTCAGCTTCCGCCATCCTGGGTCCTTGAGCAGCTCCGCCCTCTCTTCCTGGCAGGGCCCAGAGCTCTGTGTCTGCTACTTCCTCTTTCCTGCCTGTCACAGGCCTCTCTATGTGGGTCCCCCTGCGGGAGGGGCGAAAGGGGGCCAGAGACTCAGGGGAACTCTGGGTGAGGAGGAGCACCCCTCTCCTACACACAGAGAGGACCAGCCTGCTAGATTCCATCTAGAACATCTGGGGTCCCCCCAAAAGAAGGATAAGTAAAAGGGTGAGGGTGGTCCCCCCACTTCCTTCTCCTCTAGGTCAGACTTGGGTCACCAGGGAGGGCTGGGGTAGTGTGAATGAGGATGCCTCCTGGTGGGCCTTTTCATCTACTGCATGTCTCCATGCGTGGCCATATGTCCCAATGTCCCTATAAAGTCAGAAAGAGGCCGACCTTGGCCCATGGGATTTAGGGATCAAATAACTTGGAGGTGGAAGGACTAAAAATCCTCTAGTCCAATCCTTTTATTTTATAGAAGGGTAAATTGAGGCACAGATTAGTTATGTGATATCCAAATATACCTAATAAGAGGAAGAGACAGAATTCAAATCATCTCTTTTTGACCCTAAAACCAATGTTGTTTTTGATATAACACAACTTTTTAACAGGTCTTGCTCCCTTTTTCCCTGAATCCTGGCTCTCCTCTCTTCCCATCCCCCTACCCCCATACCTAAGGCCTGTCCTTCCCTGTTTCTCAAATCAGACTTCCTGTTTCCTCCCAGGCTGGAACCCACTTCCTGCAGCCCTTGTGATGAGCTGGGTCATAGAGTGGAGGGAACATGGGACCCAGAGCTAGAAGCCACCTTACAAATCATCAAAACCCAATATCCTCCATTCTGTCACTGAGAACTTGGTGACTTTTCCAAACACAGCTAGTAAGGGACTGAAGTAAGATTCAGATCAGCCCTTTCTGATTCTAAAACTAGGCTTCTTTCTCTTACAAGCCCACTCCATAATTAGTCTTGCTCTGTGAGTCCTAAGGTTAGAGGTTGGGTTCCTCTGAACCCCACATCTAATGGGGTGACTCTTAGTTCAAGTCACCTTCCAAAGGAGGGCAGAATTGGGGCGGGGGTGGGGGGAAGAAAGGAGAAAATGGTTCTCTCCATTGTGATAGGGGCCCCTTCCCTCCTCCATCCAGCATGGAACCCAGGAGCCACACCTCCTAGTCTGCAATGTGACCTTCTTCCTCTCCCAGCTGCCAGTCACCCAATCCCCCCAGGGCTGGGGCCAGCTGGGCCAGGCCCCACAAAGGGCCTATTCAGGCCACCCCACCCCTAGCCTGAGCAGGAGGTTCCCTCTCCTTCCGAACACCCCCCACTCTACCCCTCATCTTCACTCCATTGTTCTAAGCCTGCTCCTTAATACCCTAGACGCTGAGGCCCATGCCTAGATGAGCGGCCTCAATACTATCCCCCAATTCAAGAGCTGGACCTGGGTCTTAGAATCACAGATCTATAGAGGGAAGGGGACTCAAAAGCCATTTAGTCTAACACTCACTTTACAGATGAGGAAACTGAAGGCCAGAGAGGCTGTGACTTGGCCAAGGTCACACAGGCATTTAGCGTCAAAGGCAAGATTCAAAACTCAAGCTATAAAGCCACTGTATCAAGATTCCTCTTCTAGTCTCCCAAACACACAGCCTATCTCTCTGAGCTGTCACCTAGAAAAGGAGCAAATGCTGACGCTGAGGTGTTCTTGAATCCCAGCCTTCTAAGTCCTACTAATATTGGGACCCAAGAGTCCAGGCTCCCAACCCAGCCAGCTTCATTAGGGAAGAATGAGGGGAGAGAAGGACTATCTTTCCTCCTCCCTCACTCTGAGGTGAAGGAGGACCTTAAAGATGATCTAGTTCACCCCCTGATTTTATAGATGAGTAATTTGTCCAGGGTCATAGTAAGTGACAGAGCCAAGGTCTAAGCCCAGGTCTTCTTGGTTCTAATCTGAGTGATATTTTCATTATCCTGCCACTCCAGGGGGAGGCAGAGAGGCCCTCGGAGAGGGTGGGGATGGGGAGGGGGCACTGAGTTCTCCCAGTCTCCTCCTCTTCCTATGGTGCCTGCCTCCTGTCACTGATTAGATTCCCCTAGTCCTCCTTTCTAGGGCCAGCTGAACTCAGCTGGATAAGCAGCAGGGCTGGAACCTGGTGACCTCAGTTACCCAGGAATGTGGGGCGGGGAGAGGCCACTGGGCCTGCCCCAATCCCTACTCACTCCCTGGCTGGGATGCTCAGCCTTTGGGGCCTTGGGGTCTAGCTCTGCAGCTGCCCCAGGGTCAGCTGGGGTCAGGGGGAAACTTTCCCTTTCCTCCAGGCTTAAAATTGTGGCTGGATTCAGGAGTCATGGGATTTATAGGACTTAGAGCAAGAAAGACCCTTAGAGATCATCTAAACCAACCTCCTCATTTGACAGTGGAGAAACTGAGGCCAAGAGAGGAGAAGGGACTAACTAGCCCAGGGGGTCCATGAACTACTTGGTTTTTTAAAATATATTTTTATTACTGTATTTCAATGTAATTGTATTTCTTTGTAATTGTATGCATTTTATCTCATGCGATTAAAAACATTATTCTCCATAGGCCTCACCAGACTGCCAAGACTGACCCAAAAGTGGTTAAGAAGTACTGGACCAGCCCAACGCCACCCAGCAAGCAAGTAGCCAAGCTGAGATGGCCAGTTCTGCCTCTTGGGATCACCACTTCCTGCAGCAGGGTCCCCAGGTCCCAAACATCCCCAGCCCCTGAACATAAGAGGTACTTTCCTCCTCCTACCAGCCAGTATATCAGTGTAGGACCCAGGCATCCCCACCCCCAATGATGTCTGGCATTTTGAATGGTTCTGAAGCTTCCTGAGCAGAAACCGGACATCCTGAACCCGGACACGGTATAGACAAACAGACAGACATGTGTTAGCATGGAGACAGGCAGACAGACAGAGGGACAGGACAGACAATGTGGGGGTTGGGGAGGCCACTCAGAGCCAGTAGATAGGGAGGGAAGAGAGGAAAATTATTGAGCTGGGGGAGTAGAGGACAGCATATGTCTGTGGCTCTCCTCCTACCCTCAAGGGCCCTGACAGCTAATTAACCCCTTGGCCCCTGGAGGGGGGGGGTGAGTCATGGGGAGGAGGGGCTCCTTCCTCCACCAAGGACCTAAGCATCCTGAATACACAGATCTAGGCCCCACCTTCCCCCATTGTGGACCTAGGCGTCCTGACTCCAGGCTCCCTTCTCCAGCCCACACGCTTCCCAAAGTCTGACATGGGGTGAAGCTCCATGCATCCTTTGTTCTTATCCTAGAATGGGGGCTGGGGGGAAAAGAAAACAGGGGAACCTGCAGCTTCTCCCAGTTGCCCTAGTCCCATCATAAGGGTGGGGATAAAAACAGTTGATGGAGGGATAGAGGGAGTTGGGAAGCCACCCTCTACCATCTGTTCTGGGACAGATGGGCTGAACATAGAATCTCTCCTTCCTTACCCCAGCCCGCTTCAGCACCACCTGAGAGCAGACTCATAGTCCATGGGGGGCAGCTTTGGTGTAATGGGACGAATTCAGGATTTAGAGTCAGGAAACTGGGATTCCTGCCCTTCTTTTACCACTTCCTCCTATGGGCAATCATTTAGCTAGCCCTCTCAGACTCAGTTTCCTCCTCCATAAAATAAGGATGTTAATACCTATAGTACTGATCTCACAGGGCTAACAGGGCTCTTAGAGACCGTCCATTTCAGTCCTTTTATTTTCTGAGGCCCAGAGGGAAGTGTCCCATAGGTGGGAGAGCTTGGATCAGAACCCTCTTATTCCATATCCCAGGCTGGGGAGTAAGCTATAAAGTGCCATACGAATAGGAAATACTGTTAAGCCACAAACTCTCAGGTTTGGTCTCCTCCTTTGTGAAATGGACATAACAGTACTTGTGAGGATTATAGGAGATAATGTATGTTAAGCACTTTGTAACAATAACACATTTATAGAAATGTTAGCATTGAGAAAGCACTTTGCAATCCATGAGTGTTACAAAAATATAAGCTGATATTATTATTGTTATCACCAGAACTGAAGGGGAACTTAGAGACTATCTAATTCAATTGCCTTATTTTATAGACGGGCAGAATTAGGTCAGTGAAGGTTAAGTAATTTACATGAGGTAACACAGAAAGTTAGGGACTAGGACCGTGCTTTCCCATCTGCTTTTCCCATGTATCTTACTGCCTCTTTTAGGGATCGGATATCTAGAATCTTCCTCTTGTTAGTGTCGTTGGGAGTCAGAACTTTGCTTCAGGATAGGGATCTAGATCCAGGTACTAGCCTTCCTGCTTTGGAGATGAGCCTGGGGTTGCCCCAGGGTCTCTTCCCAGAGGAAATGCAGGAAGAAAGAGAAGGATTTAACAAAGGCTCCAAGTCCAATCTGCAATCACAGTCTCAGAGCTAGAAGCAGCAAGAAGCTTCTCAACTCTTAACTTTTTAAATATGACTATATTTAGGATGGAAGGCAGAACACAGATGTCACCCTTGTTTACAGATGAGGAAACTATGCTCCCTTTAACTTGGGGGTGAGAGGGCCCAAATTCACACAGCATTGAACTTTTACCAAATTTTTCAGGGCACTGAGGTTACCCCTTACCCTTTCCAGACAGCCTGCTATGATTAGGGGATCCAGGGTTTGGCAGTGTGAGGGGGGATATTTCTGTGTAGGACAGGTCCTCCTCAGGACCCAGGAGGACTGATGCTCAGTGATCACAGACAGGACCACTGGATTCCTGGGGGAAGTTGTTCCCAGTAGGGAAACCGAGACAGAGAAAATCAGTCATCTCCTTTCCTCTTATGACGCTGAGGATCCAGTCTTAGCTCTCTCTTCTCTTTTGGAAAGGGGAGATGAGAAGCAGGAGGTAATTTACACGCCCCCCCCAGCATATTCCTTCTCCCAGAGACCTCTATGTTCCCCCCTCCCCCAGTCCCCTGCCCACCTCATCAACAGTGGGTTGGTGTCTAACCTTGTATGATCGGCAGCACCAGACGCGGCTGGCTCCTCCACACGGGGGCCCTGCCATCAGCTTGGCCGAGGGGTGCTCCCTCCAGACTTGGTAGTGGGGAAGGACAGAGATGGGAGGGGTGGGGTGGGGAGAATGCCACCAGGGAAGGGGAGACACAGAAGGGACAGAGGGTAGAGGAACAGGAAGGTTGCAGAAGGAGATGAAAACCCAGTTATAAAGCGACAGCTGGACAGCCAGAGGAGTTAGTTGGGGTGGGGATGAGGGGTGAGCAGTGATTGAAAACATTATACCTATTTCCACCTTTAGTTCTAGGACAGTGAAATTCAGTGGTTCTGGGACAGGAAATCAACAGCCTAGACAGTCATTCTCAGACTTGACTGGACGCTCAGTTATGATGTTAGAAAGGAGGGTTACCTGATGGTTAGTTGTAAACTCATAGAATGTCTGAGCTGAAAGATGCTATCTCTCTTGCTTCATATATGGGAAAACTGGGGCCCAGAGAGGGATCTGTCTAAGGTTACTCAGAGAGTCCATAGCAGAAACTTAGCAACTCAGCTTTTGGTGACCTGAATTTGTTAAGAATTGATTATGTTTAGAAAAACTTTTTGACATTTAATTAAGGTAGAGTCTCCTACAATGCATTTCCATTAAAATTTTCTAAAAATGCATTTATACTCCATGAAGTGTTACATTTCTTTCTAAGTTGGATATGAATTAAACTTTTTTTAATGGTATATCATTATTGGGGAATATGACCAAATCCAGAAAACAAAATTTCCTTTAAGCGGTACTTACTGAAATAATTATTTGTAATTTATCCAAAATTTTCAGAGTAACCAAAGCACCTAAAATTTATTGGATTCTGACTTGGGTTTCCTGACTCCCAGCTCTTTCCATCACGCCACATTGTCTCTGCAACTCAGACTCAGGGAAGGGAATATGTAGTCAGGAAGTGATCATGGAGGAGGGCACAGGAGGTAGCCTAAGTGGCTCTGGGTTCCAGATTCTAAGTTCTAGAGGGGGGTATTATGGTATGATGAAGAGACTGCTGGACTCAGAAAGATGTAGGTTCAAATACCAGCTGTGTGACCATAGGGAAAGTCACCTCAGTTCTCTGAGTTTCTCTCACAGGGTTATTGGGAAGAAAGTACTTTGCCAGTCACTGACCACTATAGAATTGGGAGTTATTGTTATTAATAACCCATTGACCAACTGTACCTTGGGCAAGATAGAGGTCTGGATTTCTGGATTATTTTTTAAGGCCTAATTAGAGTTGGAAAAGCATCTAGCAACAGGTGCCAATCAATCGAACATGAAATCCCAGCCTCAGGGTTTGAGACTCTATTGGAGGTGGGGGCCAAGGTGAGGAGAGAAGCAGTTCCTTATGTTCTGGCACTGCTCAGGGCTTTGGCCAGTAGCCACTGAGGAGGGTACCTGGGGACTTGCCCTGTCCCTTCCTTTTCCTCTGTCTTTGAACTCTAGGGTGGAGGCCAACAGCCCACCCACTGAGCCTCAAGTAAGTCAGCCATTGCCCGCTATACTCCAGTTCAAAAATGAGAAATTATTACGGGCTGGGAAAGTCTGGGAGGGATTCCTGGAGGAATTAGGGCTTGAATTAGGCAGTGTAAGATAATGGAAAGAGCACTGAATTTGGAGCTGAAGAATCTGGGTTTGAATCTTGGCTACTTGCTACCTGTTCAAACTTAGGCAAATTCCTTCTCTCTGGGCCTCAGTTTCCCCATTTGTAAAATGAGGTTGGACTAGATTATCTCTAAGCTGCTTGCCAGCTCCAAATCCTATGATCCTATGATCAGTAGGTCTGGCAGATGGGGAGAAAGGAGGCAGGGCTGACAGGTGGAGCTGCACCTGCTGGGGAGGCGGGGCCATGGGAAAGGCAGCCTCTGTTCTTAGACTGGGGGGTGGAGGCAGGCACAGGGACATACAAACAAATAATGGAGGAGGTGTCGACAGGCCTAAGGGCTAAGAAATACATAGTCCCCCAGAATAAGATTAATATAGCTTTCCTCTCGACGCCTACCCAAGGAAATAAAGCTACTGCTGAGCTCAGGAGGACTTGGGGTCCAGAAAATCTCCCGGTTGTGGTCTGAGCTAGGGGCTGCTCTCCAAGGTCCCCAGCCTGGGGGTAAATGGTGAGGTGGAGAGGGGATGATTTCTTCACAGGAGAGGTCAGCACTCCGAGCCGGGGCAGGGATGAGCAATCGCCTCCTCACTCACTGGGCCAGAAACAAGAAGGCCCCAGGCCCCAAGAATCAGACATAGGATCTCAGAGCCGGAAGGACTCGCAGGACTGACTTTGGAGACCCGACAAGGGGGAGGAGGGATAAATCAGACACAGGAAACTTCACTGTGGCTGAGGAGTGGGTGGTTTGCATGGGAAGGATCTTAGGTGTACACCGGTGTCCCAGGTGTGGTTTCTATTTTGGGGGGACGGGGGAGGTTGGAGAGAGAAACAGTGGTGCCACAAATACACGGAGGACCAATCCCTCGTGAAAAGACAGAGGATCATGGTAAGAAGAAGGGTGTCTCCCCACCCAGGCTGCGGGGTCGGGGTGCGGGGAGCCGGCTGAAAGTAGAGGCCTGGGGCAGGTGCCTCCTTGCCACCCACAGACCTGTACCTGAAGCGCGTCGCTGGCCATCTTCCGGCTCCTTCAGCGCCCGGCTCCGCGTTCTGCTGCTACTGCTGCTGCTTCCTTCTCTTCCTCCTCCTCCCTCCCGCACGCGCGCGGCAGGGTCACTCACGGCTCGAGGGCCGGACACCGAGGCTTCTCCAGGATGCCCCAGCCGGTCGCATGCACTAGGCTCCGGGCACTGCCCCGCCCCTGTTTCTAGGGTGGAGGGGGTGGCCCGGATCTCGAGCACTTTCTCCTCCTTTCTTCCCTCCTCCCCCGACGGGAGCTTCCCCAACTCCAAGGTCCTAGGCGCGGGGAGGAGGAGAAGAAGGAGAAGGGGGGTAGGCGCGATGAGAGCCCTCCCGGGCGCGTTCCATCCTGTTCTTTCGGGCCGCGCGCGCGCGCGCGCGCAGCGCTCGCAACAGTCACCACCCCACCCCCCCACCCCCCAGCACCAGACAGCCCCTGAGTCCGGCACTCTGGCCAGTCCGAGATGTAGCCGAGGTGGTCACGTGACCGAGGACAGGGTGGGAGGGAAGGTCAGGGCCGAGCTGGGAGCGGGGTGGAGCGCGTGGGGCCTGGGGCTGCTTCTCTGGCCTTGCTGGCTGCTGGGGTGGGAGTTGAGGGGAGGGACAGAGCCTGCGCTGGGTGGGGAGGGGGGGAGAGGGCGGAGCTGGCCCCCCGCACCTCCTGGCTATCTGAGGGTGGTGTAGCAGGGACTCTGGGGTTCTTTACAAATTTGAGTTATATAGACACCTTCCCATCCCCAGCCCTACCTTAAATGTTTTTCCCTCTAGGTCAAGCCCCACAGTTCTCCTCCCCACATAAAGGGAAGCATTTGCGGACCAGCCTTGCACACCCAGCCTTCCGAGCATGCTAACCCGGTCTGCCCACCGGAAAGCAGGAGGTCCTACAGCTGCACTTTCTTCCTTTTGGCTGGGTGTAATGGGATGAGCACTGGACTTGGGAGTCTGAAAACTTGAGTTCAAATACCTACAACTACCGCGTATAAACGGAACCCCTCTCTCTGCCTTAGTGTCCTACCACGAGGGAGTCGGACTAGATAATCTTGACCGTCCCTCTCAGCTTTAACATCCCAGGCTCCCCCGGAGCTCCCGGAATCGAAGTCGGTCACAGTCGGGGAGGCAGGTGAGAGACCTGTCCTTGACCTTGCCACAGTTACTCCTTGCCCCTGGGATATCACTGGGGGCACCCTGGAGCCAGCTGGGAACAGCCCCTGAGGATCTGCCAGCTCCAGGCCCAGGCTGGGCAATAAGCCCGGAGCTGCAAAGGCCCCCGGGACGGGGAGGGGAGGTTGGAGCCCAGAGACGCCCTCTCCGCGCGCCCAGAGGGAGCAAACAAAGAGCCGAATTGGGGTGAGGCGAGCGGGCGCCACGGAGAGGGCGGAGAGAATAGCTAACTCCCTCTGACCAATTGGTTTCAGTTTATAATTTTCTCCGGGCCTGGGATCCCTGGGAACTGGGGTTGGGGTTAGTGCTTGGGAGATTTCTTTTTGTTTGGTTTGGTTTTGCTGGGTTGTTTGTTGTTTTTATTACTTCGATATCCCTTTGAAACTCAGCCACGAAGGAGAGAGAGAGAGAGAGAAGCAATGCTCAGAATGTTGGAGCTGGAAGGAACCTCAGAACAGCGAACGCAGATGGCTATAGGTCACAGGCGATGAGGGTTACACGGCACTTTGTAAAGCTTAAAACATGCACAAACGTGAAATTATTATATTATACGTATGTAATTATTATTTTATTAGTGTGAATAACTATTATTAGGAACAGTCAGGTGGTGCAATGGAAAAGAGTGCTGGACTTGGACCAGGAAAACCTGAGTTCGAATCCTGCCTTGGACACTTAATATCTGTGTGATCCTGGGCAAATCACAACCTCTCAGACTCAGTTTCCTCATCTGCAAAATGGGGATAGTTATAGCACCTAGCTCCTAGAGTTTTTGTGAGCATCAACAAGCAACAAGTATTTATGTTATAATGAATGTTATTTGATTTATAGATCAAATGAAATAACATTTGTAAAGTACTTTGCAACCCTTAAATCTCAACATAAATGGCTATTATCATTGAGTTATTAATGTTTGAGTTGAGTTAAACTTTGAACACGGATTGTCAGAAATGAGATAGAATGTAAGCAAACAGAGAGAAAGAGGCTTGGGAGAGATGTGAGCTTTAAGAGACTTTTAGGAAAGAAAGAGACTGGTCTCCATCCACAGCATTTAATAAAGCCCAGTGACAAGCCCTGGCGATATGAAGAGATACAAAGGAAGGCAGAGACATTCCTTGACCTCAAGAAACTCACACTCTAGTGGGGGAAGACAGCATAACTAGGTACATATAAGATATACAAAATAGAAGGAAATTTGGGTAGTGGTGTGAGGGACCAGGAAAGGCCTCCTAGAGGAAGTGACATTTGAGCTGAGTTTTGAAGGAAGCCAGAGGAATTAAGAGGCAAAAGTGAGGAAGGAAAACACTCCAGGTTTGGAGTTTACTCAATCCAGTTACCTTACCCCACTTAAAGTAAGTGATGAGATGCCTAATCAATCCATTTCAATCATGATGCTTGAGACTAAGTGTGAAAGGTCTTTGAAGGCTTTGTGAAGTCTGTTCCTAGCGGCTGGGGGCAGGTGGGACAGGGACGGGACAGGACAGGATTTGATTCCATTGTCCCAATCCTATATAAATGCATCTTGTTAGCTGGAATTGGGGAAGTTTAGGAATTGGAGCAAAGTACATCCCTGAGGAGGAGCCACCTGGGTTGGGAAGGAAGGAGGCAAGGACTTGACTTCTGATTTGTACAGGTCTCTTTCTACCCTCCCTTTGTCCAGAGGAGGACTTTGTGAGCTTCAAAAAGTCCAGATGATATTGGACCTTGAATATTCTCTGCAATGTCTTAGCAGCATCCCTGGATCAGCTGACAGCAGCATCTATATCAGGAGTCAGGAACAGAATAGACACAGATTCAGCATGCTTATGGGGAACTTCTTGTGTACCCCATGAATGGAAGAAAAGGTCTTCTAGCAAACAGAAGTTATGTATTACCCCTTTGTGACATATGCTCTCTAAACTTGAGCCCACTTTTCTCCTGGACTCTTTATGTACTTGTAGGAGAATGTGTCACACACTTTTGGGGGTTGTTTTGTACCAATTATTTTGCTGTTCCACCTTAGTAAATACCTTGTCTAAAAAACTACTTAAGGCTAACTGACTAAATGATTCTCAATTTTAAATTTTGGGATGAAGCACCAAGTCTCCCTACTAGTGGGAGTTTTTCAATGAAATTAGAAAATCAGTTGGAGTTAGACCAGAACCCTGCAGGACCTACTCCAGGACCTAAGACTAGTTTCTGAGAGTAGGAGTTGGAATTAGGATCCCCAGAGCTTATATGGACTAGACATGCAGAATAGAGTGCAGTAGGGGAAGAGCAGCAAGGAAGCCAGTGTGGCTGGACTGTAAAATCCATGAAGGGAAGTAAAGTGTAATGAGGATGGAAAGGTAGGAAGGGACTAGGTTAAGAAGAACTAGCTTTACACGCCAAACAGAAAATTTTATATTTGATCTGGAGGTAGTGGGGAACTACTGGAATTTATTGAATAGAAGGGAAACATAGTCAGACCTTTTTTAGGAAATTAATTCTAGCAGGTAAACAAAGGAAAGATTTGAATGGGGAAGGATTTATGGCAGGGAGACCAATTAGCTGGCTATTGCAATAGTTCAAGAGGGTGTCAGTCAATATGTATTTATTAACCACTTTCTAGGTTCAGGGCACCGTGCTAAGCAGTACTGGGGCTACATAGAAAGGCCAAAACAAGAGCTCTGCCCTCGAGGAGCTCATAGTCTAACGGGGGAGACAAAATTCAAATAATTACATGCATATAAGATAATGCAGTGAAAATGGGAGGTAATCTCAGACAGAAGGCACGAGCAGTAGTGGGACCAGGAAAGGCTTCTTACCTTTTAGCTGTCCTGAAGGAAGCCCTAGAAGCCAGGAGGTAGATGTGAAGAGGGAGAGCAGGCAGTGAAAAAGAATGGCAGCTAGAGATGGAATCACATGAGAGCAACAGCCAGATGACCAGTGTGACCGGATAGTAGAGTATGGGAAGGGGAGTAAAATGTTAGAAAACTGTAAGAATAGAAAGGTTAAGTTGTGATGAGTTTTAAAAGCTAAATGGAGGATTTTACATTTTCTCTTGGAGGTAACAGAGAGTCAATAGAGTTTATTGGGTAGGGGGGTAAAGGCATACTATGGTCAGAACAATGCCTTAGGAAGATCATTTTGGCAAATGAGTGGAAGACGGAACTGAGTGGAGAAAGACTTGAAGCAGGGAGATTAAAAGGAAGGTTACTTTGATAATAAAAGCATGAGGTTATAAAGGACTGAATTAGAGTTGTGCTTAAAAGGAGATGAATATGAAACAAGATTTGAATTTAATATTGGGTGAGTGAAAGTGAGTATTTGAGGATTACATAGAAGTGGTGAGAATCTAAGTGACTAGGATGATAGGGCTGTCCTCAACAGCAGCAGAGAAATTGCAAAAAGGGTAGTGGTGGGGGAAGAGAGAAGATAATGAGTCCAGTCTTGAACTTGTTGAGTTTGAAATGCCCTTGAGATAGCCAGTTCCAAATGTCCAAAAGGCTGTTTGTGATAAGGGACTGAAATTCAAGAGGAATGCTAAGACTGAATAGACAAAATCTGGGAGTCATATACATGTGATATACATACAGTGGTGATAATTAAAGCCTTAGGGAGATGATGAGTTCTCCAAGTGAGATAGTATAGAGATATAAGTGGGAGGAAGACTAGGCCCTCAGGGACACCCATGGCTAGAGGGTGTGACATGGATGAAAATCTAGCAAAAGTGATTGAGAATAGTCAGGATGGGTAAGAGGAGAACCAGAAGAAAATCTAGAGAGAGGAGCTAGGAAAAGAGATCAACAGTGTTGAATGCAACAGCAAAATCAAGAAAGGTGAAGAATGAGAAAAGGCCACTATATAAGTTGAATAATGAGGTCAGAGAACTAGAGCATAGAGGGTTTTAGAAGAGAGTAAGAGAAAGTTCTAGTTTTGAAAATATGTGTGTGTGTGTGTGTGTGTGTGTGTGTATTATATGTGTATATATATATATATATATTTTAAATTTCCTTTCCTTTGTATTTGTAGGCTTACTATCAATAACATGTTTGTATTTGAAGTTTTTATTAGTAGCTCATACCTCCCAGGACTGTTGTAAAGATAAAATGAGATATTTGCAAAGCACTTAGCACAGTGCCTGGCACATAGTAGGAACTATATAAATGTTTGCTATTATTATTATTAGCTATTAGGGTCTTTCTCCTGATCCCCTAAAGACCTTGTTGCTTCTGAATTGAACTGTTCAATTTAACCACTACATATCTTGGAGTTTGCAGCCTTAAGCGTTTTTTTGGAGGGGGGGGGAGGGGAGGAGATCTATAAATTCTTCGAATTGCTATTTCATTCTCCATGTTCTGAAGTTCTGGGCACTTCTCTTCTATGATTTCCTTCATTATTTTGTTAAAATTTTTTGAACCTGTCATGTTCTTCTGGGAGACCTATGATCCTTAGGTTTTCTCTACACATCCTGTCTTCTAAATCAATTCGTTTTGCTTGTGTATTACCTATATTTTTCTTTTGATATTTTCTTGGCTTCTTTTCTCTTAGATTATCCTTCATTTCTATGTATCTGTATTACCAATCTATTGTTTTCCCTTTTGTCTCTTTGATGAGGCTTGCCCTTGAAGATTCCAGTTTTTCTATTCTGTCCATTATTTTTGATATGCAGGCCATAAATTCTGCGCTTATAATTCTAATTTTTCTTTTGAACCACTGAGGAATAGCATATTCTCCATGTTCTCTTCACATTTCACAAAGTCCTCCATTTCATTAAGAGTTGGATCATTTCCTTTGTTTTGCAGTATTTATTCATAGAGGCCTAAACTAATTTATTAGCCCTGGAGGCCATATTACTTCCTACTGCTTCTGTTTTCCTCATTGATTTATCTGCTTATATTCAAGGTCTTTGAATTTTCTAATTCCTGAAATCTTTGGTAATTTCAGTCTTTTTCCTCCCCTTATTTTCCCCTATCATTCACTTTCTGATTCCCTTTCCTCTGATGGTGGTTTCCTTGGAGGCTGGATCTCAAAGTCTCTCAGCCTCTGTAACAACAAGCGCCCTAGCATACCCAGGATGGCCTAGCACAGGTTCTTTGACCTGTTTTTAAAGGAAAGCAACTTTAAAGGGGTCAACAATCTTACTTTAATTACATTCACTAGTTCAGGGGAAAGGTCAGCACCCTGAACTTCAGAGAAAATACAAGCAGAGAAATTAGCACAAAGACTAACAGACAGGGCTCTAACTGCCTGAATCAAAGTAATATTGCTATATACTTTACATACATCACTGGATCGAGAGAGTCTTTACATCTGAGTAGTTGGGGAACTCTGAACATATGGCTACTCAGAGTCTTGACCATAAGCAAGCCTCCAAAGCAAAACCTCACCTCAGAGTATATATGCACTTTTGGTTAATAGGCTCAGAGCCAGAAGGCATCACAACCCTTGTGACTCAGTGCCTAATTAGCTTAGTAGTAACAGGTATGAAAGCCTTCCTACAAGCAAGCCTCCCCTAAGCAAGCTCCTTCTTAGGCAAGTCCCTCCCCTAATGAGCTCCATATGAGGCCTATTAATGGGTGGGGAAAATCTTATATCCCATTAACATTACAACCTCCTCCAACGTTGCGCTATTCATGGTGCATTAGCCTAGATCTCTGCCCCAAGTTACTTTTTTTGTTATTCTTTTTTTTATTTAATATTTTTAGTTTTCAGCATTGATTTCCACGAGATTTTGACTTACAAATTTTCTCCCCATTTCTACTCTCCCCCCCACTCCAAGATGGCATATATTCTGATTGTCCCATTCCCCAGTCAGCCCTCCCTTCTGTCACCCCACTCCCACCCCCATCCCCTTTTCCTTTACTTTCTTGTAGGGCAAGATAGATTTCTATGCCCCATTACCTGTATATCTTATTTCCCAGTTGAATGTAAAAACAACTTTTTTTTGAACATCTGCTTTTAAAACTTGAGTTCCAAATTCTCTCCCCTCTTCCCTCCCCACCCACCCTCCCTAAGAAGGCAAGCAATTCAACATGGGCCACATGTTTATCATTATGCAAAACCCTTCCACAATACCCATGTTGTGAAGGACTAACTATATTTTGCTCCCTCCTATCCAGTCCCCCTTTATTCAACTTTCTCCCTTGACCCTGTCCCTTTTGGAAAGTGTTTGCTTTTGATAACCTCCTCCCCCATCTACCCTCCCTTCTATCATGCCCCTTTTTTATCTCCTTCCTCCTTCTTTCCTGTGGGGTAAGATACCCAATTGAGTGTGTATGTTATTCCCTCCTCAAGTCAAATCTGATGAGAGCAGCATTCACTCATTTCCCCTCACCTGCCCCCTTTTCCCTTCCAATAAACTGCTTTTTCTTGCCACTTTAATGTGAGATAATTTACCCCATTCTATCTCTCCCTTTCTCCCTCTCTCAATATGTTCCTCTCTCATCCCTTAATTTGATTTTATTTTTTAGATATCATCCCTTCATATTCAACTGACCCTGTGCCCTCTGTATATTTATATATATATATAGATGTATGTATATATATATATATAATATACATATATATGTATATTCCCTTCAGCTACCCTAATACTGAGGTCTCATGAATTATACACATCATCTTTCCATGTAGGAATGTAAACAAAACAGTTCAACTTTAGTAAGTCCCTTATGACTTCTCTTTCTTGTTTACCTTTTCATGCTTCTCTTTCTTGTGTTTGAAAGTCAAATTTTCTATTCAGCTCTGGTCTTTTCTTCCTTTTTTTTTCAGCTCTGGTCTTTTTATTGAGAAAGCTTGAAAGTCCTCTATTTTATTGAAAATCCATATTTTGCCTTGGAGCATTATACTCAGTTTTGCTGGGTATATGATTCTTGGTTTTAATCCTAGCTCCATGGACCTCTGGAATATCATATTCCAAGCCCTTCAATCCCTTAATGTAGAAGCTGCTAGATCTTGTATTATCCTGATTGTGTTTCCACAATACTCAAATTGTTTCTTTCTGGCTGCTTGCGGTATTTTCTCCTTGATCAGGAAGCTCTGGAATTTGGTGACAATATTCCTAGGAGTTTTCTTTTTGGGATCTTTTTCAGGAGGTGATTGGCAGATTCTTTCAATTTCTGTTTTACCCTCTGGCTCTAGAATATCACGGCAGTTTTCCTTGATAATTTCTTGAAAGATGATGTCTGGGCTCTTTTTTTGATGATGGCTTTCAGGTAGTCCAGTAATTTTTAAATTTTCTCTCCTGGATCTATCATCCAGGTCAGTGGTTTTTCCAATGAGATAGTTCACATTGTCTTCCATTTTTTCATTCCTTTGGTTCTGTTTTATAATACCTTGATTTCTCATAAAGTCACTAGCTTCCACTTGCTCCAATCTAATTTTTAAGGTAATATTTTCTTCAGTAGTCTTCTGGATCTCCTTTTCCATTTGGCTAATTCTGCCTTTCAAGGTATTCTTCTCCTCATTTGCTTTTTGGAGCTCTTTTGCCATTTGAGTTAGTCTATTTTTAAGGTGTTATTTTCTTCAGCATTTTTGGGGGTCCAGCTCCATTGACTTGTTTTTCATGGTTTTCTTGCATCATTCTCATTTCTCTTCCCAATTTTTCCTCTTCTTCTCTTACTTGCTTTTCCAAATCCTTTTTGAGGTCTTCCATGGCCTGAGACAAATTCATGTTTTTCTTGGAGGCTTTTGAGGCAGTGGCCGACAGCAAACTCCTTTCACTCTGTGCCAGCAGCTTCTTCCCACTAACCTGCTCTGTTGTCTTTTGGCATTTGTGGGTTAGAAGTCTGGTAACTGCCATAGCTCACTAATTCAGGGCACTATGGCCTGTTCTGCCCAGCTCCCAGTCTAGTTGGTTTGGGCACAGCCCACACTGGGCTCTGCTCCCCTCCGCTCCCAGCTCTGTGTGATAGACCTTACCCAGCAACCATCCAGGCTGTTCTGGGTTGGAGCCCTGCTTCCCTCTACTATTTCGTGGGTTCTGCAGTTCTAGAATTTGTTCAGAGACATTTTTATAGGTGTTTGGAGGGACCTGGGGGAGAGCTTTAGGCAAGTCCCTGCTTTCCGGTCATCATCTTGGCTCCACTCCCCCCCGCCCCCGCACCCAAGTGACTTTTGAATGGACAGAACTGTCTCTAGCTAGATGCTGTGCTCTTTCCCTCAGGTTTAGTGTAGTGCTGGATAGCCCCTTCATACACATAGTGACCTGTCCTGTTTTCCTGTCCCACTGCCTCTGTTCCTTAGTTTTTAAATCTGGCACTGGCAGTTTGGAGCTTTGCAACATTGGTGCTATGGTGCTGCAGCCCCTTATAATCTTTTGCTGCTCATGGGCTACAGCAATGCTGGCTATCTGGCCACAATATTGGCCACATCAAATTTACACAGCCCAGAGCCTGTACCAGAAAGGGGGGTGGGGCAACAGGGGTTTGGATGGTTGGTTTTGTTATAAGCCTGTGTGGGGTCCTTGAGTCTGTTAGAAGTAGGGAAGAGGTTCTAAGTGAGCTCAGGATCAGTGAGCATCAGTTCATGGGTTTGGGGTTGTTTTCCTAACCTTTTGGATTCTAGGTATTCTGGACCATGGAGACAGCTGAAGTTACTTTATCTTTTGTGCATAATTTCTGTTTTGGAGAGGTTTGAGAGATTGTGGGGATCCTCCATCTTGTTGCTCACAACAACCTAGACTGAAGATACTTTTTAATACAAGATGTGGCCTTCCCCAACAATATTACATTTGGAATAATTATTGACTAAGTCATAGCTAATGTTTATTTGAGATGCACTCTTAGGCTTGGCCTTTAAAAGGAGGGTGGACACAGATACAGAGAATGAACAGAGACTAGAGCTGACAAAGAGACAATAGAAGAGGGAGAGATATACAGAAATAGCTCAGTAATTCATTCCACATACATTTGGTAAGTGTTTACTCTATCCTGTACACTGCTAGGTACTGGGTATATAGAGACAAAAGACAAAAATACCTGATATCAAGAAGTTTCCATTCTATTTGGGGGAAACAATATATAAACACAGAAATAAATATAAAATATACACATAGAGACATGAGCTCTGAAGATCTCGACACCCCGTCTTCACACATTAATCTCAGATCCTGGACCAAATTTACACCTCCCCTCAAAGTTCTAGTCTAACACCTTCCTGAGGAGTCAGAGGTGATTTTCTAATGCTATTGGCTAAACCTCCCACTGGTATGCTGCCTGTCCTGCCCCCTCTTCCTCCCCATCCCCCAATATTAGCAGTTAAGAATCATTTAGTTGGCCAGCCTTAAGTAGCTTTTAGACAAGAGCATTTACTAAGGTGATACAGCAAAACAATTGGTACAAAACATCCCCCTACAAGTATATAAATAGTCCAGGGGGAAAGTGGGCTCAAGTTTAAAGAGTATATGTGACAAAGTGGTAATATTTAGTTCCCGATAACTGCAAGTCCTTTTCTTATATTCATGGTGTACACAAGTTCCCCTTAAGCATATTGAATCTTTGCCCAGTCTGTCCATGACTACTGTCAACCAGATGGAACCAGCCTCTAACCTGTGGCTGGCTGGAGCTGAACAGAGCAGGCTAAGGACAGGAGAGTCAGGGATCAAACAGAAGTTTAATTTCAAAGTGAAGGAAATGGCTTGCGAGCAAAGACACATGTGCCGGAATCCCACCCCTGGTAGGGGTGCCTTGCCAGACCTGAGACAAATCAGATCACCAGAGGACCCCCGAATTTTCCTCCTAAAGAATGGTGGGCTTGACCAAGGCAGGAGCTTGAAGGAGTGGAGTAGGGACAAGGGCAGAGGACTCACCAGATGAGGCAGGGGGTTGAACTCAGGAGAAAAACTATTTCCAGTGGTGCCATTCCCACTGGTACTGGAGAGTCCAATGATCCGATTCCATGTCCAATCCCACTTCTGACACCAATTTATATCAATTGGATAGAATCTGCCTCTAACCAGTGGGTGGCTGGAACCAAATAGAGCAGGCTAGAGACAGCAGGGTGAAGAATCGAACAGAAGTTTAATTTCAAAGTGAAGGAGACAGCTTGCAAGCAAGGACACATGTACCAGAGCCCCATTCCTGGTGGTGGGGGGACCCACTTTAGTGTGGGAAGACCTCCATACTTACACCAATGGCTGTGCAGTGAGCTTCATCCCTGACAACAAGGGATAACAACAATGTGACAGGTTTGATTCATAGGAGGGCTTCATGACCAGAAACAATTCTGGGATTTTGCTGTGGCTGAGATTGTCCAGAGTGTGAGCGCAAAGGATTGTTATGCCAAGCTCAGGACACAGCTTGCTTGCTAGGCCTTAGCTCTAGAAAACAGGGTGTCTCCTAATATCCTGGCACTTCTGATGCAGACACTGCTGTCAACTAATCCAGGGATAATGCTAGAACATCACAGAGAAGCTCACAAGGTCTTTCCTCCTCAAGACAACCAGAAGGGAGAAGACCAAGACCAGGCCAAAGTGCTCCCCCACCTCCGACCCCAACAATTCAAGAGGCATAGAGGAATGGTTCTCTCCTCATTCTCAGTTCACTAAAATGTCTATCCCAGTTCCAACTATCTGAATGCTTATATACAGGCAAGCATCATTTCACTCCATCAAATGGCTTTCAAAGACTTTTCTAATTTTTCCAATAATAAACATTTTTATTGATTGTTCCTTCCACTACTCTGCTCCCCAGCAATAAAAATATTTCAAAATATATCTACATAATCCAATAAAACAATAAAAAACTTCAAAATGTATCTGCATAATCCAGTAAAACAATACAAATACTATAAAAATCTACATAATCCAATAAAACAAAGTTCCACAACATGACTGAAAATGTATGTCTCTCTGGATTTTAAATTCATCACCTCTCTGTCAGGAGGTGAATGGCATGTTTCATCTTCATTCTTTTGGATTTGTGATTTATCATTGCATTGATCAGGGTTCTAAGTTCTTTCTTTATTTTGAACTTAAGAAATAAAACAAGCTAAGTTCTTCAAAGTTGTTTTTCCTTTAAAATGCTGTAACTATATAAATAGTTCTCTAGTTCTGCTTATGTGGATCTGCATCTGTTCAAAAAGGTCTTCTCAGTTTCCTCTGAAACTATCCACTTCACCATTTCTTATGACACAGTAAGATTCCATCACATTAACATACCACAATTTGTTTAGTTATTCCCCAATAGGATAGTACCTTAGTTTCCAATTTTGTCTATGAGGTACTACGTTTTTGTACATGTAGATCCTTTCCCCCTTTCCTTGGTTTCTTTGGGGTAAAGGCCTAGTAATAGTATAGCTGAGCCAAAAGATGTAAACAGTTTGGAACCTGAATAGGCATATTTCCAAATTTGCTTTCCAAAATGGTTGAACAGTTCTATCAGTAGTGCTCTAGGGTACCTGTTTTCCCACAACCCCCTCCAGCATTTGTCATTTCCTCTTTTGTCATTTTTGCCAAGCTGATAGGTATGAGGTGGAACTTATTTTAATTTTCATCTCCCTAATTACTAGTGATTTTAGACATTTTCCACATAATTGTTGATAGTTTGGGTTTCTTTCTTTTTTAAAAAACTTCCTGTTAATATTCTCTAACCATTTATCTTTTGGGAAAAGCTCTTAAGTCTTATAAATTTGAATCGTTTCCTTGGAAATGAAGTCTTTATAAGTAAAACTGGTTGTAAGGATTCTCCCCCCGCCCCTCCCCCAGTTATTGGCTTCCCTTTTTAATTTTTATATTAGATTTGTTTGTGCAAAAACTTTTAAATTTTATATAATCAATATTGTCCATTGTATCTTGTATGATTCTCTTTATCATTTATCTAATCATTGGTTCTTCCCTTATCCATGGATCTTAAAGGGAATTTCTTCTTTGCTCCTCTAATCTGTTTATGCTGCAATTTTTAATATCTAAGTCACAAATCCATGTGGAGCTTATATTGGTATATATGAGTGTTGGTCTAAAGGAAATTTCTGCCAGATTGCTGTGCAAATTTCTCAGAATTTTTTGTTCAGATAGTAAGTTCTTCCCTCAGTATATGGGGTATTTAGGTTTATCAAACACTATGCTGCTCTGTTTTTCCCCCTTTTTTATGCTGTGTACCTTATATCTTCCACTGATAAATTCTCAACTATCACCACCACCCTCATCTTTTAAAAAATAAGTACCAGTGCTTAGCATAGTGTGTGGTGTGCATCATACGTAGTATGTGCTTAATAAATGCTAACTGATTACCAAATTGTTTACATGATTACTGCTCTGTAGCACAGGTTGAGATCTGGTACTGATGGACCTCCTTCTTTCCTACTTTAAAAAACATTATTACCCTTGAAATTTTCTACCTTTTGTCCCTTCATATGAATTTTGTTATTTTTTCTAGCTTTGTAAATATTCTTTTGAATTTCATTAGGATAGTATTGAATAAGCAATTTAGAGAGTATTATCATTCTTATATTGGCTTCAACTACCCTTGAGTAATTAATGTTTCTCCAATGGTTTAGGTTTCTCTTTGTTTCTCCAAAGAATGTTTTGTAATTAGATTTATATAGTCCTCGGGTGAATCTTGGAAGACACGCTCCCAAGTATTTTATAGCCTTTATAGTTATTTTGAATGAAATTTCTTTTTCTACATTTTCTTGCCTGATTTTGTTAGCAATATACAAGAATGCTTATAATTTATGTGGATTTGTCTTATGCCCTGCAACTTTGCTGAAGTTATTATTTCAGTTAACTTTTAGTTGGCATGTAGGTACATCATCTGCAAAAACTGATAATTTTGTTTTCTCTTTGCTTCTCTTTCTTGTCTTAAATTTATAGTTAGCAGTATGCTAAATATTTACTGATGATGATGGATATCTTTGCTTTACCCTTCATTTTATTAGAAAGTCTTCTAACTTTTCTCCACTACATACAATGCTTAATCTGTCTTAGGATATGAACAGGCAGTTCTCAAGGGAAGAAATCCAGGCTATCTATTGCCATATGAAAAAAATGCTTAAAATAACTACTAATTAGAGAAATAAAAATTAAAACAACTCTGAGATCTCATCCTATACCCATTAGACTGGCAGAGATGACCAAAAACAGAAATGATGAATGTTGGAGGGGCACATTGATGCATTGTGGGTAGACTGAAGAGTTGGTACAACCATTCTTAAAAGTAATTTAGAATTATGTTTAAAAAAATTACTAAACAGTGCATGATTCAGCTATACCATTGCTAGGTCCATACCAAAAGAGATCAAAGAAAGAGGAAAAGGTCCCATACATACACAAATATTTGCAGCAGCTCTTTTTGTGGTGGAAAAAAGTGGGAAATTAAGGGGATGCCTATCAATAGGGAAATAGTCAAATAGGGTGTGATATATGAATGTGATGGAAAACTATTATGCTATAAGAAATGAGGAAACAGAAGATTTCAAAAAGACATGGAAAGATGCACATGAACTGATGCAGAGTGAGATAAGCAGAACCAAACGAACACTTAATATTATAACATTAACATAGAAATAAACAATTTTAAAGACATAAACTTAGGAAGAATGAAATGAGCAGGATCAGGACAACAATTTGCATAAGAACAATAATGCTATAAAAACAAATAATTTTGTAAGTTATTTGAACTCTGACCAATAATGATGACTATTGATAATTTCAGAGAATAATAGTGAAACATGGCATCTGTGTCAGAGAGGTGATGGATTAGGGTACAGAAAGACACACACATATGTATGCACACATATACATTTCTTACAAGGAATTTCTTTTCTTTTTTTGTCAGTGGGATAGGAAGTATGAGGGAAAGAAAATAGATTTCTGTTGATTTTTTAAAACAGAAGTGGGGGATCTATAGATGTGTGAAATGTTGAGTGCACTTTCAGATGAGGACACTATATTGTTTTATTTTGTTATGAGACTTCTCATAGAATGAGGAATACTCTAAATGTCTGTAATGTAAAAACACCAAGAAAACTTTTAAAAATACTATTTATTATATTAAGGAAAGGTCCATTTATTCCTGTGATCTGTAGAGGTTTTTTTTTTTAATAGAAATGAGTGTTAGGTTTTGTCAAAAACCTTTTCAGCTTCTATTAATAAAATCATGATTTTTATTATCCATATTATTAATATTGTATATTGTATTTATAGTCTTTATGTTAAAATTCTACATTTCAATTTTGAATCCAAAGCATAGTATTTTTAATCTGTTGTTGTGGCCTACTTGCTAATAATTTATTTAAATTTTTTGCATTGACCTTTGTTGGGGATATTGGTCTGCAGTTTTCTGTACACTCTGTCTCCTTAGTTTAGGTTTTATGACCATATTTGTATCAAAGAAAGAGAATAGAAGGGTATCTCGTTATTGTGAATAGTTTGATTGTCATTTGAATGTTTGCTACAATTTACTTGTTAATCCATCTGGTTTTGGAATTTTTTCTTTAGGACTTAATTTATGGCTTGTTCAACTCCTTTTTTTGATAGAGTCCTTGAAATTTCTTTTGTTAATCTGGGTATTTTATATTTTTGTTAGCATTCACCTATTTCTTCCTAGTACATAATAGGTCAAACTAGTTTCTAATAATTTCCTCTATTTCCTGTTCAATATTTCCTAGTTGTTTTTTTTCCTTTCACTTTGATAGCAACAAGTTAGTTTTCTTCTCTCATTCTTAATCAGGTTATTTAACTGCCTGTCTAACTTATTAGTTGTTTTTCTTTAAACCTGCTCCTAGTTTTATTTGTCAGCTCCATAGACGTGTATGGGGAGAGCTCAGATGGGCACATCTGAGCCGTCAATCTAGTGAGGGTAGGACCTCCATAGCTGAAAGTAGCAACTGAGCAGTAGTGAAAAGTGTGTAGGTAACATTATAACTCCTTTGTTGAGAAAGTCCCAGTGGACCTAAATGGAAGGGTGGTAGCCAGAGGAAGTGAAGTAACTCTGGTCTGGGAGGTAAGAGATCTGGGCTCTAGGCGGCCTGTCATTAACTAAAGGGATGGCTTGGGGAAGTCACCAATCCCAGAGTCACATGGCATTACATATTGAAGGTACTTTAGAGGTCAGCCAGTTCAACTGACTCATTTCTCAGATGACGAACTAAGGAAGAGTAAACAAGGAGCTTGCCCAAGGTTACACAGGACATAGAAATGGCAGATCTGAAATTTGAACCCAGATCTCCACAGCTGCATTATAGGAACTGGGACTCACGCTGAAGTCTTTTGACTCTGAGTCCAGTTGTTTTTCAACTAGATCATGTTTCTTCCCTTTCTGAGTCTGTTTCCTTACCTACAAAATCATTTTAGGATAGGATTAGGGGAATTCTTTCTCTTCTTTCTTGACCCAGTTCAAGTCCCTCTCTCTTCTATGAAACCTTTCTGATTACTTTGATTAAAAGCAATTCCTCTGTACTCAGATTTCCCCCATGAACTTTGGATCATTCAAGCAGGGTGATTTCAGAAAAACCTGGAAAGACTTATATGAACTGAAGCAAAGTGAAATGAGCAGAACCAGGAGAAAACTGTGTACAGTAACAGCAAAATTGTGTGATGACCGACTTTGATAGACTTGGCTCTTCTCAGTGATACAATTTCAAGACAGTCTCAAAGGGCTCATGATGGAAAATGTTATCCGCATTTTCAGAGAAAGAACTGATGGTATCTGGATGCAGATTAAAGCATACTATTTTTCACTTTTTTTTGTGTGTGTTTTTTTTTTCTTTTGGTCTGTTTCTAACATGACTAATGACTAGTGAGAAAATGTTTTATATGACTGCACATATATAACCTATATCAAATTGCTTACCCTCTTAGGAAGGGAGGATGTGAGGGAGGGAAAGAGAAAATTTGTAAATAAAATTTTTAAAAAATGAATATAAAAAATTGTGATTGCATATATATAACCTATATCGAATTGCTTATCCTCTTAGGGAGGAGGAAGAGTAGGGAGGGAGGGGGAAAATACGGAGCTCAAAAGTTTTTTTTAAAAAATGAATGTAATGATAATGGATATCTATGTATATGTAAGTGTATTTATATCTATATGAATGTCTATATATGTTTGTATGTGTATGTGTAGATACGAATGTGTATATGTATCTGTGTATGTATCTTCACCTAATTGTGGCCTTCTTGGGGGGAGAGGGAGGAAGGGGGAAAAAAGAACAAAGCAAAAAGTGCACAGCAGAAAACAAAATAAAACCTACAAGGAAGTGAAGAAAAGATGGACAGCTCTGAACACAATGTGTAGTATTTATTATATAGGTTTTCTTGAAATGGAAATTAATTGTTTTATATTTTGAATCCTCTCACATTCTGCAGTATGCATGGCAATCTTTTTTTTCTTTTCTTATTTTGTATTTAAGTTTAAATTTTAAAATTACCAAAAAAAGTTTAAAAAGAGAATGTAAAAATTGTCTTTACATGTAATTGGGAAATAAAATATTTAACAAAACAAATTTAAAATTTTTTTAAAAAGAGCTTTGAATTACTTCTACGTCCCAACCACATTTGGATTTCCTGTCACACTAATTTGCCGATACATTGTAACCTCCTTATTAGATTGTAATGACACCTGAGACCAGGAACATGCCTTTACTTTGTCTTTGCTGTCCTTATGTTGATAACAGTACCTTGTAGTATACAGAAGTGCTTTTTTGGGCCTGTGATTTCATCAGTCTCAAGTGAGGCCCTCTGACTGAATCCAAACTTCATAGAACAAATCCCCTTAATAAAAGGATTTGTTCTGTAAAACTTGGACTCAGTCAAAAGGCTGCACCCAAGGACCTAGAAGGCCATGTAAGGCCTCAAAGCTGAAGGTTCCCCACCCCTGAAAGAATAATTGGCCAATGCAGATAAGCAAGAGTCTATAACTTACAGTCTGAGAGAGCTGCCAAGGGCCCTAGAGTCAGACAACTAGTATGTGTAAGAGGCAGGATTCAAACCTAACTCTTCCTTAAAGAATTGGACTGGGAGTCAGGAAAGCTTGAGTTCAAATCCTGCCCAAGACACTTACTAGATGGAAGACTTTAGCCAAGTCACTTAATATCTTCAGGCTAAGTTTCCTTATTTGTAAGATGGGGATAATGATAATATTTACTTCAAAGTCACCATGAAAAGCAAATGAAATTATGTGTGTATGTGTGTGTGTGTGTGTGTGTGTGTATATGTATACACACACACACACATATATATACATACATATATATGTATATATACATATACATACACACTCACACATACACATACATATATATATATTAAGGACTTTATAAACCTTAAAGTGCTATATAAATGCTAGCTAGCTATTCTTGACTCCAAGGTTGGTGGCCCTCCATCTACTGGACAAGGCTGGCTCTCCAAAAAAAAAAGTGCATATAGGAATAACGACTAAACCTGTGATTTCATTGGTTTAGGGAACTCCCAGGTAAGGAAACTCCTCCTAACAAATTTAGGTCAGCACCCCTTCTCTGAGACTTATTGTCACAGTTACCTGTAGCCTTGAGAGATTTAAAAGACTTACCCAAAGTCATTCAACCAGTTTGGATCAGAGCCAGGCCTTTCTGATTTCAAGGCCAGCTCTCTACTACTAATTACTATTACTACTACTAGCTAACATGTATATATATGGTGATTACTGTACTGTGTTAAGCACTTTATAATTATCATCTCATTCAATCTTCATAAAAGCCTTGGTAGGTAGGGGTCATTATTATCCCTATTTTACAGTTGAGCAAACTGAGGCAAACAGAGGTTAAGTGACTTGACCAGGGTCACACAGTTAGGAAGCATCTGAGGCCAGATTTGAACTCTGGTCTTCCTGACTCTAAGCCTGGCACTCTTTTCCCACTATACCATGATGACTCTCTAATAAGTACAGGTAGTATTTAATCTTTGCTTTTTCAAGCTGCCATCTTGGCTCCACCCCACTAATCTTTGCTTTTTCAATTGGATTGAGTTAAATGTCAATGAGACCCAGCACTAGCTAGATCTGAAGTCAGAGGAGTTCGGCTTTACTCTTAATCCCACCATGTACCAGTTCTGTCATTGTAGGTGACATCTACCCAGCAAGACAAGTTCCCAAAGAGCAGTGATACTTTTTCTCAACCACAGTCCTTTGCCATAGCTGGTGCTCAGTAAATAACAGAGCATCAGAGTTGGAAGGGACCTTAGCAATCATCTTACCCAACCAATCTCTGAGCAAGAATCTTATAATAACCCTGAGGCAGCTAGGTGATGCCATGGCTAGAGCACAAGGCCCAGCTGTGTCCCTGGGAAAGTCACTTAACTTTTGTCTGCCTCAGTTTCTTCATATAGTGATAATAACAGCACCTGACCAGCAGGGCTGTTGTGAGGATCAAATGCCTGGCACACAGTAGGTGCTGTAGAAATGCTAATCCCTTTCCTTTCCTCCCCTCGTTCCTAGTAGGGACATGTGTAGACATGATTGTGATATAAAAACAAAAAGCAACAATAAATTTTTTAGAAGGCAAAGGGGAGAAAATGAGAGAGCTGGATCAGATAATCTTCACGGTCCCTTCCAGCCATAAACTTCACATTTTTAACAGTCTTCTCTATACCCTTCAAGGATCCATCATTATTGCACTGATGTGGGCAAATACTCCATGGATACAGATGCTAACCCTTCCACATTTTACTTGATTAGCTATGGCTGAAAAAAAATTATTATCCACTGGTCAACCTTTAGTTATAAGTATGAGCACACAGTAGGCATTTAATACACAATGTATTGATTGAGTTCCTTCAAAGTAGGGACCAATGGGGGAGTTCAGAGAGTCCTTTGGCTGATTGCATTATCTCTCTCCCACCCTCATTAAACTCTAGTGCTCACAGTGAATAGATATTCCTCTATTTCACATTTAAAGAGCCTCACAACTTGGCCTCTTTCTGCCTTTCTAGCCATTTTACACATTCCCCTTCATGCATTTTGCCATCTAGTTGTCCTGACCTATTTTCTATTCCATACATAGGACAATCCATCTCCTGGCTACCCCTTATGCCTGGAATTAACCAGAGTTGATTGCTTGGGACTTTGTCCTTAGACATAGAAATTTAGGGAGAGCTAATTGTAACTGTTGCCCTTTTCCAGAGCTTCGAGTCAGTAAATAAGCATTTATTAATTGTTTTTAAGCACAAGGCATACAAAGGAAGGTTCAAACCTCAATCCTTGCTCTCATGGAGCTCTTGTTCCAACGGAGAAGACAACATACAAACAGTGATGTAAATACAAGATGCTTCTTGTTGTTCAGTCACATCTGATTCTTTGTTACCCCATGAACCATAGCACAGCAGGCCCTTCTATCTTCTACCTCCTGAAGTCTGTCCAAACTCGAGTTCGTTACTTCCATGACACTATCTGTCTATCTCGTCCTCTGCCATCCCCTTTCACCCAAGGGGGTCTATGTTTGATCTGTTCATGTCCTGTTTGACCACATGACCACATGCAGCCTACCTTAGTTCATACATCTTATATTTCAGGTTCCTATGCCATAATGATTCTTACAGCACCAGACTTTCCTTTCGTCATCAGACACATCTGCAACTGAGCTTCCTTTTGGCTTTGGCCCAGCGGCTTCATTAGATACGGGATCTACTCGTGGTTGTCCTGGGCTCTTTCTCAGTTAACTGTTGGACACCAACTTGAAGGGCTCATCTTCCTGAGTGATATCTTTTATCATTTTAATACAGTCCATGGGGTTTTCATGGCAAAGTTACTGGAGTGGTTTGCCATTTCCTTCTCCAGTGGATCACCTTTGGTCAGAATTCTCAGCTATGACCTGTCTGTCTTTGGTAACCCTGCATGGCATATCTCACAGTTTCACTGAGCTTTGAAAGTCGTCCACTACAACAAAGCCGTGATCTAGGAGAGGAATACAAGATATAGCCATCATCAATGAGAGGGAGTATCAGAGAAGGAACTCAAAGGAAGGGGTGGACAATGAAATACCTCTTGGATATGGTGGGATTTGAGAAAGAAAACCAGAGGGATTGCATTTCAGGCATGAATTTGGAAAACGAATGGGTTAGGAGAAGGGCCCAGTGTTGTTGGATCCTAGAGTACCTGAAGCAGGTAGAACCTAGCTTAGGGCCTAATTAGCAGGAATAATTAGTTAAAATAAGCTAACATCCCAGGGAGCTCTTCCTGGATACCCTCTCTGGTCTCCCCTGGCTTTTACAGAATCTCTGACCCTTTTCTACAGAGTCTTTTAGGGTCCCTTCTCCCCACTGCCTCTTCATTTTTCCTCTCTTTGGGCACTAAGACTCCCCTCCCCCACCTCACTACCCGATTTCATTTTTAAAAGTTGACTGGGGAGCACCTGGGAGTGCTTTGTGGGGCTTGGCCTCGGTGCCAGAATTATTAGTTAACTGGTAATTATGAATAGGCTGGGATTGGAACCCAAGGAGCCTGACTCCCCCATGATACCCTAAAAACGTTGGAAAACAGAGTTCCACACGAGGGCGATCCACAGGAATGCCGGCCTTTTACCCACAATGCACAACGTCCCAGGCAGGCTTCACTAGACGATCTTGCCATTATCAAATATGGCAGCACCTACGTATTCGGCGGGCCTGGTCACATGGTCCCACATTGGGACGGCCCCTTGGAATTAATTAGACCACTAAGGAGGGCTTTCGCTGGGATCGACGCAGACTTCGTCCAATGAAACATCGGGGTCGTCCCCTCTACCTCTGTAGGTTGCGCGGCCGAGACAAATCAGCCAATCAGAGCTTGCTCCCTTCTGAGTGAAAGGCTAACAGCCCAGTGAACAAGGCCAGCTGGCTGGGAAGTTAGGAGGTGGTTCACCAATTTTAGGAGGAAGAGAAGGAAGAAGGGGAGGTGGTTTCCGCTCAAGCGCGAGCCCTGTCCTTAGTTAACTCTTGGCTTTGGGAGCGCGTGTAGGCAGCCGGAGAGAAGCGTTCAGCTGAGAGGTAAGCGGCGGCGGAGGAGGGGACTCAGGCCGGGAGGTCCGGGGCACGCTGGAGAGGAGGGGCGGGGAAGGCCTTCGGAGCTGAAGTCGAAGCGGCAGGCACGAGGCGAGGTTGAGATGGCGCAGGCCTGGGAGGAGAGGGAAGCTCTGCGCGCGCTGCCGCGGGCCGGGCAGGGACAGGGACAGGGAGAGGGACAGGGGCGGGGGCGGAGTCGCGGGCCGGGCTGGGAGCGCGCGCGCGCTGCCGCCGGGGCCGCCCGACCGTTGGGGCGCTGGGCTAGGGAAGGCGCGCGGGCGGGAGAGCTGGAAGGGGCCTGGGGAGCCCTGCGGCGGGGGCGCCCTTACGAAATAAGTGGGAACAGCTAGGGTAGCCCCCGCAGCGGTCGTCTGCACCCCGAGACCCAAGCAGGGGGCAGGGGGCCTGAGTCCGAGGGTCGTCTGGAGCCCACCGCCCGCACCTCTCCACTCCGGGGACCCCCTCCCCACCCTTGTGGAAACTCCCCGTGTTTGCACTTTATGTGGCTCTCAGCGTTCTTGTGCTTTGAAGGAGAGCACCCCCAAATTTGTGCTTTGGTGGGGATCCACCGCATGCACAAGCCTTGTGAGTCCTGAGCCTGGCATTTGACCAAGCCCTCGCTCCCCTCGTCTTGCGTGCAGGTCACTCTCCTGGGTATTGGACAAAATGTCTGACTCCACGTCTTTATCTCCAGCTAATTAGTTTAGACATAAAGGATTTCATGAATGGGTGTGCCCTCACCTTTGCAAGTTCTCCTTCACACCTAGAGGACTCAGTGAATTCCTGCGATTGAAAAAATCCGTCCCTCTATGAAGGCAGCCCCCTGTGTGTCTGAGAGCCTCCTAAGTACTTTTCCGATAACTTGCCAGATTTCTTTGCCATGAAGGCTTAGGGTTGGGGTCCGTTGCTTCCACACTGCTACGGGAAGGATTTTGATGGATGACAGTTTAAAGGAAATCTTTTCAAGGTAGTGACAAGTTCCCTTGAAGAGATGGATTTTAACAGTGGTTTCTGGAAGTGGACTCAGTCTAGTAAAGTTGTGCAGAGGCTTTTATAAATGGACGTGAGAAAAATATTTTTTAGAGAATTCTTAGGATTTCAGAGGGGATGGAGGGAGGGAAAGAATGTGGGACTACAAATTAAAAGTTAAGGAAAACGCTTGGTCTGTCCCAGAATTCCAAGGCCTCAATGGGACAGCTGGACAGGTTAATACAGGGTCAGAAGAGAGTGGAAAGGCCTGTGTGAATAGTGACTTTTCTAAGTTTATCCTGTTTTAAGGTTATAATTGCTAGCTTAAGTTACATATCCATTAAGTGCTTATAAATTGTTAATTCTTTACCTGAGTCCCATAAGGATGAGAGCCAGCAGCCTGTGGCTAGTATTCTGAGGTGCACAAACTTTTAAGTAGCTCGAGACTGAATCTCAGGAGATAGAAAACATAACATCGGAAATGTTCTTGACTGAAAGAACATTTTTTAAGTTTTATTTTCGGGGTCCCAAAGGCTGGTGGATAACTAGATTTTTTTTTTTTTTGATATTGAATGGGAAAGTATTGCTAGAGGTTTTGTTGTTGTTTTAATCAAGCAAAAATACAGTGTTTGAGAGTCCAAGGAAAGAAGGCACCTCTTTAGTCCTGTCTTTGTCTTCCTCACTTTGTAGATTTGAAGTTGCCAAGATTTGTGGCAGAGAATATTTGGCTTAAATTTTTTTAAAACTACAAGGCTTTGTCATACATACATTTTAACACACGGATTAAAATAAGTACTGTCTTTTTAATTGGATTCTTGTTTTCAGGCAACCTAATTAAGAAGCTTAGGTGAGAGAAGTAGGTATGATCTATTTACTGGTATAGATCTACAGCTTGGCAGGAGGCCTTTTAATCAAAGCATTCTAACTAAAGGTGGTGTAGTATGAGCCTCAAATAGAGGGAGAAAGAGTTTAAGTGGAGACTCTATAGCAGCAGTCTGCCCATCCCTACTAGGGGACTGTATTTTGTACCTTATGGCTCTCCATAATGTGTGATCTTATCCTTACTGGTTGGTGAGTTTTCCATAGCTGGGTCTCAGTGCATATTCTAACTCCCTGCCTAGGTATTGAACACAAGTATTCAAATATTTGTTGGTTGCCTGATAAGACAGAACTTGGCAGGCAGAGATGGCCATGATGAGGGCAAGATTCATGGTGCTTGCTGGGACAGTGCAGAATGACTTTGGGACTCTTCTGTGTCTAGGGATTGAG
Organism: Trichosurus vulpecula; assembly: GCF_011100635.1. Lineage (NCBI taxonomy): Eukaryota > Metazoa > Chordata > Mammalia > Diprotodontia > Phalangeridae > Trichosurus > Trichosurus vulpecula. The sequence continues at coordinate 74,354,636 of NC_050573.1, forward strand.
GATGATGTGTGTCTTTGTCTATCAGTGGCCGTTAGAGAAGCAGGCACTGTCCTTCCCCTCTGTGACAAGGCTTGACTCTGTGGCTGCATCTTTCTTCTCTCCTCAGTGCAGAATGGCTGAACAAGACGTGGAAAATGAACTGCTTGATTACGAGGAGGATGAGGAGCCCCAGCCCATAACGGAGAGCACGCCTACCCCTGCCAAGAAGGACGTGAAGGGCTCCTACGTCTCCATTCATAGCTCGGGCTTCAGGGATTTCCTTCTGAAGCCTGAGCTCCTGAGGGCTATTGTGGACTGCGGCTTTGAGCATCCATCTGAAGGTAGGCCCTTTCTCCTTCCATCGTTGCAATCCCAGTTACTCACAGAAATAAGTAGTATTTGTGATTGATAATAGTGGCTAACATTAATATAGCATTGTTAAGTTTGTAAAGTGCTCTACATACATTACCTGATTTGATTAGGTTTGCTCATCTAGAGTAGCAGTTATTCAGTTTGGTCTCTAGGGTAAAAACATCAAAACCTGTTAGATTTGAAATCTCACACACACACGCACACCCCCCTCTCCCCATTACTGGTGATGTCTACTTAGATTTTGTCTTCCTATGGTCTTCTTTTGGCTCTTTACTTGTCAGGGCACTGAAGGGCTCTGTTTAAGTCCTTTCTGATCAGACCCTTTCCTGATTCCTTGCTTTGGACCAGCTCAGTTTCCTAGACTGAGGACTTGTAAGGAAAGTCTTGGTTTCTCCCTTAACAAGAATTCCTTATTTTTGCTTAGCACTTGGCTTCCGTTATTCCATTTGATTCTCACACCAACCCTGTGAGGTAGGCAGGCTAGACACAATTATTTCTGTTTTATCGTAGAGAGGATGTAACCTAGATTGTTTAAATGATTTGCCTAAAGTGACACAATGAGCCTGTTGCAGAGCTGGGATGAGAAGTCAGGTCTCCTGATTCCAAGCCTGATAATCTTCGCAGCATATTCCCCTACTTAGAGGAATAAATACTGTTTCTTTCACAGTCCAGCATGAATGTATTCCCCAAGCCATCTTGGGAATGGATGTCCTATGCCAAGCCAAGTCTGGAATGGGCAAGACAGCAGTCTTTGTATTGGCTACCCTGCAGCAGATTGAGCCCGTGGATGGACAGGTACTGGGGCAGGAGGGTCTTTCTTTTTGTGTATCCTTTACGGTAAGTAAGAAGTCTCTGCAGATGTGGAGAGAACTCCCCTTTCACCTCCATGATCTTCCTTGGAGACCAGAAGTGGGTGAACCCTTTAAAGATGTTCTTTGGGACAGCTAGGTGGCTCAGTGAGTAGAGCACCAGACCTGAGTTCAATTTTGGCTTCAGACACTTGACACACTTACCAGCTGTGTGACCTTGGGCAAGTCACTTAATCCCAATTGCCCTGCCTTCCCCCCTGCAAAAAAAAATGTTCTTTAAGTTCTTATGGAATTGGTTTTAATTCAGCAGATGTCTTTTGAGGCTTTGTTCTCAGCCCTGTTGGGCCCTGCTAAGGAGAGGTGATAAGTTGTAGCTAGTCTCTCAGGGAACTAGGTCACAGTATTCCATTTTTTTAATATACCCCTTATATACTTAGATGGATTGGTATAAATACACATTTCAGCAGTGAAGATTGCAAACTTGTCTGTAATTCCCGATGTTGCGGTTTCATGATGTGTTGTGGCAGCACTGTCTCAAAGAATTCAGAGTCAGACCACCTCTAATCCAAGTTAGGCATTTATTGAGATTGATGTCTCTTATGAAGAAGGCTAAATTTCAAGAGGAACCAGCAACTTCAGAGAAAGCAAGATGGATCTTTATAGGGTAAAGATGCAATTAAATAACAAATTATGAATGTTAAAAAGGCAGGAGGAGTTTGTTAAGGGATTAGGTAATAGGGGAGGGGTCCCAGCTGCAATAAAACTACACATGCAATTACCCACAATGCATATAGAAAGACCCATTTGGGGAGGTATGTATGTATGATAATGATATTATAATAAGCCTGTCTATGTCATAAGTTCACCTAAAGGACAGCTTTTGCTGTTAATGCACAGGGGCTTGCTTAGGGAAAGTTACTTCTGTTGTTTTGGGGTCCACATCCTGCTTGGGCATTCTGGTGGTGCTGCTTTCTGATTGGCTAAGTGTTATGGTCCTGTCTAAGACTAGATAGATGTGGTTGTGGTTGAGTGCATGGACACATCTGCTCTTTCTGTGGGAAATATAAGGAATGGGTCTGGGGGCAGTAGCTAGCTAGAGGCAGTGGCTGGGATCCCATCACATGGACACGCCTGCTGTTCTGTGAGAAATGTGAGTTCTTGGACACACCTTTTGTCCTAGTGAGCAGTCAGGCATACTTGAAGAAGTTAGGATATAGGAGAGGGGTGGGGTGTGGCTAGGTAGGGCAGTGGGCCTGTTGTTCAGTAGTCTTATAAGGAAGTCAGACTACTGGGGCTGAGGGCAGCTTTATTAGGATTCCATCACCAACAGTGTTCTTTCACGAGTCCTTCTTCCACAGAGAGCCCTGCCAGTGTGCTGGAGGTGCTCCTCTACTTTTTAAATTTTGTAGGCCCCGGGGTAGCACTTGGCTTATCTGCTGTGGGACAGGCATATTTCCTTTTCTGAACGTAAGCTTCTTTAGTGATCTCTTTTGTGCCACATTTTGGGCATGAGCAGCCTTGTGCTCATGGCACCATTGACTTTTGTGTCATCTGCAACCTTGAACTGGCCAGGTATGGAATAGGAGGTTGGGGATGGAGGGGGGCGGTCCATCTCACAAAAGGTCTTCACCCAAAAGGCTGGATGATCACTTGCTATGTGTGCTGTAGGAAGTTCCTGTTCAGTGGCCTCAGTTGTCCTACATGCCTACAATTGTTCCTCCTATCTCTACTTAGAAGCTCCCTAGTTTCTTTTACAACTCTGCCCTTCTTGAGCTCAGGGCCCCCCTTCCCCAAACCCATGGATTCAGTCCATCTAGATAGGTTGTTTCTCCTATTAGAGGACAGGGACTCTTTCCCTTTTGTCTTTGTATCTCGTGGGCCTGCATGTGGTGTAGTCTTAATAAACTCTTGTTGGTTGGTTGATTGTCTCTGAGGTCTCTTCCTGTGATCCAGCCAGAATGGACAGACCTCAGAGCGTGGCCTTCCATCTCCTGCTTCTGGGCCCTTGTACAAACTGTCTCCCAGGCCTAGAAGACAGTTCTCATATCTCAGAAAATGTTTTTCCTTCAAGGCATCGACTAAGGTGTCGACTTTCTTTCCTACTCACTCAGGTGATTGTATCTACCGATCTTTGGGCATGTAGTAAAATGTAAGCTCCATGAGGGGCCGGCACTCTTTCCTTGACCTCTGTAGCCCTGTTGCCAGTACTTAGAAACTTACTATGATCTGTGGACTTGACTCGATCCTTCTCTTTTATGGCTTATTTTTGATCAGAATAATGAGAGGGTCTTTGGGCCTTCTCTGTAATTCTATATAGCCTGATTCCACATGTTGGGCAGCAGTAGATTATGTTTTGATATATGCCTATATCTATACCTTTTTTCTTCCAATAAGTTTACAGACAGTGGACTGTACTTGGAGCAAAGCAGGAAGTACCATTTTTGTGGTACTTTTGTGGTGGTCTTGTGCATCGAGTACAAGAAATAACAAGATGTGTGAGACAGTGCCAGGGTTTTCAGCTAGGTCGTTTATTTTATGTCTCCTACTATGCTCTCTTTCCTGAGAATGGTGTGGATAACATTGGAGTAAGGACCTTTGTCTCTGCAGGTAATCGTTCTTGTCATGTGCCACACTCGGGAGTTGGCCTTCCAGATCTGTAAGGAGTATGAGCGCTTCTCCAAGTACATGCCCAGTGTCAAGGTAAGTCTTCTATCTGTTCTGGGTGCCAAGATGATTGAGGCTACTACTGCCACAACTACAACTAGGGTGACTTTTAAGTTCAGTTAGACAGGAACCTCTTATCTATTTGCTGGAAAGGAATTTGTTCCCTCTGCATTTTGGAGTCTTTGGGCGCCCCTCAGTCCCTGGTGCCTTCAACTCTGTTGCTTTGTCAACTTTGCAAAACTTGGCCACCATACTGCCTTTGAGGTTTGCCATCATTTATCCTTAAAAGCCTAATGAATTATGCACTGTCTCTAGAGACCCAGAGTTGGAATCCCAGTCCTGTTGTTTCTTTTAAGTGTGTATCAGTTAATGGGCCAGCAGAGGCTCAGACAGGGCTTCAGGCCTGAGACTGATCTGCTGGATTATGACAACTCCTCTCCTCTCCCAGGTGAAGATAACCTCTTACTGTGTTCCTTTTGTAGGGATTGGTCCCCTGGTTTTTAGTGATAAGTGCCTGTCTAGGCAAGGGATGACCTGAAGTCCTCAGCCACAAAACAGCCTTTGTGTTTGAGGAGAGCCAGAGACCTCTTTGTTCTCGGGAGTTATGGGGTGTGCATACATGGATAATAGTGGTGATGTTATCAGCGTCTCTGGTTCTTCCTACTCCCAACCTTCCTACGTATATTTGGCAGGTTTCTGTGTTCTTTGGTGGCCTTTCGATCAAGAAGGATGAAGAAGTTCTGAAGAAGAACTGCCCCCATGTAGTGGTGGGAACACCTGGCCGAATTCTGGCCTTAGTACGCAACAAGAGTCTCAATCTGAAAAATGTGAAGCACTTTGTACTGGATGAGTGTGACAGGATGCTGGAGCAGCTTGGTGAGTATCTGTTCCCGGTTTCTGCTGTCCCAGTCCCCTGCAGCTTGGCACCCTAGGATCTGAAAGGACCAAGAGCCTGCTCTGTGCTTTATGTCTGTTCTTGGTCAGGCAGATGGGACTAGAGCTATGGGAATCATACCTGGTGCTGTCCTAGCACTTCTGCCCTTCCCTGTCATTCAGGGGAATATTTAGGATCCTTGTCCAGGCATTTCTTAGTGGTCTGTCCTATTTGATTTCCAGGGATTTCTCCTCAGAGCCATAGAGACAAGCGTGATTTTCCCCTAAGTCAGGGTCTGCTTTCAGTCATTTGGCTGTGTCAGACTGAGGCCAAGCTCTGCCTTGGGGAACAGGAAGGGCAGATGGGGGCCCTAGAGTCCTTGGGAAGAGTCCAGGGTCCTCATTTCCCAAAGAACAACCTCCCTCCTTCCAGTCCCCAACCCCAAACATAAAAAAAGTCTTAAGAGTTGGAAGGGAACTTAGAGACCATCTAGTTCAACTCCATGAAAAATCTCTTCAGCAAACCATCATGGTCATCTAGGCTTTGCTTGGAGACCTCTAGTGTGGAGGGCTCCACTGTCTGCCAAAGTAGCCCATTTCACATCTGGATAGTTCATGTTGTTAGAAAAGTCCTTTAATTAAAAAAAAAAAAAGAAAAGAAAAGTCCTTTAATGCCAAGTCTAAATTTGTCCGAGTGCAGCTTCCTGCCATTGTTCCTCATTGTGCCCTCTGGGGAAGTGGCTGAGGCCAGAGCATTCACATGCACCTAGGAGAAGGGCTTTCATCTAGGGCCCTTGGGACACGCCCAGAGCTCTGGGGTCCAAGTTTTCCTGGTGTAGTTAGAAAGAAGAGCACTCGATTTGGAATTGGCATCTTTGGAGGTTCAAATTCTGCTCCCCTTTATTAGTTGGATGATTTGGAGCAAGTCACTTAACCTCTCTACCTAAATTTCATCGTAAAATGAGGGCATTGGACTAGGTGACCTCTGGGTTCCTTCCACCTCTAAGTCCTACCTGGGGATAGATCCATAATCCTGCTACTTGTTTTCTCCCCATGTCCCTTGAAGCAGGGAAAGCAGTGGGAGCAAGGGACGAACCAGGGGAACTTCAGATTTCCCAAATTACTGGCTCTGAATACATTCCAGGCCAGGCTCTTGGCAAAGTCAAGGCTTAGCAACAGCAACAGCTGTAATTTGGCCCCAAGTCAGGAGGGACAGTGAGAAATTAGGTATGTGTCTTAAGTGTGTCTGAAGTGCCAACTACAGCTAGAATCCCAGCAGCTGTCTCTACCTCAGGCTGCCCTACCCCGAGGCCGTGACACGAGGTACACGGGCGCAGCTGGGTTCCCCACTGACAGCGTGTGTAAGTCAAAGTACCACTCCTTCTTACACCCATCTCTTCCCTGCCATTCCTTGCTGTCATCTCACAGCCCAGAGGGCAGCAGGCTTGGGGCTCAGTCCCAACGAGTGTTTTTCCCCTCCTAGGTCACTGTGCCCTCTCAGCCCACACCTTGTGTTTGCTGGGGTTGGGGCGGGGCTTGGGGACTGAGTGTGGGTGAATGTGGTTTCTGGTTTGTGTGGGGAGAACCTTAGTCAACAGAGACCTAATGCCCTCTCGGTTCTTTTTCCTTGTCCCCCTTCCTTGCAGATATGCGACGGGATGTGCAGGAGATCTTCCGCTTGACACCCCATGAGAAGCAGTGCATGATGTTTAGTGCCACCCTGAGTAAGGAGATAAGACCTGTCTGCAGAAAGTTCATGCAGGATGTGAGTGCGAAGAGAACATGCCCCCGCCCAGCTCACCAGAGGAGAAATCCCCCTCTTAGCCCCGGCTGCTTTCACCCCTCACCTGGGAGCAGGGCCTGCCACAGGCTGGACTGTGCTTTGGAGCAGCCAGGAATGGCTTAGCTGCCTGCCCTCCCTCGACGACAGAGAGGCAAGAGGCAACGTGGTGTAGTGGAGACAGAGCAGTGGACTGAGTCAGATCTGGGTTCTAAACCTGGCATTAACTCGCTGTGTGACCATGAACAAGTCACGTCCCCTCTGGCTCATCTGTAAAATGATGGGGTTGGACTAAGTGATTTCCATAATGATTCTGTGACTCTGAGCTCTTAACACTGAACAGGTGAGCCCTGCTCTTCTCCCCTCCCTGGGTGAGAGGGTGCAGGGAGGGGACCTGGCTGCCTCTAAAGGTGGCTCAGTGCCTGACATGCTTCGCCACAGGGTCCCTGGGATCAGAGCTGATGCCAATTCCCCATGGCTAGAGCAGCAGTATCCCTCCAGGACTAGGACTTACTCTCTGCCAAGGGGGTGGGTCCCTGTGCCTGCAGGAGCAGGGCATGGTTTGGCAGACACAACCTTTCCCCATGTTAGTTTCTTTCCTTCCTCTTCTGCCTCCCATCCCTTGTCAAAAGTTCCTTTGCTAGGTATAGACTCACATTTGAACCTGACCCCTTTCCAAGCAGGACCACTGGGCTTTCTTTTTGCCACAACATTGTTTTGCTCTGTCCTCTGGGGTGGGGACCCTCCCAGGGAGTCTGGCGTGGAAGTTTAAGAATCCCTATCCTTCTCCCCCACAGCCAATGGAAGTTTTTGTGGATGATGAGACAAAACTAACGCTGCATGGACTACAGCAGTACTATGTGAAGCTTAAGGACAGTGAGAAAAACAGAAAACTCTTTGATCTCTTGGATGTGCTGGAGTTTAACCAGGTTAGACCTCGGTGCTGAGGAGAGCTGGGAGGGTGTCTGCCGCCTCCTCCTATTCAGAGGCATGTGCTGAGGTGGTGATCTTGGTGCTCTCCTGCTTAGGTGGTGATCTTTGTGAAGTCAGTGCAGCGCTGTGTAGCCTTGGCTCAGCTCCTGGTAGAACAGAACTTTCCAGCTATTGCCATCCACAGAGGCATGCCTCAGGAGGAAAGGTGAGCTCCCTCAGGATGGGTGGGAGTAGTTGTCATGAATCAGTTCAGTAGTGCTTCCCTTAAAATATAAGCTCCTTGAGGGCAGGGGCAGTCTTTCTCCTTGAACAGTGCCTACCACATAGGAAGCACTTAATAAGGGTCTGTTTACTTGACTTGAAACTGTGTTTCTCCCTATGCTGTGAAATTCATTTTACAGATAGAGAAACAAACACAGAAGTTGTGACACACAGCTCTTAGGTAGCAGAACTGGGATTTGAATTTAGGTCTCCAGGTTCAAGGTCACCAGTTTCCTTTCTGCTCTGTTATTGAGTTTCCTAATCATTGAGGGATACTAAATAAAGGGAATGTGTGTGGAGAAGGGGGGAGGCTCTGGGGCTTGGAGGTGGGCTAGGGTAGAATAACCTTTGCCTATCTCAGTAATTTGACAAATTCAGTGTCTACTATTTGTCTTAAGGAAAGAATGTCTAGATGGAGCTTTCTAGGCATGAAATTTACTCACAGCTCTGCTTTGTCTTTTCCAACTTCCAGACTCTCACGATACCAGCAGTTCAAGGATTTCCAGCGACGGATCCTAGTGGCCACCAATCTCTTTGGCCGTGGCATGGATATTGAGCGGGTCAATATAGTCTTCAATTATGACATGCCTGAGGACTCTGACACCTACCTGCACCGGGTAAGAGCTTGGGCTTGGTTCTGAGGGGACTTTGACTGTACTCCTACAGTAGGCTGGCCAGTGCCAATTACTCCTAAGGGTAAGGACTTGGGGAAACACTGGCATAGGAAGTAGGAAGCCCATCCTGTCGCAGTTAGGATTATAGGATGTCAGAACTGAAAAAGCTCACCGAATCCAGTTATGGTGCAAGGTAAGAAAACCGAGGTCCAAACTTGCCCAGTGTTAGACCGATTGTATATGGCAGTGTTCTTTCCACTGCCCTATTTAAACATATCTCTACTATAGTAGGGGCCGAGGGATCCGTGGTAAACGTTCATCTTCTAGCTCTGATGGTGTCATCTTCTCCTGGTTACTGCAGGTTGCCAGGGCTGGCCGATTTGGTACCAAGGGTTTGGCCATCACTTTTGTCTCTGATGAGGGGGACGCCAAGATCCTTAATGATGTCCAGGACCGCTTTGAAGTGAATGTGGCAGAACTGCCCGAGGAAATTGACATCTCCACATACAGTGAGTGTCTGCCCAGGGCTGGGGGCTTGGCTTGGCCTGGTTCTTGCCAGGGCACTTAGGTCATGACCAGACTTTCCCAAGCAGCTCAGTGAAATGGGTTGGGGTGGGGTGGGGAGGGAGTAGTATAAATAGATGGTGCTGGGCTGGGGCCTTTTGGAAGAAGGCAGGAAAGTTCTCAAACTAAGTTTTTTTTTCTATTTTTCTACAGTTGAACAAAGCCGATAACCAAGAGCCACAGACGGGACCATCGGGGCCACCCCTGCCTCCGTTTGCTGCTTTTAATGTTTTCTTTGCTAAGTGACAACGGGTATCACAACTATTTTTACTTTGTTTTAAAGCTTGTAGATTTGTGTAAGAATAAACTTTTATTACAAAAGCCTCGCCTCTTTTTACTTTTTAGGGGGAGGAGAGAAGCACATCAGGGTTTGTAATCATCTTTGTGGGCTTGTTGAGAACAAAGAGGAGGCAGTCACGATAATGTATTAACTCAGTCTGTTTAATCTGAAATGTCAACCTTAGAAAGCTTTAAAAAAAGATAAATATAAAATAAAAAAGTCCACTGACAGAGCTGCCTGTGCCCCCTCATCAATAGATAAGGATGGAGACAAGCCCCTATGTACCGTTTGCCTCAGTCACTGTGTCACACTCCTTCCCTAATAATGTGAGAAAAAGGAAAGTGGGGCCCAGTTCCATCTCATGTTCTGTGGTCCTGGCCTTTGGTGCCAAAGCTGGGGGAGGGGATATAAGCCCAGGCTGAGCCCAGAGAGCAGCCTCTCTGGGGAGCTGGGTCCACTGGGAAGGAATCATAAGTTGCATGCTTCTGAGCCAGGGCAATTTCTCTGCCCTCTCAGAATAGCATGAGCTACATTTTGGTTCCCTTGAGGGCTAGCTCTGCATCCCTAGAGCTTTATGTTCCTTCAATGAGGCCTGCCTTGGAGGGCAGATGAACTCCTTAGGAGTAGTGGGCAAAAGGGGTTATAAAGAGGCGGCAGAATCATTCTTTGGCATGTGCAAAAGCTGCAGTGTCCCCATGGGGCCCGTTTGTGCTGTTCACATCCCAGACTCCAACGAAGGTCTGAGGGCCTGAGGGACAAAGCACCGCTGTCAGCTTGGGCCCCTCCTTGGGCCTTTTGCCCACCCCACTGTGCATCCCCTGAGCCTTCCTCCTGTCCTTACCCGGCTCTGGCTGGTTGTAGAGGTGGAGAATTCGTTGTACTTGCTCTTGGTGACTATGCAGGACAAGCGCCGGTATTCCTCTCGAACCTGTGGGGGAATTGAGTGGGGTTGGATGAATCTCAGCCGGGGTCTTGACTTTGAAGCCAAGGATCACAGGTTTTGGGCCTCAGCCTCAACTGTTTTGTAAGGCAGGTAGCAGTTAAGTGCCAGAGGTAGAATTTGAACCCTGGAATCTCCATCCCCAAGTACCTAGGCTTGCAGCCCAGGCAGATCATCCCCAGCTCCTCACTTCCCCCCTCCCCCCCAGGCTAATGTGTTGTAAAGTCCCCCTGATTCCACATCTTATGGATATGGGCCCCCTTCTCTTCTCTGGCACTGCCACCACCCTCATACAGGCTTTTATCACCTCATACCTGGACTTGCATAACCTTTCTGTTGGTCTCCCTGCTATGAGGCTCCCCACTCCAGCCCATCCTCCACTTAGCTGTCTAATTAGTCTTCCTAAAGCCCAGATCTGACCATGTCACTCTCCCTGTTCAATGAACTCCAGTGGCTCGCTATGACCTCCAGGATCAACTAAAAAATACTCTGGCATCCAAAGCTCTTCACCCCCTGCCCCACCAACTACCTTTTCAGTCTGATACCCCGTTCTGTGATCCCAGTGACACTGGCCTGTAATCTCATCCCCAGGTTTCTTCAAGTCCTAGCTAAAATCCTACTTTCTACAAGAAGCATTTCCCAACACTCATGATTATTTCCCATTTATCCTGTTAACGGCTTTTTTGTACAGTTATCTCCTCCGTTAGACTGAGCTCCTAGAGAGCAGGGATTCCTCTTGCCTTTCTTTGAACCTCCTATGCTCAGAGCAGTGCCCAGCTCGTAGGAGGCACCTTAATAAATGCTTGTTGACTGACTGATGCTAAGTCCAGAATTCTTTCCATTACATCAAAGCTTTCTGGGGTCCCTTCCCCCACATGTGCCAAGTCCCGAGCTGCCCTGACCTTCTTGTTGAGAAGACAATGCAGCAGGAAGAGGAAGCAGCCCTGGAAGCAGTTGAGGATGGTGAAAATGTAGGCCAGGACATGACTCTGAGGGCCAAACAGGAACAGACCAAAAATCCAGGTACAGCCCAGGATGCAGAGCTGGGCAATGGCTGTGAATGTCAGCATCCTGGTAGCCAAAGAGCAAGACAAGACCGATGAGCGGTGCTCGCCTTGGATTGGCTAAGCCTTGGCCTAGATGAGCCTGGCCTCCTCCCAATCACCCAGGCTGGGGTCCGTCCTCTCCTCCTTTCCCCCAACTCCCCCTCCACACACACACATTTATACCTAGCTTTCTTCAATTTCTTCATGTCAGGGTTGATCTCTGAGAACTTCTGGGTGAGTTTCCAGACGGTGATCACAAAGATGATGGCGTTGAACTGGGAAGGAGAGGCAGACTTGGGTCAGCGTCCTGCCAGAGCACCAGTACTAAGTTGGACTTGGGAGGTGGGGAGACTGGGGGGAGGCTGAGGTAAGTGGAAAAGGTCTCCTTGCTCAGGGGCCCTGGACCATAAGCTGAGGGGTTTGAAGGCCATGGAGAACCAGGATAGGTGATGATGGGTGACTTACTGCAATGATGAGTGTAACTGGCCCCAGGAAACTCCAGATGAAGCCATTTTCCAGGCTCAGCCAACAGCTACAGGGAGGAGAGGACAAGGGGACCATCAATGAGCTCCCTACCTGTCCCCCTCCCCCCACCACACCTCTCAGTGGGGAAGAGGGAAAGAGAAAGGAGGGGGAGGAGGGAAGAAGAAATTGGTGGAGAGAAGAGGGGGGAAGAAGGAGGAGGAGAAAGATGAAGAGGGAGGGGGAAAAGAAGGAGGAGAAAGATGAAGAGGGAGGGGGGAAAAGAAGGAGGTGGAGTGCAGAAGAGGGAGGGGGACAGAAGGAGGGGGGGAGTGGGCAAGGCAGGGGCGGGAGGGGCCGCACTCACTATCGGGGGCGGCCGTAGCCCTGGCTGTTGACCGCAGCCGAGATGGCCACGATGAAGGCGGGCGTCCCGTAGCCCAGCAGGCAGAGCCAGCGTGTGCGGAGGCCCGGTCCCGGGAACACGCGCACCACCAGAAAGTAGAGCTCCAGGCCCTCGAGGCACATCCAGCAGAAGGCAGCAAGGAAGCAGTAGTGCAGCAGGCCGGCCACGAGGCGGCAGCGAAGCCCCACCTGCGCCCGGGGAGAGACAGCTAGGTCAGCCCCGGCCTCCTTCAAGGCCACCGAGGCCAACACGCCCACTTTGCAGAGGACAGGACTGAGGCCCCAGAGAGGGGAAGGTGCTTGGCCAAGGGCACACAGCTAATGAGGGACAACACCCTGGGCTCCAACCCAGGGCCTCCGCTCTTCTCTTTTGCCTTGTTCCATGCCCAGGCTGCCCCCAGAAGCCCTAGAGGGTGGGTGTGCGTACCTGGCCTTGGCCAGGGTTGGCAGTGCCAGCCAGGAAGACGGCGGAACCGACGAAGAGACAGAGGCAGAGGTGCAGGTGGATGGTGGTGCGGGAGCCTTGAATGGACCGGCACAGCAGGAAAGTGAGGATGCAGAGGAGCAGGCAGACCAGGGACACTCCCAGCCCCACCTGGGTGATCACTGACAGAGTCCAGTCCTGGGGCCAAGCAGAGGGTCAGGAAGCTTTCTGAGACCCAGCCGGTGGGCTCAAGAAGATCAGTGCGATACTCCCATAGACGTCCCCCACCATGCCCACCGTATCCTTCTCTGATCCCCTCTCTCGACCTTCCCTGACCCCATCCCTCCCCACCCCCCCATTCCTCTCCCCTCCTACTGACTCTGTCCATTATTCCTCTGGGCCTTGCCCCTCCCTTTGCCCCCTCTCACCTCCACATCATATTGGGCCATGAGGATGGCAAAGCTGCTGAGGTGGGTACAGTTGCAGGTGGTACTGGTCCCTCCGCTTCTCCATTTCTTACAGCCAGTGGTTGCCCAGTGACCACTCCCGTTATTGTCATGTTTCCAGAAGGCACAGATCACTTCCTGCCTTGGCCCGCAGGACTCATTCTATGGGCGCAAGAAAGGAAGTCCCATGGAACCCTGGGGCAGAGGTAGAGCTTTCTGACCAGCAGCTGGACTCTGGCTGAGAAAGCTACATAGCAGGGAAACTGAAGCTGAGCCCCACACTCCCCAACAGTGGTAGAGTTAGAGAATCTAAATGGGAACGATTAACCAGCACAGGGCTCTGTATCAGCCTCTGCCTGAAGACCTCTGATGTTGGGGGGTGGGGTAGGGCACCCCAGCACCTCCAGGGGCAGACCATTCCACTTTTGGACCGTTCTAATTTTCAGGAAGTTTTTCCAGTCATGAAACCTAAACCTGCCTCTAACCACTCCCCCTTGCTCCTAGTCCTGCCTTCTGGAGACAAGCAGATTAAATCGAATTCCTTCCATTTGAAGACAGCTATTGATATCTGCCATATGTCTGCTTTTCTCCAGGTTAAACATTCCCAGAATCCTTCAATTGCTTCTTTTATGTCCAGAGTAATACAGATGGGACTTGCCAGTTCCCTCCACCCTCCAGAGCACTCACTGGGTGGGAGAAGGTAAAGGTGACCGGGGAGCTGAGATGTCCAGTGTCCTTGTTACTCAGGAAAGCTGTGCTGACAGCCGAGAGCAGAACTGGAATGCCCTCTCTCACTGGGGCCTCATACACTTGCTGCAGGGCAACCTTGGTTTCAGGCTCCAAGACAAGTGGGGCACTGGCCAGCAGTTTCTTCATGTCATGAGTGGAGAACAGGCCCACAACAGCCTTTTCTGTTGGGGGGAGAAGGGTGCAGAGAGGCAGGCACTGATTAAGCCTCCAGTTCCAATGCCACCTCTTCCAGAAAGCCTTCCCTTCTCTCTCCCTGCCCCCGCCACCACCAGTTCTGTCGTGTTTCTACTAGAGGATGCCACCTACTTTTCTATCTTGTATTGCTGTACTCCAAAGAGACTGAATGACTCCCTGTGTCCTGAGCATGCTCAGACCTGGCTCACATCTGTGCTTTTTTTCAATGCTGTTCCTACACCTGGAATGCTCTCCCTCCCCTTCCCCACCTCTTGTCCCTTCTTTACAATCCCAATTCCCATGCCACCTCTTCCAGGAAGTCTTTCCCTGATGCCTCCAGGTCCATAAAGACTTTCAGACTTCACACAGCATTCATTTAAATTCAAATTTCTCTAAGGCACTATTGTATAATAGAGCCCTTTGGATTTCTGTTTTCTCTTCCTACTAGACTATAAACTCCATGAGGGCAAAAGCTTTGTCTTGTAGACCTTGTATAGCATCCAGTTCCCAGCAGGGTGTTGAATGGATGAATGTACACCTGCTCACCTAAGCCTAGACCTCCTCCTCCTCTACCCCAGTCATTTGGGCCAGTTCTCACTGTTGCTACCAGTTCACTGGCCTCAGCCTGTCCTTGCTTGTGGGCCTGCCTACTGCCTCTGTCCTATCCCCTGTTACCTGAGCCACCATGTTTCCAAGCCAAATTCCAATTCAGCCTCATCTTTGAATGGCTTCTGCCCACCTCAACGCTCCCATTTGGTTTCTCCATGATGTTCAAGGATAGCTCTGAGGAAGGAGGGAGAAGTTAACGTGGAGGCTGGGAGAAGCTGGAGAGAAAGGGGTGGGGAGCTGGGTGGGCTTACTCACCTGCGCCCCTTGGAGAAGGAAAGACCAGCGGCCCATTGGGCATGGTCTGGGCAATGGCCCGAAGGATTTGTTCAGAGCCAGAGAGCAAGTATGTGGCCACTTGAAGCCGAGTCTCCAAAGGCAGATGCTCCAGGTCTGCGGATGTGTTCAGAAGGTTCTCTATATCCTTCACGAACTCCTGCGTTTGGGGTAGGGAGGAGGGCAAAGAGAATGAAGAGCTGTTGGCCTTCAGGGGCTCCTCACCTTACTGGAAAACCAGCCAATGAAAACTGGGAATGCCACAGGGTTCACCTCCGGCTCTCCTGTTCATCCTATCAAGGCGGATCCTGGCAGCCATGAAATTCACCCCAAAAGGACAATTCATTCCTCCTCTTTCCCTCCTCATTTTTTTAAATGCCTACAGAACCCACTGAAAGACAGATCTGCAACAAGCAAAAACAACTAGGAATGTATGTGCACAAGCATGTGCGTGTCGCGTGTCAATATTGGATCATCTAGTTCAGCTTCCTCATTTTACAGATGAAGAAACTGAGTCTCAGAGAAGGGGCATGACTTAACCAAGGTCACATAGCTAATAAATAGCAGTGCTAGGGTTTGAATTAAGGTTTTCTGAGCCCTAGTCTTCCATTCTTTCTGTTATACTAAACCCCTCGAGAACTGGAAGGATCTTAAGAGATGCATTTGCCCCGTCCCCAACTCTCTTCCTTCCCTCCCCCACCTGCCCCCTAAGATTGGATCTTCCTATCTCACCCAGGCTGTACATGCAGTGGCCACTCATGGGCCTGATCCAATCAGTGCTGATCAACATGGAAACTTTTCACCTGCCCCATTTTTCCAACCTAGACCAGTTTGCTTATACTTAGGCAGCCTGGTTCCCCAGATGATGGCGCCATATTGGTGCCAGACCAGTAGGCGCACCCAATCGCCTGTAATTCTGAGATTCAGGATTCTTGCACTGACGTGATACACCAGCTTCTGCCTCCCCAGTGGCAGGGACTACAGGTGTGTACCTTCAGGCCCAGCTCTACTTTCCTTCTGTCTGTTTTTTAAACTAGTTGAGTAAACTGAGGCGCACAGAGATTTATTAAATGATTGACACAAGGCACCCGGAAAGTAAGGAACAGATCTGGAGATCAACCTGGGATCCGACTCCTAATTCAGTACACTTTTCACTATAACCCATTGCCACACTCTACACCTGTGTGTGTGTGTGTGTGTGTGTGTGTGTGTGTGTGTGTGTGTTGGGGAGAGGGCATGTCTGTGTGTTTTGGTGTGTGAATGGTGTTTGGTGAGCACAGACCCTGCCTCCATGTCATGCCATCACTCAGTGACAGGACCAGTTCCTCCTTTCTCCTGGGATCCAGGGTCTTCTTACCTTGACTGTTTCCTGGCCAGAGCCATATTTTAATTTGCTGGTGATAAATCTCAGTTGGTTGAGGAAGTTCTGGAGGAAGGAAGAACAAAAGTGGTAATTAGGGGTCTCAGAGTCTGGCTGGGATAGTGGGGCAGGAGGAGGTGGTCATGGAGGGTCTTGGGTTCCCACTCACCTGACTGACTCCGGAGGGGGGTGTCCAGGAGGGGAAGGAGATCTCTGTGAGAGAGACAGGGAAGCAGCACCGTTAGTGTGGCAGCATGGAAGCATAGGATTTCCCGCTAGCCTTCTAGCAGGAATTTTAGAGATCATTCCACCCAATCTCATTCTACAGCTGAGAAAACTGAGCACTAAGAAGGGGGGAGGGGCAAAGCTGAGAATAGAACACAGGAGCCCCGAGTACTGCTCCAGAGCTTGCTGGCCTCCACTTCCCAATCATGGCCTCTAGCCGAATGTCCCCAGAAGGAGAGCCCTACTCTGACCATGGCCCAGCACAATAATAAAGCATTGACAAAAATAGCTAATTCTCCTGGATATTTTTCATATCCATCTTCTCTTATGACAGCTCCTTCATGATCCTTTCTCCACTTGCCCAACGTAAGGCTTCTAGATAAATGGGAGCATAGGATTGGATGCAAGAAAGACCCAAAACCTCCGGATTCTTAACTGGGCTCAGTGGCTCCCAACATGTCCACAGAGCCAGGGAATTTGAATGAAAAAAAAAGCCTTCATTTTCACTCGTGTCCAACTGAAATTGAGCATTTCCTTCAGTTATTTTAAAAGCTTTCTCTGAGGAGGGCCTCAGAGGCTTCAGCAGACTGCCAAAGGGGGTCCCAACACAAAAAAGGTTTAAAAACCCCTGATTCCAGTGGAACTTCCTCATTTTACAGATGGGAGAAATGAAGGTCCTTAAATTAAAGGAACTGCCTATGAGTATATCTTCACTATGGAGCACAGACTGGATTTGAACTCGGATTCTCTGAGTCCCAAATCTAGCCCTCTTCCACCTGTTCCAGGTCCTCTCAAAATCCACCCAGACCCATCCAGGTCAGGTGCAGAGTAGGGATGATTAGCCTGCTCCAGCTGCCTTTCCTCCTTCACTAGTGAGGAAAAGGAAGAGGAGAAAAGTGACTTCATCCTTGGTGAGAATGTGCTCCCCACTTGACAGAGGATGGAGCAGGAATATAGGCTGAGAGGCTCACTTAGCTAGGAGTAGACAGGGCCAGGATCTGAGCCTTGGTTTCCTTGATTCCCAGGTCTGCTTTCTTTTCATCTAGCATGTGGCCCCCTTGCAGAACTGGTATTAAGATGTGGGTCTCCTGGACCCCTGTTCCCCTCACTTCCAAAGGTCTTAGATAATGGTGGCCAATTCCCACCCCCACCCCAAGAAGCTTCCACTTTTAAAAACAGGAACCTGGACCTCTCTCCTGCTATGCTTCCCCTTACAGAAGAAAGCCCAACTTAGTGGCCATCATGGGTTAGGCTTAGAGTCTGGAGGTGGGGAGGGGAGAAAGTCCTTCCTTCTCACTAGTAAAGGATTTGAGGTATATTTTCAATCTTCTAACTGTCCTTAGTAGCTAGGTTTGACCTTCCCAGAAGAGGCCTATTTAGTGCCTGGGCTCTTCTTGGGCTACACAAACTGGGGTTGGGACAGTCTGAAAGTCAAGGTGAAGGGGTCCAAGTGTTACTTAGGACAGCCCCCATGTCTGTCCCACCTGAAGATTTACAAAGCCTTCTTTTACCCATGCCTGTGAGGGGGGCAGGATGCTCTCTCTCTTTTTTCTGTTTCTCTCTCTGTGTCTCTTTGTCTCTGTCTCTCTCCTCTCTCACTTCCTCTCTCTGTCTCCCTCTCCCCCCCCCCCACCCCGGCTCGCTCTCTCTCTCTCTCTCTCCCTCTCTCTCTCTCTCTCTCTCTCTCTCTCTTTCTCTGTCTTGTCTCTCTTCCTCTCTCTCTCTCTCTTTCTCCCTTTCTCTCTCTCTCTCTGCCTCTCTCTTCTATCTCTCTTCCTCTCTCTGTCTCTTCTGTTTCTCTCTGTCTCTGTCTTCCATCTCTGTCTCTCTTCTTCTCTCTCTCTTCCTCCCCTCCCCCTCTCTCTCCTGTTGCTGAGCAGCCCGAGGCTCCAAGTGAGTCCTTGGTCACAGAACAGGGAGTGCCAGTCAGTGCCACTGGATCAGACTGAGAAGTCCTGTCCACACAGCCATTGTTCTTTCCACCAAACTGCTACTGGGGTACCTCAGTGCCCACAGGCTCCATGGTGTCTGGTTAGTGCTTTCCACATTCTGTTCCCTATAGTGCTTGGGCCCAAACTTCCTCTCCCATCTCAGAGGTTCCTGGTTCTTTGTAGCTGACTCCCTGCTATAGATTCTGGACAGCAGCCTAAATTCCCCTTGGGTGGCTCTGCCTAGGCTCCTTTAGCTCTGACTTCTGGGGGAAGCATCACCCCTTGCCCATACAAGCTGCTCCCTCCCTTGGCCCTGTTCCTTAACAGGCTCACCCAGGGGGCTTCTCATAGACACACTGAGCACCTCAGTTTGTTGCCTGGGAGTCCCTGGGCTGCCCCCCACAGTGTTGCAGGTCAGCATGCTCCCTAAAGGCATATCTATGCACTCCTTGGACTGGTGCTTGCTGCTTTTGGCAAAGCCCAATTTTCACTCACATCTATAGCTTTCAAGGGGTTTTTCCATGGGGCCACATGGGGTGCACAGAGTAAGCTGTTGAGCAGACATCCATCCATGTAAGAGGAAAGGAAAGGGGGGAGGGGCAAATCTGGTTTAGACACAAAAGAAACCCGGGTGGGGTTCTAGACACCCTGGCATCTTCTGCCACTGTCTGTCTGCTGGGAAGGATGGGAACTGGGCTGGACAGAAACATCCCAAACCTTGGAACCTACAAATCTCTCCCTTCAGTGTTTATATCACTTCCTGGTCTGGGCATCCTGAGACAATGATCTGAGGGAAACTAATTTCCTCCCATTCTCCTCTGGGGGTGAAATTGGCCCAACTCGCAGACTCCTGTTTATTATAGAATTATAGAACTGGAAGGGAAGGTAGAGGTCATCCAATGTAACACCCGAATGTTACATATGGGGAAATGGAGACCCAGAGAGGCTATGACCTGCCCAGATTGACACTGGTATTAAGCGCCCGAGGTGAGATTTGAACCCAGGTCCTCTGACACCACTGTCTCACCACCGTGCCTCAGTCGTACTGTGACTTCCTCAGAATACTTCTTACTCCCCCTTTCTGCTTCCAAATTCTCCCTCTGTCTTCAACCTTCAGCAACCTCTTCTCATGTGTATTTCCATCTGTTAAATTTTCACCCAATCCAGATACTGGCACCTTCAGCCCAGGACTCCCTTCTCAGTCAGTTCTATCCCTGCCTTGTAGTCTTGGCCCTCTGTTTTAATTCCTGCTCTCATTCTAGGCTGTTTCATACAGGCTGAAGATCCCTCAAGAACCCTAATCTTCCAGTTCCTTAGTCAACCCAAACTTCATCACCTCCTTGCCTACCATTACTCTGCATAGAGGTGATGCCTGAACCCAAGGGTGCTGATGAGGTCACTAAGTAAGAACACAGAGAGAGAAGAGGATTCACAAATGAGCCTTGGCGTAACCTAAAGTTAGGTTATAATTCTAGTGTCTTAATTTGAGCGCCTTCCTTCTGTTAATTATCTGGCAAATAACCCTCTTTGCATATATTTGTTTGCATATTGTCTCCCCCTTTAGATCATAGGCTCCTCAAGGGCAGAGGCTGTCTTTTGCCTCTTTTTGTATCCTTGGCACTTAGCACAGTGCCTGGCACATAGTTGGGGCTTAATAGATGTGGACTGATTGATTGATCAGATGACGATCTAATTTAGGAAACAGAGAAGGAGTGGTTAGACAGATAGAAGAAACCAAGATAAAACAACGTCACAAAAATCCAGAGAAAAGAATGGTCAATAGTGTCACGTGCTGCAGAGGCAGCAAGGAGGATGAGGATTGAGAAAAGGCCGTGACATTCGGCGAGAGATCATTAGTAACTTTGAAGAGAGCAGTTTCAGGTAAGTGATGAGGTTGGAAGCCAAATTACAGGGAATTTAGAAGAGAGTGAGAGGGGAGAAAGTGTAGGTATCGAGTGTTGATAGTATTAGACTTCTGTGATCTAGAACTCTGATAACAGTCACCTGTCATTCCATATCTCCCTATGCCGTATTCTTCCTAAGCCTATTCATTGTCCTTATCATAACCTGGTCCAATCTTTGCCTCTATCCTGGCTACAGTCTTCTCCTCCTTTTCTACTCTCAACCCTTCAGCAAACTCTACCGTCCTCTACTCTCTAATCCCTTGTATTCTTGCGGTTTTGCGGCTCACACCTCACCGATCAACAAGCACTCATTAAATGATCACCCTGTGTCAGGTACTGTGCAAATGCTGGGGATACAAAGAAAAAGCAAAAAAACAGCTCCTACCCTCCAGGACTGTGCTTTCTCGTGAGTGATGACAACATGTACAGAAATAGGGATATACTAGATACGAACAAAGAAGATGAAGGTACCTTAGAGTGGAAAACTAGCAACTGGTAGGACCAGGAGAGGCCTCCTAGAGAAGGTGTTATTTGAACTGAGTCTTGAAGGAAGCCAAGGATTCTAAGAGAAAGAGGCGAGGAAGTATGGCATTCCAGGTAGGGGGGACAGCCAGGGCAAAGGCATGAAGACAGGAAGTGAAGCACCGGGTTTGAGGAACAGCAAGTAAACCAATTACGGCTTAAACTTAAGGTTATAATGTATAGGAAGGCTGGAAGGGTAGAAAGGGGCCAGGTTGTAAAGAGCTCTAAGATTATAGGGAGCCACTGGAATTTATTGAGTGGGGATGAACTAATCAGACATAAGCTTTAGGAAAACCATTTTGTCATCTGTATGGAGGACAGATTGGAATGGGGAGGGGCAAGAAGCAGGGAGAGCAATCACAAAGCTACTGAAATAGCTCAGGTGAGAAAGTGGCAAGGCCTGATGTGTAGGGTGATGGCCTTAGAAGAGGAGCTGAAGGGAGACAGAAGAGAAATTCAGAGATGGAAAAAATGAGATGGGATGACTGGAGCTTGAGTTTCTAGTTTCTTTGGTGTCTCCCCCAAAGGCTCCTGTCCAGGGTCAACTTCCAATACATTTTCTCCAAGAAATGGACCAATTTCATCTCCTATTCCTTAGTATCTATATTGGTGGGAAAGAGAAATATGGCAGATGGAAACCAGAGAGGCGGGGGGGCTGGTCTGCTCAGCAGCTGCTGGAGAAGGGAGGCTTGGGTCTGGGTGGGAACCTGGCACATGGTGAGGAAGGGGGCCACAGAGGCAGGCTTCTGCACCTCTGGGAAGCTCACTTTCCTCATCAGAGGATCAAAGTTACCTATCATATTTCCCTCAGTCAGTCAATCCACAAACATTTATGGAGCACTTCCTGTGTACCAGGCACTGTGCTAGGCACACTGGGAGTACAAAGAGAGGCAAAAACAGTCTCTGAACTGGAAGAGGCACTTACAGTCTAATGGGGGAGACAACATGCAAACAACCATGTCCAAAAAAGACACATGCAGTATGAAGGGAGGACTTTGTAACCCTAAAGTGCTGTGGAAATGGCCATTCATTCTGATGATCCCTTTTCCCCTCAGGCTGGAGGCCCCTGTTGGTCTTTGTGAGGCTGAGCCCAGAGGGTGTCCTGCCCAGCATGGAGCAGATGGAGGTGGGGAGAGAAAGAAAGGACACAAGAAAAATGAAATGGCCCATGTAACGGGGGCAGGCGGAAGCAAAGGCTATTGGATAGGAGAGGGAGTGTGGCCTAGTGGAGAGAGATCTAGGCTCAAAGTTAAGAAGATGTGGGTTCAAGTTTCCCCTCAGACACAGAATGGCTCCATGAGCCTCTAAGGCACCTAGCCCCTCAGTGCCTCAGACACCTCTCTGAGAGCACAGTTAGCAGGGCATTGGGAGAGAGAAATCACTGTCTGGCCCCCTCCAAATATCCCTTCTCCCTCTGACTCCTAAATATTGGTTCTCACGAGGCAGCATTGCCAGACAGGTCAGGCTCCTGTGGCCTCAGTTCCTTCTTCTGGGTTGTAGCTTGGAAAGAGATTTGAACCTCCCAGCCCTGAGCCAAGTTCTCGCCATAGCACTTGGATGAGGTTTCCTGAGGGGACCTGAGCTAGGATGGAGAGAATAGGGAGAAAGGGAGAGTTCCGTGGATTTAGAGGCAGCCCCTGTAGTGAGGAGCTCAGGGCACCAGACAGAGAGAGTCAGGGAGGGGCCTGGGCAAGTTCAGAGGGGGCCCATATGAGGAGGCAAAGTGCACTGGCCAGAGGTGGCCCATTCAGGGAGGGGCTTGTCTGCTCTCATCTCTGCACAAATTGCCCTTCACTGACTCCCAGGCTAGCCAAAGACTGCAGGGGAGGTTTGTACCTTGACAGTTATTCATGGTGGCATTTGGGAATGTCTTCTCCCCAGAAGGAAGCACATATCCAGGCTTACAGGTGCAGTGGTAACTTCCCTCTGTGTTAACACAGTCTGCATTCTGACCACAAGAGATATTAATGGATGGTGCACATTCATTAATATCTGCAACATAAGAAAAGAAAAAAAGAAATGAATCATATATATTAGCATATGACCAATGTGGGAATTTTTTTATCTGACTATAGTATGCTATTTGTTCCAAGGGGGTGGGAGAAAGAGGAAAGAAATGCTTGTTAATTGAAAAAAGAAAAGGGAAGAAAAGATCAGGAAGGCAGTGGAAGGGGGTGGGCTCAGGGGCAGTGCCAAGCCTCATCTCTGAATTCTCTCTGGGAGCCTCCTCCCAGCATGTAAGTCCAGACAACTCTCCTCAGGCCTCTGAGAGTAAAAGGGAGAAAAGATAGAGGAGGGTAACTGGAGGAGGCCAATAGAGGGATTTCTGAGGATGGGGCAGATCTGAGGAGCTGATGGCCAAGGAGAGGCTGATGATTTGGAGAGGGAGGGTCAGGTCATGGTCTCCAGGGCCAGTTTCTGGAGAGAGGAGAGGGGCGGAGATGGAAAGTAAAGGCGCTGGCCTGGGCAAGGAAAAGAGGATGGGTCTGGGAGGAATGGTGTTCAGGAGGTGAGGGAACTCTGGAAGGGCAGCCTTGATCTTCTCAGGAGAGTAGGAGGCCAGGTCCTCGACTGAGACCCCAGAGGGCAGGGGGTCATAGCCATGAGGGTTTTAAGGAGACGGGGTAAGGTTTTCAACTGCCACATTGGAAGGTTAGAAGCCTTAGAGGTATTACAGAGATTAAATTGTGGACAAATACAAGGATCAGCCAGTTAGGATGCCCTATATCCCTACTACCTGAGAGAGAGGCTGAGGTGGATCCCTTGAGCTTTGGAGTTCTAAGTTACAGGATGGTTACAGTCAATTGAATGTCTATACTAGTCTGGTACCAACACAATGAGTTCCTAGGAGGGAAGAGCTTCCACTCTGCTTCAGGATGGGAAAACTGGCCCAGGTTGGAAATGAAACAGGAAAACAGTTACTTTACAATCAATTGTGGGATACTGCTGAGGAGTGTATGCTATGCTTCTAGCCTGGTGAGATTGGGAGACCAAGGAAGGAAGGAAGAAAAAAAGAAAGAAAAAGAGAGAAAGAAACAAAAGAAAGAGAAAAAGAAGAAAGGAAGGAAGAAAAAAGAAAGAAAAAAGAAAGAACAAAAAGAAAGGAAGAAAAATATTATTGTCTAGCAGAGAAGGTCCAGTTAAAAACAGACAATGGGAATTTGATCCAGGATATGGGATCACATGTTCAGAGCTGGAGAGACCATCCTGACCTCCTCCTTTTACAGATAAAGAAAGGGAAGCCCATGGTGCAGAAGTGACTTGTCCAGGTTCAAGCAGTCAGTAAATATCAAAGATGGAATTTGATTCTCCCTCCTCTGACTCCAGAGCTAATGCTCTTCCCATTGAACCCCCCAGCCTCCCAGGGATAACAGGACTTTCTTCAGCAGCTACTTAGCGCCTACCTATGGATAATCATTATAATTGTAGCTAGCATTCAGATAGTGCTTTCGGGTTTATAAAGCACTTTACAAACATTGTATCACTTGATCCTCACAACACCCTGGGAGTTAGGTGTTGTCATCCCCATTTTGCATCTTATGGAACTGAGGGAAGCAGAGGTCAAGTGAATTACCTAGGGTCATGTAGCATCTGCTGTTGGATTTGAACTCAGGTCTTTCTGACTTCAGGTCCAATGCTCTATCCACTGCGCCCACTAGCTACCTCAAATCACAAGCTCTTTGGGCTTTATTTCCTTTGGATTTTAAATGTCTCACTAGAGCTCTTGGGCAAGGATATTGTAGTGGGCAGAGACCTGGCCTTGGAGCCAGAAGACCTGGGTTCAAGTCCTGCCCCTGACGCATTTTGACTGAATGTTCCTGGGAAAATCACTTAACTTGTCAGTGCTCTAAGCAGCTCTCTAAGAATATAAGAGGCTGTGTATTAAAAATATATGCGAAAATGTTTTGTAGAGCAGGGAAACCCAGCTGTACCCCCTGCCTGGAGCACACTGCCTCCTCATCCCTGCCTGTTAGAATCTCCTTCTGCTCAGTTCAATTCGACAAACACTAATTGAGTGCCTACTGTATGCCAAGCACGGAAGAGGCAAGAACAAAACCAGAACAGTCCCCCTCTCCCCAAAGAGCTTACATTCTGCTGGAATCCTCCCTGATTCCCTTTCCTTTGCTCCAGTTCAAAGGAATCTCTCTCACTGTTCACATTTGCTCATACATACTTTTTGGCCTTTCTGGGGTGGGGGGGAGGGTTTGGAATGGCATGCCCATCATGGTCTACTTTATATTCTACTTATTTATGTCACAGTCTTTCTAGTCGACTGTAAACTCCTTAAAGGCAGGGTCTGTGGCATTCTTCTTCTTTGTATCTCCCTAATCCATAACCATGAAAAGAATTTGGCTCTACCATCCACACTGGAAAGACTAAGTGGATGAGGAATGTCTGTTGCCCAGATTATGCCCTGCAATTGGATGGAAAACCTATAGAGCTTGCTTATCATTATGAATATTTGGGACAGACAATAGAGACAGAAAGTGAATTGGGCTCAAAATTCAGCAGAGGAGGATAGCAGGCTGGAGTTCAAGAAACTGCAAATTTCCCCCAATGACACCGAAAAAATAAAGGTCTATATTTTCAATACCAATATTCAATTGGTGTTACAGTCTGACTCTGAGACATAGAATGTAACTGAGGTCCACACAGAGGTTGCTAGAGAGGCCCATGGGGATGTGAGCCCCCTGTATCCTATAACCAATGAGGAACTCCAAAGAACAGAAGGAAAACTGTCATCAGGGAATGGATGGAAAAAGGTGGTCTGGGAATATGAAGTGGGTGAGGGAAGTCAGGGGAACTGGCCCAAGTGCTCAGTCAGAGTCACAGAAGGATCATGGAGAAAGGCCCATTGGGTGGACTCCCTGTGGCAAGGGGAAATCAGACAGCCAGGATAATAACAAGAGCCCCCATTTCTATGGCACCTTAAGGTTACAAAGCCTTTCTTTACCATACCCTTGGGAGGTGGCTGGGAGTTCTATAGATGAGCCCCATGACCCTCAGAGGGGGTAAGTGACTTGCCCACAGCCCCAGAGTAGGCAGGGCCAGTGCATCAGGCCCAGGGGTCCTATTCTGCAGGGAACTCTTCTTCCCACCAGGTGGACTCGGGGCTGCCTCGGTGCTCACAGGGTCTCCAAGGCTTCAGGGTATCTAGCTAGGGCTGCCCATATTCTGTTCCATAGGGCACTTGGTTCCACACTTCTTTCAGCTCAGAGGTTCCTGGTTCTAACTCAGCCCTAGGCTCTGGAGAGCCGCCTGAGTTCGCTGTGGGTGGGCCTGCCCTGGTTTCCTGGGCTCCAACTTCTGGGGGAAGATCACCCCTTCCCATCCAAGGTACTTCTTGCCTTGGCCCTGACCCTCAGCCAGCTTCTCATAGACTCATTGAGTGCCTCAGTCCATTCCCCCAGGAGGCCCACAGGGTTGTGGGTCCTTCTGTTCCCTAGAGACATACATACCTATGCACTCAAACTTGTTCTCCCTGCTTTTAGTAAAGCCTGGTTTGCATGTGCACACATAGCTTCCGACTGTATTCTCACAGATTCCATTTGGTTCACAGAATGATTTGTTCTTACATTCATTTTTATCTCCAAAAGGAAGGGAGAGGGAGTGATTAGCAACCCTAGTTTGGACACAACAGAGATCTGGGTGGGGCTTCTAAAGCCCCTGGCATGTCTTGCCTCTCTCTCTGCATGCTGGGGAGGATGAGAACTGGGCTGGACAGAAGCATCCCAAGCCTTCAGTCTCCACAGCATTCCCTGGCCTGGGCCTCCTGAGAAAATGCTCCCAGTGAAACTAATTTTCTTCTGTTCCCTTCTTCGGGTGAGATTGGCCCAAGCAGCATCATCTCTCCCTCACCTTCCCCCTGCTCCATTTTATTGTAAAACTGTAGAGCTGGAAAGAAACCTAGAGGTCATGTCATCCAATACCCATAAGTTACAGGTGAGGAAACTGAGGCCCAGGGAGGTATAGAGACCTGCACAAGGTATTGAGCATCAGAGGTGGGGTTTGAACCCCAATCCCCTGATGGCAGAGTCAGTGCTGTTGCCACATTTCCACATGGGCTCTCAGGTACCATGTGATGTCCTCCACCCTCTACTGGCTACATCTTAGCCATACCTTGGCTAAGTCACAAGCTTTTGGGGATTCAGTGTCTTTGTTTTTTAATATTTCTGATGTTCTTTTCTTTTAAAAAACAAAACAAAACACAGCTGCCAGTTGCCAAGGATGCCCTCCCCTGCTCCCTCACCCCCACACCACATCCTCACTTTGTAACAAATACATACAGCAAGGAAAACAAAAGGATGCATTGTGGGTCTCAGTTTCCTCTTCTGTCAAATGCATGGGTTGGACTAGATGCCCTCTAAGTCCCTGCCAGAGCTGGATCTATGATACTGTTCTTAACCAGGCCTTCACTTTTTATCTTAAGAATCAAAAGCAGATATTTCTGAGTAACAGGAGGGGATGAGGGGAGAAAATACCTCCCCCCACCCCAGACACTCTGCATTTGCAGAGAACGAAGCTATGCTAGACCTGTGCCCCTCCTCATGTCTGGGAGAAGATGAGAGAGTCTCCATTTCAGATGCCATTGGGCTCAATGACTTCTAATAATAGCTAACCTTCCCATTGTACCTACTGTGTGCCAGGCCCTGGGCTAAGCTCTTTATAAACATTATCCTCATTTTAAAGTTGAAGAACCTGAGGTTAAGTGACTAGTCCAAGGTCACCTAGCTCATGCGTATCTGAGGCTGGATCTGAACTCAGGTCTTCCTGATTCCCAGACCACCATTATCTCCACTGTGCCACCTAAATTACTTTATCCCAAACCAGAAAAATAAATCTACCCTACCCTACTCAGTCTCTAGGGCTAGCTCTGGTTGGGGGAGAGGGTGAAGCTGGGCACTCGGGACTGGGAGGAACAGGAAGAGGCAGGAGGGTTTGTTTGTTTTCTTTAATTTTTAGGATTTAGAAATAAAAGTTATTTAGAACAGGACAATTGTTCTTCCACGAGCCGTGGTTGGGAAACCCTGCTTCTCTATCTCATTCTGTCACCCCACGCCTCTATGCATTTATTCAGTTGTTTTTCAGTTGAGTCCCACTCTTTGTGACCCCATTTGGGGTTTTCTTGGCAAAGATACTGGGGTGGTTTGCCATTTCCTTCTCCAGCTCATTTTACAGATGAGGAAACTGAGGCAAACAGTTAAGTGACTTGCCCAGGGTCACACAGCTAGTAAATGTCCGAAGCCAGATCCAAACTATGAAAGATGAGTCTTAGTGATTCCAGGCCCAGCATGCTTCCACTGAGCCGCCCAGCTGCCGAGGGTTGTTATGAGATTATATGTATAAAGTACTTAGCATCATGCCTATATAAATGCTTATTCTCTTCCTTCTCCCTTGGGACAGGTGTTCTATAAATGAGCATCATGACACTCCAGCCTGGTAAGTGATTTATCCATGGTCCCATAGCAGGGAGTGCCAGGGTGTCAGACCAAGAGTCCTGTCCCAAGGCCACTGCTGGCTGCCTCAGTGCCCACAGGCTCCAGCGTGTTCAGCTGGCAGTGCCTACATTCTGCTGCCTACAGTGCTTGGGCCCACATTCCCTCTCCCAGATCAGAGGTTCCTGGTTTAGTTCTTTGTAGCTGACTCCCTGTCACAGGCTCTGGACAGCAGCCAAAATCCCTCTGGGTGACTCTGCCCCTGCTCTCTTGGCTCTGGGGGAAGCATCACCCCTTCCCCATACAAGATGCTCCCTGCCTTGGCCCTGATCCTTGGCTGGCTCACCCAGGAGGCTTCTCATAGACACACTGAGGGCCTTAGTTTATCCCCTGGGAGTCCTTGGGCTGCCTCCCACAGGGGCTTACCAATGCAGTCCTGAATCTCGTTCTTGTTGCTTTTGGCAAAGCCCGATTTGCATTTGCACATATAGCTTCCACGCTGATTTATACAGCGCCCATGGGGTTCACAGATTAAGGGGCTGCGCTGACATTCGTCTACGTCTGTAAGAGGAAGGGAAAGGGGATGAGGAACAACCGTAATTTGGACACACAGAGACTTGAGGTGGGGGGGGGCTTCCAGACACTCTGGCATCTCTTGCCACTATCTAGCTCTTTAAGAGGATGGCACTGGGCTGGACAGAGACACGCCAAGCCCCTGGAGCCTCCAGAGCTTTCTGTTAAGTCTCTATTTCCCTCCTTGGCCTGGGCCTCCTGAAGCAACGATCTCAGTGACACTCATTTCCTTCTGTTCCCCTCTTTGGGTGAAACTGAGCAAGGAAGCAGAGCTGGGCAGCTGGGTGGCTCAGTGGATAGAGTGTTGGGCCTGGAGTCAGCAAGCCTCATCTTTATGAGTTGAAATCCAAACTGACTGTGTGACCTTGGGCAAGTCACTTACCCTGTTTGCCTCAGTTCCTTATTTGAAAATGGGCTAGAAAAGGAGATGGCAAACCACTCCACTATCTCTGCTGAGAAAACCCCCAAGGGGGTCACAGACAGTCTGACATGACTGAAACAACTGAATAAAAGAATTGGTAGGGACCCTAGAGGTCATTGTACATGGTGAGGGAGGGGCCCACAGAGGCAGGCTTCTGCAGCTCCAGGAACCTCACTTTCCTCATCAGAGGATCAAAGTTACCTATCATATCTCCCTCAGTCAATCAGTCCACCAGCATTTATGGAGCACTTCTTATTTGCCCATCACTGTGCTAGGCACACTGGGGGTACAAAGAGAGGCAATAAGTCAGTCTCTGCACTGGAAGACATGCTCACAGTCTAGTGGGGGAGACAACATGCAAACAACCATGTCCAGACAAGACACATGCAGTGTAAATGGGAGGTAAAATCAGAGAGCAGGGAGGGCTTTGTAACCCTGAAGTGCTGTGGAAATGGTGCCATTCTTTCTGATGATCCCTCCTCCCCTCAGGCTGCAGGCCCCTGTTGGCTTCTGTGAGGCTGAGCCCAGAGGATGTCCTGCCCAGAATGGAGCAGATGGGGGTGTGGAGACAAAGCAAGGACACAAGAAAAGAAAAGAAATGGCCCATGTAATGGGGGCAGGGGGAAGCAAAGGCTATTGGATAAGACAGAAGGTGTGGCCTAGTGTAGAGAGAGCTAGGCTCAGAGTTAAGAAGATGTGGGTTCAAGTTTCCCCTCAGACAGAATGGCTCCAAGAGTCTCCAAGGCCCCCAGCCCCTCAGTGCCTCAGACACCTTTCTGGAAAGAGAAATCTCTGTCTAGGCACCTCCAAAACATCCTTCCTCCCTCTGACTCCTAAACATTGGGTCCCACGAGGCAGCATTGCCAGGCAGGTCAGGCTCCTATATTATTCTCAATTCCTTCTTCTGGGTTGTAGCTTGGAAAGAGATTTGAACCTCCCAGCCCTGAGCCAGCACTTGGATGAGGTTTCCTGAGGGGGCCTGAGCTGGGATGGAGAGAATAGGGAGAAGGGGAGAGTTCCCTGGATTTAGAGTTGGCCCCTGTGGTGAGGAGCCAAGGGCACTAAACAGAGAGAGCCTTAGTCAGGGACGGGCCTAGGGAAGGTCAGAGGGGGCCCATATGAGGAGGCAAAGGGCACTGGCCAGGGGTGGCTCATGCAGGGAGGGGCTTCTCTGCTCTCAGCTCAGCACAAAGAGCCCTTCACTGAATCCCAGGCTAGCCAAAGAATGCAGGGGAGGTTTGTACCTTGACAGTCGTTCATGGTGGCATTTGGGAATTTCTTCTCTCCAGAAGGAAGCGCATATCCAGGGTTACAGGTGCAGTGGTAACTTTCATGTATATCGACACATTCTGCATTCTGACCACAAGAGACATTAAAGGGTGGTGCACATTCATTAACATCTGCAACGTAAGAAGGAAAAAAAGAAATGAAACATATATATTAGCACATGGCCAGTGTGGAAATTTGTTTCATCTGACTACAGCATGCTGTCTGTTACAGGGGCTTTCTTCTTTCTTTTTCTTTTCCAAGAGGATGGCAGGAAATGGAAAGAAATGCTTAGTAATTAAAAAAAAAAGATCAGGAAGGCAGTGGAATGGGGTGGGCTCAGGGGCAGTGCCAAGCCTCATCTCTGAGTTCTCTCTGGGAGCTTCCTCCTGACATATAAGCCCGGACAACTCTTCTCAGGCCTCTGACAGTAAAAGAGAGAAAAGATAGAGGAGGGTAACTGGAGGAGGCCAAGAGAGAGATTTCTGAGAATGGGGAGATCTGAGGAGCTGATGGCCAAAGAGAGGCTAATGATTTGGAGAGGGGTGTCAGGTCATGGTCTCCAGAGCCAGCTCCTGGAGGGAGGACAGGGGAGGAGATGGGGTGGGGCACAAGTAAAGGGGCCAGCCTGGGCAAGGGAAAGAGCCATCCCCTCCCCAGAAACAGAGGAACAGGAGAAGAGGATGGTCTGGGAGGCATGATGTCCAGGAGGTGAGGGAGCTCTGGAAGGGCAGGCTTGATCTTCTCAGTAGAGTAGGAGGCCAGGTCCTCTGCTGAGACCCCAGGGGACAGGGGTCATGGCCATGAGAGTTCTAAGGAGACAGATCAAGGATATGAAGTGCCACAATTGAAGGTTAGATGCTTTAGAAGTATTAGAGAAGTGAAATTGTGGACAAATAAAAGGGTTAGCCAGATAGGATGCCCTATAACCCTGCCACCTAAGGGGGAGACTGAGGTGGATTTCTTGAGCTCTGGAGTTCTGAGTTACAGAAGGGTTAAAGTCAATTGAGTATCTATACTAATCTGGTACCAATACAATGAGTTCCTAGGAGGGGAGAGCTTCTAGTCTGCCCCAGGATGGGAAAACTGGCCCAGGTTAGAAATGGAACAGAAGAAAACTCCCATGCTAATATATCTATAGTGAGATTAGAGCCAGGAGTGGATGCTGCACTTCCAGCCTGGTCAGACTGGAAGACCAAGGAAGGGAGAGAGAGAGAGAAAGAGAGAGAGAGAGAGAAAGAAGAAGAAGAAGAAGAAGAAGAAGAAGAAGAAGAAGAAGAAGAAGAAGAAGAAGAAGAAGAAGAAGAAGAAGAAGAAGAAGAAGAAAAGGAGGAGGAGGAGGAGGAAGAAAAAGAAAGAACAAAAAGAGAGGAAGAAGAAAAAGATTATTGTCTAGCAGGGAAGGACCAGTTAAAATCAGACAACAGGAATTTGATCCAGGATATGGGATCACAGGTTTAGAGCTGGAGAGACCATTCTGACCTCCTCCTTTTACAGATAAAGAAAGGGAAGCCCATAGTGCAGAAGTGACTTGTCCAGGTTCACACAGTCAGTAAGCATTAAAGATGGCATTTGATTCTCCCTCCTCTGCCTCCAGAGCCAATGCTCTTCCCATGTGTCCCCTCAGCCTCCCAGGGATAGCAGCACTTTCTTCAGCAGCTACTTCGCGCCTGCTTATGGATAATCATTATAATTATAGTTAGAATTTAGATAGTGCTTTAGGGTTTAGAAGCTCTTCACAAACAGTATCTCACTTGATCTCCACAACAGCCTTGGATTTAGGTGCTGTTATTGTCTCCAGTGTGCAGTTTATGGAATTGAGGGAGGCAGAGGTTAAGTGACTTCCCCAGGGTCATGAAGCATCTGCTGTTGGATGTGAACTCAGATCTTTCTGACTCTGTGTCCAATGCTCCATCCACTGTGCCCACTATCTCCCTTAGTCAGTCAGCCCACCAACATTTATGGAGCACTTACTATGTGCCTGGCACTATGCTAGGCACACTGGGAGTACAAAGAGAGAAAATGACTCAGTCTCTGAACTGGAAGAGGCACTTACATTCTATTGGGGAAGACAACATGCAAACAGCCATGTCCAGACAAGACACATGCAGTGTAAATGGGAGGTAAAATCAGAGAGCAGGGAGGGCTTTGTAAACCTGAAGTGCTGTGGAAATGGTGCCATTCATTCTGATGATCCCTCCTCCCCTCAGGCTGCAGGCCCCTGTTGGCCTCTGTGAGGCTGAGCTCGGAGGGTGTCCTGCCCAGAATGGAGCAGATGGGGGTGTGGAGAAAAAGCGAGGTCACAAGAAAAGAAAAGGAATGGCCCATGTAATGGGGGCAGAGAGAAGCAAAGGCTATTGGATAGGAGAGGGAGTGTTGCCTAGTGGAGAGAGAGCTAGGTTCAGAGTAAGAAGATGTGGGTTCAAGTTTCCCCTCAGACACAGAATGGCTCCATGAGTCTCCAAGGCATCCAGTCCCTCAGTGCCTCAGACACCTCTCTAAGAGCACAGTTAGCAGGTCATTGGGAGAGAGAATTAACTGTCTAGTTCCCTTTAAAATATCCCTTCTTCCTCTGTCTCCTAAACATTGTGTCCCACAAGGCAGCATTGCCAGGCAGGTCAGGCTCCTGTGGCCTCAATTCCTTCTTCTGGGTTGTAGCTTGGAAAGAGATTTGAACCTCCAGCCCTGGGCCAAGATCTGGCCACAGCACTTGGATGTGGTTTCCTGGGGGGCCTGAGCTGGAATGGACAGAGAAGGAAGAAGGGGAGAGTTCCCAGGATTTAGTTCCCTCCCAATCCCAAGGGAACTGAACAGAGAGAGCCTGAGTTAGGCAGGGGCCTGGGGAAGGTCAGAGGGAGCCCATATGAGGAGGCAAAGGGCAATGGCCAGGGGTGGCCCATGCAGGGAGGGGCTTCTCTGCTCTCAGCTCAGCACAAAGAGCCCTTCATGGATTCCCCAGCTAGCCAAAGAATGCAGGAGAGGTTTGTACTTTGACAGTCGTTCATGGTGTCATTTGGGAACCTCTTCTCCCCAGAAGGAAGTGCATATCCAGGGATGCAGGTGCAGTAGTAACTTCCCTCTGTATTGACACAGTCTGCATGGGCACCACAACTGATGTGAATGGGTGGCACACATTCATTAACATCTGCAACATAAGGAGAGAAGGAAAAAAAAAGAAATGGGTTATACATATTAGCACATGGCCAATGTGGCAATTTGTTTCATCTGACTACAGTACATTATTTGTTACAGGGGCTTTCTTTTTCTTTTCTAAGAAGGTGGAAGAGGAAAGAAATGCTTATTGCTTAAAAAAAGAAAATGGAAGAAAAGAAAAGATCAGGAAGGCAGTGGAAGGGGGTGGGCTCAGGGGCAGTGCCAAGCCTCATCTCTGAATTCTCTCTGGGAGCCTCCTTCCAGCATGTAAGTCCAGACAACTCTTCTCAGGCCTCTGAGAGTAAAAGGGAGAAAAGATAGAGGAGGGTAACTGGAGGAAGCCAAGAGAGGGATTTCTGAGGTTGGGGGAGACCTGAGGAGCCGATGGCCAAGGAGAGGCTGATGATTTGGAGGGGGAGGGTCAGGTCATGGTCTCCAGGGCCAGCTCCTGGAGAGAGGAGAGGGGAGGAAATGGGGTGGGGCACAAGTAAAGGGGCTGGCCTGGGCAAGGAAAAGAGCCATCCCTTCCCCGGAAACAGAGGAACAGGAGAAGAGGATGGGTGTGAGAGGTATGGTGTCCAGGAGGTGAAGGAGCTCTGGAAGGGCAGCCTTGACCTTCTCAGTAGAGTAGGAGGCCAGGTCCTCTGCTGAGACCCCAAGGGTCAGGAGGTCATGGCTACGAGACTTTCAAGGAGAGAAGGTAAGGTTTTGAACTGTCACATTAGAGAGTTAGAAGCTAAGTATTAGAAAGATGAAATTGTGGACAAATAAAAGGATTAGCCAGTCAGGATGCCCTATAACCCTGCTACCTGAGAGGGAGGCTGAGGTGGATCCCTTCAGCTCTAGAGTTCTGAATTACAGGAGAGTTAAAGTCAATAGAGTTTCTATACTAATCTGGTACCCATACAACGAGTTCCTAGGAGGGAAGGGCTTCCAGTCTGCTTCAGGATGGGAAAACTGGCCCAGGTTGGAAATGAACAGGAGAAAAGTTCCCTACCAATATACCAATAGTGAGATTGAGGCCAGGAGTATTTGCCACACTTCTAGCCTGGTGAGATTTGGGGAGGAAGAAAGAAAGGGAGAGAGAGAGAGAAGAAAGAGAATAAAAGGAAGGAAGAAAAAAGAAAGAAAAGAAAGAGAGAATCCTGGACATGGGATCAGAAGAAGAAAGGGAAGCCCATAATAGGGAAGTGACTTGTCCAGGTTCAAACAGTCAGTAAGTAACAAAGATGGTATTTGATTCTCCCTCCTCTGACTCCAGAGCCAATGATTGGACCCCCCAGCCTCCTAGGGATAGCAGGACTTTCTTCAGCAGCTACTTAGGGCCTGCCTATGGATAATCATTTTATAATTATAACTACCATTTAGATAGTGCTTTAGGGTTTAGAAAGCACTTCAAAAATGTTATCTCGCTTGCTCTTCACAACACCCTAGGAGTTAGGCACTGTTATCATCCCTGTTTTACAGTTTATGGAACTGAGGGAAGCAGAGGTCAAGTGACTTCCCCGGGTCATGCAGCATCTGCTGCTGGATTTGAACTCAGATCTTTCTGACTTTGGGTCCAATGCTTTAGCCACTGCACCCACTAGCTACTTCAAGTACAAGTTCTTTGGGCTTCATTTTCTTTGGATTTAATGTTTTACTAGTGGTCTTAGAGTGGCAAAGACATTGTAGTGCTGGCCAGAGAGCTGGTCTTGGAGCTAGAAGACCCAGGTTCCAGTCCTGCCTCTGACACATGTTGGCTGAGTGATCCTGGGAAAGTCACTCAACCTCTTAGTGCTCTAAGCTGCTCTCTACGATTATAAATGGCTGCATCTTAAATTTTTTTTGAGTAAATGTTTTTCAGAGCAGTAAAAGCTTTTTTCCATGAGCCATGGTTGGGAAACCCAGCTTCTCCTTCTTATCCTGTCATCCCTGGCCTCTATGCATTTACCCAGACTGTACCTCCTGCCTGGAGCACACTGCCTCCTCATCCCTTAGGATCCTCTTCTGTTCAGTTCATGTCAACAAACACTAATTGAGTGCCTACTATATGCCAGGCACTGAGGATACAAGGACAAAGCCAGAACAGTCCCACTGTCCCCAAAAAGGTTACATTCTACTGTAATCTTCCCTAGTTCCCTCCCCTTTGCCCCAGTTCAAAGAAATCTCTCTCTCTCTCCATTCAAATTTGCCCATACGTTGTTTTTGGTCTTTTGAGGGGGAGGGACCTTATCACAGTCTATTTTGTATTCTACTTTATTTCTGTCATAGCCTTTCTAGCTGTGAGCTCCTTGAAGGCAGGGTCTGTGGCATTCTTTTTCTTCTTTGTTTCTTCTCAATCCATAACCACTCAAAAGAACTTGGCCTGACTATCCACACAGGAAAGACCAAGTGGATGAAGCATGTCCATTGTCCAAATTATGACCTACAGTTACATGGACAACCTATAGAGCTTGTCCATCGGTATGTATATCTGGGATAGACACTACAAATAGACAATGAATTAGGCTTAGAATTAAACGGAAGAAGGGGGAGAGCAGGCTGGATTGCCTTCAAGAAACTGTAAGGCTCCTTTAATGATCTCAATCTTTTTCCCTGAATGAAACCCCATATTTTATAAGCATAATTTTATAAGCATATTCTACCAGTGCTGTGGTTTGGCTATAGGACATGAACACAAGAGTCTCAAATGTGTATCAGATAAAGAGAAATGTAAAGCTGCATTGTGGAGCGGGGGAGGGAAAGAAGCATTTATACAGCACCTACTATATGCCAGGTACATTTTACAAATATTATCTCACTTGATCCTTACAACAACCCTTTGAGGTAGGTGCTATCATGATCTTCATTTTACCGTTTTGTAAATGCAGGCAAACAGAGCTAAAGTGACTTGTCCAAGGTCACACAGGTAATAAGTGTCAAAAGATGACAGGTGAACATTCAGTCTCCTCCTTTTGAGAAGAAAGTGAGGGAGGCCTCAGGGACCTTGGGGAGAACCAAAAGTTCGTGTGTGTCAGACTCAATGACAGGACTTGGACAAGAGAGTCTTCAAGGTGGGAAGGCATGGAAGGGTTGGGAACTGCTTTACTGGAGGGAATGTCCAAACTGAGGACATCACAGGTCTCTTCAATCACCATGCATAGTGTCCATTTGCTGAATGGGAAAACTGAGGCACTGATATGACTCAGGTGACCACAGAAGTTAGTGGGCCAACAGTATGAGATCCTAGGGTCTCACAGGTTCCTGGCTGCCACTGAGGTCCACCAGCATCCTGAGCCCATCACCAGCAGGCCACCCTTCTGCTGCTGCTTCTCCTCTTTCCTTCTCCCTCTGTCCCCTGCCTCCTCCACTTCCCTTCTCTTACAAAAGTAGCCGCTTGGTAGGGTGCCTTGCACCCCACTCCCCCTCACTCAGCTGCTCCCTTGTTCCCAACTCTTGGACTGATGTGGGAAAGGCCTCTTTACCGTCACAGATCTCCAGAGGGTCATTGAAGTATATCTCCCCACTTGAAGAAGCAAATCCATCCTCACAGGTGCAGTGGGTCTCGTTGATACAAGCAGCATGCTGGGGACACCGACGACGACATCGAGAATCTAGCCAGAGAAATAAAGCTGACAGTCACAACTCTGATTTCTACAATGCTTTAAGGTTTATAAAGTATATCTGCCACAGCATTCCTGTAAGGTAGGAATCATGGGGATTAGTTACCCCCATTTTACAGATGAGAAAACTGACATCTGCCGTTCCCACGGGAATAGCCCTTGTTATAGTCTGTTAGCTTCATGTCTGCACCTAGTTGGGGGTGAGGGGATCGGGGAGCCCCCAGCTTAGGAGCTCAGCTAACTGGCCAGCCTGTGAACCTGGCAGATAAGGGAAGGAGGCCAGCAATAGCTTGTTATTTCTCATCATTTCATCGGGGTGAGGAAGAAGTAGTGAGGCTAATAATGATTTTTGAAAAGATAACACATTTCCACCGCACCCTAAAGCTTATCAGGTGCTTTCCTTACAACTCTGTGAGGCCCATGGCACAAGTATTGTCAGCTTCATTTTACAGATCAGGAAACAGTGCTTGGCTTGCTCAGGAGCAGTGACGGAGTGGGATTGGATCTCGAGTCAGGATGATGGCATTGGAGGGGGCATATAGCTCAAGGGGCTTGAGTGGGGCTCATTGGGTTGTAGAGGCAGCCTCTCTTTCTGCCCCACTCCCCACATCAGGCCTCTCTCTTCCCTGGCTGGGCTTCTGTCAGTCTCCAGCTGTGAATGGGCAGCTCCCAGCACACTCACCTTTGGGGTTCTGGGTGAAGGCAGTTTCCAGAAGGACCAAGACACAGAGCCCTGAAACAGAGAAGAGGTGGAATATGGGACCTTAGTGACCATCTGATCCAATCCCTTTGGTTTACAGATAAGGAATCCCCAGCCCTGGGAAATCCCTGCTTGGTCTAGGTCACACAGTCACTTAGGAGTACAGGGATTCAAAGCCGGGCCCTCTGACTCCAAGGAAAGAAAGGAATAAAGGCCCAGGCTTGTCATGTCCTTGCAGGCCCGGGATGTCAGCACACTGGCCTTCCTTAGGCTTGGATCAACTTGCTCTCTCAAGAGCTCACTTTCCATCTGTAGAAAGAAGGGGCCAGCCACATCAATTGTAAGGCCCCTGCTGGCATGACTGTGGACCTAGTTACCACAGTCCTGCAGGCACTTGGGAGTCATTGTAGCATTTAGAGCTGGAAGGGACCTTCCAGATAATCGAGTGAAACTTTACTTTTAAGAGTTTGGGCAACTGAGGCTCAGAGAGAAGGGAAGAGACTTTCTCAAGGTCACACAGATAAAAAGGGGCAGAGGCAGGATTCAAACCCAAGTCTTCTCCACACCTAGGGCTCTTTCCCTTAGAGCATACTGCCTCCCTAGAGGTTTAAGAGTCTATTCAACCAACAAATAAACATTTATTAAGCACCTACTATGTGCCAGGCATTGTACTAGGCACTGGGGATACAAAAAGAGACAAAAGACAGTCCTTGCCCTCAAGATGCTTACAGTGTAATGTAAAAAAGCAGCAGCTGAATTCCATTGGAAAGATGCCTGGACTGGTAGCCAGGAGACCTGGGTTTGAAGTAAGGAGAAATTGAAGGAGAGAAAAAGTGTTCTAGACAGCATAGTAGGGAAAAAACACCCTGGAATGGGAGTTAGGATACCCAGTTTGTGTCCTATCTCCAAAGCTTATTAGCTGGGTGACTTCGGGCAACTCAGTTTCCCTCTCTGGGCCTCAGTTGCCCCTTCTGGGCAATGGGTAGCCTCCAAATCTGGTTCCACATCAGGTTAGGTCACTCAGAACTCCAGGGGTCAAACAAAAAATCTCTTTAATAAAAAGATATTCAAATACTCCCAGGAAAGACAGTGGTTGAAGAAAAAAACAAGTGAGTCGCAGCAAGAAGTTTCCCTGGCACCCTGGCACCCTGGCAGAGTCTTCTGCCACCCTCCTAAAAGCTGCTTTTAAGCTCTTCTTGCCCAAAGGTCCATAGGGAGCTCCCAGACCCAATGTACCTGCCCCAAGTCTGCACCACAACTTCCTTGCCTGCAGCATTCCTGGGGGTTGACTAACCCACCTAGTTCCACCCAATGCTGCCCCCACAAAAAGTGGGTGGCTAAGCTGATCTCAACAGTCCTTTGTTAAGTGCTCACCCTGTACCTGGCATTGTGCTATCCAATGGGGAAACTGAAACAAAAGCAATATCATCCCTGTCCTCAAGGGGCTGATGTTCTAACAGTGTCTCTGATTCTCTATGACCTGGGGCATATGACCATGCATTTCTCCAGTGGTCATTGCTGTTGTCGAGTTGTGTCTGATTCTCCATGACCCCATTTGGGGTTTTCTTGGCGGAGATACTAGAGTGTTTTGTCATTTTCTTCTCCAGATCATTTTACAGATGAAGAAACTGAGGCAAACAAGTAAGTGTCTGAGGTCAGATTTGAACTCAGGTCTTCCTGACTCCTGGGCCAGAGCATCATGCACTGGGTCACCTGCTTCCCCACTGGACCAATGGCAATATGGTACCATCATGGTAGCTGCTGAAACTAACATCCACTGCAGAATAAATAAAATTTCAGGCAGAGAAGACACCCTGAATCTAGGCTGAGAAGTGTTGGGGAAGGAAAGCATTAGTTGGATGGGGCGAGGGAGAGGCGGCTGGAGTGCCCACTCTTCTTTCTCTCCCTTCCCTCCTACTTCTCCCCAAAGATACTGTCCTGCTGACCCCCCCTTCCTGTCTCACCCCCTCCATTCACCTGTGGGTCCTTGGGGAAACCTTCCCCTGCTTGGGCCTCAGTTTCCTCATTTTTACTATTTGGGGGTTGAACCGGATGGACTCTGAGAGCCTTTCCACCTCTAATGCCTGTAATCTGGTGAAGCTCAGACTTCCAGACAACACCACTGCTGCACAGTGTCATGGATCCTGAGCTGGAAAAGATCCCTAAAGTCATCTGATCCAACCTAGAAATCAGGAAGCTGAGGCCACAGGGGGAAGTGACTTGTTTAAGGTCACATCGGTGCTAAGCCGTAGAGCCAAGACGTCAATGAAGGTCTTCCCCCTCCATGCCCAGCTTTCTTTCTTACGGTGACCTGCATCTCTCCCCAAGGAGAGTACTGTCTGCTGGGAAGAAGGAGCCATGTGGTGGGGACTGGCTGCCAGGGGGAGGAGAGTGGGTGATGGGAAGCGATGAGAGCCCAGGTCCAAGTGGGACCTATCCCTCCTTCTGGATATTCTCCTGAGTCAGAAGACCTGGACCCCATGTTGTTTGAATTGAGGAGATGATTTTGACTTTATTGGGTTGGTTGAGGCCCTGTTTCTATCCTTATTCCTTGGGGAGTGATCAAGGAGTCTCTTTGCCCCAGGAATGTTCTCTCTCCCATCCCAGAATATGTTCCTTAGATGTAGAATAGTACAGGTGAAATACGCCAAGAGTCTGAGGACCTGGGTTTGAATCTTGGCTTTTCTGCTTCCTAACTGTGTTGGAGCAGCTAGGTGGCATAGTGGATAAAGGCCTGGAGTCAGGAGGACCTGAGTTCAGATCCATCTCAAATGCTTACTAGCTGTGTTTTCCTAGAGAAGTCATTTAGCCTTCTTTGCCTCAGTTTCCTCATTTAAATGAGCTGGAGAAGGAAATGGCAAACCACTCCAATGCCTTTGCCAAGAAAATCCCAAATGGGGTTTCAAAGAGTGGGACACAACTGATCAACACCTTTGTTACCTTGGGAAAGTCATAGAACAAAAGTTAGATGGGCTTCAGCTTCCTCATCTGTAAAATGGGGGATTTGGACAATAAGATGGACTTTTATAGCTCTTGAGTCTCCTGTTATTTTTCCCTGAGTTCTATTAATACCTAATTAATACCTAAATCCTTAGGCTGGAAGCTGAAGAGGAGGATGGGGTATGGGGATGGGGTGGATCGAGGGAGAGATGAAATCCTCTGTTCTAGGCAGAATATCCCATCCAAAAGTTGAATGGACTCCCTGCAGGGATTGTGGGCTCCCCACCACTGGGGACAGTCTTTAGCAAGGGGTCAGACGCTCCCTCATTGTGGGTTCTCATCCAGGCTCGTTTGATCCAGGAGCCCTCTGAGGTCTCTTATAAGTCTGCCAAGGCAGGGCTGATCTGAAGATCAGAATGAATCTTGCTTCTGGAGAGGGCCCCCAACTGTCAGAAGGGGGAGAGAGAGAAAGGGCCAGTCTGACGGCCTGGATTGGGGGAAGAGGGTCAGAGTGGAGGGCGGGCACTGAGTCATTTCCTGGACATAATGGAGCAGCTGAGTCACCCTGGGACACTTTCAGCTCGAGGCCCTGATGGATTTCAGGCTCGAGGGGGAATTCTGGAGCTAGGGCTTCAGTCAGAAGGGCTGCAGCAGAGCTGGAAGGCTCCAGGCCGGGTGGGAGAGACAGAGAAACCTAGGGCAGGGTGACCTGTGGGAAATTACTGGGTGTAAAGTCAGAAAACCTGAGTTCCAATGTCAGCCCTGCTACGTATTAGCTGTGTAACCTCAGGCAAATTAGTTCTCTTCTCTGGGCCTCAATTTCCTCCTTTGTAAGGTGAGAGCATTGGCTTCAATGATCGCTGTGGGCCCTTCCAGGTCTAAAGCTATTCTAGGACCACTAGGCTTTCTTGGTAAGGCTGAGCCTGTCTCCTAGCCATCTGTCTAAGGCTGAGGAGCTGGGGAGAGGGTTTGGGATGAAGCAGGACACCTGGGTGCTTATATTCCACCCCCAACACTGCCACCATACACATACATCCCCTACAATACCAGTCCTGGGGCTCCCTCTCCCTAGTCTGGCTCCTGGGGATGGCCAAATGGTGGGAAGCACCCAGCCCTCCTTCTGCTGTCCACTGTCTCCACCCCCAGCCTTTGTAGTTCTGGCACATCTGGTGGAGGCCCCAACCTGGGCCTCTCCCTTTCTCTGTTTCGGGGGGAGGGTAAAGGGGCAAGACCTTGGGGGAGGGGAGGGAGGGAGGAGGGGTGATGCTGGCAGAGGCCATTTTGGGGGTGGATGGGAAAGGAAGGCTAGAAGCTGGTATGCCCCAGATTCTATGCCCTCCACCCCCACTTCAGATCTGAATGACCCTCTAGTCTCCATCTGGAAAAGGAGTTGGAAACTCCACAAACAGAAGCTGGGACAGGAGCCAATCCCTGGCTTCCAGTCTCCCCACCCATCCCATCTGGCATACTTTTCCTCCAGGCAGGCGGGAAAACCTACTGCTTCCCTCCCCACCCCTGTGTCTGGCTATCTGGGGCTGGAGCTACCTCTTGGGCCCACTAAAGCTCTGTCCCCATTCCAACATGCACCTCCAGGGCCAGGGCACCAAGTATGGGCCCCATGCATCATTTGGAAGACCTATGGAGAAAATGTCATTTCACATGCTCTCTGTCTCTGTCTCTGTCTCTGTCTCTCTCTCTCTCTCTCTGTTTCTGTCTCTCTTTCTCTCTCTCTCATCTTTCTTCTGGGGATCTTAAAATACTTTACAAATTCAGATCTTCTAAGAGGGAAGCAGCATTATGTGATGGAGACAATATTATTTTAACAGTTGGATGGTTTGAGTTCTAGCCCCACCTCTGTTCCTCTCTACTTGTGTGACTTGATTCTGATCCTGGCATCACAGAAGTTTGGAGTTGGTAAGGGGTTGCAGATGTCCTCCCTTTTGCATACCTGTAATCCCTGCCACTGAGGGAGGTCACCTGAGTTCAGAAGTTCTGAGCTACAGTACGGTTAAAGCTGATCAGGTGTCCACACTAAGTTTGGCACAAATATGGCAGGCCCCCAGGCTGCCCAAGGAGGGTGAACCTCCCAGGTCAGAAAATGGAAAAATTAAAGCATTTGGGTCATTTGATAGTGAGAATGGGCTGTGAGTGGCCACTGTACTTCTAGCCTGGGAAAGATAGAGATGAGAGAGAGAGAGAGAGAGAGAGAGAGACAGAGAGAGAGAGAGAGTGAGAGAAAGAGAGAGAGAGAGAGAGAGAGAGAGAGAGAGAGAGAGAGAGAGAGAGAGAGAAAGAAAAAAAAGAAAGAAAGAAAGAGAAAGAAAGAAGGAAGGAAGGAAAGAGAGAAAGGAGGAAAGGAAGGAAGTAAGAAGGAAGGAAGGAAACTATTCCAGCTGATGCCAGCAACAAATCATTTATCCTCTCTGGGCTTCAGTTTCCATCTCCGCAAAGTGGGCATAACACGACCTGTTCATCTACTTCACTTGGCTCTTGAGAGGATAGAATGAATAATGCATGTGAAGCACTTTGCCCGTTTGTAAAATGTCGGGGTTGGGTCCTATTCGATGGTCCCTTCCAACCCTAGCAGTTTATGAATCCAAGGGAGAAAGTGTCCTGAGCTTCCGTTCCCATATGCCAACCACATTGGCCCTCCCTCCTGGCCCTGGCCCCAGAGAGATCATAATGATAACAATAGTCAGCATTTCTGCAGGACTTGGAGGTTTGCAAATTGCTTTACAAGTATTATTTCATTTGTTTCTCACAATAACAACCCTGGGAGGTAGGGTTATTATGATCCCCATTTTATAGATGGAGAAATGGAGGCAAAGAGAGGTTAAGTGACTTATCCAGGTCACACAGCTAGTTAAGCATCTTATTCTGTATTCGAACTCAGGTCTTATCCTGAGCCTAGGTCTA
The DNA here is from genome assembly GCF_011100635.1 of Trichosurus vulpecula. Lineage (NCBI taxonomy): Eukaryota > Metazoa > Chordata > Mammalia > Diprotodontia > Phalangeridae > Trichosurus > Trichosurus vulpecula. The sequence continues at coordinate 74,398,225 of NC_050573.1, forward strand.
GCACTCTATCCACTGAACTGCCTATTTACCTGATAGAATGTGTGAGGTGGAAGGGTCATGAAGGGTCACATAGTCCTCCAGATAAAAACTGAAAAACTGATACCCAGACGGGGCATTTGAACCTGGAGCCTCTGACTTGAATTTCTGGATTGGTTCTCATCTAGCATACTACAAAGCTGAGAACAGAACCCAAGTGCCTCAGGTGAGGCGGGGGCGGGCTATGGGGAAGGAGAGGAGGTGGGTCTCTGTGGTTGGACCCGCCTCAATCGGCACCCAAACTACTGTTCTTTCACTTGCTTTGTTTTCTCTGTTCCTAGGGAACCAGGGCTGACCCGCATCACAGTTCTCGTGGGGTGGGGCTCAGGAGATAGAGGGAAGGGGGAAGTCAAGAAGCCACAATGTGGTGAAGGCCAATGACCTGGGAAGGGGAGGGCTGCACAAATAGCAGTCTAAACTCACTGGTTCCTAGGGTGTTTGACAAAGCATTTTCCTGGACACAGGGCCACAGAGTAGGCAGGGCTGGCATTATTATCCCCATCTTACACATGAGGAAAGTGAAGCTCAGTGAGACAGTGACACGAAAGAGCCAGAATTTGAGAGCAGTTCTCTCTCACTTTGTCAAGGGCTCCTTTCCCTCTGTCCCATTAGCTCCAGGGATGGAGGCTGACCACGGACGGGATTTAGAGCTGGAAGGGTCATAGGGATCCTCTAGGCCTGGTCTCCCATCATTTTACAGAGGAAGAAACTGAGGCCCCAGAGGGGAAAGAACTCTGCCAAGGCCGTATGGCTAGTACACAGCAAGTCAGGCTTTGAATCCAGGATCTCTAAGCACCAATCCATTATTCTTTTACTTGTGTCATGGACCTCCAGCCACAGAGCTGTTTGGATCAGGGGCACTTGGACCAAACTGGGGGAACCTCAATTTGACCCATAAACCTCTTTGAACCTGTCCAGCTCCAATCCTTCCTGCCAACCTAGGGGCAACTTGGGGAAGAGCAAAGAAGAAGAACTCCTGGCTTTGGGGATTTCCATGGCTATCTTTCTCCTCCTCACCCCCCATGAATGGCACCAGTCCCCCGTATGAGAGGGTAAGAAGCCAGAGGTGATCCCCATGGAAAGGGATCCTGGGCACTGCCAGTATCAACACTCTCACCTCACTAGCCTGGCCAAAAGAACCTCACCGGCTGGGCCCACCCTAGGGTGTGGCCTGACTAGCACCTGCTCCTCTTGATTTCCCCCTCTGAACTGACTGCTGGCAGGTCCTGCTTGCCTTGTGTGTGACAAAGCTTGGCAGGGCAGAGGCCAAAGGCAAGAGGTCAGGAGCTAGTTGTAGGATTAAGGGGCAGAAGATGGAAGACAGAGGGATAGAGGTTAAAGGGCAGAGGGTGACAGATGGAGAGATCAAGGTTGGAGGACAGAGGGTAGCAAAGGGAGGGAAGGACAGGTACACAGAGGGATAGAGGGTGAGGATAGAAGGTGGCACACAGAGGGAGGAGGGGACAGAGAGTGGGGAGGGCAGATGGAGGCAGACAAGGTGGCAGACACAATGGAGGCTGGAGTGACAGATAAGGGTGGGGGGGAATGGGGGCTGGAGGAGAGGGTACAGATGGTGGAGGACCCGGGGGGGTCAGAAGGCAAAGGCTGTAGCCATAGGCCAGACAACAGACCATGAAAGAACCCCACCCAGAAGCTCCTACTGCTGGGGGCAGCCTCCCCACGTGCCCCGGACTGTCGGGGGCCCCCCACCTCCCCTCCTCATGGAGCCCAAGGGCAGCCAGGAGCTGACAGCTCACCCAGAAGGAGGCCTCGGGGCAGGGCTGGCATGACTGGGCCACCGCCCGGGAGGGGAGGGGCAGGAGTGGTCTCTTGCTAGCTCCCAGAGGCTGGACCTGGATGTCCTCAGTGGCGGCAGCAGCAGAGGCAGCAGCAACTGGAAAAGTCGGAGTGAATGATATGAGGGGCAGGGCTCCCGCTGGCTGAGCTTTTATTGGGGGGCGGATGCTAGGCAGGGCCCTCCCCTGGTATCGGCCAATGGGGCCAGCCTCAGGACGGAATGAGACTCCCAGCCAGCCCAGCCCAGCCTAGCCCAGGGGTACACCCTCATAAACTGACAGAGAAACAGCACATGGCACTGCACAGAGAGCACACACAGGCACAGGCACACATACACAGGCATAGGCATAGACACCTCCCCACACACACAGCATTGAAGGACCCACACAGGGACACACAGAGAAGAATGTTGGACGGCACACACACACACACACACACACACACACACACACACACGACAGGAAAGCATACACATAGTCATAATACAGAGATATTAAAGGACACACAGATTTAGTTACACTGGGCAGCACACACAAGGTACACACAAACAACACAATCACATACAGATAGAGATAAACACAGGACACCCAGCATACAGGGCAGCCCACACAGCACAAAGATACAAGGGAGCACACACACCCAGGGACATCCACACTCACAGACCCAGGAGACTGCCTACACTTACAAGTGGCTAGCACACTCAGGGATACACACTCAACTCCCAGAGACACCTGAGACTGCATACACACACACACACACACAGAGGAAAGCCTTTATATAACACAAGAGTACTAGGTTACCCACAAAGAGACGCACAACAAACAAAGGCTCATGAACTGGGTATCACACACACACAAGGACAAAACAGGGCACAATCCCAAGCAGAGACAGAAATATAGGACACACACATTCACGACACAGGAGTACCACATAGAGCAGCACATGTAACACAAAGACACAAGATAGCACAAACCCAGGGACACACACTTTCAGACATTGGACAGCACACACATATAAACAGGACACTGCCACAGACAGACAGATAAACACAGGACACATCCTCCCAAACAGAGACCAGCACAGGCCCCCACCCATGGAAGAATGCCCACAAAAATACACAAGCAAGGACAGAGATAGCATATACATTTAAGACTCGTGTTTTTCTCCAACAATTAAACACACACAGAGATGCCCAGCTGCTTCCAGAGAGTTGGTACCTTTGTGTTTGCTGATACTTTCTCATGAATCATTAGCAAATATCCATGTGTGGATGTCTGTTTTAGAACAAACCCCCGACCATCTATAAGTCAGATGCAGTGTGGACAGTGTTAGAGAGCTGGCCTTGAAGCCAGGATGCTACAGAGTCAGGTTCAGAAACCTCCTGATTCTCTGACTGGCCAAGTCATCTCACTTCTCATACTCCAAACAACTCTTTTCAAGAGAAAATATTGGTACGGGAAATTTCCTCACATGGGAATCCCCTATTCCAGTGAAATCACAGCTCCAGTCCCTGATAGTAATATTTAAAACAGAAAGGGAGGAAGGATGTTAGAAGAGGGTCAAAGAAGGGGTTTCTGAGATCCAGGAAGGAGTATTTATAGTGATTGTATGTGTATGTGGATGGAGGGAGGGAGGGAGAGAAGGAGAGGGAGAGACAACAGAGAGAAAACAGCGAAAGAGAGAGAAGAGGGAGAGAGGGAAGAGAGGGAGAGAGAGAAGAGAGAGACAGAGAGAAGAGGGAGAAAGAAGAGAGAGAGAGAGAGAGAAAGAGAGAGAAGGAGGCAGAGAGAGAGGAGAAGAGAAGAGGAGAAGAGAGGACAAGAAAGTTTATGTATGTTGATATGTACGATTAATGATCAACAGTGGTGTGGAGAGTGGAGGAATGGGTGCGGAACTAGACATACATCACTTCATCCTCCCCCTCCTCCTCCTCACCATCATTACTATCATTTGAGTAGAACACCTCCCTCCCCTTTTTGCAGGGGGGTGGGTGGGAATATGGGTGTAAAAACATACGGGTATATTGCACATACTATCCGACAGTCTATGTGTCGATTAGTTTTGCTGAATTGCTTTTCTCCTATTTTTTTTAATCCTTTGTTTCAAGTGACAATTCACTGAGTAGGAGAAAGTTGGAGGGACATCTTGGAAACATGAAGTTTAGGCAAAAACAAAAGATGTCAATGAAAAATTTAAAAGAAATGGAGGCACAGAGAGGTTAGATGACCCATAGAAGGTACCGCAGAGGTCATCTACTCCAATCTTGACATTTTACAGACAGGGAAAAGGTCACTTGGCCAGAAGTCTAAGTGACTTGCTCAAGGTCACACAATTAGTAAGTGTCAGTCACATTTTGTACCCAGATTCTCTGACTCCAAAATCCCAGTGTTCTTTCATCTTTCCTTTTTTATTATGAATTTAGCAAACCCCAACCAATAGAAATATTTCAATACATAAAGAAATGTTGAGTAGAACTTTATATATACATAATCTCATTTGATTCTGCAAATAACCCTGCAAGGAAGGTGCTATCATTATCATCCCAATTTGGTAAATTGAGGTTGTGAGAGGTAAAGTGACTTGCTCAGGATCACAAAGTTAAGTACCTTGGGGGAGGACTCCAAGTCTGATCTTTCTGACTCCGTGTCTGGCACTCTGTCCCCTACACATAGCTATCTTCTTCAAAGATAAGCATGGTCATAATGACAGTGTTTAATGTCACTTTCAGGTTGATGTTGTTTCCATCAATATTCGTGTAGTCATTGCACATAATTGTTTTCCTGGTTCTGCTTACTTCACTTTGCATCATTTCAGGTCTTCCTGTGCTTTTCTGGGATTCTTTGTCATCATACTTTCTTATAGACCAGTGACAGTCCACAATATTCATGTGCCAGAATTTGTTTAGCCATTCCCTGATCATTGCATGTCTTAATTTCTTCATTTGTAAAATGCCAGGAAGGGTTGAACTTGAGTTCTACAGCCCCCGTGGCTCTAAATTCTATGAGATCTTGATGTGTGTAGGAGCCAGTCTGATGTGTGTGATTTATGGGTGCAACAGGACTGTGGAGCTGAGGGCAGCTGGGTGGGAGGGAGCTAGAATTGGAAGCAAAAGGGCCGGGCCGAAATATTTCCCCTACCCAGCCCTCATCCCTCAAGGTCTGCTCCCCTGCTCCAGGAATTCCAGATCTTCGGGGAATCCGGACACCAAGAAGAGGGGACTCCAGAGGTCAGGGACAGGGACACCTCCTGGGAGCTTCACTTAGGAGATCCCTAAGCTTCCTCTGGACATTAACTCCTTTGTGCCCACAATCTAACAGGGTCACTGTTATTCTCTATCCTCCTGACACAAGGAGATTAAGGTTTAGAGACATGAAAGGTTTGTAGGACCATGGGATTGAGAGCTAGAACAGGTCCTTAAAAATCATATATTTCAAATTCGTCATTGTACAGATGAAAAAATTGAAACCTAAAGGAGTTGTGAGTTGCCCAGTGTCTCAAAGGTAAGAATCGGCTGAATTGCTCTTGAAAGCCAGATCCCCCACTCCCAAATCTAGTACCCTCCCCATTCTACTATGTGGCATGATTAAAATTCCAGTTCTCCTGACCCAAGATCCAGCCCTTCTGCCAAAGCACCATACTTTCCTTCATTTGCAGCCTGGGAAAGTGAAAAATGAAAGGGGAGAAAGCCAGCAAGGGGAGCTAGAAGGGAGGGAGGGAGTGAGGAGATGAGGGGGCTCCAACATTTGTTTGGATTTTTCTCCCCCTTCTTAAGATGCCTGGAATACCAGCGCTCAGCTCCCTGTCTCCACTGGAAGGCAAGAACAGGATTGGTAGAGACAACAGCATGAAGCAGTGGAAAGTTTGGATTCCAGTCTTGGCTATGTGAGCCGGGCAAGTCACTTCACCTGAAATTGCTATGGAAGTAACCTGCCCTACTTATCGACCTCATAGCGCTGTGGTGAAATGGGAAAGGGATTCACAAGGTGGTCGGAAATGCCCCATGGGCTCAGAGTCAGGGTCTACTCAACCCTGGCTAGGAGCAAAATCATCACTACCCTCAAGGGCCTCAAGGTTTGCTCATATCCATTCAACAACCCAGCTAGATGAGGAAACAGGCCCAGAGACATCAAGCAGCTCTCCCAAAATTACACAGCTAGTGTCAGAACTGGGAATCCCAGCCTCCAGGACGACAGACGAATCACTTAGTTTCTCTGAGCTACCCTCTCTCTATAACTATCAGAAATCGCCAGGTCTCCTCCCTCCAGATTAAGTCAAGGGAGCCTGGAGGTCAGATTAAAGTATTCCAACCCCAGCCCAACCCCTGGCCCTTAATCCCCAGGCTCTACTTTCCCCAGGGAAATCTGGATACCAAGAAAGAGGGATTTCAGGGGCTTGCTTAGAGAGGCAACTCTCAATAAACATTAAATAAACATCCACTAGGTTCTAGGTGCCATGCTTGGCTCTAGGGATGAAAACAAAGCAATCCTTTCCCTCAGGGAGTTTATAGTCTATTTAGAGAATACAAAGCATACTCAGGTAAGTATGAGATAAGTACTCTCACTCTTTGAGATTGAAGAGAGCCTGACTAGGGAGTGAGATCAGGTAAGGTTTCATGGAAGAGATGGTAACTAAACTGAGCCCCAAAAGTAGACCCCTGAGAGACAGAGAGCAGGAAAGAGCACATTCCTAGGCACAAGGGACAGCCACGTGAAAATATCTGAAGGCAGGAGATAGAATACTGTATTTGGAGAATAGTCAGTTTGATGGAACATGGAGGATGTGAAACCTGGTTGGCAAGGTGTGAGAGGTATGTAGCAAGAATGGAAGGTCAAGATGTCTTGTAATCTAGAATCGAGAGGTTCTAGGATGCCACTGAAGGATTTTGGAGCAAGAGGAGGGGTAAACTGTGCAAACCCAGGATGCAATGGGAGACCCTGGCCCTTTTAGGCTAAGGCCTTTTCATGTGAGGTAACACCCATTCAGTGAATAGTCCTCCTTAAGAAGTAAGTCAAGTAAAGTCCCTTTAATTAGAAAAAAAGAAAAAAAATCAAACTGGGAGGGTTGCAGTTCCAAAGAGAAACACCATGGACATTCACTCTGAGCCAGGAGGGCCCAAAATACAGCCATTAAGTGGAGCTTGGGCAGGGCCCTATTGTGGCCCAATCTATGAGCTTCTGAGTGAACTGGGTTTGCACAGTTTACCCTCCATGTTCCATCCTGGTCACTGGACCCAGATGGCTCTGGTGGAGAAAGTGAGGCTAGTGACCCTGCACAGCCCTCCCTCAGTCAAATCAAATCAAAGTCAACTGCAAATCACATCATTTCTCTGATCTGATGCCAGGGTCCTCTTTGAAAACGAAGGACAAACACAACATTTGGCAACCGTGCAGAAGGTGGATTGGAGACGGGATTGACTGGAGGGAGAAAGACCAATTAGAAGTCTGAGACTATAGCTAAAAGAATAAAGGCTTGAAATAGGGTTGTGATCATGTGAATGGAGAGGAGGGGACAGATTCAAGAGATGTTACAGAGGCAGAATCAACAAGATCTGACCACTGATACGATGTGAGGGGTGAGAAAAAGTGTAGTGTCCAAGGATGACAGTCGAGAATATTGGTGACTGGGAGAATAGGTCCTCTCAACAGAAAGAGGGAAGTTTGGAGGAATAGGTCTCTTAAGGGGGATAATCAGTTCAATTTTGGACACTTAGTTTGAGATACCGGTTATCAAGATAGGCATTTCGAACGGCCGGTTGGTATAGAGAAAAACACAGATAAGAACATGAGGGAAGAGACTGTAAAGAGGACTTGGGCCAAAGCGGGAGGGAGACAGCTGGTCTTAAAATCTGCAAACCCCATCACCTCCATTGATTGCTTCACTGGAGCTTTGAGGCAACCCTGGGAGGCAGCTATCTCAAGGGTTATTTTCATGTCGTTTTTACAACAAAGACAAGGAGGTTCATAGTGGTTGTTTCTTTCCAGGGTCCTGCAGCTCCTAAGCTGCAGAGGAGAGCTGGGCTTGCTGGGCTCCAAGTTCAGAGCTGTATCCACTGCATCATGAGATTTCTCTAACACTCACTCCAAGGGGGAAGGAAGTGGGTTCGAAAAAGAAACTGAGGAGTGGTCAGACCAATAGGAAGAATGAATAAATGAATGAAAAGATAATTAAGCACTTATATTCTAGGCATTGAGCTGTGGGCTAGGGATATAATTCCAAGCCAGCAGACAATCCCTTCCCACAACCGCTCATGTTCTAATTGGGAAAGACAATAGACATAAAGAAGTGATGAGGGGCAGCTAGGTGGCGCAGTGAGTAGAGTACTGGCTCTGAAGTCAGGAGGACCTGAGTTCAAATGCAGCCTCAGACACTTGACACACTTACTAGCTGTATGACCTTGGGCAAGTCACTTAACCCCAAAGTGATGACCAGGGAGGTGTGTTCTGAACTGGTAGGTCAGAGGGAATGGTGATTGGAGACATGGGCAAATGATTGACATGGTTTCCAGGAATAATAGTGTTGATCTGAGGGCAGCTAGGTGGGCTCAGTGAATAGAGCACCTGGCCTGGAGACAGGAAGACCTGACTTCACACCTGAGTTCACATACTAGCTGTGTGATCCTAGGCGAATCGCTTAATCCTGTTTGCCTCAGTTTCCTCATCTGTCAAATGGGCTGGAGAAGGAAATGGCAAACCACTTTAGTATCTCTGCAAAGAAAACCTCAAATGGGGTCACAGAGAGGGGGACACAACTGAACAACAAAAGTGTTTATTTGATTATCTTTCTCAGCGCCAGAGTTGGGAAAGAGAAGATAGCCCAGCAGCAGCTGGCATGGCTGGAGAGATAGATGGAAGGCTAGGCAGTTGTGTGGTTGCTGAAGACCTGGTTAGATAAGGCAAAGGCTCACCAATCAGAGGACAGGGTCGCAGGGGTGGGCACTCAAGTTCTACTTGGCTCAGAGGCTGGAGAATAGGGCTTTGTAAGAAAAAAGAGCTAAGTAGCTAAAGGAGCTCAGAATGAGCTAAGTAGTTGGGTGGAGTAGTTGGTAGAATTTGGGCTTGGAATATGGAAGACCTGAGTTCACATCTGTCCTTAAACACTTTCTAGCTGTGTGACCCTGGTCAAGTCAATTAACTTCTGTCAGCCCCAGGGAAGGGCAGGGTGTCACACCTACATTTTCTTTCTCTGTAGAGCCATTATTAAACATTTACCAGCGTACTCCTGCCTGGGTGGGTCAAAATGGCAGGAACAAACTTCTAAGTATCTTTCCATTGCTGTGGATAGAAAAATGGACCGAAAGTCACAAAGACCAGAGTTAAAATTTGATCTCAGCTTTTACCAGCTGTGTGATCCTGGACAAGTCATTAGATCTCTGCCTTAGTTTCATTGTCTGTAAAATAGGGACAATAATAACACCTGTCTCCCAGGGTTATTATCAGAATAAAAAGAGATAATATCTGTAAAACATTTTGTGAATCACTATATAAAAGCTAACTATTACTATTAATTCACCGCCTACTCCCTTCTATTGTCATTGAAATAGAAACCGACAGATTGGAAGGGGGAGGAGAGTGGATTTGTCCAGTGGGACCACTATGCTCTTGCTCAGAGCTGAGGAAAGCCAAGGGGGCATTCTGAACAAGACCGAGAATCACATGAGGCCTGGAACAGGAACACCCCAAACTCTCCAAACCCTCGAAAGGGGCCAAACCACAGACAATGGCAGAGGAAGGGGCCAGGCTGGGAAGGCCAGCACTATCACTGGCTCTAGCAGGAATCTCCGCCTACTATTGTGAGTCCTAACAGCTGTCCCAAGCCAGAAATAGAGAGAAGGAAGCTTGGTACCGTGGCCTTTGATTCCGGGGTTTGGAGTCCCAGATCTGTTACTGACTTGTATGACCTTGAAGATGCCCTCTTCTCTAAGAGACTCAATTTACTCATGTGTAAAATATAAGAGTTGTAAAATAATAGGTCTCTTCTAGCTCTAACATTCCATGACTTGATTGTACTGGGTCCTCATTAGTATACTCCTCAACTTTGTTTTGGTATATATTAAATCTCTTAACCAAGTATGGTTCCCTTGATTATGCTAACTTTTTGGTAAGGGCACTCCTCCCATCCATCCCCACCCTCCATTGACACCACTTTGGTGTCGATTCATCACAACTAGTTAACATGTCTACACTATACCCTGGGTCCTTGCCTTCCAAAGGGAGGCTGAAGACCTACTCAAGTGAAAAAGCATTTAAGTATCTATTATGTGTCAGGCAATATGGTAGGTAATGACCAAGATAAGAAGTAAGAGTTGAGAGGTGGGAACTAGGGAGGCCAGATCTATAAAGACTTTGCTCCTTGGAGAAGACTGCTCAGCTCAAGGGAGCCAGTGGAGGCTCAGTGGAGGAGTTTCTGAGTCTAGAGAGAAGCAGAGTTGATCTCTTGGGGAAGCTACAGCTCATTGAAAAGGTAAGGAGAACCCTTTCCCCAACTCCTTGATACAACGCTCCATATCTCCTAACATCCGTCTCTCCTCCCCTTTGGTTCCTTCCCCTGATTCTTCTCCAAACTATCTTCTCTCATCTTTTTTCTCTTCTCTCATCTAGAGTGTTCTGTCATCCCTTATCCTACCCCAGTACTCTACCTTGGCTTTTCTCTCTTTCTTCCAGCATTCTCCCTTTCCCCTAGATCTCTTAGGCTCTTCCCTCCCCCTACATTTGTCATGTTCAGTTCCTCAGTCTTTCCCCTAGTTTCTCCCTTTTTCTTCCTTCTCTTCTAACAGTTGTCTCTCCTTTCCTACTCTCCCCATCTTTCCCTTTGCCCAGGGGGTTAGTTCTTTCTTTATTCTTCCTTATATTCCCACACCACACTTCCTCTCTCCCTCTCTGACCCACTATTCCTCTCATCCTCTGACTCTCTCCCACTTTTACTTCTTTCCTCTCTTTGGCAACTCTTTCTCACGGTTCCATCTCCTCCCCACCAGTTCTCTTGCCCCATTGGGACCATGGCTACTGTACCAGATGTGAAACTACAACTACCAGCCAGGAGAAGACAGGAGAAGGCTGCTGTTCAAGGCCAAGAGCAGGGGGAGAGAGACCAACTGGCCCGAAGCCAGTCCGGAAACAGGGATTGTCAGAGAGACTCCATGACAAGCCAGGTGCCAGTGGCAGAACCAGGTCTTGAGAATGAGGCTATAGGTGAGGCACCTCCTGAATCTGATAAACCTGTTGTCATTCTGGAGGCCATCAGACCTGTCCACCAGGATCACTTTGTCGGCTTCATCCGCCAAGTGTGGAAGAAGCAGCAGAGGTGGTGGCAGCGGCATGCAAGAAAGTGGCTCACTGATAGGAGGCCACCTGAGGATCAAGGACATATTTCAGGAGAAGTGGAAGCCCAAGAGCAGAGATCCAGCCCAACAGAAGCTCAGGAACAGAGTCTGGTGAGAAGAGAGTCAAGAGGACAGAAACTGAGCCTAGGGGAGGCTGGAGAAAAAAGTCTGGGGGTAGCAGAACTTGGAGAGCAGAGTCTTGGGCCTGCAGAGGCTTTGGAATGGAGGCTAAGCCCAAAGGAGACAGAAGAGAGGAGTCTAGAACTATCAGAGTCACAGCAATGGGAGAAAAGCACTGGGGAAGCTCAAGAACAAAATGGGAAACCAGTGGAACCTCAAGAACAGACTTCTGGGGGATGTGAAATAGAATGTAGACTGAGCCCAGGAGAATCCAAGACAGAACAGAGACTGATACAGAGGAAATCCATGAAGAACTGGGGACTTTTGAAGATACAGAGATGTAGGCTAAGTCCTAGGGGGTTTCCAGAACCAAGCTCAGGAGTGATAGAGGCAGCAGAAATGAGATTGAACCCAGGAGAGAGTGGAGAGAAGAGTTCTAGACAGATGGAAGGACAGAAATGGACACTGAAGTCTGGGAAGGCTCTAAAACAGAGCCTTGGGAGACCAGAGGCTCCAGAACAGAAGCCTGTGAGTTCAGGCTCTGGAGATAAGAAGTTGGGGTTGCTTGGGGTAGAGGCTGGAGAAGGAAGGACAGAGGCTGCTGAAGAAGAAGCTGGGGATAGAAGCAAGATGGTGAGCTCTGTGACCAAGCCCCTCCCACCCATGGAAGTTGTAACCAGAAACTCAGGGCTTCAGCACCACCTACCACCCTCAGTATCTCCCCTACCCCCTGCACTACCATCTCCTCAGTTGGCAGGGCTAACAAGTCACCTGTTCTGTGGGATAAAATCTGGGTCTAGGGTAGGAGCCCCACACCACAGTGGACACTGCCTCACAGTTAGCCCCAGGCAGTGTAGGCCCCCAGCAGCCTCTGGCCTTAGAAAGAAGCGGTACCCCACTGCTGAGGAGATATTGGTGCTCGGGGGCTACCTCCGTCTCAACCGAAGCTGTCTCGCCAAGAAGTCCCCTGAGAGACGCCATAAACAACTCAACATTTCATTTAAAGAGTCAGCCCTGGAGACCATCTATTATTACTCACCTGAGAATTCTGTGCTAGAGAAGTTAGACCTCCAGCCTGAAGCTTGACCTTCCTCACCGCCCCCACCCCACTCCCCACCCCTATGCAAAGGAGGATGAGGAGGAATTGCTGCTACTGCAAAGGGAACTTGGGAAGGCCTGCAGAACATGGCTCTGCTGGGGGATGCAGCCTGCTGCTGGTGACCTTTCCAACTGGGAGGCTAGAACTCCTGCCCACTCCCAAGTGTTCAAAATGGCTTCTCCATAAAATAAGCTTCCAGGAGGAGAATCCCATGTACATCCTTCTCTACTTTGCCTTCCTTGTGCTATCAGGGGGAAGACAATCTCCCCCACCCCTGCCAAAAAAAAAAAAGAGGAGAGTTTTCTTGACTGTTCATGAGCTTGGACATGAGTCTTTTCTGTTTTATTTTTCCTTGATTGGTTAGGCTAAATAAAGTCTGTTCTCTAATATGTTGTCTGAGTGCTTACCCAAGAATGCAGGGTCTTTTTTTTTTTAAATGTGACCCAGACTTTAAGCCAGATTCTGATGCTTCCAGGGGAGACAAGTCGCTAAGATTGAACCTGCTCTGTATAAATCCCAGGGTTTGTTTCTGGGTCATAGATTATTCTTGGATTTCCTATGACTTAGGAAAGGAGATGGTAGATATTGGGTAAGATGAGAAATATGCATATATGTAATAATAGACATACATATAAATACATACACACATACATACATCCCTGCCTAGAGTTGTGATAATCACTGGTTTCCCTATAGGCAAGACATAAGGGTTTCCTCGCAAAACCCCTGACCTAACCAGGCCTACGCCCACCAGAGGTTCTTCACCCATTATGACTCCAAACGGCATCAACCTAGAAAAGACTCGCCTACCTCGTGCTACTGCCCGTCTTCCTTCCTAAGGGCAATTAACCCTTCAGGGCAGACCCAAATTCGGAGCTGGGGGTTAGTGTGTTTTAAGTAGGGAGGGGGAGTTAGAAAATTGGGAAGCCGAGGCAGGCCTGCTGGGGGGAGGGGCATGGAGCCGTGTACTCTGTGGTATTTATAGCGCCCTGGCAATGCTGAACAAGCCAGCCTAAATATAGAAGTCAATCTATTTAAGGCCTCTGGCCTTGGGGCAGAGGCAGGGGATGGGGAATATGGGGGTGGGGACACCCCGCACCCCGCCGCAGTACATTTCATACGGGCAGCCTTCCAGTCCTGGCGCCTGCCCGGCCCCCTTCCTTGCCTGCAACCCGGAGACAGGCACAGCCAACTGCCATCATAATGGATTTTTCTGTCCTGTCCTTTTGGCTCGGGGTGGGGCGATAGCTGCCTCCTGTTTGTGCAGGGCGCAAGTTTATATGCCCCGACACGTGTGTGTATAGATGAGAATGTATGTGTATACGTAAATATGTGTGTGTACGCCAGCCTTAACTTAGAGGAAGAACTCTCCTCCCTAAACTCTCCACTCTAGCTAAACTGAAGTATTCTGGATCTCGCGAACGCGTCTTTGTGAGCTCCCATCTACGAGCCTTGGCATACACTGTGGCGCCTGTAATGTGCCGTCTGTCCCTTCCTCTGATGAAATCTTCCTATTCCCCTTAAAGCTCAAGTCCCAAGACATCTCTTTCAGAAAACTTCCTGACTTGTCCCCCAACACCCTCGACGCTGCCTAGAGAGTAAGGACCTCACAAAACTCTCCATTTTGCCCTTTTAGAAATACCACAAGTCAAAGATCGGTGATTTCGTCTTCAAGGGAACTCCCCATGGTCTGGGAGGGTTAGGATGGCCTGAGGCCCAGAGGACCAATGAAGCGCCCTTGGTCACACAGGGTGGTCTTTGGTAGAGCCGACAGAGTCCCAGAAAACTTGAACAACTCTCCCAAGGTCCCCCTGATCGTAGGTGAAGACTCGGGATTTGAACGGGGGTCTCCCGATTCCAGCAATGGTACTTTTTCCACTACAGAATCGTGCACCTACCTCATCATTCCCCACCCAGCCCTCAGCCTGTGGGGTTGTGGGTATGATTAACATAACTGTTACCCGCAGGATGTTCTAAGAAACCAAGCCAAAATCAGGAAACAGAGACGAGGGCCCCTCTCCTGCAAACAAACCCAAGGCCTTGGCAACTCACTTCTTCTTTTTCACGGGTCTTAGCTTATTCGTTCCTAGAGCTGAGGTGACGCGGGCAGCGAGGGGCGGAGGGAAGGGGGGGGTGGGGAAGGCGGCGGACTAAGGCTGGGGGAAGGGCATGGTTATAAATAGACCTATTTATAAGCAAGTGCAGAAAAAATCTTGTGAAGCTTTGTGCAAGTGTAGGCAAGAGGGTAAAAGTGGCTTAGACCCAAGTGTCCTGCTCCCTGATTTCCTAATCAACTTCTATTTTGTATTATTGGTGTCTTAGGCACACCTGCCACTCTGATCCACACCCCGCCCCCACCCCCAATCAAGGAAAGAATGAATCAATCAACCACCAAACATTTATTAAGCACCTACTATGGTCCGAGTATTATGCTAGATGAAGACAACGCAAAGAGGAAAATGAGATCGCCCCTGCCCTCAAGGAATTTAGGGTCCCCGTCCCTTAGCCCTGCTCTGTTCTCACTTGGATAATGTTTTGAGATTGTTAGGAAATTCTCAAGTTAGAGAGATGAATAATCGCAGATTGAAGGGTGTCAGAGCTGGCAGGTACCACTGAAGCCAACTAGGACCAACTCCATCTTACAGAGAAAATTTAAAGCCCAGAGAAAGGCAAGGATGTGCCCTGGGTTAATTACATAGCTCATAGAAGACCCAGGGCTCGAATCCAGGTCATGGGATTATAAGATTTAAGCCTGGAAGAAACTTTGGAAACTAGTTCAAACCCCTTGTTTGACAGACAAAGAAACTGAGATTCAGCAGCAAGATAATACAGTGGCTAAAGTGCTGACCTTGCGTTGGAGTCAGGAAGACCCGGGTTCAAATCTCTTTCGGTCTCAGTTTCTCTATCTGTAAAGTGGGTATAATGGCACCTAGCTTACAGGGTTGTTGTGAGGAACAAAATGAGTGAAGCACTTTGCAAACGTTAACATGCTATATAAATGAAAGCTATCATCATTATTATTAAATGACTCGACCAAGGCCATGAAGCTATTAAGTAGCCCAGCCAAGACCGGACCCAAAGCATTCTAAGTCTCAATACCCCAGCACTGACTCCCTGGATTTCTCTTTTTCCCCCTTCCCATTTTTTATCCCAAGGGACATTATAATCAGTGGGGCTCCCTTTAGTCGAGTCAGCATAGAACAATGGAAAGGGCATTTGGAGATTTACCTCTCCTCTCCCTTATCAAGACACTGAATCTCTGGGCCTCAGTTGGCTCGTCAGTAAAAAGAGAGGATTAGACCGGAGGACCTCAGGGGTCCCCTCCAATTCTGAATCTGTCATCCTATTAGGACCAGAGAAAATTAAGCCAGAAATCTCTGGGAAGACCCCAGCACACTAGGCTTTGGAAAAAGAGAGCATGGAGCCAGATTCTGACTGTGCTCTTTATATCGGGCTGACCGTGAACAAGGGATCCCCCTGGCTTAGGCCTCAGCTTGCCCATGTGTAAAATGATGCGTTGGATAGTCGATCCATGAGGTACCTCCTTGCTCTAGACTTTCCAGATTCTGGTGCTTCTCCTAGGGATAAAAATGAGGGAGGACAGGCAGCCAGCCTGGCTCAGTCTGGAGTCCGGGTATCTGGGAACTCAGGGTGCTGTTCTTAGCTGGAGGACAGAGAGTGCGGGTCTGCTTGGAGGTAGGGGGAGGTTGAGAGGAGGGAAGAGGGAGGGGAGGAGAGAGGAAAAGAGCCCGGCAGGGGAGAGGGGGGCAGGGAGGAGAGGATGGGGAGGCCCTGAGTAGGGTTAGTAGCAAACAGGAAACTCTGCAGGGCTCAGCTATAGAATATACTTCTCTGTTTGGTGTTTCCTGCCCCTTGCTCCCTCCTGTCCAGCTTTTCCCCATTCATCCTTGTCAGCTAGAAAAATTCTGCTAGGGCTAGGGGCTGGGGCGGGGGAGAGGAGAGGCTGGGGAGGATAGGGGCTCCAGGGACCATCTAGTTCAACCCCACCATTTTATAGATAAGCAAACTGAAGCCCAGAGAGAGGAACAAGAGTTGCCTATGGTCAGACAGCTAATCAATTGGAAGAGCCAGGATTTGAATCCAAGTTTTCTTGACCCCCAGTCTAAGGCTCCATCTGAGAGAGGATGCAAGACAGAGTGCCTTCAAGTTGTCCTTACTTCTGTAGTGAAAAGGGGGGCTAGAGGCAAGAGATAGGAGATATGAATTTGTATGGAAAGGGCATGAGATTTCAAGGCAGGGGACCCACTTTGAATCTGGGCTTAACAGTTTACTACTCAAGTAACTCCAGGAAAGTCACTTCCTCCCTTAGAGCCTCAGTTTTACCATCTGTAAAATGGAAAGACTAAACTTGATGACATTTGAGGGCCCTTCCACCTTCCCATCTATGATTCTTTGGCCCTACAGATGTCCAGCATAGGTCCCCAATCCAGTGCAGCTCTTCCCTTCCACATCTAGGTTTTTCCTTCTCCTCTGTGATAACAGAGAGAAAATTCTGACTGTATTGATACAGAGATATAGGCACATTTCTCTTTACCCTGGGCTCTGGGAAATGGGGACAGAGAGCCACCAGTTGTCATGGCCGATTTCTGGGGGCAAGGAATTCATTCCTGGATCTGAGGCCTCACTCTTATAAAAATAAACATGCCATCTCTACCACTGTCCCCAGGTGACTTGTGTCTCTTGTCCAATTCTGGGAAAGAATCACCATCAACACTGGGGGCCTCAGTATCATGTGCTTTTATAGTTCGAAGAGACCCTAGAGATCCTGCTGTACAACTTCCTCATTTTTACAACATGGAGAAACTGAGGCCCAGTTACTATGACTAAACTCATAGGAGAATTACAATTGCAAGCTTTGACTCTAAGCCTCAAGTCCTTCATTACATGCAGTTCCTCTCTCAGTCTCTAGTCTTCGTTCCCCATTTTTCTGTTTAGTGGCTTGCATGGGGTGAGGACTTTTCCATCTTGGTTCCCAAGCCCTCTGCCTGGCCATTCATAGGCCTTCGTTGGCCTGTCTAGCTCTAGTAGCTCACAGGGAAACTGTTTCTGCTTCCTACCTCTGGCCTCCCCCTTCCTCACCACCCCAGGCTGCTGGCATCAAGGCCCCTGGCACAGAGAAAGAGAAGCTTGGGCTGGTTTCCAGATGCTCCACATTTCCCACTCAAGGTAGGGCATCCTGCCTTGTCCAGGATCACTTAGAGAATACAGATGTGGAAGGAGACTTTGACATCATCTGGATCAATCCTGTCATCATGCAAGGAAGGTAACCAGGATCTAGAGAGGAAGTTAACTTGCCCACAGTTAGACAGAGGCTCAAGAGATAATGTGGCTGTTGATGACGTAATGCAGTGTGACGTGATGACTAAAGCAAGGAAACTTTCGAGTTAGTAAAGACCTGGGTACAAGTCCTGCTTTTGATATGTCCTGGCTGTGTACTCCGGGGCACGACTCCATCTTTCAGTGCTTCCCTCAAGTCCAAAACTATGAGCTGCGGAGCAGTCGTTGATCTGCTCAAGTCAGTAAGCAGGCATGAAAGCTTCACCATGCGCCTAGCAGAGTGCATTGGGCATACAAGGAAAGACATGGTCTCTGCCTTCAAAGAGCTTATAGTCTAATGGGGGAAGACAACATGCAACTACATGTAGACAAGATCTACACAGGCTAACTTGGAGGTAGTCTGAGAGGGACCGTACGAGAAGGGGAGGGGACTAATAATTGATAATAATTGATAATAATAGCAGTCGCTAGGCGGCACAGTGTATAGAGCATTGGACTTGTGGTCGGTAAGACCTGAGTTCAAACCTGGCCTCAGATATGTACTAGCTGAGTGTGTTGGCAATCAAAATGGGCTCTTAGCACTCAATTCAACCAAGTGACCTTGAAGAGTCTGGCCTTTGTTTCCTTGATTAGATTGGGAGTCCTTGGAGACCTCCTTGTGTCAGGGGAGGGTCTAGTTTACATGGGTTTGAGTGACATGTTTGGGACATCAAAGGCTTTTAGACCACATGGGTTTAAGTCGCCTGTTTGTGATGATTTTAGGTCACGTATGTGACTCACCCTTGACCCTGAAAAAGATATAAAACCAGGAGTTAGCTTTCTTTTTTTTTTTGGAGCTCTTACCCAGAGCCATGGTGGCGTTTGTGACTCTGGGCCAGCCCTTGTTATGAGCTTCCGGGCTGAACCTAGATGTTGGTAACTATGAATTATATTTGGTCTGTCTGTCAATGTTTGTAATTTGTTTGTATTTGCTGTGAAGTTCAGGGTGCTGGCTTTTCCCCCTGAACTAAGTAAATGTATTTGTATGTTGGACTGAAGTGAGAATGTTAACCCCATAAAGTTACTTTCCTCAGTAAAGCAGATCAAAAGAACCTGTGCTGGCAGCATCCTTATTGCTGGGCTTGTTGGGTCTTACACCCCACAACAGCTGCTAGCCGCATTGTTGACACAACTATGTAAAGTGCTTTCTAAAACTTGGAGCAATACCTGGTAGCCACTATTGTTACATATCACTAATATAATGTTACTGTTATAATTGTTAGCAACAATAGCTACAATTTATACGGTAGCTAACACTTTAAGGTTTGAAAAAGAACTTCACACTTGTTACTTCACTTGGTTCTCACAATGACTGTGGGAGTAAAAGCTGTGACTTCCTCCATTTGGCAGATGAGGAAGCTAAGGTTAGGGTGCTAACTCAGGGTCACATAGCTATTAAGTAGTAGAGTCAGCATTCAAACCTAAGCGGTAGTTTTAACACCCAATCCAGTGCTCTTCCTACCCAATCATGATGCCCAAGATCATACATCACTGAATGAAAGAAGGGTTGAGTGAATGATGAGTTGGTCAAGATGCCTTCCACAGGCAGGTTGTTTGGGGAGAAGCTCCTTACCTAGTCTTCATCTCAGTTTCCTCCTACTCAAAAGAGCAAGAAGTGCCCCAGCATCCTTGGAATGATAAAGAAAATGTATTGGAAGTTGCCCCTTAACTTCAGATTGGTGCCTCCTTAGTCTTGGGATGGTCCAAGATTGGATGACTGGTCAGTGGGCAAAGCAATATGTCCATCTCCAAGCGGGCCCGTGACCTGTTAGGCATAGACCAACAAATGAATGAATAGCATATACCTGGAACTACAGGTGAAGGTGACTCTGCCAGGCCTCACACTGTTTCCTTTGCTTTTAAAAGGTCTAAGTATCTATCCATCTATCTACCTACCTGTCTATCTATCCATCTATCTATGTTTATGTATCTATCTATACATCTATCTCTACATGTCTATCCGCCCATCTATTTATCCATCCATCTATCTGTCTATCTATCCATCTATCTACCTACCTGTCTATCTATCCATCTATCTATGTTTATGTATCTATCTATACATCTATCTCTACATGTCTATTCACCCATCTATTTATCCATCCATCTATCTGTCTATCTATCCATCTATCTATATACCTGTCTGTCTATCCATCTATCCATATCTATGTGTCTCTCTACTTTTCTATCCACCTATCTCTGTCTATCCAACTATCTGTCTAACTACCTAGCCATCTATCTCTACCTATCCATCCATCCATCCATCTATCTATCTATTCATTTGTTTGTTTATTTTTAGAGAGTGGTTCTTCCTATTTTGGTCAGGCTGAAAGCAGAGTGGCCATTTAGGAGCCTGATTCCAATTCTGTTCTGTTTAGAAGCTCTAGCCTGCTCCATTTTTCCAAGTAGAGCTGGCTCACCCACCCCAGCTGGTCCAGACCTTCTTAGGCAGGCTGACAGCCTTCTGCTCCCCAGGATCCACCCTATTGGTCAAAGACTTAGTACAGACACTCCATCAGCTTCACCCCTCAGCTGCAACTCAGATCTCCTGAACTCAAGCCAGTCACCAGCCTCAGCTTCCACCACAAGCTGGGACTCTGGGCATGCACCATCAGGCCTGGCCCTTTGGGTTTTTTTTAGGCTTTATTGTTGCCTTATGTTTTTACAGCATAGTCATTCCCCTTAGTTCCCCCAAAACCGTCCCTTAGGTTACCTGGGCCCAGCAACAGTTTTAATTATTGTGCATGTAACAAAGAAAAACATTTAGGCAAGACCAGCTGAAGAAGTGGCCAAGTCTGACAGTATATATCCCATTCTATACCCTTAGTCTCCCATGTCTTTACCGAAAGAACCCCTGTGGCCTTTCCACTTGGATCCTGTTCAGTTCTTATCTGATGTTGGCCAGATACTGAGCAGCCTGGCCAAGGAAACCATGAGCTGGGGTTTAGGATCCTATGATTCCTTACTCTTTCCTGTTTGGATTTCCCACCTCATTGTACACACATTCATTGCCCTGATGCCAGCCTAGAAAAGGCTAACATAAGAATGTGAAAACTTAGGAGATTGGCATCAAAATGATACCACTCTAGTAGAAAGAAGGCTCATGAGAACTGGAATAGAGCCCCAGCTCCACAGCCAGACCTCAGTTTTCCCATATGTAAAATGGAGGTAATAAAACTTGTATTGCCTACCTCACAGGATTATTGTGAGGGAAAGGTCTTGGAAACCTTAAGACTCTAAATAAATGAGAGATGTTGGTATTATGTTTCCAACTTGTACCAGGGGGTGAAAGATGGGGTGGATTAGGTTCTGGCAGACTAAAACATGACCTGATGCTAATAGCATTTCTCCCCATCCCCTGACATTAGCTGGGGTTTTTGCTGAGCTGTTTGGGTAGAGCCTGATGCAGAGAGGAAAGTCTAAGGGAATCCCCTCCTCTGTACAGACACCCATTGATGCAATCTATCCCCTGTCACCACCTCCCTCATAGTGCCATCAGGGCTCATCAGCTCACACATGGCACAAGTTAGGTAGTGGGATAGAGTCAAAGTGTGACCCCTGTGTTTTAACCTTGCTCAACCTTTAGGTAAAGTGCTCAGCCAGCCTGCAAGAAAGAGCTTGATTCCCTCAAGACTAATCTCATCTTTTTCAGACTACTCCCATTACCTGATTCCTTCTCCCAAAGATGCTTTAATGGGGAGGACCTAAGTATACACTAATCCTACCTCCTCATTGAAAGGTCTACCAATCAGAATTGTCTTATTCTCCTATATAAGTTTCTTCTTGTTGTTCAGTAGTTTTTCAGTTGGTCTGACATTTGGGATTTTCTTGGCATAATCAGAGTCGTTTGCCATTTCTTTCTCTAGCTCATTTTACAGATGAGGAACTGAGGCAAACAGGGTTAAGTGACTTACCCAGGGTCACACAGTAAGTGTCTAAGACCAGATTTGCACTCAGGAAGATGAGTCTTCCTGACTCCAGGCCTGGCACTCTATCCACTGTGCTACCTCGATGCCCACAAAAATTGTTTTACTCTTATCTAATAAAAGCAACCAGAATTTAGAATTTGGTGGCGGCCCCTCTCCAACTGCTCTGTGTCTTGAAGTACCAATAAATGTCCTTTGTCTTATTTCCTGAGTTTTCCTTTAATTGACCAGAGTGAGGTCCAAACCAGGATTTTCTTTTAATAATCTTGGCATGGCTATCACTGGGTGAGTCTACCATACAACACTTTTGTCTAACTTCAGGTTGGAATGGATTCTTTCAGAGGGTAATCAGCCATGAAGTCAGAGAATTAAACTCCCCAAACTCAGGAGGGATAAGGAGAAACGGGTTTCTGAACTCAAAATTGGTGGTTTGCACAGAAAAGAGGTAGTGGGGAGTAGATAGCCTTGCCCAGTACTAGGTACACTAGGTTGCCACAAGGGGATTGTCTTGCCCAACATTAGGTTGCTATAAGGCAAAGGGATATGGGATCAACACAGAGTAAACTTCCTGTTGATTCCCACTAAGGCAAGTTGTTAAAAGCTTGGGATAAGGGAAAACTACCTGTTCAATGGAGAATGTCTAAAACTTGAGTGGTAGAGCTCAGTTTGTACTGGAATCAGTACTTAGAAGCAAATTTGGCCAGATAAATACAGGACTTTTGAACTTGAAGTGTTAAGTGTTTTATTTGTGTAATGTTAAGTATGTTGTAAGTAATGTCTGTGCTTTGTATCTTGGTAAATCCAAAGCAACTTTTTCCTGTAGCCTGATCAGCCAAAGGAAACAGAGAGGAAAGAGTAGAAACTTTTTGGTGGAACTTTCAAAGCCTTCAGAAAGACTGATTCTCTCTCTCTCTCTCTCTCTCTCTCTCTCTCTCTCTCTCTCTCTCTCTCTCTCTCTCTCTCCATCTCTCTCTCTCTTTCTAACTCTGGCTAAATTGGGGAGGAAGATAACAGACTCAGATAAGAAGGAAAGTAATCCTTGCTCCCAGTCTGTAGCAATTTATGGCATTATAAACTAGAAACTACAATTTGTAACTGAAATATAATATCTTTACTGTAAAGTTCCAAATTATGATGACTGCTAAGACATCATACTGGATTCTGGAGATTTTCAGATTAAGGCTAAGTGCACACATCTTATTTCCTCTTCCTGGATGGTGGTAGGGATGTTCCATAGAAACTACTAGAAAATAAGCAGAACTGGAGCTAGTTTGAAATGATTTACCTGAATTTAATTGTTTAGGTTTTAGTAGCCAAACCTTCTAAATTGAAATAGACTAAGCAACCCCAAAATATAAAGTAATATTGTATAAGGAAAACTGTACAGGAGAGATTCAGTGGAATATTAGACTAAATATGATTGAGAAATAAGATGAGATAGACTTAAGGTAATGACAGTAAAGAGAAATGAGGAATCTAGAGCGCAAAACGGAAGGTTAGTTAAGTAATAGGTTTGGAGTTTGGTAAGAGGTTTGACAAGTGTTTGATTCCATTGAGATAAGAAAGATGTGAGAAACTTTCAGAGAAATGCCAGTTAGCAAGTTTAGAGAGACAGTGCTCTGTCCTGAAAAGACCATTCCAAGGGTGTATCCCCTAAGCTTTACAATTTCAAAACTTCAAAAGGAAGGGGAGAGGAATGTAAGCCTGCAACGTAAAAACCCTTCCCTATTCTTCTTTGGCTTCTGGGGATTACCTGATGCTACTTTGGCAAATATTAAATGTCTTCTTTAGTACCTCCCCTTCCCCAAATCAATTTAAGATTATAAAATAATTCAAAGGACTTGGAATAGTTCCAGGACCTCACCCCTTTTTCTTGGTATATCTGACAAGACACTTTGTAGGAGCTTAACAAATGCCGGTTAACTAACTAACTAACTGATAAATAAGATATAGCTTTCTTTTTTGTTGTTGTTTATTGTTATTACACAGTCTTTTCAGTTGTGTCCAACCTCCCCATTTGGGGTTTTCTTTGAAAAGATACTGGAAGTGGTTTGCTATTTCCTTCTCCAACTCATTCATTATATAGTTTACAGAAACTGAGGCAAACAGGGTTAAGTGACTGGCCAAAGGTCACACAGCTACTAAGTGTCTGAGGCCAGATTTGAACTTGGGAAGATTGAGTCTTTCTGACTCCAGGCCAGGTTGGGGGTGGGGGGTTGGGGTGAGGGAGGAGATGCACATCCACTGAGCCACCTAGCTGGCCATTGTTTACTTTGGTCTGATGTAAATAATTATAAAAAGTGTAAAAAATTCAAGCATCTTTTTTTAGGGAGTAGTTTTTCCTTCCTACAGGTCCTATTCTCTTTGACCTTTGCTTTGCCCTTTATCCACTTTCTTAAAGTATGTAGATGAAGTTAGGGAAAGGAATTGATTTGGCTCGTTGGGTGATGCTAAAAGAAAAGAAAAAGTTGTGGGGAGCTGGGTGTGCTACCGTGAGCTAACGGGAAGCAGGAGGCCACTGGGAATGTTGAAATTTTGAATGTCCCCATTAGTAATTATAAATCCAGATTTGATTTGTTCAAAATTTGTCCTGAATCTAAAATCATAATGTGGTCTTGTTTACAGGGAGATACTTCTCCTGTTAGGATTGTAATACTGGAAAAATTAGGAACCCCTGAGAAACCCCTAGCTACTGACAAGCACCCCCAGAAACAATGGACTCAGATCTCTTTGGCATTTAGCAGATATCCCTGGGGCCCTGCGACTCCTCCAAGGAATGTCAATAGATAGGACCAGCCCACTGAAGGATAACCTGGCAGACTCTTTCTGTTTAGCAGATATCCCTGGGGCTCTGTGACTCCACCAAGGAATGTCAATGAGATTATCCCACTTTACGATAACCTGACTGAATCTTTTGATCAGCCAGGACCTTTGTTCCTGTTCCCCCCACCCTGTGACCTGGCCTGTAGGTTCCAGGAGATAATTAATCACTGTACCCCCACATGTCCTATATAAGTCAAGCCATCACCCCAACACAGGGCCATTGATTTGGGTTGCAGTACCCCGATGGCCGCCGGCTAATAAATTCTCCATTTAAAACTTATACCCTGTGGGGTGTCTCACTGGCTTCTGGTACAACAGGATCATTGTGGTAAATCAGAACTTAATGTAAATTACTTTTGCTATCTGGCATTAAGGAAATCTGTTAGAAAATGCATGAATCAGGAAAACCTCAGTTTAAATCCAGTCCCACAAATTTATTAGCTGTGTGACCTGAAGCGAATTACTTCACCTCTGTTTACCTCAGTTTCCTTATCTCCCAGAGCTTTTGTGAGGAACAAACCACCACAATAATTGCAAAGTGTTTAGTACAGTGTCTGGCACATGGCGAGTGCTATATAAATACTGTACTAGTAAATGTTAGTACTCTATATTGGTCTTTAAATGCAACCAGTATAGGATGCCAAAGGTGATCAAATGAATGATTTTCTATGAAAAATAATTTAGAAATGCAATCAATTGAATTGATGTCATCCGACTAGTAATAATTTTGTTTCATGTTTTAAATAAATGATGTCGTATGTCACTATGATGGGGCACAGGCTCTGGGAGCGCCCTTGAACTCTCCTTGAATTTTCCCGCTAGATGAGGCCTTGGCCGGAGGTCATAAGCCTTTCATTATTGCTGGGCTCAAATCTCTAGGTTACTCTTAACCTAGCCTAGCCCTCCATTGTCTACTTTGCTACTTCCCACCCTTGATCCTATCAAAATGTCTATGCCCCAATCAGTTACCCTTAAACTAGCCTAGCCCTCCATTGTCTGTTATCTCCAGGTAGCCTTCAGCTACTTCCCACCCTTAATTCCATTCTCTTGGTTCCTGGAGTCTGACCTCACCCCAGTCCCATCAAGCTCCTCCTTAGACTCCTCCTCAAGACCCTCCCTAAAACTCTCCTCCCATCACCCCAAGAACACCCTAGATCCCTCCCACAATCTTTCTGTATATTCAGTCTAGGTCTGTAGATTGAATCTGACCGGGCTTGGCTTGTGAAAATGAGCACCACAAATGGCGAATCTTTATAATAAACTTTGTTTGTCTTTGGCTGAGAAGGCTTGAGTCCAATTCATTTGAGCAGGACCGGGGGTGTCAGTATTTTTGGGTCTTGAGCACCCCAAACCTCATCATATGATTCCCTAAACCTCATCAATTACTGTGTTACTAAATTTTTCTCTTATACTGTGAGATTTGGGGAAATATCAGACACGCCATTAGAAAGAAAAGTAATTTCTCTTTTAATCTGGATGTTGTTAGGTTATGAATTGAGCTGTTAAAAGTATGTAGTAAAAATGAAAACTTAAATATTTAATGGTATACTTGTTTTAATTGGATAATATAGTAAAGAGTGAGTTTTGTCTGACTATTTTCCTATCACTTATGAAAATTATGAAATTATATCTGTTAAAAATTATATGTATTGAAGTTACATGTTTGAACCAATTTAGTAACAATAGACCCTAGATTCAAAGATTTCATTTTGCCTTAAGGACTAATAGGCAGTACCAGTAGAATATCTTAGACTGGAGGCTTACAATGGCCAGAAATTTTCTGGGGTCTTGAGTCTGCCATAATATATTCAATGTACGTGTTAAATTCCAAGATGTGATTATTCGTTGTTTATAAATAAAAAGTCCTTTTATATAATCTTTGGAAACATGAGGAAAAATACCAATAACCTAGCCCTAAGCTGTGATTGGTGAAATTTTGCTATGTGAGATAAAATCTCTTGGGACTAATTTGACATTGTTCTAAGTTTTAGTTTTAGGCATGATTGTCTGAACTGTCATGCAGCTAACAGTCCACCATTTGGGGGAATGCCATCATGTACTGCTCAAAGGGAGTGTAGTCTGAGAACTTCAATGGGTAGATGTCTGTCTCTGGAAAAAGTTGAGAGGATGACCTTGTGTAGTCAAAAGTAGGACCCTCTTGACTCAATTTCTCATTATGCTATTTCCTTTCTGACCAGGAAAATTTCTCACCTAGTTAATTCTGAGCTTGATTATGATACCTTATGAATAATTTGGAATTTTGCTGTGTGATTGGCTATTAACTATGACTCTTGCCTGAAATTAAACAAAGCTAAAGGAATTTTCCCCCGTTATGGCTTGTGTCAGATCAATCCGTGCTCTTTATTGTTATAACCATTTTCCTCCTTTTTCCTTTCATAGCAAATTTCTATAATCAGGGCAGATCAGCAATGGAAATTTTGTCATTATGATACTAAATCTATTAATTACTAGATTGATACTAAAACATCTGTGTTACTATAATAGGATGCAAGTAGAAAAAAAATCTTACTATTAATCTAAAGTTGTGTTCAATTTCATGTCCTAAGTGACTAAATAAATGAGTTCTGGAGCTTACCATCTAATAGTTATATATATTATATATACATATAGTTATATACGTACCTATATATATTAAATATATAGTTTTATATATACCAGCTAACAGTTATATATTAGTGTATAAGATTAGGTCCTTAAAGTACCTCATTCATTCAAGATAATATAAGGATCATATGTATACACACACACATATACATACACACATATGTGTATGTAATGTCACTATATAATATGTATGTGTGTATATATACACATGTATGTATGCATATCCTAAAAGGGAAGAGAATAAGATGATTTAAAAGTTTTTAAATTTAATGTAATAAAACAAGATTAGACTGTTAGAAATCTAAGAACTAGAATATATGTGTGTGAGTGTATATATATATATATATATATATACATATGTAGACATATTCTATATCTAAATATATGTTCAGTTGGCTTCCAAATATGCCTAATGGGAAATACAAGCTTGAGTATGTTTTCATAATAAGTTCTCAATTTTGGATTAAAGTTTTTATATAAAATTACATTAATAATTGTAAAGAATTCTAAATCATGTCATCCCCCCCTTTTTCTTTCTAGTTTGAAATCTGTCTGATAATATTAAGGGATGGGAAGGCTCATTTTCCAAATCAGGCCTTCCTTCAGCCTGTGGATGACATTGTCCATATCAGATACAGGGTTTGGGTAAAGACAGAAAGAGCAAGTGGTATGTAAAAACTGAAATTCTCTGAAGTTTCAAGTGAATTATGGGTTCCTGACTTGTTGTTCTTATAGTCCTCTTGTTAATAGGGTTAGATCCATGAGATTTGACTTTGTTTTCACCACATGAACTAGTTGAAAAACAAATTTAGAAGGTTGTAACAAATTGTATTGAGTCTTATTACTGGCAGATTTTAGCAGAATTACGTAGGAATCTCTTCAAGTGACTCGGAAGCAGAAAAGCAGATCTACTAGGAGGAGCATCCTATAGAGTTGCCCGGAGAATGAGGCTTATTCCAGAATGTCCGAGGGAAGATGCTTCTAGGGACCCAATGACTACGTCAGACATTGGGAACTCAAGACGAAGTGTGCTGATGAAATGAACTTTGGGAGTGACTAACCGGATTACAAGGAGGCTTGATGGTATTTAATATTGATGGTTGTTATTATAATACTTAGGTTTTTTTGTTCATTTGTTTTATGGTGTTTATGTTTATTGAATTTTCTTGGTGGCCTTGGTGATATGTAAACCTCCCCCTCTCAAATACCACGTGGTGAGCCTCTAAGTGGTTTAATCTGTAACCTGACTTAATTTACTTGTGTTGTTGTTTGGTCATTTTCCAGTCAAGCCCAACTCTTCATGACCCCTTTTGGGGTTTTCTTGGCAAAGATACTGGAGTGTTTTGCCATTTCCTTCTCCAGCTCATTTGACAGATGAGGAAATTGAAGCAAACAGAGTTAAGTGACTTGCCCAGGGTCACATAGCTAGTAAGTGTCTGAGCTCGAATTTGAACTCTGGTCCTCCTGACTCCAGGCTCAGTCCTCTGTTCACTGTACCACCTAGCTGTTCTCAGTTTACCTGTAGAGACTGTTTAATAAGGTTTGTCTCTTTAAGGTATACATGAGATTATAACTCAGTTTAACTAAATTTGTTTAACTTTTATGACATTGAAGGAAGCATAGGATTATGACTTTTATATGATTTTGTCATATCCATAGCCACAGTACACTTGTTTCCTCCAGCAAGTTTAAGTTCCCTATATAGACACTAATGTTTACTCAAATAGGTTTGGCACAAACAACAGAGATCAGGATTATGCAGTTGAGGACAGACGAACTATACAGGTCCGATTGTGGGGCTGTACCATGAGCATGACAAATATCAAAGTGGGAATTGCACAAAGTCAGCCATTGGAGCCGAGTCGGTCTGAGTGACCCCTGTGTTTTAACCTTGCACAGCCTTGGGTATGGTGCTCAGCCAGCCTGTAGTAGATGGCTAAATCCCTTTAGGGCTAATCTCATCCCCTGCAAGCTAACCCCACCACTTTAAGGCTAATCCCATCTCTCAGTGAAGCTGTAATGGGGAGAAGCTAAGGAGACACTAATCCCACTTCCTCACTGAAAGGTCTACCAGTCTGGATTGTTTTTCCCTCAAATGTAAATTGTTTTACTCTTAATAAAAGCAGTTTGAAGTTGGAATTTGGCAGCCGCCCCACTCCAACTGCTTGATTCTTTGGGGTGCCAATAAATTCCTTTTGTTTTATTTCCTGAGTTTGCCTTTAATTCATCAGGGTGAGGCCCAAACTAGGATTTTCTTTTAATAACAGCATGGGACCACCTCCATTCCACCCAGAGGAGGTCTAGCTATGTTCACTCTCTCCCAGAGTAACTGTCATCCTAAACTAGGGCTAGTGCTGAGACTGTTTTATGATAGTGATCACCTTGGGGGCCCTGGGCATCCCCCAACATGCCAGACAAGAAGACTGGCAATGAGGGGCAAGTCACTGCTGGCATTGCTGCCTGAGCCACAGCCTTTCTGTAAGGGAAGAGCACCATACTTGACATTAGAGAGCCTGGGTCTGAGTCCCAGCTCTATCATTTATGAATTGTAGGATCCATGGGCAAGTCACTTCACTTTCTTTGGCCTCAGTTTCCAAATGGGAGGAGGGCTCAATTAGATGATCTCTAAAGTACTTTGCTACTCTAAATCTTATTATCTCAAGTCTACAGAGAAGCCTGAGCTTTCAGACTATTGGTATATGTCAAGTGGTTCTGAGCTCACATAGACTGAGTCTAGTCTCAGGGGCTGACCCAAAAAGGTCATCATTTCTTTTGTTTGTAGGTGTGAGCAGTGAGTCAGTCTCTGAGATTAGATCTGGTCTCCATGAGTTCAGGGCTTTGGGCCCTGAAACACGGAGAAAAGAAGAAAGGATTGCTATTCAGCTTGAACCTTTGTACAAAGCTCTCTTCCCCCTTCCCTGCCAGCCAAGGACATAGCTTCAGCGCACATGGTTTTGGAGGCAGAGCAACGAGGACCCTTAGGGATCAATGAGTGAAAATTCCTCATTTCACAGAAATGGAAACTGAGGCCTAGAAAGAAGTGATTTTTCCACTCAAGCCATGAGTAGCAGAACCAGAATTGGAATGCAAATACCGTGGGAAAGATCCTACTTTAGGAAAGTTACTTCTCTTTGGACCTTAGTTCCTTTATCTGTTAAAAAAAAAAAAAAGTGGGGTATGGGGGAGGATTGGATTAGGTAAAGGCTCTTCCAGCTCTAAATCCTGCTAAATGCTTTAATTAGTCTTTTGACTCCAAATCCAGTGCTCTTTTCATTATAACTGCCTGCCTCCCTCCCCTCCTGCCTCCTGGGAGAGTGGGGGTGGGACGGGGAGGGCGCAGCTGCCACTGGATCTGGTGTCTCCGAACAAGATGGGCATGCACAGACACATCTGGAAACTGGGTGATTGTGTCTCCCAGGACCTGTGGCAGGGGATGCCCAGGGCCAGGTCAGACCACATCTAGAGTTCTGTGTTTGGTTCTGGTCACCACATTTTAGTAAGAATGGTGACAAACTGGAGCAAATCTAAAGAAGAGTAATCAGGATGGTGAGAGGGCAGGATGCCATCTGGGGATTGGTGGAAAGAACTGAGGATATTTATTTAGCCTTTGGAAAGAAAAGAAAAGAGGGGTCCATGAGAGCTGTCCTCAAGAATGTGAAAGATTGGGCACCAGAGGGCAGGACAAAGAGCAGTGGGGGAGGAATGGAGAGGGAAGTTGCAGAGAAGCAGATTTTTGCTCAAACAAAGGAAAAGACTTCCTAATAATTAGAGCTGAGCCCAAGTGGAATGGCTTGCTTTGGGAGGTAGTGAGTGTCTTGTGCAAGGTCTTCTAGGATAGCCTATTTGTCAGGGTTGCTGGGACTAGACTGGGGGCCTTGCTCAGACAGGTTGAATTGTCTTCTGAGGTCTCTATCAGCTCTTATAATGATTCCCCTTCCCTGGTCTCCTGAGTTGGAGCCCCATTACTGTAGGAAACCAAGGCAAGCTCCTTGCTGGGCAGCTTCAGTCAGTCGCAGTTATTTTGAGCTCCTTCTATTCTTGGGTTCAGGAAAAGCAAGCAGTGCCCAGAGAAGAGAACCAAGGGCCAGAAGTTCAGGGTTGGGGGGATAGGCCTCCTACTGTCTGCTGGAGTTCAAGGGGGAGGCAGAGGAGGAGGACTGGGAGGCCACCAGCGGTGAGGCTGGATTTCTGACTATGATTGAAGATGACCAGATGCTTAGACACTGGGAAAGGAGGAGACAGTCCTGGTCAGAGATCAGCGGCCCAAATGCACAAATCCCTAGCAGTCTGTCCTCCCTAACTACTGGCTTGATCTGGTAACCTGTGTTCCTGTCTCTGAAAGGGGTTCCAGGTGTCCTGAGGCCCCCAGGAGGGACCTCCAGAATCCTTCTTGCTCCCTTTCGAATCAGAGAACCTGGGTTTGAATTCCAGCTCTGCCACTTACTAGCTATGTGACCTTGGGTAAATCATTTTCCCTTTTTAGGCTTTAGTTTCCTCTACTGTAAGATGGCAGGGGGAAGGATTAGATGATCTCACAGAATGAAGAATTTGAGAGTTGGAAGGAACCTCAGTGGACATGTAGTGCAGTCCCTAGATTTAGAGTTGGAGTTCCCTTCCAGTTCATGAAAACCCAGCGAAGAGAAAGTATCCAGAAGGACAGGGTGGTCAAGTGTGAAATACTGCTAAGAGGCCAAGAAAGATGAGGACTGAGAAAAAGCCATGGGTTTAGCAATTCAGAGATCACTGGTGAGCACTACGAGAGCAATTTCCGTCAAGTTGATGGGGTTGGAAGCCAACTTACAAGGGGACGAGAATTGGTTGTGTTGTATAGGGGATTCTTTTAGGTGTATGGATCATATATTCTAGATGCCTTTTGATGCTCCTTATAGCTTAAAGAGTCTGGGATGTCTTAATACTAGACTATGAGTTACATGAAGGCAGGACTTTAGATCTCTCCCCAGAGTAGCCTGGAACTCTATACACAGCAAGAGCTAGAAAACAATTTTCAAATCTAAGCCTTCCATTTAATTTGAATGGGCAGCTGCTAAGCCAGGAGGCAAGGAGACCTTGTGACATCAGGCAAAGCTTTTTCCCATCACTGGTCCCAGCAAAGAGAACGGGAATCTTTGTAAAACCCTGTGGAATTGGAGCTTTCTGTCCACCCCCATCTCCTCTGAGGCTGGTTCCCCCCTCCTTGGCTCGAAGCAGATCCAGCTTCTGGCCCCTCGCTCCCACCCTGTCTTGCCTCTGTTCTCCTTCCCTCATAAGGCTGCCTGACTGCTCCGGAACTCTCACCAGATGAGTTCAGGACAAAGGAATCAAAAACATATGATTGCATTTCTTGGGGGGAAGAATTCTAGGAAAAGGAGCTGAATGTCAGGGGGGTAGGAGCAGGGTGGCATCCAGAAAGGAAACTGGGTTTGGAGGCCAGCTCAAATCCTGGCTCTGTCGTTTACGCTTTGTGTCACCTCAGTCAAGGCCATCCCATTCTCTGGACCTCACCTTCCTCATCTATAAAAGGAGACGAGAGACTAGATCACCTCTAAGGTTCCTTCCAGTTCTCGATCTTGTGATCCAGAGAAGGCAGAGACAAAGCCAGGGAAAGACTCAGGAGCCTGGTAGTTTTGTCCTCATCAGGCTATACTCTTCTCCCCCTAAGTCTAGCAGAGTAGTATATACACACAGTAGGAGTTAAAATGCTTGTTGACTGAGTGAATGAATAAATGAGAATGAAAGCTGTTTCCTGGCCTCACCTGGGCTATGTAGAGCAAGGAGTGAGTAGTCTCTCTGCTAGGCTTAGCCTGATTTCCAGACATTTTAAACCAGTTCGGTAGCTGAGATACTTGTTGGGAACATGGGGGCCCAGGTTGGGGGGGGCGGGGAGAGGGAGAAGCTGGCTGAGCTCCCTGGTCCCAGGATGTTGCTCAACACCCACTTCTGTGGATGAATGTTGGGTACTTCAGGGCAGAAAAAGATCTTATTCCAGAGGTCAGCCAGCCTAGCCAAGTCTGTTTAAGGGGGGCTTAATAGTGAAGGGGGCCCAAGGCGGGGAGGAAAGGCCATCTCCCAATAGAAAAGAAGACTAGACTAGTCTAAACTCCACCTTCTCTATGCTTCACTTCTCCTAACCTTATGCTTTGTCCTCATACCCTCACCTTTGCTTCTAGCACCACCCCTCTCCCAGGCCATCGCCCCAGCTCTGGTTTCACTTTCCTCCTTCTCCAATCTTAACCCTATGGTTAACCACTCTCACATGCTCTCTCTTGTCTTATTGCCACTTGGGCCCTACTAAACCCTAGCCCTATATTGGGCCCATGACCCACTCTTTCATGCTGTTGAATGGAGAGGGGATCACTTAACCCAGATCACTGGGTCTCTTCCCAATGTATGCTATCCATCTTTAATGAGGCCCTTGTTACCAAAGGAAATCCTTCTACTCTTCCCCGATGAATTCAGGGATCCAACCTCCAATTCTACAGAATCATGGAATTATAGAATTGGAAGGGGTCTCAGAGGTCACTGGGTTCAACCTCTGCTCTTACAAGAATTACTTCTACAACACACCTGACCAGTGGCCCAACCTTGGTATGAAGACCTCTCCAAAAAATTTATATTGATGTTTTCTGTTTTTACATCACCAAAGTATATGTTTGCTGACATAGAAAGGGCCTGTTTATTGCCTCTTGAGGAAGCCCATTGCACTTTAGGAGAAGTCTAATTGTTGTCCTTGTTGTTAAGTCATTTCAGTTGTGTTTGACACTTTGGGGTTTTGTTGGCAGAGATACTAGAGGGATTTGCCATTTTACAGATGAGGAAACTGAGGCAAATAGAGTTAAGTGACTTGCCCAGGGTCATATAGCTACTAAGTGTCTAAAGCTGGATTTGAACTCAGGAAGATGTGTCTTGCTGACTCCAGGCCTGGTGCTCTATGCACTATGGCACCACCCAGTTGCCCCCACTAATGATTAGGAAAAGCTTTATTATATCAAGCCTAAATTTTCCTCTTTGCGATTCCCACCCATTACCTTCAGCTTAGTGCCACTGAACAAATGTTTATTAAGTGACTTCTGTGTGCCAGGCAGGAGGGATTTAAAGACAGAGAAAAAAGGGGAGTTTGAATTCCTTCAGGAATAACAACATGCACCGTATAAATAAATAGAAAATATAGGTGGTAGAGACTGAACCTGTGACTTCAGCGGCTTAGGGAACTCCTAGGTAAGGAAACTCTACCAAGGCAGGTTGGCACCTTCTCTTCAACTTAGAGTCTTCCAGAGTTGCCTAGGTCATAGAAAAGTTAAGTGACTGACCCACAGTCACACAGATAGTATATGCCAGTCGGGACTGGAACACAGGTCTTCCTGACTCTGAGGCCAGCTCTTTGTCTACTTTGCCACAGATGCTTGTGAACAGAAAACAGAAATGCAAGATAATTTGGAGAAGAGACACCAGGAGCTGGGGGAATGAGGAAGGGCCTCCTAGAGAGGGCAACGATTGAGCTGAGTTGTAAAGGAAGCCAAGGATTCTAAGAGGCAGAGGAGAGGAAGGGGCACATTCCAGGGCACGGGAGGGGGCAGCAGTGTAAAGCCATTGAGGTAGGAGCTGGAATGTGGTGTAAGAGGAACTGGCACACAGGCCAATTTGTAATGTCTTACGTACACACGTAAGTAAATCCAAGGTAATTTGAGGAGGAAGAGAATAATTCCAAATGGAGAGGGAGGGGAATCAGCAGAGTTGGAGCCAGGAATCCAGCACCTGGAGCACCTTCAGGTGAGTTATGGGGGAGGGGGTGGTCACAGGGGTATGGGGGAGCATCTGAGGTATGACTGTTTCTATGCATGATTGAGGTAGGTTGGAAACAGGGGTCATGGGTGTTGAGGAAACTGAACTACTCGGGGCCAGTAGGTATGAAAAGGGGGGTGGCTGGTGTGCGGAAGAAGACCATGAGATAAGTATTGAACTCATTATGGAGGAGAGAGAATGGCCTGGAAGTCTACAGATGACAGCATCATGGCTCTGGAAAGGATGGAGTGAATTTTAAAAGGGGAGAGTCAGTTGCCAAGTGGTGATGGCAGAAAGAGGAACTGAAAGTGGCAGTAGGGATTGAGGAGTAGGCCAACATCTACTCTTGGCTCTATGTGTCAGGCACTGTGAGAGAAGGGAGAAGTGGCCTTGAGATTGTACAGAGCAAGGAGGGGGAGTGAGGAGAGAGAGAGAGACAGAGAGAGAGAGAGAGAAAGAGAGAGAGAGAGAGAGAGAGAGACAGAGAGAGAGAGAGAGAGAGAGAGAGAGGAGAGGGAGGGAGGGAGAAAAGAGAAGAGAACTAGCTACCATTTATTTGTATAGTACTTATTATGTGCCAGGCACTGTGCTAAATCTTTTACAATTATTATACACTAGAAGATAGGAAGGAATGTAAGGAAAAGAGATATAAGAACATAGGACTATTAACTGATATTAATGAAAATCCTATAAGTGTGAAGGGACCTTAGAGTTTAGTCTAATCCTGGGGCAGCTAGGTGGTGCGGTGGATAGAGTACCGGGTCTGGAGTCAGGAAGACCTTAGTTCAAATTTGGCCTTAGACACTTACTAGTTGTATGACCCTGGACAAGTCACTTATCCCTGTTTGCCTGTTGCTTCATTTCTTAAAATGAGCTGGAGAAGGAAATGGCAAACCACTTAAGTATCTTTGCCAAGAAAACCCCAAATGGGATCAGAGAGAGTTGGAACCGAAAAACAATAACATCTAATCATTTTATAGATTAGCAAACACAAGCAGAGAGAGGTTGACAGGGCTTGCCCAAAGTTATATAGATACTAAGTGGCAAAGAAGCTAAGATTCCAACTCTGATTCTAAATAACAGTAGTAGTATCTGCAGGGCTGTGTAGTAGTAGTACTCGAAGGTTTACAAAGTAACATGCATCCATATTTGATTCTCACAACAACTTTGGGAGGTTGGTACTATTAATATCTCCATTTTCCAGATGGGGAAACTGAGGGTGAGAGAGTTTGAATGACTTGCCCAATGTCACACACAACTAGTAAGCATCTGAGGCTAGATCTGAGCTCAAGTTTTGCTGACTGCCTGTGCTGAGCTCTGCCCACTCTGCCACCTGATTTCTCTAGTCCAGTGATCTTGCCACTCCATTTCAACAGAGGGAGGCTTATAGACTGGAAAATATAGAGGGAGAGCAGACAAGTGCCATGCACTTGGGCTATGTTAAATGTGGGCATTGGTTGCCATGACCAATGTAGTCACCTTGGTCAGTGAGTCACTTTGGCTGCTCATCCTGCACCAATCGATCTCAGGTTCTTCTTTGGCCATGAGTCCTTTCTGTTCCTGAATGAGCTAACTCATTCAGGGCTGCTTCCCCCTCTCCTCCCCCTTGAAGTTCACCCCACCCCTGTAGAGGCATGTGATAGAAGAGGGTGTGATGATAGCCATGGAACACTAGGGAGTGATGTCTCAGCCAAACTGGAGGAAAGAAGAGGAGGTAGGACAGTTGGAATGGGACAGAAAAGGAGAAGGAAGCAGACCTCCCAGAGTACTTCCTCTGTCCGCCTCTTTTCAGCTTTCTTCTCCAATTATATTGTAAGCTCCCTGAGGGCAGAGACAGTCTTATTTGCTTCCACAGCCCTTAGGATAGTGCCTGGCACATAGTAGGTGCTTAATAAATCTTTACTGACCATTTATTGAGAGGAGGACTTGAACCCTGTGAGATGTTGTCACATGGGGAACAGCTCCAGTCTCTTTGCCCTAATACTAGTTTTGGGGGATCAGAAAAAAGAGCTGAGCTTCTAAGCAAATTAAAGACTCTAAGAGGTAGAGAGGTAAAAGGGAACTGAGAGTGTATGAAGGAAAACCTTTGCAAAGGCGAGAAATGGAATGTGCTATTTAGAGAACTGCTACCAAGGTCACTTAGGCTGGAATGCAGAGTGTAGGAAGAGCCAGATTGTAAAGGACCTTCAATATGGGGCTGGGGGTGAATCAAGAGAGAACCACAGTAACAGAAGCCAAGAGAGGAGAAGGCATCAAGGAAAAGTGGATTGCCAGTGTCAAAAGCGACCGAGCAGTCAGATAGTTTGAGGATTGAGAAAAAACCTTTGGGTTTAGCAGTTGGTAACCTCAGGAAGGAGCAGTTTCAGTCCAGTGGTGATATCAGAAGCCAGATTGCAAAAGGCTGAGAAATGAGAGAGAAGGGAACAAATGTAGGCAATGAATCCTTGACTCTTTTTTTAGGAGTTTGGCTGTAAAAGCAAGAAGACATGGAGGACAACAGATTGAGGGGGAGGCAGGGTCAAGTGAACTTTTTATTTTTTTTAAGAATAAGAAGGTCTAGGCCTGTTTGTAGGCAGCAGGGAAGGAGCTGAAAGAGAGACTGGAGATGAGAGAAAGAAAGATTGACAAGGCACGCTCCTAGAAGAGATGGGAGGTGATGGGATCAAGGGCACAAATAGAGGGCCCTAGCCTCGGTAAGAAGGGCTTCCTCTTTCTCTGACACTAGAGAAAAGGAGAGGAGAATGAGGGATGTGTTATGGCTAGGGAAGGAGAGGGATTTTAGGGTCATTACAAACTTACAATCCATCGGCAAGCATTTAATAGGTGCTTACTGTGTACCAACACTGTTCTCAGTGACTAGGATACAAAGAAAAGGCAGAGACAGTCCCTGCTCCCAGAGAGCTCGCACTCTTAGGGGGCAGATATGTACATGCAAATCAGTACATACAAGAGACATTCAGAGCTGAAGTTTACAGATGAGGAAACAGGCCCAGGGGAATTAGTGACTTATCCAAGGTGGCAGAATCAGAACTTCTGGTTTCAAATCCAGTGCTCTTTCCACTGACCCACAGATTGGACACTGGTGAATGGTTGTGAGGAACCTGCGGCCTCGAGGCCACATGTGGCCTTCTAGGACCTCAAGTGTGGCCCTTTGACTGAATCCAAACTTCACAGAACAAACCCTCTTAATAAAAGGGCCACACTCCAGGACCTAGAGGGCCGCATGGGGCCTTGAGGCCGAAGGTTTCCCACTCCTGTCTTAGGTAATTCGTTGATGAAATCTCTTTTTTAGAATCATTTGTGCCTGCCATGAAGTTGTTATTATTGTTGTTTGGGTGGGGAAGACAATTGGGGTTAAGTGACTTGCCAGGGGTCACACAGCTAGTTAAGTGGCTGAGGCCACATTTAAACTCAGGGTCTCCTGCCTCCAGGGCTGGTGCTCTATCCACTGTGGCACCTAGCTGCCCCAAGCCATGAAGTTTTGTTTGATTTGAAAATGTATGTGGGAAAGGATGCAATTGATTCCCAAATCCAGATCTCCGAGAGTTCCACATCGCCAGCTGCTTGGTGGATTTCTCTACCTGTATGGCCCACTGGTAGCCCATACTCAACACATCCCAAACTAACTACATAATCTTGATCCAACCATTCCACTGCTGAGGAAAATAAAGTGGATGAAAAATGCCTATCATCCAGATTCTTGCCTATCGTCCAGATTCTGCTACACAGGTGAAAGAAGAACCTATAGTAGGTTGGTCTTGGACAGGAGCAGCAAATGAACTAGGCAGCAGGGAAAGACTGAGGAGAGGAGGACAGTTAGGAAATGACACATAACTTCTAATTCTAATGGTCCATTGTTTTCATATCCATAGTCTCTCAGTGACATGTTGCATAGTTGGGAGTCATGAAACACTTCAATCTCAGAAGAACTGAAATAACAGATTACTAAAGGACAGTAGAAAGCCCTGGGCATGTGAGAGGGAACATGAGCATGGAGGACCTGGGTGATTAGCAGAGGAGAGAAGCCCGTAGTGTAATAAGAACAAGGAATCAATAAATGGATGGGTGGATGGACAGATGGGTGGATGGATGAATGAAAGGATGGATGGACAGATGGATGGATGGGTGGCTGAGTGGATAGATGGATGGATAGATGGATGGACAGATGGACAGATGGATGGATGGATGGATGGATGGATGGATGGATGGATGGATGGAAGGATGGATGGATGGATGGATGGACAGATGAATGGCCCAGCTGGAACACTGGTGTTCCTGAGATATTAAAGAACTAGATGAAGGTCTGTCCACAGTGAGGTTTATGAGGAGGCTCAGATGAGAATGACACAAAATTAAAAACAAGAGTGGTGGTGGGTTCGTAAGTCATTCCTGTAGAGGAAGGAGTATCTACACCCCTGACATCATGGGTCCTCCAAAGAACCAAAGCATTTGCCATAGGATTTAAAGCTGGAAAGCATCTAGTGATCATTTAATTCAGCCCCTTAATTTTATAAAGGAACCAAGCCTAAGAATAAGAAAGGAACTTATCCAAGGTCAGTCTGGTACTAAGAGAGCCAGGATTTGAACCCAGGTCTAAGGACATAGACATTGATGGTATCTGCATGCTACCATGCCCTGCACATTGTGTGGATTTGCTACATTCCTTTGGTCACACCATTCTCTCTTTATCTTGGCCTATCAAAATCCAACGAAATCAAGTCTTGCCTCCTCCTTGAAACCTTCCTTGGCCATTCGGATATACCATGATCCCTTGTTCCCCTGAATTCTGCATAGAATGATTCAAATCACCAATTCTGTGATGATGATGATGATAATGATGATGACAATGATGATGATGATGCAAGACTGTTGTAATAAATGGTGAATCTGATGACTGCAGAGAAGCATGAGATTCAGAAGGCCTGATGCAAAATGGAAGAACAGAACTAGGATAACACTATGTAGCAATGTATCTGGAAGGAACAGAAACAAACCAATCAAAATTGAAGGCTGTGAAATTATAACGATCAAGCTTGGTCCAAAAGGAAGGCACCCTCTACACACACACTTCTTTGTAGAGCAGGGGGACTATGGGTGCGGATATGCAAGACTTTTTCAATATGTTGGCTAATTTTGCTGAATTATTTACCCATTCCCTGCCCCCATTTTTTTTTATTCTTTGCTATGAGATGGCTCTCTGAGAGAGGAAGAAGAGAGCGCTCCATTGAAAAATATAAAATAGAAGCTATCAATAAAAATGCATTTTTGAAAATTCATGGTAGTAACAACAGGGAAGTCAATTGTTCATATGTGTGAGTCATAAGGCAGCTAGGTGGTGCAGTGGCTAGAGCACTGGCCCTGGAGTCAGGAGGATCTGAGTTCAAATGTGACTTTACACACTTACTATTTATGTGACCCTGAGGAAGTCACTTGACCCCAATTGCCTCCGAGAGAGAGAGAAAGAGAGAGAGAGAGAGAGAGAGAGAGACAGAGGTTTTGTCTCCTACACAAGAAAGTAAGCACCTTGAGGATAGGCAAGGAGT
Source organism: Trichosurus vulpecula (assembly GCF_011100635.1). Taxonomy (NCBI): domain Eukaryota; kingdom Metazoa; phylum Chordata; class Mammalia; order Diprotodontia; family Phalangeridae; genus Trichosurus; species Trichosurus vulpecula. Next base: position 74,438,626 of record NC_050573.1, read on the forward strand.
GAGGCTCATACATCTGCACATGTGATACATGGGATACTAAACTAGATAGTCAGTGAGGTCGCCTCCCACTCTAAAATTTGGTGACTGATTCTGTGATTCTGACCCTCGTTCTAATCCCAAAACTGCCACTAACCAGATGTGCAGATAAAGGATGTGAGAAGCAGTGTAGAAAGAATGTTGAATTTTGAGTCAGAGGACCTGGATTTGAATCCAGGCTTGGTCACTTATTGGCTGTGTGACCTTAGGTGAAGCATTTCTCCTCTCTGAGCCACAGTTTTGCTCATCTATAAAATGAGTGGATTGGACTAAATGACCTCCTGGGTTCCTTCCACCCCTAGAGCTCTGATTCTGTGATCTTTCTGGTCCCTTCTACTTCCAAATATTAGGACCCTATGAATGAAATGCACAAGGGAAGCCCAAGAAGGAAAAGGAATGGGGGAGGGGGAAAGGAGAGGGGTTTCTGGAGGGTAAATATTTTGGCTTCATGAAGGAGGGAGAATTGACTAATTCCCCAGACCGATTAGTGGTAATTAACCCTTCACGAGGCAGTAATTATATCTGTTCCTCAGAAACTGTAATTAGCAGCAACTTGGTGCTCCACTCTCCTTCTCAGGCAATGCCTTTCTCCAGGCCTCTGGAGCCCCAGGACCTACACTTGTCTGGGGAACCCAGGCACTGAATCCTCAGCTGTGCCCTGCCCCATCATAGGTTCTTAGGATTCAAAGCCGGGAGGAACCTCAGAGATCATCCGAGACATGAACATTTAACCTGGGGTCCATTAACTTATTTTTTTTAATGTGTTTGAGACTATTTCAATAAAATAAATTTCCTTTTAATGTTATGTATTTCATTTTGTTCATTTGGAAACATTATTCCGAGAAGGGGTCCACAGGCTTCACCAGAATATCACCGAAAAGGTTCAAAAGCTCTGCTGCCATCCAGCCCCTTCATTTTTGAGTAATCTGAGGCCCCAAGGGGGTAAATGAGGGGTCCAGGTCACCCATTAGATGTCAGAGAATGAGCTCAAACCCAGATAGATTCTCAGCCTCTACGTCTTTTCACCCTCCCCCTCATAATGACTCGCCTCCCTGCACCGGAAAAGCAGGGACCCCACAGAGAACCAAGGAGCTTAACTGGTAGCTCTTGAGTCTCCTTACACATCCTACTTGGCTTTTTTTTTTCTCATGCAGTTATTGGGGCAAGGGTGGGGAGGAAAGAATGAGGAAGAACAGAGGAGCCTGGGGGAGTGGAAAGGGGGAGAGGGTGGTGGAGACAGCTGGAAACGGGTCCAGCACTCAAGTGGCTCCTGCTGCTGGGAGTGGGGCTCTCTGACCAGGGTGGGGCCTGAAGGAGCCAGGCAGGTGACTGGTACAGCTCCAACGGTTGTCATGGCAACTGGCGACTGGGTGACAGCCGCCCGAGGGGCCTGCAGGGCTTTTGTCTGGCCAAGGGTTGCTCAAGTAAGGGATGGAGCCCTAGGCAGGGGCAAGGAGGCCGGACCCTACGGAGGAAGGCTTTTCCAAAATGGGGCACGGGCTGGCCAGAAGGGGAGAGGAGACAGCCATCCATTTCAAGCACAAGCAAGATCAGAGCAGCATCAGATTGTGAGCTTGAAAGGATCTCTGGAATCTTCTCGTCCAGGGATTCTTCACTTTTTTGTGTTTTGGACCCCGCAGACAGTCCGAGGAAGCCTAGGGACCTCTTCTCAGAATAATGCTTTAAAATGCATAAAGTAAAATGTGTAGGGTTACAAAGGAAGTCATCTATATTGAAATAGAGTTATCAAAATAATACTGAAACAAGTTCCTGGATCCCAGGTAAAGAGCCTCTGGCTACTCTAACCCCTGCATTTTACAAAGGAAGAAACTGAGGCCAAGACAGGACAAGGGACTTGTCCAAGATGACACAGATAGCTCCTAAGTGACAGCTGGGGAAGGAAGGGGGTGGTGCTAATTTGATCTGGTGTTGGGAGGCAGTGGGATGGGATGGTTAGAGCTTCAGTTTAGAAGGCAAGATATCTGAAGCAAGACTGAAGGCAAGACCGAGGCTGCAGGCCAGGGATTATGGACTGGTCTGGGTTGGTCTCTAGAGAATATGAGGACAGAAGGCTCTCAGAGAGAACCTGGCTGGTTTTTAAATTGCCACCATCTACCTCCCTTCCCTGGCTTCTGCTGCCCCCTATCTGGAGATGCAGGTAGACAGGGCCCAGGCCAGAATGCCACAATTTGGGGGGAGGGGTTGGAGAGAAGGGTTAGTCATTTTCTACCCCATTGTGCAGATTTCTTCTCCTCCCTGCCCCCCTTTCCTAGGCGTTGTCCCCAAGAATGTCACTGGGGGCAGGAGGAAGGGCGGGGTGGGAAGGGGAGCTGGGGTGACTTACCTGAGCCAGGATAGATCTCTCCTCAGCCTATGGGCCACCCAGGATCTGCGATCTGGGACTCCAGAGTTCCTGCAACACACCAAACATGGGTCAGCCTGCCTCTTCTCCGCAGACCTTCCTTCCCTCCTATTCCTGGGGGTCCCCTCGGGCTGTTGCTGTGGCTCATTCCTGCTCTGAGTCTTAGCTGGGCAATCCTCCTCCTGCACACCTCTCAGTCTCACAGCCCCCAGCCCTGCCTTGGCCGGCCACTGCAGCTTTCTCTGCTTTACTCACTCGCTAGTTCCTCTTCATTGCACATGTCACTTTGCTTGGTAATTAGAGTCAATATCCCTGGTTCCCCTCGGAGGCAAATGCATGTGTGAGTGAGAGGAGGATTGTATTTATGGTTCTGGGGTCTCTCTGTGCATATGCAGGTTTTCGGGCATTTATTTACCTGCGGGCATTTATTTATCTGCGGGCCTATCTCTGTGAAACAGCTCCGTGTGTGTGTGTGTGTGTGTGTGTGTGTGTGTGTGTATGTGGTGGGGGGTGTCTCAGGGTGGGGGTGGGGTGCAAGGCACTGTGCATGTCTATTGGCATGGAGGTGTCTACATCATTAGAAGGTGTATGTACCTGGGGCCTGTAGTTCTGGGTGGGGGAAGGGGGTGCATGTGTGTTTGCGTGGGTTATCTATGACTGTAGCTTTGTGTCTCTCCAGTGGAGTGTGTTTGTGCAAGGGTGTACATGTTGGTGGTTGTGTATATGGATCTTGTATCTGCAAAGATGTGTGTAGATACCTGTGGTGGTGCACCTGAAGCCAGGTAATGTGTATCTGTGTGTGTATGTGTGTGTGTGTATGTGTGTCTTTGTATTGTGCAAGGCTGTGTGTGTATCTGTCTGTGACTGGGAGGCTATACAAGGAACTGATTTGTGGATCTGTGGGTATGTTTGCAAAGATGCAGAGGTACCTGTGAGCCTACAGGATTGTGTGTGTGTGTGTGTGTATGTGTGTGTGTATCTATGTCTATGTATCCATGCAAGGGTGCATATGCCAAGGTATGGAAGTCCCTGGTGAGTATTGAAACTTTGGGTACACTGTCTGAGGTCCTAAGCAGTCAAAAGGGCCCTAGAGCCTTGATGATATCACTTCCTCAACTCTTTTTCTTAAGGATCTCCAAGCACCTTCCATATCTCTTCCTGGGGGGTCTCCAGAAGTGAGCAGATGTTGGATATTTATTCGTTCTATAAGCATGTGCATTAGTTTGTGTTTGGAATATCCAGCAGAATGGGGAAACTGAGCCCAGGAATCCTGCCTTGTAATGTGACTTGTTTGTTTGTTTTACAAAATCCAGCCCTAGCCCTTGTGGGGCAAAGCCAAATGGGTAAGGGGCGGCCTGCTCTCCTTCCAGGTTTCTGGCCTTCGGGGCAGAGCACTTCTCCCCAGCGGCCCCCAGGTGGCGAGCTCGGCCTTCGCTGCTATTTAAGCCTTGTATGGGCGGCTGGAGAAAAGCATTCCTTCAAGAAATGGGGGGCTCTGCCTATCTGTGCCCAGCCCCAGCTCGAGCCCTTTACCCTGACCTAGCCACTTCACCAGACCCTAGGAAGCCAACCCTCAGTCCTAGGAATCAGCGCAGTATAAAAGGAATTCGGGACCTGGGTTCACATGCCCACTCTGCTGCCAATGGGACCTTGGGCAAATCACCAAATTCCTCCAGTCCTAAATTTCCACATCTGTAAAATGGGGAGGTCAGAGTAGATTTCTAAGGTCCATTCCATCTCTAAATTTATGGTCCTTCGACAATGGTAGCTAAAATTTACGTAGTGTTTTAAAGTTTGCGGAGCATTTGACGATATTTAATTCTTACAACAACCCTGTGAGGCAGGTACTATTATTATTATTATTATTATTATTAATATTATTTCCACTTTGCAGATCAGGAAACTGAGTCTGAGAGGTTTAGTGGCTTATCTGTAGCCTCCCAGATAGTAAGCATCAGAGGTGGAATCTGAACCCTGGTCTACATAAATCCCAAGTCAGGCACTCTATATCTTCTACTCCAGGCTGTCTGTCATGATGCCCAGAGGTATCTGCATTCATATTTGTACAGACATGCTCACTGAGTATGGAACGAGGCATGACAATGTCTCTCCTCTCTTTCCCCTGCTCTTCCAGTGGCTGACAGACAAGAGAGAAGGAAATAAGTGATGGGGGAGGGGTGAGGAACAGAGAGCCTGCACCCAGAAAATAGACTGCGAGCTAGAGATTCTGCTTATACACCCTTTAGCTGAGCAAAGCAAGGGCACCATGACCTGCTCCCCATGCATGGGGCCAGGAGAGTGTCCCCACCCCCAACTCCACCTCCCAGCAGCTTCTAGGGCCTCCTCATTCACTCATCAAGGGAAGGCCTGATATATTTGGGTAACCTGATCACCGATACACAGTGTCTGAGCTCTGGGAGGCATGGAGTAATGGTGAGAGATGGGATGTTGGGCCCAGCTGGCTCCTTCTGCTCAGAGGGCCAGTCCTCCAGCACCACTTCTCTGGCCAAGGGAAGAAGCCAATATGGCTCCTGGGGGTGGCAGCTGCTGCCCTTGCTGAGGAGGAGATGGGCCCTCAGGATCATAGCTCAGGCCTGCTCCAAGGCCCAAATTGTCAGCACTGGGGTGGGGAAAGCCAAGGGAAATGTTTTCATAGGAATGTATGTGGGGGCCAAAGGAGCTGACCACTGTAGATAATATTCCTTGAGACATGTTCTGGGTGTGTGTATGTGTGCACATGTGTATATGTATATTTGGGATGGGGGTGATACGTTTGTGTTACCATCATATGTGTGTTTCTGTGTGTCTACATTTGATGGATACATGTGATTTACTATGTGAATATCGAGCATGTGTTTGCATGGGTCTTCACGTGTGTTAGCAACCAAGCAGCCTTTATCAAGAGCCTACCACATGTCAGGCACTGGGTTAGGATGCAAAGACAAAAGTGAAGCCTTAAGGAATTTAAAATCTAGCTGGAGGGAGACAACATCTGCATATATATATATATATATATATATATATATAGAGAGAGAGAGAGAGAGAGAGAGAGAGAGAGAGAGAGAGAGAGAGAGAGGAGAGAGAGAGGAGAGAGAGAGAGAGAGAGAGAGAGAGAGAGAGGAGAGAGAGAGAGACAGAGAGAGACAGAGACAGAGACAGAGAGATACACAAAGTAAATACAAGGCAATGGGGTGGAGGAAAGCACTAGGAGCCAGGGGATCAGGGAAAGGCTTCACATAAGAAGGCAGAATTTGAGCAGTCTTGAAGGAAACTGAGAGGCAGAATCAAGGAGAGTGTGAGGCGGGAGGGGAGATGGAGTATGGTGTGGTAGGAACAGTCAGAAAGTCGGTGTAGGTGGAGGATGGTACACGAAGTGGGTCAAGGTGTGATAACCCTGGACAGGTAGGTTGGGGCCAGGTGGTCAAGGGCTTTAAATGCCAAGGGGAGTGCCTGGTCTGACTACAGCACTCTGCCTCTGGCTAACCCTTGTTTTTCTGTAGTTGTGGTTGTTGTTTTAAATGTGTTTTTATTGATATCTTTTGTGATGTTAAAGAAAAAAAAGACATCGACAAAAACTCATGCCCTGTAGTTCTGAGTCAGTTGGTAAGTGTTTGAAATTTTATAGCTGTTTCCCTGATCATCCATTCTTTACACGTATGTCTGTTAGAACCATACATAAGACGACTTGTACTTCATTTTACACGTATGTTCAGGCAGTTTATATGTAAACTCTTGAAAGTGGCTGTTGTTGTTCAGTGGTTTTCAGTCATATCCAACTCTTGTGCGACCCCATCTGGGGTTTTCTTGGCAAAGATACTTACAGTGGTTTGCCATTTCCTTCTCCAGCTCATTTTACAGCTAAAGAAACTGAGGCAGAGTTAAGTGACTTGCCTAGGGTCACACAGCTTGTAAACATCTGAGGCTGGATTTGAACTTAGGAAGATGAGTTTCCCTGACTTCAGGCCCACTGTTCCATCCATTGCACCGTCTAGCTGTCCTAAAAAGAAATTCATTCTCGTTCAGTCATTTTTTTTCAGTCAGGTCCAATGCTTTGTGACCCCATTTAGGGTTTTCTTGGCAAAGATCCTGGACTGGTTTGCCATTTCCTTCTCCAGCTCATTTTACAGATGAAGAAACTGAGGCAAACAGGGTTAAATGGCTTGGTCAGGATCACACAGCCAGTGAGTGTCTGAGGCCTATGACCCTTTTATTATCAAGCACAGGGAGACTTAGACACTGTGAGGAGGCATTAATCATTTTAAAGCCCTGATTCTTTGTGCTCCATTCCTGTGGACACTCCTCCTCCTCTTTGGAACTCGAGATTCTGAAGACCTACTGGCCATTGCCCTCATCCCTCCCAGGAGAGGACCAAGCTCTGCACTATGCTTTTTAGATCCTTGAGAGCTGGAAATACTTCATTTATGTCTTTATATTCCCAGGACAGTGCCTAGCACACATAGCAGGTGCTTTAATAACTTTTGTTAATTGATTATCTGGTATGTAGGTTTGTATTTATATATTATATATTTATATATATATTTCATATATAAATAATGTTATTCATATGTATGAATATGTGTGTATACATCTCTCTATATATATCTATATGTATATATCATAGGGTCATAGATTTAGATCTAGAAAGGACCTTAGAAGTTACCTAGCTCACCCTCCCATTTTACAGATAAGGAAACTTGAGGTCCAAAGAAGAGCAGCAATTTGCCCTGGGTCCAGAGATATGAAGAGGCAGAGTGAGGATTTTGAGCCCACATTCTCTTGCTCCAAATTCTCCTGACTGTACCCCCACTGCACAACACCCCTCCCCAACCCCAGGTAATTTTGCAGTTTAGTGATCAAATAGCACTTGTGTTTGACTTCTTCGTGATCGGTGCCTTAGTCTTACCTCCCATTCAATGGGGCTATTCTCCAGCTTCTTCAGACAGCAGAGTCTGAGCTAGCAAAGGGGCAGGCCTCCCTGGAGGCAATTAAACAGTCTGTGTTGTTCACCAGGCTATTGGATTTCTTACACATTCCTCCTGTTGATGCTCCAGCCCCTAGGGCCTCTGCTAGCTTTATGAATACAACTTATTAATTAGCATCAATTAATAATCAACTTCAGGGTTATTGTGGCGCCTGCTGCAGGGATCCCCAAGCACTTAAAGACACATAAGCTCATTTTGGTCCCTGGCATGTTGGGAAGAGGGCAGAGGCCTGGCCAGTGTGGTCATGGTAAAACAAGGCCTGGGCACAAGCCAGATGCCCACAGTTGTCAGGAAGGTGTTGGCACTACGACCTTGGAAGATGATGTCAGGTCACTGAGATTAGGATTGGCAGTGGGTCTTGGTTTCCCCATCTGTAAAATGACAAGGGTGGGGGACCATGAGATCTCTCAGAGCACTTTCAGATCTAAATCTACATTGCATAAATAAGCATTCCTTTCAGCCAACCCTGAAAACCCTACACGGTGGTTTCCCCTAAGCCTGCTCTTACCAGTAGTTGACCTGGCTTCCTCCGGAGTTTGGTAACAATACAGGTAAACAGAGTGATCAGGAGGGACCTGAGACCTCCAGTTCTCTCTTAAACTGGAATCACGTAAAGAACTACATCTCTTAAAAAGACTGTGTTCACATGCATCATTCATCCATTCTGCAAACATTTCTTTACAAGGGACCTACTGTGTGCATGGTGCTATCTGAGGCACTGGGGGTGATTTTAAAGGTATGGGTTGAAAGGAAGCTCCACAAGCGCAGGGTCAGCACATGGCACATACAGAATCAATATCAGTGAATGAAGAGTAAGAAAATTGAGGGCAAGCTCAGCCCAAGATTATGAGACTAAGTGCCTTGGACAAAAGTAATGGAGCCGCTTCAATTTGAGGCAATTCCATTCAAATTAACTCAAGGAACAAGGCATCCATTATGCCTTAGGCCAAGGGTGGGGAACCTCCAGGTTCACCACCTCTGCCCCAGGCTGGAACAGTTTCCAAGTGCTGGAAAAATATGTGGAAGAAAACAAAATGGTCCCTGCCTACAAGGAGACTCCATGGTATATGAGACATGTACCCTATACCCAGATAAGGTAGACTGAGGAAGGACAGAGCACATACAACTCTGGGGGCCCCAGAAGGCTTCATACGGGGGCTGAGTTAAGCCTTGAAGGCAAGCAATGCTTCTGAGACAGAGATCATGGGATCATAGATTCTGGACTTTAGAGGAAGGAAGAAAACAAACATTGATTGAAATGCCTTCTATGTGCCGGGTCCTGAGTGAAGCACTTTACAAATATCACATTTGATCCTCACAGGGTGCCCATTTTACAGTTGAGGGAACTGAGGGACACCATGGTTAAATGACTTGCCCAGGGTCACACAGCTCATAAGTGTCTAAGTCTAGATTTGCACTCAGGCCTTTCAGACTCCAAAGCTCAGTGCTTTATTCATGGCACCAGCAAGCCACCTCTAGGTAAGTCCAACCTTCTCATTTACAGTTGAGGAAACTGAGGCCCAGAGAAATGAAGTGACTTGCCCAACAGGCTGTGAAGTGGCAGAGCTGATATCTGAATTCAGGTTGTCTGACTAGATCGGGGTTAATGAGACTACTTTACAGACATGGTGGTCAATCACTGAGAATGAATGGTCATAGAAAATGAAATCCTGAGTTTGCAAAATAGCTGATAGTCCGGTTTGACTGTGAAAAGTATGTGAAGTGGGGGTGGAGTGGGGTGATAGGAAATGTCTTCAAAGGTACGTTGGAGTCAGGTTGTGTAAGAGCTTAAATTCTAGGCTGAGGAATTGGTATTTTTATCCTAGAGGTGATAGGGAGCCACTGAAGATTCTTGAGTGGAAGAGTGACATGGTTACAAACTCATGCCTTAGGAAGAAAGAGGATTTTGGCAGTGGTGTGGACTAGAGAGAGGAGAGCCTGAAAGCGGAGAGACCAACTAGGGGGCTATTGAAAGGAGAGATGACTGAAATGAAGGGGTGGCTGGGTGAGAGAAGATAAGGAAAAAATAGAGAAGTTTGGAAGAGGTTCCTATAGAGGGAAAGATGAAATCTATTTTGAGTATGTTGAATTTGAGATATTGATGGGATGTCCATCCAGGAGATGTCCAGCAGGCAGGTGATAATGTGGGACTTGGAGGTCAGGACAGAGATTAAGGCCAAATATAGATGTGGGAGTCATCTGCTTAGAGGTGATAATAGAATCCATAGGAACTGATGAGACCATATAGGGATAGAGTATAGAAAGAGAAGAGAAGGTGGCCCAGGACAGAGTCCTGGATGGACAAAAATGCTTCCTAAACAGGTAAGAATAGAACCAGGAGAGGGAAGTATCATTGGCCAAGGGAAGAAAGAAAGAAATAAGGAAGGAAGGAAGGAAGAAAAAAAGAAGGAAGGAAAGAAAGAAAGGAAGGAAGGAAGGAAGGAAGGAAGGAAGGAAGGAAGGATGGATGAAAGAGGGTGAGTAAGGGAGGAAGGAAAGATGAAAGGAAGAAAGAGAGAAGGAAGGAAGAAGGGAGAGGTGGGAAGGGAGGATGGAAAGAAACAAGTATTTGTTTAAGTGACTACTTTGTGCCCAGAAATGTGCTAAATGCTTTACAAATATTAATTTATTTGATCCTCGAAAAACCCTGAGAAGTAGGTGCTATTATTATCCCCATTTTTCATTTAGAGGAAATGGAGGCAGATAGTGGTTAAGGGACTTGCCCAAGGTCACACAGCTAGTGAGTGCCTGGGACTGGATTTGAACTCAGGTCTTCCTGACTCCAGGCACAGCACTCTATCCAGTGGTGGCATAAGGGGTTTGAGGAAAGAAGGGAAGGGCTGGAACACTACTAAGATGAGTGCGATAGGGAGTTCATCAGAGAAGAATTAAAAAAGATTGCCATGAAAACCCTACTGAGATTAGGTAGCATCATTGAATCAAGAGACCTGGATTTGAATCCCACCTCTTCTAATTACTAGTGGACAAAGTATTTAAACTGTAAGAGCCTCATTTTCTTCAATTATAAAATAGGGTAAATGTATTTGTACTCCTTCCCTTACAGGAGTGTTGTGAGATCAGAACATTCCAAATATTAAAAGCAGTACATAAATGTGTTCTTATCACTATCACTGTTATCATACCTCTCATCTATTATAATGGTGTCTGGATAGAAACTGGGTCGTGGAGAGGTCTCTGTCCTGTGATTACTCTTTCATATTTAATGTTCTGCAGACTATCATACGACTGGATAAAAGGACTTCTTTTTGTAATTGACTACAAGGACTGGAATGTCGGCTCCTCTTTGGTGGGCTTACTAAAAGCACCTTCTGGACAGATCCAGCAGCAGGCAAAGCAGGGGGAGGACGTGTATGCTATCCTATTCCTGTATGGCTTTGGCTTTTTCTTCTAGGTCTTCATCTTTCGAAAGTTTTCTTGCTACATGAAGCTTGGAGATTAGGAGTATCTGATATATCAATATCTAAGCATTAATCCATGGGCATTTATAAAGCATGAACTATGTACGAGACACTGTGCTAGGCACAGTTAGGCAAAAACAATCCCTGCCCTCGAGAAGCTTATAATCTAATGGGAATATCTATATCTATACACAGATACACATAAATACACACGCATCTCTCTCTCTATATATATATACATACACACATACATATATACATACACACATACACATACAATAGATACATACACATTTGCATATGTGTGTGCACATGTATGTGAATATAAGGCAGAGTAAATAGAATATAATCTCTGAGGAAGGGCACTAATAGTCAGAGGGAACCAGGAAAGGCATCCTGTAGAAGGTGGTATTTGATTGGAGTCTTGAAGGAAGCCAGGGATTTTCTAAGGGCAGAGGTGAGGAGAGAGTATTCTAGGCATAAGCGAGACACTGTGCAAAGGCATGGAGAAAAGAGATTGGGTTTTATCAATCAATCTATGACAAGTTTTTATTAAGTACCTACCATGTGCTACTTTACTGTGCTAGGTCCTAAGGACACAGCACCTCTACTTGTTCTGTATGAGTCAGCCACTATGGCTGGGCTGCAGAATGCCTGGAGAATAGTCACGTGGAAGAATCCTTGAAAGATAGGATGGGGCCAGTTTATGAAGATCTTTAAACGCCAAATAGAAGAGTTTATATCTGATACTAGAAGTAACTAGGAGTCACTAGAGATTATTGAGGAGGGAAGTGGTATGGGCGGATTGGTTTTAGGAAAATCATTTTATCAGCTCAGTGGAGTCTAGATTGAAGTGAAGGGAGACGGGAGACTTAAGACAGGGAGACCAAGGATATTATCGCAGCAGTTCAAGGGAAATGTGATGAAATCCCAAACCAGGATGGTGGCTGTGTGAGTGAAAAGAAAGGGACGTACCAAGAGAGATGTTGTGAAAGTATAAATGACAAGTAACTGTAACTGACTGGATGCATGGCGTGAGTAAGAGAGAGGAGCTGAGGATGACACCAAGGTTTCAAATTCAGATGACAGAGGATGGTAGTGCCCTCCAGAGTAATAGGGGAGTTTGGAAGAAGGATGTTTGCAAGGGAAGATAATGACTTCTCCCACATGTACGAAAATACTTATAGCAGCTCTTTTTGTGGTGGCTAAGAACTGGAAACTGAGGGGATGCTCATCAATTGGGGAATGGCTGAACAAGTTGTGGTATATGAATGTAATGGAATACTATTGTGTTGTAAGAAATGATAAGCAGGCAGACCTCAGAAAAACCTGGAAAGACTTATATGAACTGATGCTGAGTGAAGTGAGCAGAACCAGGAGAACATTGTACGCAGTAAGAGCCACAGTGTGAGAGGACTGATTTTGACAGACTTAGCTCTTCTCAGCAATGCAAGGACCTAAAATAATTCCAAAAGACTCATGATGGAAAATGCCATTCACACCCAGAAAAAGAAATATGGAGTCTGAATGCAGATAGAAGCAGGCTATTTTCTTTTTTTGTTTTGTTTTATGTTTTTCTTTCTCATGGTTCTTCCCATTTGTTCTAATTCTTCTATATAACATGACTAATGTGAAAATATGTCTAATAGGAATGCATATGTAGAACCTATATCAGATTGCATGCCGACTTGGTGAGAGAAAGGGGAGGGAGGAGAAAATTTGAAACTTATGGAAGTGAATGTTGAAAACTAAAAATAAATTAACTTATTTTAAAAAAAAAGAAAATAATGACTTCTGTTTTAGACACATTGACTTAGAGATATCTGGGGGACATCCAGTTCGAAATGTCCAATAGACAGTTGGTGATGCAGGACTGCAGCTCAGGAGAGGAATGAGTGATGGATTTATAGACGTGACAGTCTTCAACATCATAGAGACGATAACTGAGTCATCACTAAATGTGATAGCATAGAGAGAAAAGAGGACAACCCAGGGCAGGGCTAAAGGAGACATCCACAGCCAGGGGTTGTGACATGGATTAAGATCCAGCAGAGGAAACTGAGGAGGAGCAGCAGGACAAAGTAAGAGGAGAACCAAAGAGAAGATGGTGTCATGAAAACCCAGAGAAGAAAGAGTATCCGGGAGAAGGTGATCGGTTGTTGGGGACAGCTAGGTGGAGCAGTGGCTAGTACACTAGGCTTGTAATCAGAAAGACTGATCTTCCTGAGTTCGAATCTGGCCCCAGACACGTAGTAGCTGTATGACCCTGGACAAGTCACTTATCCCTGTTTGCCTCAGTTTCCTTATCTCTAAAATGAGCTGCAGAAGGAAAAGGCAAAATGCTCTATTATCTTTGCCAAGAAAACCCCAAATGGGGTCACAAAGAGCCAGACATGACTGAAAATGACTGAACAACAGCATAAGTCAAATATTGTAGAGGAGGCTGAGGATTAAGAAAAATCCATTAGAGTTAACAATTAGGAGATCTCTGGTAACTTTGGAGAGAGCAGTTTAAAAAAAAAATTCTTTTAAATTTTTATCAACAGTCATGTCCTGTTGATTGTGGCAACAGATCAGTCTGTGATAATGCTCTGATTCCAGTCCAGTTTATTGTTTGAATTCTCAAGAATATTTTGATGTCTGTGTTTATAGTATGGACATAATATTTATATCTGTTTGTAGAAAGATTTCAAGCTTCTGGTGTATAATCCCAGCTCCCAGCTCATGTCTTGCCTAGGTATTTGATAGGTGCTAAATTTTTGTAACCTGAAAGTGAGATGTTATGCAGTATCTACCATTTTCTTGCATAATCTGCATGGATTGGAGCGCCTAAGTCTAGGCACTTTAAGGGTAACATCTGTAATTTCTGATGGACCAATCCTAAATTGCTGTCATATAGCCCTGCATTTCAATAAACAAATCTACATAACTCAGCCATTTATTTGAATTTTCTTTGTCAACATCCTGTTGGCTGAGTTCATGTGAATGTTGTCCACGGATCACCTTTAGCTTCCATTCTTGGATCTTAGCCATTTCGTAGGCTCTTTCTGGAGGTAAACCAATTTCTGTTATAGTTGACCAATCTAATGACATATATTTGTTGTCTATCCTGTTGTTGCTTAGTTAGGTGATGTCTGCTTGTTTCAAAAGTGTTTCTGTAGGTGTAAACATGTTCTTCCCATTGAACTTTTATTTCAGGATGCCAATAAATCTCTTGACAATACAGAGCCATAGTTTTCTCCTGAATAGCTTTATGCTTAGTGTGCCTCGCCTGGGGGAAACCCAGGTATATTAAGTACCCCTCTGTCCATTAGTTCAACTTCATCTCCAGATTCAAGCTTGAAGTCTTTAGTCTCTATCTTTCTTTGGCATATGTCTAAAGTTACCCTGAGCCATTCCCACCCTCCCCCACCCCCCAAAAAGCTAGGCGTAATGGTACACGCCTGTAATTTCTGCTACTTGAGCTGGCTGAAGCTTTTGGATCAATTGAGATCAAAAGTTCTGAGCTACAGTAGACCTAAAGCCAATCAGGTGTCTGCATTAAATCTTGCACCAATAGGGTGAGCTCTTGAGTTTGGGCTGCCTAAGGAGGTGTAAACTGGCCCATGTCAGAAATGGAGTGGGCCTAAGCTTCCATGCCAATCAGCAGTGGGATTGGGCCCATGGGTGGCTACCACCTTTTCAGCCTGGGTAAGATGGGGAGACCCAGTCTCAAACAAAAAAAATACATTGATTAAGTTCAAATGACCTTTCTATATCTTTGGAGAAAGATCCCATGAAATGAATGATCTATTTAATATGTTTTTCACTGGAGCTTGTCATCCATTTGCATTAAATGATTAATAAAATGTTTTGGTCTGACTCCCTCTTTAATTTGGAAGCCATACTTAGTTCTGTTTAGGAAAGAAGATAATAGAGTTAAGGCAGAACCATAATAGACTTAAACTATTTCCTTGGATAGTGAGATGACTTATATGAATTTTTCTTGACATGATCCTGTTGGTGATGTGTTTTAAGTAGACAACAGTTTTCCATGGGGACATCAACTATTCCAGTATTTTATTATTGTTGTCGTTCTGGTGGTAGTTTTAAATATTCACAGGTCATGAATAGGCCATAAACATAGAACTGAGTCAAAAGGCATATAGTAATAAATAAATGGGGCAGCTAGGTGGTGCAGTGGATAGAGAACCAAGCTGAGAATCAAGAGGATTCATCTCAGACACTTCCTAGCTGAGTGACCCTGAGCAAGTCACTTAACTCTGTTTGACTCAGTTTTCCATCTACAAAATGAGCTGGAGAAGGAAATGTCAAACCACTCCAGTATCTTTGCCAAGAAAACCCCAAATGGGGTCATGAAAAGTCGGACAGGACTGAAAAACAATGAAACAACAATAAAAAATGTTGTGGTTCTTTTGGGTGGTTTTTTCCAATCGGTCAACAAGCATTTAGTAAGCCCTTCCTGTGTTCCAGGCACTGGGGACATTAAGAAAGGCAAAAACAGTTCCTGCCTTCCAAAAACGTAACATTCTAATGGAGGAGACAACATGAAGAATTAGGCACATACAAAAAAAAGTACATGATGAATGGAAGGTATTTTCAGAAGGAAGGTAATGATGACTGAATCAGTAATAAGTTGTTCTTTCTACCCCTGTGGTGTTTGGGCACACTCTTTTTGCTAGTAATATTTCTCATGTAATTGGCCTCTTTTTGGAGAGAGTCACCGGCATTCTCATCTTTTTGGTAGTAGATAAGTGACGTTTTCTGTTAAGAGAGATGGGTTCAGGCTTGCATTTCAGAAGTGAGCAAAGAGCTTTGCTGATCATTCACTGGCCACTGTAAAGAACTGAAGCCAATAATTAGAGATTCCTCCAGCCCCACTGCCTTGAAGTTTTGTAGAGAAGCTAAAGTTTCAGTCTTTTCCCAGATGTGATTATTCTGTTGCTCACTTTATTAATAGTATCAAGCTTTATTTTTCTCAGTTGCTCCAGCTTGTGTTTTAGATCTTGTGACCATCTCCATGATCAGAAGTTTTCCAAATAGTCTTCCTTCAGGGTTCTCTCTCTTCTCTGAACCCTTTCTTCTCAAGCCTCCGTAGTGAAGTTTTTGACTGATGTTGTATTGTCTGTTTTGTTATTTGTGCTGCTTTGTCAACTTGAACCTTTTGACTTTTGCCTTTAATGACTGATGGAGAAGATCTAGAATTTTGGATATACTTCTGTTTTCTTTCTTTTTCAAAAATAATTTTTTTCCAGTTACATGTAAAGACAATTTGTAACATTCATTTTTTTGTAAAATTTTGAGTTCCAAATTTTCTCCCTTCCCTCTCCCCTCCCTAAGATAGCAAACAATTTGATATGGGTTATATGTATGCAATAATATAAAACCTATTTCCATATTAGTCATGTTGTGAAAGAAGAAATAGTTTGCAAAAAAAGATTGCATTTTACAAAAGGAAAAAAAACCATGAAAAAAATAAAGTGGAAATAGTATGCTTCAATCTGCATTCAGACTCCACCAGTTCTTTTTCTCAATGTGGATTATGCTTCTGTTTTCAAGATTTAATTCTCTATGTTTCTTTTTGTTGCCTTTAAGCAGGCAATATGGCATTCAAGTTTTCTACTGCACATCCCAGTTAGACGTTAATGCAATCGTCCAATTCCTTTCCAACAATCTTCAATAGCTCTCTCAAATCACTTCTGCTATGGTAGTATTTGATAACTGTCCTTAGACATATTCCTTGATAGTGCCACCTTTCTTCCTATGGCTTTTACCATGGCAATTGTTACCACACATATTATGTCAACAAATCAAAAAGGATTTACTGAGCACCTGCTATGTGCCATGGTGTCTCTCTTTCCCCTCTCCCACCAACATTCCCTTTTCCCTCTTTTTCCATTCTTAAGAGAATAAAAAATCCACTGGTCCTTTGTCTTATTATATTCCTCTTATAACCCCTGATGAGGATAGGTTTCTGTATTATCTCCTCAAATTGGAATGTAAACAGTTTTTTCTTGGTTAGGTAAGTTATTCTTCGTTATTTTTTTTTGCCTTCCGGAATATTGTATTCCAAGTTCTCCTTTATAGTGGTGACTATTAAATAAAGTATGATCCTGACCGTGGCTTCTCAGTACTTGACTTCTTTCTTCCTGGCTGTTTGCAGTATTTTTCCTTTGACCTAGAATCTCTGGATGTTAGTTATAATGTTCTTAGGAGTTTTCATTTTCATTTTCATTTTCTTCCAGAAGGTAACTAGTGCGTTCTTTCTATTTTTTCATTTTGCCCTCTAGTTCTAAGAGACTTTGGAAGTTTTCTTTTATAATTTCTTGGGTTATGGCATCAAGGCTTTTTGTTGTTGTGGTTGTTATAGCTATCAGGTTGTCCAATGGTTTCTGAAATTATTTCTCATTTCAATCAGTTTTCCAGGTTAGCCATTTTCACTATAAGATAATTTACATTTTCTTCTATTTTTCAGCCTTTTTGATTTTGTTGTTATAATTCTTCCTGGGTCATGAAGTCATTGATTTTTATTTGGTCCATTTTAATTTTTATAGAGTTTGTTGCTTAGATAAGGTTTTATACCTCTGTGCTAAGGTGCTAATTTTATTTGAAATTCTTTCTTCCATAGCTCTAATTTCTTTTCTATTTTTTTCTACTAGCACTCTCATTTTATTTCAATAAACATTTTTAAACTCTTACTCGATCTCTTCCAGAAATTCTAGTTGAACTTGTGCCTAAGCTGTGTTTTTCTTTGAGGCTTTGCTTGTAGATATTTTAGAGTCATTCTTTCCTTCTGGGTTTGTATTTTGAGCATCCCTATAACCATGATAACTCTGTATGGTGGGATTCTTCTTGTTGTTATTCACTCTTTCTCCTAGCCTACTTTCTGGCTGCAGAATTTATGTTAGGCCCAGGTTCCATGTCTGGAGTGAGTTTCTGTCCTCTCAGGTCCTGTTGCTACTTTCTTGGAGTATAGAGTATTGTACTATTCCAAGATCTTAGAGACAGTTCGAGCTGAGGACTTGCAAAGCTTTCAGTGTTGCCAAAGTAGTCTGATCCAGGGCAAAGCCTATTTGTCACTGTTCTGGTCTGAGCCCGGCAAGTTCCTGACCTGAATTTGGGTCTGAGAAACATACCTGTGGGCTTACCCATGGTTGGAGTTTCAGTAGACTTCTGCTGGACTCAACCTGCTGGAAAGCTCTGCTGGTTCATAGCAACAAAACCACAGACTGCTCACCCTTTGATCTGAGTTTCCTGCACTGATTTTTCCACTTCAGGCACCAAACTAGACTGAAGGCTGGAACTGAGACTCTCAGAGGGGTCAGAGCCACACAAGTGCTTCTTGTTTTTGAACTTGCTCTTTGCTTAGTACATAAACTTGGGCCTGTGATCACTCCTCACCCTGAAATACCACCCCGGTCACAAATTCTTTCCTCAGTTCACTCTAGATCTGTGTCCCAGAACTGGGTAGTGAGCACTAGAGTTGCTAGTTGGCACCTGTTCCTTTATCCTACACAAAGTCAGTCACTTCCTTGTGGGTCTCTCTTTTTCAGTCCCTCCATTAGACTACTCCAGCTGGCCATTCTTGACTAGAACCTGTCCCTAGAATCTGCAGACCTCTTTATCTGTTTCCCTGTGCCAACCTGGACTGAAAAAAAGAAGCACTGTCACTTTTTGTTTGATCTCCTAGTCAGGACTCAGTGTTGCACATTTTCTAGATCTTTGTGGTGGAGTCATGGAGGAGAGCTTAGCTATATTTCTTCTTGATACTTCACCATCTTGACTCCTCCCCCCACTGGATTTAGCAATCATGTCCATCTCCTCTTCATAATCATTTGAGCCATCAGTATTGTTTTTGTCATCTATTTTGGTATTAGCTCTAATCTCTGGGATTTTATTAAGTAAAGCTGTTCAATGACCTCAGTTTCTTCAAAGTTTCTCTTTTGAGATTTTAGTATCTGGTGGCAGCTAAGTGGTGCAGTGAGTAGAGCACCAGACCTGGAGTCAGGAGAACCTGAGTTCAAATCCAGCCTCAGACACTTGACACATTTACTAGCTGTGTGACCTTGGGCAAGTCACTTAACCACAATTGCCCTGCCTTCCCCTCTCCAAAAAAAAAAAGAGAGAGAGAGAGATTTTAGTATCTGGATTTTACCTCTTATTTCCTTTAATCTATGTTTAGAGGTGAAGTTATTTCTTCCAATTTACCTGCAGTGGTTAGTAATACCTTGTTGTATGACTTGGAGAAGAAGGTACACCTGACAAAGACATTGACTATTGAAGCCCCTGCCTATAACTGGGAATATCTAGTTTTAGTTTTCTTGTGATGCAATATTGGTATATTCGTGGCAAGGATTCATGCCTTCAGTCCATTTCACGTGCTCTCATAGCACTTAATGGTCTGTACTGAAACACTAAAAATAAGTAGGGTGTGGGCATTTATGATTTATTCCCATGTATCCTGCCTTTTTGTCCCACCATCAGACAAAGGAGCAGAACTCACTCTGCTGTCTGCTTTGTCAAACCCATCATGGTGATGTTTCCAAGTCAGGTAAGCTGGTAATCCTAGACCACCCTCCCTTACTCTCAGGACTCTCAGGATCAGGTGCATTACACTGCCTGGAGTGTTGAGCCAATCAGTGGTATCACTAGAGCCCAATTTGTCACTAGGTCAGAATTCCTGCTAAGCTTTCACAGCTTCCACCATATCTTAGGGCACATAGAGGCCCCATTCTATTTCACCCAGATTGGCGGTCCCCTCCCTTGCCGTTGTTCCACTCCACCTCAAGGCAAGGACAATGGCTTAGACTTTGAAGGTCACAGGATGGAATTTGAAAATGAAGGGCTGGAATTTGAGAAATGGTTATTATCATTAATAACAATAATACTTAGTCATAATATTATAGTAGACCCAGTTGGCATGCTTTTCAAATTTTAAAACACTACAGGAATATCACTTAATACTATCATCATTTTATTTGTCATCAGTCACATAGTATCAATCATTCTTATTGTTATGTTTTCATCAGGCCAGTAGGGCCTGATATTATGATGACAGATTGTCCTGGCCTCCGTTTGCCAAGGGGCTGGATTCCCAAAGTTCGAGACCTGTGTGTGGCCTAGAGAAGAAAAGACTGGACATGGGGTGGGGTGGGGAAGAGAACAAGGGGGAAGACCACTGCTGCTTTTTACTTTTTGAAGGGCCATCTTGTAGAACAGGGATCTGACTTGCTCTGCTTTAGTCCTGGAAGCAGAACAAAGAGCATTGGGTGGAAGTTGCCAATGAGGCTGGATGTCAGGAAAAGCATCTTATCAATGAGAGCCGGACAGCAGAAGGAGTGGGTCACCTTCAGAGGCACTGGGCTGCCCCTTCTTGGAGGCCTTAAAGGAGAGGCTGGAAGGCCACTTGTCGGGTATATTATAGTGAGGATTTCTTTCATTTTTAGGTTGGATTAGACAGCTTCTGAGGTCCCTTCCATCTATTAAATGCCACAATTCTGAGATTCTATGAAGACCATTTGTACTATACATGGGGGTCGGGTTCCCAGGATGAGTCACAAATGATGAAAACAACATTAAATCAGCAACTACTATGTGCAGAACACTGGGCCAGTAATGAGGAAGAAGATAAAGTTTAGATAAGACATAGTTTTATGTCACACATGTAATATTCATCTGTGTATTACATGTTGCATGTATATGTGATATGTGTATAATTATATGTTTACTGTGTTAATGTATATATATGTTATATTGTGTATGTGTATATATACATGCACATGCAACATATAATATTACTAACATAAGACCCTTACAGAGGGATCTTATAGACAGCTAAGTGACACTGAGCTGGAAATCAGGAAGACTCACCTTCCTGAGTTCAAATCTGGCCTCAGACACTTACTAGCTGTGTGATCCTGGGCAAGTCACTTAACCCAGTTTGCCTGTCTCATCATCTGTAAAGTGAGCTGGAGAAGAAAATGGCAAACCAGTCCAGTATCTTTGCCAAGAAAACCTCCAATGGCATCATGAAGAGTTGGACACAACTGAAATGATTGAACAACATATGGATCTTACAATATTATTGGATAGTCAAAAGTATATTCCTTCTGTCTTTTCTTCTTCCTTCCTTCCTCCCTCCCTCCTTCCCTTCCTTCCTTCCTTCCTTCCTTCCTTCCTTCCTTCCTTCCTTCCTTCCTTCCTTCCTTTCTTCCTTCCTTCCTTCCTTCCTTCCTTCCTTCCTTCCTTCCTTCCTTCCTTCCTACTGTGGGCAGAGCCCTGTGCTAGGCACTGGGGGAAGATAGAAGGAGGTAGAGAATCCCTGCTCTCAAAGAGCTCCCAGTCTCGTATAGGGATAAGCTCCCAAGACAGACAGTGATAACACATAAAGTTACCTAAATTCATCCCAAAGATATAAAATCACATGGGGTTGTGTGAAGGCTGAAGGGGAAGGTGGTTGGTTACCAGCTGCGGGGGGGGTGGGGTCAGAGAAGGCTTCTTAGAGAAGGTGGCATTTGAATTGGACTTTGAAGGACTGGTCAGCAAGTAGAGATGGGGAGGAAGGACATTGCTGGCATTGGGAACGATCTGGGCGCAGAGGAGGTAGAGGGCAGGGCATGTTCAGAGGGCAGAGCTCTCTCCTTTGGCTGGACTGGAAAATATGTCGAACACTATGAGACAAGGTGGGAAAGGCAGCACCTGGTTGTAGAGGACCTTGAATGTGAAAAGACTTTGAACTTTACTCACAAGGCAATAGGAAGACATTTAAGTTTTGTTTTTTACAGCGGAGGAGCAGCATGACCACAATTATGAGGGGGTGGGGGGGGAAAGGAGGATTCTGAGAGCAGCATGGAAGACAGCAAGGGGAAGAGGGGAAGAAGGGTGGAGGTAGGGAAGCCTCTAAGTAAAGTCTTCGTAGCAATCCAGGCCAGAGGCAGTGAGGACCTGAACCAAGGGGATGGCAATAGGAACAGAGGACAGGAATTGGTTGTGATAGACACTGAGAGCCTTCTCGCATCTCAGATCTGCGTCATTCACACTTGATGAGCATTCCATCTAGGCGTCTACCCAAGGCATTGAGAAAAATGTTAAAACAGCACAGATCCCCGGGCCCTCCGAGAAACCTCCTTCCTAGTTGACATAGAATCCTAAATGCCGGTCTTTGGGTCCCTCCATTCAGTCACAGTTCTGGATTCACCTAACTGCACTAACTTCTAGCCCACATCTCTCCATTTTGTTCACATAACAGTATGGAAGCCTTGGACAGGCACTTTATAGAACGTTAGGCAGAGTATGTCCATAGCATTCACTTTATCTACCAGTTTGGTTATCTCACCAAAGAAAGGAAACAAGGTTAGCCTGATATTTGATGATCTGTTCTCTTTTGGGGGGTGGGGGGGGTGGGGAGGGAGTCATAAAATTAGTTTAATTTTACTCAAGCCTTAATTAATACCAAACTCCTCCCAATGCCTTCTTTTATAGAGGGCAGAAACTGGACTCTCAGCTCACTCCACTTTGCATGTGCTGCTCTGCCTGGTTTCAGCTCCATGGAACAAGATGGCCCCATGCCAGCTGCTCCCTGGTGCCCCCCCATTTTCCTGTCTCCTTTTGTGTGTTGTCTCCCCCATTAAATTGTAAGCTCCTTGGAGGCAGGGACTGTCTTTCTATTTATTACTTGTATCTCCACACTTAGCACAGTACCTGAAGCATAGTTGGTACCTAATAAATGTTTATTGAATTTGGATTTAGATGCCTTTTTTTATGATGCCTTTTATTTCTTATACAAGTCATCTCTTGATGGGTTAACCACTTCCTTCACCCCCAAGATGATCCTTCTCTTGTGACAAAGAAAAACGTTTTTTTCTTTAAGTAAAACCAAATGACATGGAGACCTCAAGTCTGCATATGCATCATTCCATTACCCATAGTCCCACACCTCTCCAAATTGTTTTTTGACTAGTTTTTGCTGAAGCCATTCCGGGACTCTGTAATTCCTACTTCTTTTTCTACAAATTCACCTATGATTAATTTAATAATAAAAGTTGAATTTTGTCAGGAACTGAAGTCAAAATCACTGACCTATAGTTTGCAAACTCTAATCTCTTCCCTTTTTTTGAAAATAGGGACAGTGGCCCTGCTCCAATCTGACTGTGCTATTCCTGTACTCCATGATCTTATAAGAATGTTTTTGTTACAAAATACTTTTTATATTTGTATCACACTCATTTCCAAACTGACCCCTTCACCCCTCCTCCCTAGCGAGCTGTCCCATGTAATAAAGATTTTAGAAGAAAGAGAAAAAGCTGTTCAGGAAAACGAGCCAACGTTTTATTCATATAATTAGGGTTATACTCATATTACTACCTACGTAATATGTATTATACATATATAACATTGCTAATATAATTATGCTGACATTATATGCAATATTTCGTACCCTTAGCTAGACGGTGTAGTGGATAAAGTGCTGGGCCTGGGGTCAGCAAATCTGAGTTCAAATTCGATCTCAGACACTTACTTGCTGTGTGACCTTGGGCAAGTCACTTAACCTTTGTCTGCCTCAGTTTCATCAACCGTAATATAGGGATAATAACTACACCTACTTCCCAGGATTATAGTGAGGATCAAATGAGGCATTTGTAAAGTGCTCCTCACGGGACCTGGAACAATGTAGGTGCTTGATAAATGCTTCTTCCTGCCCCCTCACCCCCACTGCAAACCCCGCCTTCAATGTGGGGAGGCAATCTATTTTCCCAAGTCCTCTCTGGGTCTGAACTTGATCACTGATAATTATGAAGCATTTGGCTTTATTTTTATTGGAATTCTTTCCATTCTTTTCATGACCTTTCAAAGATCCCGGAAAATGGCTCATTAGCTAACTGCCTGATTCTTCCAGGGCCCTGTGACTCAGTTCACCTTGGCCTGGTAACTTAAACACATCAGAAGCTGCTAAGTGCTCTCTCACCATCCCCCTGCATGAATCACAATGAACAATTTTGGTAGCTGGAGCAAGCTTCACCAGAGGCTTGCCAGCAGCATGAAATATGCCCTAAAAGCAACTTTTGAAGACAAATGCAATTGGGAGGCAGGAATGGAGAGAGACCCTGAGAGCACAATGCTGTCTATGACTGATGAGGCTGGGGAGGAAGTGCTGAGCTAAACTGGGAAAAACCCTACCTGGGGTAGGTGAGGAGGGGAAAAGGGGTAGCATCTGGTAGCTTCCTATTTGAACTAATTATTCTTGCTAACTGTTGTTCAGTAGTGTCTGACTCTTTGTGACCCCATTTAGGGTTTTCTTGGCAAAGATATGGTTTGCCGTTTCCTTCTCCAGCTCCTTTTACAGGTGAGGAAACTGAGGCAAACAGGGTTAAGTGACTTGCTCAGGGTCACACAGCTAGTAGGTGTCTGAGGCCAGATTTGAACTCAGAAAGATAAGTCTTCCTGATTCCAGGCCCATCACTCTATTAGGTGAGGTACCTTGCTGCCCAGTCTCGCTAACTAGGTTCTAAGTAAGGTCAGTTGTTTCTTCAGCTGCTGAAGGAGGGTAAGTGCTATCAGTGCCTTTTAAATTTTGCTGCCCTGGACTAAATCCCCATTGCCCCATCCTAGTTAAGACTTTATTCCCTAACACACCCCAATTTTACCCCATCCCCACCCCCCCAACCCACCACCATGTCCAGTGATACTGGCTGTTCCTTGAAACACCATCTCCCAACCCTGCCCATTTTCACTGACTGTTCCCCATGCATGATATACTCTCCCTTCTCATCTCCAACTCCTAGCTTCCTTCAAGTCCCAGATGATATCTCACCTTTTACAAGAAGCCTTTCCTGATGCCTCTTACTACCTGTATCTTCCCTCTATCAACTATCTCCAATTTGTCCTGCATATAGCTTGTTTGTACAGTCATTGGTATGTTGTCTCCCCAATTACAATGTCAGCTCCTTGAGAGGAGGGATTACCTTTGGCCATTTTTTGTGTCCCTTTACTTAGGTTATCCAGCACAGCGCTTGAAACATAATAGACACTTATTAAATGCTTCTTAACTGACTCCCTCATTTATCTTGAGTATCAGTGCCCTATTACCTATACATGTTCTGTGTTTTCCATTCTAATGGTTATGCTATTTGGCAAATGAAACAAGCAAATCAAGAGTTGACCCTTCTCTCTATCTTCAGTTATCACTGTCTCATCTACCTCTAGCAGTGGTCTGATCCCTTCTTTCACACTCTTTTTTCCTCAACATAGTTAAACAAACAAACAACAATAAAACCCCTTCATCCTTAGCTTTTCCCATCAGCCTCAAGTTCCTTTTCAGCTTTATTGTTGATGACACTTTGCTTAGAGGATCAGGCCCTGCTTCTGTATTCATCACATCTCATCCAGCCATTCACCCCTCATATCTTACTGCCTGCCCTGCAGGTACTCCCTTTTTCCCCACCTAGAACAACATCCTCCTGCCCTGATCAGCATCCCAGAGACCATGCTCCCCTCCCTGGAGGAGTGAATCTGTTCAGCTTTGGTACTCTACCCTCAGGCTGAGCTGTCTGATTAAGTAAATGAAAAACTCATCTAACCAGTTATATCAAGCTGGTTGGTCCCAGACAATGCTTCACATCCCATCCTGTCGTCCACTCTGAGTATCGCGCCATCTTCCCCTGCTGCTACAGTACATACTTATCCAGATCAATTTCTCTTTCTTAGTCTCTACTTCCCTGTATGTGCTTTCTCCAATTAGAATGCAAGCTTCTTGAGGACAGGGACTGTCTCACTTTTTGTATTTATATTCCCAGAACCCAACAGTATCTGGCATATAGCAGTCACTTAATAAATACTTTTTCATTAATTAATGAATTCATTCATTCATTCATTCATTCATTCATCCAGCCATTCATCATTTTTTACCTGTCCTTGCATCCATCTTCTGTGCATATCTTTCTTAATCTGAAATTGACTGATGAGTTCCCTGTATGTCCCTATCGATCTCATAAGACAACTCCATCTTTTTTGGGGGGGGCCTGGGAATCATTTTTCTTTGTGTCTTCAGAATAGTGTTGTTGAACATCTCCCATCTCTCCTGGGCTGTAGAGTTTCAGTTCTTGGTATCCATCCTGTCTTTCTTCTGGATGCTTTGGAATCTGGGCTCCTAAATTTTAGGGAGCAAGGCAGATCATGCCCCCACTTCTTCTCCCTCACTATCTAAAATCTAAGGTGGAATGGTCACTTCTTTCCAAGGCTCACATCATTACCAGTAACCAGTTCCTCTTTGTTGGTGAGAATCACACTTAGACTGTTTCTCATGTTGGTTCTTCCACCGTTTCAGAATTGTTCATGTTTGTAATGTAATGATTTCATTCTTGAGAGTTTCTCATCTCTCATAGGCCTTGCTTGCCCTTTAGACCATGAAATGTTACGTATCCTTCCTCAAAAACCTGTGAAATCTGCTCTCCTTGAGTCTCAGCTGTTCATTGGACACCTGGCTCTCATCTCTATCATAAATTCTAAGGTGGAATGGTTACTTCCCTCCAGAATTCTTATCATTTTGACTTCAGTAACTAGCTTCTCCTTTGTTGGTCATACAAAATTATCATTAAGGCAAATCAAGAATATAGATGCGGGGCAGGTGTGGTGGCACCTGTAGTCCCTGCTACTGGGGAGGCGGAGGCTGTTGGATCACTTGAGCTTGGTAGTTCTGAGTTCCAATAGCCCTAAAGCCAGACAGTCAAATGTCTGCACTGCATGGCCCTAGGATGCAGAATCCTCAGGAGCAGGGAGCCACCAGGCTACCTAAGGAGCATCCCAGGTCAGAAATGGAGCCAGTCAAAGCTTCTATGCTGATCAGTGGTGAGACAATTACATGAGTGTCCACAGCACTTTCCAGCCTGAGAGATAAAAGGAGGAGGAAGAAGAGGAGGAAGTGGATGGGGAAGAAGAGGAAGAGAAGAAATCAGCTACAGACTGAAACTACCCATAACTACCGGGACTTCCCTGCAGGATTGGTGAACTGTTTCCCAGTTCATCAGAAGCAGTAAGATAGGAAGGGCAAGAATTATCACTCCATTTTATAGGAGAGAAAACTAAGACCCACTAAAGTAAAATGACTTGTCCATAGTCACACAACCAGGTGGTATCAGAGCAAGCCTGGAACCTGGTTTTTAACCATTCCAACTTGTTCTTTCCACTAAAGAAGCTGGCTCTTCCTAGGCATCTCTGTTCCCCTCAGGGGTCTCTTCTGGGCAGGCTGATGTTAAGGCAAGGAAAATGCCTGTGAAGGAGGTACCTTGGGAATACTGCTGTCATTATCCTTCTGAACCTTAGTTTGGTTCACAAGTCAAAGAATCATAGGATTGAGAGCTGGAAAGAACATCATCTCTCAGGACTCACCTTGGGCTCTGCCTGTTTCAATAATTGTCTTCCCTCAGCACTCAATTCAGACACACCTCCCCCAGGAAGCCTTTCCTGATTTCCTCATTTGAAGAGGACAAAAAGAAGGCCTGGAGAGCTAAAGGAGCTCTTCCAGAGTCACACAGAGGGTGGGGGTTGAACCCAGGTTCATCTGATGCCAAGTCCAAGGTTCTTTCCACTGTACTACCCTGATCCATCATCACCCACCCTTTGCTTACAAGTCAACGACCTCAAGCTCTGCTTCCCCACCATGCTGTGCCATCTACAGAGCCTCCTGCCATGGTGGGCATGTGTCAAGATAAGCCTTTCTGGGCAGGAAGGGGCCACGGCAACCAGATGGCCAGCCCCTGTACTCCCTCCCCGCTCTTGTGTTAAAGGAATTTACAGGCCTGGCCGTTAACAGCCTTGGAAAAGGGGCTTGGGAGTGGCCCTCACTGCTGCTGGTTTCCTCTTTCCCTGCAGGGGATTTAGCTTTCTTTCCTTTCTTCTAAATTTCCCCTGCTGTGCCACCCACTCCCTCTCCCTGGGGCTCGAAACTCCCCCTCACACCCACTGAGCTTTTTAACTAGTTCATAGGATATCATCTTTTTTGTATCCCCACAAAACATTGGAGATAGATGGAAGCTGGAATTATTATTCTCATTTCAGAGACAAGGAAAGAGACCTATTTCCTCAATTCTACAGAATAAATAAATTGGGTGTGGGGGTGTTGTACTAGATGACCTTAAAATCGTATGTTCTCTGTATATTGGCACTTTTCTCTTACTTTGATTTCTCCCAGGTGTTATCTCCCCTGATCTGCCCAGCTGAAAGTGATCTCCCATCCTCCAATTTTCCTACAGAACTTTGTCAGACTCTGTCCATTGCCCATCTCACTCTGCTTTGTCATAAGGGGAGGCTGAGTATGGCAGTTCTTAATAGGACCCCAGAATCATAGGCTTGGGGCTAGAAAGGGCTTCCAAAGTCCTTTGCTCCAATCTTTTCAATTTACAGATGAAGCTTAGGCCAGAGAAGTGAAGTCACTTGTCTACAATCACCCAAGTAATGATGATGATGATGGTGGTGGTAATGATGATGATAGTGGTGGTGGTGATGGTGGTGATGATGATGGTGGTGGTGGTGGTGGTGGTGGTGATGATGATGATGATGATGGTGGTGGTGGTGGTGATGATGGTGGTGGTGATGGTGGTGATGATGGTGGTGGTGGTGGTGGTGATGGTGGTGATGGTGGTGGTGGTGGTGGTGGTGGTGGTGGTGATGATGATGATGGTGGTGGTGATGGTGGTGATGATGATGGTGGTGGTGGTAGTGACGATGATGATGATGATGATGACAATAAGTAACATTTATATAGCACTTTCTTTGTGCAGGGCACTGTGTCAAGTACTTTACAATTATTATCTCATTTGACCCTCATAATTGGGTCATATTATTCCCCATTTTACAGATGAGGAAACTGAGACAAACAGAAGTTAAGTCCCTTGGCCAGGGTTCTACAACTAGTAAGTGACACTGGGTTTGAACTCAGGATTTGAATTTCCCGCCTCCACCTAGTAAGTGGCAGAGCCAGGCTTGGGTGGCACATTGTACCACACAGCTCCTTACCCACTCCACAGTCCCTACCACCAGGAGGAGAAAAAGGATTCTGCTCTTGCTTCAGGCACTTGCCATGGAGTTAGACTTGGGGTGGCCACCTCACCCATTAGGCTTCAGAGATTGGGTTTTCCTCTTGCTGCTTGGTTCCCAGAGAGACTCAAGTTGGAGGAGGCCTCAATTCTGTAGTTCTATCGAAGTGAGCTGTGAAAGTTGGTCCCTATTCTCTTTGACCACATGGGAGTCCTGAGTTACATTACATTATGGGATCTTGGACTCAAGAGCAAGTGAACCTGACCTGAGTGAGTGGAAAAGGGGAGATTCCTAGACAGAGGCTACCAAGGTTACACCTGACAAAGCGGTCCCTGGGCCCATAACCAGTATTCTCACAATTACCTAAGAGAGTCACATGATGTAAAGGTCCAGGGACTGATCTGAGAGTCAGGAGGAACTGAGCTCCAGGGTTACCCCTGATACACAATAGCTGCCTCTGGCCAAGCCTGGATCTTAAACTTCTCAGTGCTTCCCAGGAAACTCCCTCCAGGCAAATTGGGACTGCCTGAATTGGAGGAGTTTCCTAACCCTGTAGAAACGACAGAGCAGGACCCCCCCCCCAAATGATAATGGCTTGCATTTATATAATATTTTGCTTTACAAAGCAATTCATATGCATTATCCTATTTGCTCAAACACATTGTCCAAGAAGGACTACCTTAGATGCTCCCTGCTGAGAGAGGGAAGGACCAGTGTGCACAAAGTGCCACCAACTGGAACAAATTTCTCTTCCTCCACAAGAAACGGTTGAGGTCCTCTCAAACTGAACTTCGTGCAAGCAGCTTATAGTATTTGGTTTGAAGCCCAGGACCTGGGTTGGAAACCCTGTTCAGCTGCCTGCTTAGCTGTGTGACCAGAACCAGTCCCTTCACCTCGGTGTTCCTCAGTTTCCTCATCTGTAAAACGGGAAGATGATAAATATGTTACTATGGCAGGGCTGTTAGGAAAGCTATTCCAACCTTAAAAGGATGAGGGCAAGGGGAGGAGCTCTCGCCCCATATTATGGCTTCCTTGATCCCGCTTAACATAGGAATCCATCCCGGCCGACAAGGGCCTCCAGACTGAGCTTGGCCAGGATTCAGTACAACCCCAAAGCCAAAGTAGGAATTGGACCAACATCCAGGACGTCCAGGGTGGCAAAACTGTCTGGGCCTCACCAGCTGGCCACTCCCTTTAAGACTTGGAAAGAGAAGGAAGACTGTGGAGGGAGTACAGAGAATCATCCATCAGTACGCCCAGTCTGCGATCCTCACAGGGTCTCCCACTCTCTCGGGGTCCCCCCTTTCTCTCCCCCTTCAGAAGGGCCGCCCCCCTGGCAGGGTATGCGGGAAGGGGCTGGGCTGCCCGGCAGGCAAGGGAAGGAGCCGGCTTGTCTGCTATCGACCGGTTCGCTGCCTCGTGGCGAGGCTTTTAAATGTGCCCGCCCCTTTCCCCTGGCGCTGGGGAGAATTCCCCGGCCCCCAAACCGGCGTGGAAGAGACGAGACTCAGGGCTTCCCCCCTACTCCCACCCCCCGGAAGGAAAGAGAGCACGAGAAAGGAGGAGGGAGAAAGGCGGCAGGAGAAAGAAGGGGAAAATCAACCCAGCTAGGATTGTTAAGGTCTGCGGTGAAAAGCTGACTCCGCTGCCGCAGGATTACGACTCAAAGCACGGGGTTCGAACCACTGCTCTCTTAACTGCTGTGACCTTGGGTGAGTCATTTGACTTCACTGGGGCTCAGTTTCCCTATGTAAAATGGGGATTATAATCCTTGCACTACCTTCCTTATAGAGTTGCTGTAAACAATTAGACAAACCAGGCAGTTGTCCCTGAATTCCATTTAATGAATTCATTAAGTGCCTACTGCACCACTACAGGGCACTGTGCTAGGTGCTTAAGACGCAAAGACAAGACCCCAATAGGTCCTGCAAGCAAGGAGTTTACATTTGGGGCATATAATGTGTAATTACTACCAAAAACCCTCCCTCCCTTCCCCCATTTCTCACTTCCAATAGCAGCTGAGTTCCCAGAGTGTAGAATACTACTCCCCTCAGACTTCAAGGGCCTGGAGTTACCAGTACCATCCTGGTGAGCCCCCACCAGTGTACTTCCCATTAACATCAGTCAGCCAGAGTCAAGCCAGCTTTTGGAAAAGGATGTCTATTCACTAAAGTGGTATAGTAACAACAACTGGTACAAAATGAGTTCCACCCAAAGTCTGGGGCACACTCTCCCACAAGTGCGCATAGGTTACTGGGAGAGTGGGTTCTAACTGTAGAAAACACCTAAAACCAAAGGACAAATTTACAACTTTTTGTTATGAAAAGTCCTTTCTTAAGTCCATAGCCAGCATTCCTTTCTGGTCTTCTTCAGAGTTCTCTCTCTCTCTCTCTCTCTCTCTCTCTCTCTCTCTCTCTCTCTCTCTCTCCCCCCCCCCCCCCCATGTTTGCCCATGATTATCCTTGGCATGCCCTACTCTTCTCCTGGTTAGATGCATTGACTCCTACTGGTTCAGTCTCTCCAATAACATAATGAATGGGGAAGGAGAGAGAGTAACTCGATCTGGGATCTCTGCCTCTCCTTGATCTCCCATCTCAAGTCCTGCCTGCCCTCTCAAGCAGCCACAAGGGTCTGCCTCCTCAAGGCATTCCTAGGCCCAAAGCCTCCAATCTCATATTGGACATCTTAAACTGGATATCCCATATAGACATCTTAAACTTCACAAGTCTAAAACTGAACTCATCTTTCCCACTAAACCCTCCTGTCTTCCTAATTTCCCTATTACTGTTGAAGATATCACCATTCTCCCAGCAACTCAGGCTCAAAAGTGAGGTGAGGTCTTGACTCCTAACTCTCTTTAGATAGATAGCAAGAGGACTTGACTCCTCACTCTCTCTTGCAGCCTTGTTCCCCGCCCCCCTCCCCACAATCTATTGCCAAATACTGTCAAGTATCCCTTCACATCATCTCCTGTATATGCCCATTTCTCTCCTCTGACACTGCCACCACTCTGGTCCAGGCCCATATCACATCACACCTGGACTATCGTAATAGCCTGCTGGTTGATCTCCCTGCCACGAGTCTCTCCCCACTCTAGTCCATCCTCTTCTCAGCTGTCAAAGAGATCTTCCTAAAGTGCAGGTATGAGTACGTCACCCTCCCTACTCAATAAACTGCAATGGCTCCCTATGGCCCCTCTTCAGCTTTCAACGTTTATTACAACCTACCCACCCCCCACTTTTCCAGGCTTCTTATACCTTACATCTCCCACACCCACATGCTTCAATATTAAGCCTCCTTGCTGTTCCTTGAACAAGAAACTATATTGAAAAGTGCTTGAAGGGGAGTAATGTATAAAAAGCCTGGAAAGGTAGGTTATGGCCAGATTGTGAATGTCTTTAAATGCCAGACAGAGGAGTTTGTGTTTGTTCCTTGAGGTAATAGGAAGCTACTGGAGGTTGTTTTTTTTTTGTTTGTTTGTTTGTTTTTTTTTGAGCAGGAGACTGACTTATTTGTGGATAAAAATATTCATTCCCTGTTGATGAGCCTTTCTGAACTCACCATAACTAGCCTGGTTCTTATAGTGTCTGGGTTGTGTTTGAATCCCTTCTGTTCTGGTAGAACCTGCCTTAGTTTGTGTTCTTCTGGCAGGACCTTTGAGGTCACAATCAGGCAGCACAGGAGGATTTGCGTAGAGGGGCCTACCTGACGTGTTCCAAACATCCCCCCTTGTCTCATTTTCTTCCTCCTCCTTTTTCATTTTCTCTTCCTCCTGATAGTTCCCAGGATCCATCACTGGTGACAGACCAGATGGAGAACATGCTGGCCCCTAGGGAAGACTCTCTCCATATGGCTGCCCTGGCAACTCCCCCCCTTTCCTAGGGACAGGGCTGGGCTCAGGAAGGCAGTATTCCTGACATGCTAGGGAGATCCTGTCTGCCAAATCAGAGGACCTTCTGCCCTGTCCTTAGGCTTGGGGTTAGGAAACTGATGTGGAGGCAGCATTCTTTGCATCCCCAGCACTTAGCACAGTGCCTGGCACATAGTAGTTACTTAATAGGAATTCATTGACTGGCTGACATCTAAGCCACCCTATCCTTAAAGGAACACATACAACCTGTTGACGACCCTCTCCAGAGGTTGGGGCAGCATTAGAGGAAACAGCCCTCCTTGTTGACAAAAGCAATATCCTGGTTTCATCTTCATGCTAGCAGAAAGGTCAGGTCAGCCTTCCAGTGGATGGTGATGCTGCTTCACAAGTTCCAGACTGAGCTCTAGACCTATTCTCCCTCTTTCTGGGACCATCAAACTCCCAGGCACACAAGCTCAAAACTGAGCAAAGTCTAGTAGAAGGCCTTCTGGGGCACTCCTCTCTCTTCCTTGCTTCCCTTGGCCAATTAGTTGATAAGACCTGTTTGTTTATTTTTTAACACTCTCTTCATTTGGCCCTTGTCCCTACTTCCACTGTCTGGACTCTGGTTATAATAGCCATCCAATTGATAGTCTCATCTTGAGTTTCTCCCTTTTCTAATTCATCATTCACACTGTTGTCATAATAATTTTTTAAACATTCTGCTGTGATTACTCCCCTACTGAAAAGTCTTCATTGGCTCTGCCTTACCTATCAAGCAGAGATAGGTAGGTAGGTAGATAGATGATAAATGACTAGGTAGATAGACAGACAGACAGATGGATAGATAGATAGAGAGAGAGAGAGATGATAAATAGCTAGGTAAATAGACAGATAGACAGACAGACAGATGATAAATGGCTAGGTAGACAGACAGACAGACAGATAGAGAGATGGTAAGTAGCTAGGTAGATAGACAGATAGATGATAAATGGCTAGGTAGATAGACAGACAGATAGATAGACAGATGGATGAGTGGTTGGATAGCTAGCTAGCTAGATAGATAGATGATAAATGGCCAGGTAGATAGACAGACAGATAGACAGACGGATGAGTGGTTGGATAGCTAGCTAGCTAGCTAGCTAGATAGATAGATGATAAATGGCTAGGTAGATAGACAGATAGATAGACAGACAGATGAGTGGTTGGATAGATAGATAGGTAGATGATAAATGGCTAGGTAGATAGACAGACAGATACATAGATGATAAATGGCTAGGTAGATAGACAGACAGATACATAGATGATAAATGGCTGGGTAGATAGACAGATAGATAGACAGATGTATGAATGGATGGATAGATAGATAGATAGATGGATGAATGGATGGATAGATAGATGATAAATGGCTGGGTAGATAGACAGACAGATAGACAAATGGATAGATAGATAGATAGATAGATGATAGATGGCAAGGTAAATAGGACATTCATGTAATGCTACCTACGTTCTAAGTTCTGGAGATGCAGATACAAACAAGCAAGATAGTCTCTATCTTCAAGGGGATTACATTTTAGTGGGAGAAAGTATCACGATAGAAAGAGAGGGCACGGCATTTTGTGGAAGTGGTTGTTAAAGTCCCATGAATGCTTGGTTCCAAATAAGATAAGACAAAAATCCATAGGCCAGGGCCTGGGGGCCAAGGGTGGAGTCCAAGCTTGTGGTGGGAGTGAGAAGATAATGATGGCCAAAGTGAACTGGGAGGTGTCACAGAAGCCTGGTTCTGGGCAAACTCCTCCATCGAAGCCAGGGCACCTGGAGGCAGAGAGTATAAACTACTTATTCTATCATTCAAAGCCCCTCACAGTCTGGCTCCAATTTACTTTTCCAGCGGTATTTTATATTCCTAATTTCAGCCAAGCTGGACTAACAGGCCCCCTAGACTAGTCCTGTTCTCTTGCACCTCTGCCTTTTCCTCCCATTGTCCTCTGAGACTCTAACAGATGCACATCCCATCCTCCCCTTCATTTCTGCTTTTTGAAATCTCTCCCTTTTTTAAAGGCCCAGCTCAGCTGCTACCTTTACCTGACCCTAAGGCTGAAAGGGATCTCCCCCCTCCCAATTTTTCAAGTGACTTTGTCTGAGAGAAGCAACATGGTGGAGGAGACAGAGGGAGAGCTTACTTTAAAGACACAGAGATACAGGTTCACCCTCAAGTCCAGACTGTGTGGCCATGAGAACACTCAGTGGCAGGTAAGTGTACAAGTGGATAGAGTACTGATCCTGGAGTCAGGACGCCCTGAGTTCAAATTCAGCCTCGGACACTTATTGGCTGTGTGACCCTGGGCAAGTCACTTGACCTCCGACTGCCCCAGATTCCTCATTGGTAAAATGCAATAATAGCACGTAAGCAGAGTGTCCATGAGAATCAAATGAGATAACACTTGTTGAGCTCTTATAGCATAGTGCCCGGCACACAGATGGTACTAATAAATTGCTATTCCTTTCCCCTTTCTTCCCTTAACCTCTCAGGCACACTGTGCTTCCCTTCCTCCACACCCTCTAAGGCCATAGGTTACAGATGAGTTGCTGATCTCCATTGGTGAAGGGAGTTTTCATATTGGAAGTTCCCTATACAGATGAACTCTCAGGTCCAGCTCTCCCTTCCAAATAACAGTACCAAAAATCTTGTTTATACCTCTCTTCCTCACTTACCCCCATCTGCCTTGTACAGCACTTATTTGTATAAGGGTCTGGTCCTCCAAACTAGATATTCCTTGAGGGCAAGGATTGTATCTCATTTCCTTATTGTATCCTAAGTGCCCGGTATTGCAGCTCAGAATCCATGTCAGCCCCTCTTTGTATCTCCAGGGCTTAGCCCAGGACCTGGAACACAGTAGGTGCTTAATAAATGTTTGTTGATGTGATGGAATGGAATTTTACCGAGTGTGGCCTCAGCTCCTTGGGGAAATACCGTGCCTCGATTTTCCTTTCAGAGAATTGGGACCAAATCCTCCTCAGCCTAAGACTTCCTTTTCTACTGCCGGAGAGTGAGCCCTAAAGATAGATAAAGTGCTTGGAGATGTACCAGAAGAGTGAGGCTGGGGCTAGGGGCCACTGCATTCGCTCTCAGAGCCAGCTGCAAAGATACCCAGCCCTGCTCTAAGGGGAAAATGGAGCCAGAGGGAAACACTACAAGGGTCTTTCTGGCCAGGAGTCTACAGGCGGTTTCTTCCCATCCCTTCCCCAGCTACCCAGTTACTACTCCTGCACTGTTTCTGCTGATAAACATTTACCTCCCTGGAGTTCCGAGGGGCCTGATGAAAGATCTTATTAAAAATCCCAGCAACTGTCAAGCCAGGAATGAAAGACGCAGGCAAAGGGCCTCCGATCCTGAGACGAGAGACCGTCTGTGG
Organism: Trichosurus vulpecula; assembly: GCF_011100635.1. Lineage (NCBI taxonomy): Eukaryota > Metazoa > Chordata > Mammalia > Diprotodontia > Phalangeridae > Trichosurus > Trichosurus vulpecula. The sequence continues at coordinate 74,474,721 of NC_050573.1, forward strand.
GACCTTGAGGAAACCTCTTTTCCTCTCTAAGCCTCAGTTTCCCTCTCTGTACAAGAGGGATAAGATGACTTCTAAGGTTTCTCGAAGCTCAAAATCCAAGGAATGCTCTAAAGAGGTTGATCTATCAAATGGTAACTCCTTTCCCCTCCAGTTAAGCTGGGGAGAGCCTTGAATCTCAAGTAAGAGAACCGGATGGGATTCGAACCCTGGCTCTGCTGCTTCCTGATCTGGGTGATCTTGGGTAAGTCCTTTCTTCTCTCTGGGCCTCAATTTCTTTTTCTGTAAAATGGGGGTGAGCTCTGAGGTCTCTGCCTAGGGACCTATAAGCCTATGACCGCACCTTTCTAGCCCTAGTACAGACCCCACCCCCCACCCCCCATTCTGCCTCAAGGCTGGCAGCAGCTCTTCTGTTTATAGAATGAGCCTGGGGTGTTGGCAAGTTTAAAATGCTCATTAGGGCCGGAGTTATTTTTATAGATTAGATTTCCTGCTTCTTTGCTTTCCCCACCCTCTCTGGCCCTCCCCCTTTTCCTCCCGCCGTATTTATTTGAGTTAGGGAGATAATGAGGTCCCTGAGGTCAGAACAACAGAACTGCATTCTAATCAAAGTATTGCTGTGGAATTAAAAAAATATAGAGATATCTGTGTGTGAGAGTAAGTGTGTGTGTACGCTGTTTGGCTAGCTAGCTAGCTTCCCTCCCTTCTTCCTCCTCATGCCCCCCCCCAAAAAAACCCCAAACATCAACAGCACACAATATCTAGATTTTTTTTAAGCTACCACTGGCCACATTCTGCTGTAGGAATATAATTAGGCTAGGCTTGGGTTTTTTGTTTTTGTTTTGTTTTGTTTTCCCCAGAAAAATTCCTGGAAAGGGAGAGTAGAATTGAGGGACATTCCAATCTCTTGCAGTGGGGGAGCTGGGAGGACCACAGTGTGTCTTCTTCCATGCTCTGGGTAATGATACCAAAGCTTGCCAGCTCACCCCCGAGGGCTCTCTGGGGCTGAGGGGTGAAGGAGAGGCTCCAGCCACTGGGCAAGAAGCCATCACTTGTCATAGAACATTAAGGCTTGCCCATCTAGAAGGGACCTGAAGAGATCTCTCTGAACCTCAAGTCCCCTCATCTGTGAAATGGGGCTAAGAATCTTTTCGGCTCCCTGCTACACTGGGTTGTTGAGCAGAGAGCCCTTTGGTAATCTTCAAGGCATAAAGTGAGTCACTGGTGACTCACTTATCATCATCATCATCATCATCATCGTCACCACCTCAGTCAAGTCTTTGATTGGTAGTCAGGGCTTTGAATATGTCTGTGCTTCAGGGCTCTGACACTTTGGGGCACTAGAGAAATGTGAGTCATTGTTCTCTTTTAGCTCTAGTGGGGCTGCTTTGGAGAGAAACTGGGAAGGATTAGTTAAAGGGGCCTCCCTTATTAGCCTGGTGTTTGTGGACAAGCTGCTTCACCGCTGGTCTCAATTTTCTCATATGAAGGGAAACAGGATAGAATAGCAGATCAAAAAAAAATGGTAGTCCTCCTCCCCATGGGGACTGCCATCCCAGAGCTTCACCTTACCATCCTCTAGAGGTATGGGGCCTTCCATCCTCTCCCTACCTGAGGTCACTGTACCTGACATGGAGGATTGCTCTCTCCTATGCCCTTGGGTGCCCCTCTTAAGATGCCTTAAGCCCGCACCTCCAATGGCCACGTGCTTCTGCTGCAAGATGCTAAAATGGGGGTTGGGGGTAGGGATTTAGAAAGGAGAGATCCTTACCCTCTCCTTGCGATACTCTTCAAGAGGTGCGAGTCAGTCCTCAAGAGCTGAAAGCTTCCTTAAGAGCCGAGTCCTTCCTCTGTCGGTGGCCCTCTTCCCAGCTCTCGGAGTGACTAGCAATAACTCACACTCGGAAAACTCCCCAGTTTTTATCAGGGACTCCCCCTGATCCACCTCCTCTACATGTAAATGTCTGTTGATTGCTTGGCCCCCTGAGCAGCCCTCGAGTTGTATGGAGGTATGGAAACACACCAAGGCCCCTGTCTGTGCTAACAAGTTCTAAATAGCTCTCGTTTCTGTAGCGTTTTAGTGGTTAAAGGCCTTTCCTTACCACAATCTTCTGACCGATGTTTAAAATTTGCAGAGCTCTTTACAGACATTATCTCATTTGGCTTCACAACTGCCAGGTGAGGGAAGCACTCCAGATCTTATTATTCCCCCATTTTACAGTTGAGAAAACTGATGATGCTCACCTTAAGTGACTTGTGCAGGGGGGAGGGGGAACATCGCAGAGCTAGTAAATGGAAGAGGTGGGATTGGAGCTCAGGTTTTCATGACCGGAAGCCTGTCTTTTTGTCAACTACTCTCCGGTGAGGAAACTGAGGCAGGAAGGGAAGAAGATTGTCTAAGGCCACGTGGCTCCTCAGGGAGGTCTCTTTAAGCCTATTTCCCCAGCCCCTGAACAAAGCAGACCCAGTAGAACTGAGAGAACCATCGCTCCCATTTCTCTAAGTACTTTCAGAGTGTCAGAGCGCCTTCCCCACACAAAAACCCTTTGGAGGTGGCTAGTACAAGGATGATCCTTATACCCATTTTATGGGTGAGAAAACTGAGGAATAGAGAAGTTAAGTGACTTGTTCAGCCAATTAAATGGCAGAACTGGGATTTGAAACCATGCCTTCTGACTTCAGATCAGAATCAAAATTTCCTTGTTTGATTGGCTTTGGCCCTTCCCAACACCTTCTGAATCCCCCTCAGTTCCTTGGGAATTAAACTTTTTTTGATTCAGGGGGAAAATTATGGTGTGATAAAAAAAAAAAAAGAACACTGTATTTGGAATTAGAAGACCTGGCTTTGAATCGTAACTTTGCCATTTTCTGACCTGTATGACCTTCTCCAGGCCTCCTTTCTTCCCAATGTAGAAACAGAAGGCTGAACTAGAAGGTGCCAAAGGCCCTTCCAGCTCTATGCCTATGACCCAGAGATGAAGGGGAGCCCAGGGGGCTGCTGACTCATCCAGCCCCTGCCCCTCCCCTCTCAGCTTCTCAGATCCTGCATACGGACTGAGCTCCATAGCCCAGTGACATTTACAGAGTCTTAGGCCAGGATTTGGCGGCCAGCGGTGGTAAGGGGCTGGGGGCCGAGATCCACGGAAGCCGCTAGTGTTTGCTGTGGGGGGCTGGGAGCCCTCACCCACCCGATGCTGTTCGCTGCCGGGGGCTAACCTATTTACCCAGAGCAAATATGACACCGGGCTGGTCCACTCCCCGCCTTCCTTGCCCGAAGGCCAGCTAACACTCCGCTCTCAACTCATTACATCTCCCCTCACCTCCCTTGGCTAGACTTTCCCCAGGGCTTCATTTCTCTCCCTCTTTCTCACTCCTCTCTGCTTTCCAATTTTTCGCTTTCTCCCCATCCTCTCATCCTCTGGCGTCTTCCTTTCCCAGGCTTCTCCAATATTACTGCCTTCTTCCTTTCCTTGGTAAACTCAGCTAAGCTCGGGAAGCCCCGATTCATTCAATTAATCTGTGATCTATTGCTCATCTTTTGAAAGCCGAGCACCTGCCTCAGCCCTCACTAGCTGTGTGGCCCTGGGCAAGTTGCTTAACTGCTAATCCTCAATTTCTTTATCTGTAAAATGGGATAATAATAGCACCTATCTCACAGGATTGTTGTGAAAATCATATGAGATGATATATGCAAAGCATTTTGAAAACCTTAAACCGTATAGAAATGTTACTAATATTATTGTTTGTTATCAATTATTAAAAGGCAATGTAATTTAGTGACTAGAGAGCTAGGCTTGGAACCAGGAAGACAAGGTCAAATCCTGTCTCTGATACCACCGACTATGTGACCTCTGTTAGTGCTCTAGGTAATTCTCTAAGACTATATGTTGCAGGGGTAGCTAGGAAAGACCTGGTCCTGGAGTCAAGAGGACCTGAGTGCAAATCCCATCCTCAGATGCTATCTGTGTGACCCTGGGCAAGTCACTTCACCCTGATTGCCTCCAAAACAAAAACAAAAAACTCTATGTTGCAGAGAAGATGCCGAATTGCATTGCAGTAATGTTACGAATCTAATCCCTAGACCTGTCCCCTCTATACACTTGACACAGGCCATTTTATTTAAACCTCACAACCACCTGCAAGGGAGATTCTACAAGTATAATTATCCCCGTTTTATAGATGGGGAAAAGATTTGCCTTTGGTCACACAGAGTGCAGGATTTGGAATCAAAGGTGTAGAAACAGCTCAGAGAGGGGCTCCTGTTTCCCACTTTCAGAGCTCTATATGGGACCGAGGGTCCATCTTCAAAGAGGGAAGCATGGTATACTAGGGCAGCAGCAAAAGATATGTTGTTCAGTTGTGCCCAACTCTTTGTGACCCTATTTGGGGTTGAGGGGTTTTTCGGCAAAGATACTAGAATGGTTTGCCATTTCCTTCTCTAGCTCATTTTACATACGAGGAAACTAAGACAAATAGGGTTAAGTGACTCACCCAGGGTCACACAGCTAGTAAGTATTCGAGGCCGGATTTGAACTCAAGTCTTCCTGACTCCACTCCCACTGTTCTATCCACCGAACCACCTAGCTGCCCTGGCCTAAAGGGATGAAAGAGCCTCTAAACAAGGCTCCCCACATTTTCCCATCCTCTCTGGGGGTCATCGGCCGCCACACTCAACAGAAACCACGAGGAAATAAGAGACTGAGCCATGGAGGGAGGGACTTTGTAGAAAGTGGGAAAATTGGGAGGGAAGCGCAGAGCCAAGGATCCCAAAGACCTCAGGATTATATTTTCAGAGCTAGAGGGAATTTTAGAGATTAGCTCATCCGAGCACCTCCTCCTTCAGGTGAGAGATTTAGGGCTGGAAAGATGAGCTGAGTCGCAGGGCTAGAAAGGACCTCAATGATCATCTATTCTATTCCTACCCCCTCATTTTACAGTTGAGGAACCTGAGACTCAGAAAAATTCCCTTTGCTGAGGGTCACTTGAATCGGTCTCCTGAATCCCAACCCGGTGTTGTGGGCACTAAAGAATGAACCAACCCTCAGAGTCCGGGGAACAGGGGTTGGCCTAAATGCTCGCGTCCTCTGACTTGCATTTGTGAAAATGAGCTCCACCTGCATCCTCAGCAGCCAGGCCCAAGGGCTAGAGATTAAGAATCAATTAAGAGGAGGAAAGCGGATTTGCCAGGGGGGTGGCTGGCGCTGAGCTGCTTAGCTGTGGGTGAGGGCAGTGAGCGACTGGTGTGGGGCTTGGAAGTGGGGACTGAGGCGAGGATTAGCAAAATGGAGGGAGAGGGAAGACTCGGAGCTTGAAGGGCTGTGCACAGCCCAGGCAGCAGCCGAGCCAAGGATGCCGGGGACACTCGCTTAATCAGCAAGCATTTGTAAGGCACCTACAATGGGCTAGCACTGTGCTAGGTGCTAGGGATACAGATACCCCAAATGAAACAATCCCTGTCCTCAAGGGGGCTTATGTTCTATGACGGGGCAATGTGTACACACACACACACACACACACACACACACACACACACACACACACAGATATAAACTACATAGCTATATGAGATTGGTTGGTTGGTTGGTTGTTGTCCTTCGTTCTCAAAGACCAAAATGACATCACTATGCTAGAATCAAGTTTCAGTGTGCCCGACTTTGGCTGATCAGACCAACATGAACTCAGGATGCTCTACCACAGGTCGGACACAAATAGTCCATGTGAACATTTGGGGTGGTTTCTCCAAATTTGCGCATCCTGCGTTTCCTTTGAGCTGTTTCAAATCTACTTTGCTCATAGAGCACAGCACCTTCTCTGATGAGGGCATGCCATGCTGAGAGGTCCTGTACCAGTCAGTGTCTCCCATGTCACACAATCAATCCCAAAGTTCTTGAGAGAGACCTTGTGAGTGTCCTTGTATCGTTTCTTCTGACCACCATATGAACGCTTGAGTTCTCCATAAAATAGTCTTTTTTGGCAAGTGTATGTTTTGGTTATGAATTGGGCCAAAATGAGGGAAGCGTTCTGCCTGTCAGGACATTCGAACAGCAATCACTTCTCTGTTGCTTGTGTGCTAATATATCTATATAAGATTATATAGATATATATATCATAATAAATATAAGACAGTTAGGGAGAGAGGATATTAGATTTGAGGGGAATCAAGAAAGGCTTCCTGTGAAAGGTACTGCCTTGAAGGTAGAGATGGATGCTATTAGGTAGAGGTGAGGAAAGGCCAGAAATAAATAGAAGATCTTGGGATCCTAGAATAAGAGCAAAAAGGGTCTCAGCAGACAGGACCTCTAGCCTAAGGACCTCATTTTTACAGATGAGGAAACTGAGGCCCAGAGAAGTGATTTGTCCAAGGTCACACAGGTGCTGTATCACACAATACAGACGTCCCCAAGCTCCCTCCTTTCATCTCCCCCAGATCCAAAAGTGCCCCACTCTATAGGTCTGATCCTAGCTCTGTTAGGGGGCATGGATACTAACCTTCTTCACTGCCTGTCCCAACAAATCCTCCTATGCTTGTGAACCTCAGGCTGTTTTGCAGATACACCCATCTGGGGCTTGAAGCCAACTCCTAAAGGTTGTGATCTCTGAAACTCAGACCCCTGTGTCCTTCCTGCCTTTTTTGTTTCCTTCCTCCCTCTCCTCCCTTCCTTTCTTCTTTCCTCTTTGACTCATTTCCTCCTTCTCTCCTTCTTATGCTTGCCAAGCTCTGTGGGGAGATACAAAGCTTAGGCTGCTCCCATGGAGCTCACGTTAGTATAGGAAAAAGGCACAAATAGAGATTTGCCATTGATTCAACCTAAACCAGTACTCCCAGCTTCCATTGCTAGATCTGGAGGGTCCTAGAGCTCCTGGTCCTTATAGCCAGGCTTTGCTGATGGTGTGCACACCCCTCCAAGCTCTGCATTTTCTTTCTATCCAATTGATCCTTGCTTCAGTATCCAAGCCAGGAAGCCCATACCAGTCAAGCCCTTTATCCACTGATTAGCAGCTCTGTGGGAGCACTCTGCTCTCTCCCATACCCTCCACACACCCAGTTTAAATCCTCAGGTCCCATTTGATAGTACAGATAAGGCCTCCCTGACCTTTATCATCTTTGAGCTAGATATAGAAGGAGAAGCCCCCTCCCTGTGAATCCACCCACAGCCAAGACAACAGCATAATGGTCCCTTGATGTTCGGTTTTGCCCTCCCTGCACTGGATGGGATGTCGAAGTAACCCTCAACACTCCCAATCTCCACTTTCAACTCCAAGGAAGGAACCTCCCCCGTGGGGTTATGAATTGGGCCAAAATGAGGGAAGCGTTCTGCCTGTCAGGACCCATCTAGCTGATCCTACCCCATACAGCCCTGAACACTGAGAACAGACACTATTCTACAATTCTGCTTTTAATTGATAAGCCTGAGAAATAGAAATGAAGGCCTTGGAGGCGGAAGATATGTGTGACGAGTAAAATCACGAAGTTATTGTGCTTCAGTCATGTCCGACTCTTAGTGACCCCGTGTCCTTGGGGTTTTCTTGGCAAAGATATTGGAGTGGTTTGCCATTTCCTTCTCCAGTGGATTAAAACAAACTGAGGTTGAGTGACTTGCTCAAGGTCACACAGCTAGTGAGTGTCTGAGGCCACATTTTAACTCAGGTCTTCCTGATTCCAGGTCCAGCGCTCTATCCACTGGGCCATCCAGCTGCCTCTGAACTACAGAGTGGGAGAGAATTATTAGGGGCCCTCCAAGTCAGGAGGCTACAGTGGAAATAGCCTTGCACTTAGTCACAGAATCTGATTGAAAATCCCAACTTGGCTCCTTAGCCCCTGTGACCTTGGCTAAGTCACTCGGCTTCTGTGGGCCTCAGTTTCCTCATCTGCAAAATGGGGCACCTGGACTAGATAATGATTGTTATGTTGACAGCTAACTTTACATAAGGCCTTAAAGTCTGAAAAGTGGCTCACGTGTTCCTTGTACTTTACAACAATCCTTTGAGACAGAGGTTACTATAGCCGGAGGCAGCTATGTGCTGTAGAGGATAGATCACGGAGCCTGGAGTCAGGAAGAATACTTACTAGCTGTATGACCCTGGGAAAGTCACTTAATCACTAACTGCCTCAGTTTCCTCCTCTGTAAAATGGGGGTCATAACAGCATCTGCCTCGAAGGGTTGTTGTAATATTTGTAAAGCGCTTAGCACAGTGCTTGGCACACAGTAGGCACTTAATAAATGTTTCCTTTCTTCCATTTTATAAATGATGCTCAGAGAGGTCAATCAACTTGCTCACAGTTACATAATAGCTGGTAGAGGTGAGATTCAGACCCAGGTCTTCCTGACCCTCGAGCCAGTGCTGTTTCTACTGCTGCTCCAAATCCTGTGATTTCCAGGCCTGTTTCCCCATCTGTAAAAAGATAGTGTTAGGTTAGATGATCTTATTATATCTTCCAGCTCTGAATCCTATGATTTCCAGATGTCTAATAATGAGGGGCAGCTAGGTGGTCCAGGGGAACGACCACTGGGCCTGAAGTCAGGAAGACTCATCTTCCTGAGTTCAAATCTGGTCTCAGACACTTTACTAGCTGGGTGACCCCAGGCAAGTCGCTTCACCCTGTTTGCCTCAGTTTCCTCATCTGTAAAACGAGCTAGAGAAGGAATTGGCAAACCGCTCCAGTATCTCTGCCAAGAAAACACCCAAATGGAGTCATGAAGAGTCAGACAAGACTGAACAACCACAACAATAGTGACGGCCGTTAGGGTCTACCTGAGCACAGTCAGACCCAGGCAACAGGGTAGAAAACGGAACTTTGCAGGCCTGTCTCTGCTCCAGCCCCAAGTCTGGCTTTCCTGGCTTTTAGAACCACTATCCCCGAGATGCAGTCCCCTTCTCTTCCAGAGACCGAGATGCTGTCTTAGGCCAGAAGTGACAAACATACTTCTCCCAACACTCCAGAGTATGACCCAAACCAGCTCAAAATGTAATTGGGAAATTTTTAACAAAACACATAAAATACAACAGAATATAGATAATGTTTATATGCAGTTCTCTGAGATGATGTGCTGCTTGCAGAGATCCTTATACATGGTTTAGTGACCCCATTTCTATTTGGGTTTCACATTGCTGCTAGAACATCCACTCATTCTTTCATTGCACAAATACTTATTTGTAAGTGACTTTGATAGGTTCTCCATGAGACTCAGAGGGCTATAAGGCATGGTGTCTAGCCTTAATTCTCAAATGGATTTGGGATTTTATTATTTCAGGAGTTCCCTCCAATAACAAAAACAGCAATAGCTAGCATTTATGTAGCCCCTCCTATGAGACAGGTACTGTGCTAAGCACTTAACAAATAGTATTTTATTTGATCTTCACAACAATTCTGCAAGGAAGGTGCTATTATGATCTCCATTTTACACTTAAGGAAACTGAGGCAAACAGAGGTTAAGTGACTTGTCCAAGGTCACACAGCTAATGAGTGTCTGAGGTTGGATTTGAACTCAGATCTGCTTGACACCACTATCCCCTGTCCCCAGGGCAGCTAGGATAGAGCACTGGCCTGGAGTCAGGATTGACCTGAGTTCAAATTTGGCCTCAGATGTTTACTAGCTTTGTGATCCTGCGCAAGTCACTTAACCCTGTTTGCCTCAGTTTCCCCCAGCTGTTAAGTAAGCTGGAGAAGGAAATAACAAACCACTCCAGTATATCAGCCAAGAAAACCCCAAATGGGGTTACAAAGAGTGTGACAAGCCTGAGATGACTCAACCACAAACAACAAGACTTCTTGACTCCACATCCAGCACACTATCTATCTATTGCCACCTAGCTTCCGCCAAAGACGCATATTGAAACACATCCATATTTATCCATCCTGCATGACTCTTGTCCCTGTTCTCCCAGAAGAACCCATGAAACATTAATAAGATCATATATTTAGTTTTGCAAAAGCCTTTTGAGATCACTGAGTCTGACCACTTCTCTGGGAATTTATGGTGTGGTTGACAGGTCCATAATAGCTTTCTCTATAGGACTGTGTGTGAGTGCTTCATGACTGTCTGTACTAAGTGCTTCAGGAAGAACAAGGAGGGACCACTTTTGCTAAGAATGAAGAAGTCGGCCCTTGAGCTGAGTCTGGAAGTTGGTTAGAATTTCTTGGAATTTCAGAGTTGAACAGAACCTCAGAATCATACTTGAAGGAGGATCCCTTCTACAATACCCAAGTGGCCATTCAGCATTGTTTCAAAGACTTCTCAGACACATCATTCATTCTACTATGGGGACAATTTTGACTGTTAGAGAATTTTTCCTAACATTAAGCCTAATTTTTTTTTGGTTTAGCGAAGATAAAAATTAATACAAAGCCAAAAGAATAAAAAATGAGAATGACATGACATACAATTAAAACCACTGCAGCCTGACCTATTTCAACAAGTTAATGATGCCCCCCAAAATGGGAAATGGATGGAGGAAAAGACATTCGTACTCATTAAAACAATTTCATACAAAAGTTTAACAGATATAAATCAATCGCCGCAACCAGGAGACCAAAAGAACCTAAAAACCACCTTCCTTGGTAAATACTCGTCCTATATGGCAGCACAGGTCTAAAATATAACTTTATTTGCAAAATCTTTACTGAGAAGTATGTTACAAGATTATGAGCAACTTTATTTCCTAAAACAGTGAAGTGGAGTAGAGGGAAAAGCAGTTCAAAGAAAACTTGGTAAAAGACTCATCTAAATGAAGGCATCCTATGGGCATTTAAGGATGAGACTAAAAGGAGGACAACAAATATGGAACAGATTTTTTTTTCAAATCTGTTGAAAATATCTTTCCAAACAAAGATGAAATAGATCTGTAAAGGTTTTTATAACAAAATCTTTTCACTGTTAAAGATAATGAGAATCAAAGTGTTAGGACACTAACCTCATAGTCTTGGTTGTGCCTAGAATGGAAAATGGTACAGTACTGAAAGAAACGAAGATAAGAAAAGTATCTGAATTAGACCAAGTGTCCATGGAGGAGGTCCATGTTAGAGGTGACATAGAAATAAATTTCAAACCATATTATTTCATTTCCAGGTGTTATCCATGGTCCAGCTCTTCCCCCCACGCCCACCAAGGGACTCTAGGTTCACAAAGATTAGGTCCACCCTGATATCATTCGCCCCCACAAAGGGTCAAATTCTCTTTGGCTTATTAAGATCCCCATCTATATTTCTCCAGGGAGATTTTTAAGTCCAAGTTTAAGCCTGGCTTATATGTAGGGTTTCTCCAAAAGTGAATAATGGGGCTCTTTCCCACAAAGGTGTTCAATGAATGAATATGGGTTGGCTTTTTATTTCCTCCACGAGAAAAAATACAAAGGATACATAAAAACTCATAAACACATAAAGAAACTGAAAACACTCAAGTAGATCATTTCACTTATTACAAGGAAATCCTTGTAATGTGTCATAATTTTAAGAACTTCCTCTCTCTCTGGGCAACTGATGCACAGCTCTTGAACTCAGGAACTCTCAAACTGGGGATTACTCACAAAATATTGGCAAGCATGGTTGGGTTGCAATTTATATTGTTGAAGAGGATTCTAACATTAATGAGATCACAAATTCATTCAAGCAATGTTACCTAAAGCATAAATGGTTGCTAGGGAGGCACTCCCCCATTTTATATGTGTGAAGTTTGTTTGAATTCAAGCATGAGATCTTATCTTCTGCCTGGTGTGATTTCATCTTCTTAGGTTTAGCCCAACACTCTAAGCTTTGAGATCTTTTCTGGATCTTAATGCTGTCCTCTAACCTCTTAGCTACTTCTCCTAGCTGTATGTCACCTGAGATTTCAATATACCTGTTATCCAAGCCTTTATCCAAGTATTAATAAAAATGCTAATGATCCCGGGGCCACACTCAGAACCCTGGGAGCCTCTACTAGAGACCTCCTTCCAAGGTGACATTGAACCATTGATAATTGTGCTCTGAGCCCAGGCATTCAACCAGTTTTGACCCCACCTGCTTGTGTCATCATCTAACTCACCTGTCTATATTGTGTCCAGCATGAGAGATTTTGTCTAAGGCCTTGCTAATATCTAGGTTAAATATGTCTAAAACATTTCCCTTGATCTACCAGGCTAGTCACCCTGGAAGAAAAGAGAAAGAAAGAGAGAGATAGAGAAAGAAAGAAAGAAAGAAAGAAAGAAAGAAAGAAAGAAAGAAAGAAAGAAAGAAAGAAAGAAAGAAAGAAAGAAAGAAAGAAAGAAAGAAAAGAAAGAAAGAAGAAAGGAAACAAAGAAAAAAGAAAGGAAACAAAGAAAAAAGAAAGGAAGAAAGAAGGAGGAGAGAAAGAAAGGAAGAAAGAAAAGAAATGAAAAAGAAAATAGGATTAGCATGACATGACTCGTTTTTGATGAAGTCATGCTCATTCTTTGTCATCTCTGTTCCTTTTTTAGATTTCTTTTTTATTAAGTTTATTTATTTTTGTTTTTCAACATTCACTTCCATAACTTTTAAATTTTCTCTTCCTCCCTCCCCTCCCAAGATGGCATGCTTTCTCATATAGTCTCTACACATACGTTCCTATTCAACATATTTTCACATTAGTCATGTCGTATAGAAGAATTAGAACTAATGGGAGTAACCATGAGAAAGTAAAAAAATATGTAACAAAACAAAACAAAAAAAGAAAATAGTCTGCTTTGATCTGCATTCAGACTCCATATTTCTTTTTCTGGATGCGGATGGCATTTTCCATTAGATTTCTTTTTAATAATATGTGTAATAATGCTCTCAAATTTTACCAAGACCCAAAGTGAAGCCCATTGATTTGTAGTTTGCATATTTTACCCTCTTTCCTTTTTAAAAATGGGATCATTTGTTCTTGTCCAATCCTGTGGTATATCCCCCTTTCCTCACAGTCTTTTCAAGGTCACTGACAATGGTGTCTCAATCACAGCTGGAAGGTCTTTCAACCATCCTGGAAGGTCCTTCTGCCTCATGCCTTGAACACCTGGGAAGAAGCAAGGGGCTCTCTTCCTTTATTTAACCCTCCTCTTCTGAGGTTTCAAACTCTCTCCTGGTCCTTTTCATTCTGTCCTTTGCAGGTTAAGGACCAAGGACCATTTCCCTTGGCAGAGAAAACGGAGGCAAGTTAAGAGTTGAGTATTTTTGCCTTCACAGCATCCTCAGTTATCAATATCCCATCCACTCCAAGTAGCAGTCCTACTTCTTCCATCCTCTTCTTTCCCTAACTAAAAAATTCTTTTGTTATCCTTAGCTTTCCTCAACAACTTGGGTTTATTGGGAGTTTTAGTACTCCAGGAATCTCTCTTAGAGAACTGTTATACTTTTCTATTATCCACTATTACCTACCCATGTTGCCATTTTCTGCATCTCTTTTAAAAATCTAAGTAGGTCAATAAGTTTCCATATACACCCACATCAATCTCTTTAGAAAACTCCTCTTCCTCCTCATTGTAATTGTTTCTCTTTGTGTCTTCAGACTTTCATTCTTGAGAGCTCTCCATCCCTTCTGGGCTGATCACTTTCCCCAGTGGAATTTTAAGCCTATCCTTTCTTTGAGTCCTTTGAAATGCAGGATTAGGGATAGGGACTGGACCTTAAATTTTGTTGCTATAGGGAATTTCCTCTACAAATGCAAGTCAGTACCGGCTCTGCAATTTATAGTCTTAAAGGGTTGCCTGGGGCAGTGAGGGTTTAGTGTAACTCTAGGGTCACGAAGGCAAAACCAACAGGTCTTGAACCTAGATCTTCCTAACTCTAATGACAGCTCTGTATTTATTAAGCTGTATCGTCTCTCCAAAAAATCTTTTAAGTGTGCTTCCCCCAAATCTAGGGTGTATGACAGGCTATACCTGGCTTACGGCTTCTTCTCTTTCACAAATTATAAATTGGAATGGTTTCCATCCATTCCTCCTTGTTGATGAGAATCAGGTCCAGGACAGCTGTTCCCCTTGTTCATTTGCCCCCACCTTTTGAAGCCTGATATTATCATTAATTCCATCCAAGAAAGGATCAACTGGACTGCTTTGGGCAGAAACAGAGTTCCAGCAGGTAGATGGGATAATTGAAGTCTTCCAGCATATCTGTCTCATCCCTCCTCCACTGGAGGCTTGTGATCTATTTCCCAGACTCCTCATCTCTCTTCTCTTTCTGTTCAGTTGGCTTGTAGTGTTATTGTTGTTATTCAGACATTTTCAGTCATGTCCGACTCTTCTTTTCTTGGCAAAGATACTGGAGTGGCTCACCATTTCCTTCTCTGGCTCCTTTTACAGGGGAGGAAACTGAGGCAAATAGGGTTAAGTAACTTGCCCAGGGTCAAACAGGTAGTAAGTATGTGAGGCTGGATTTGAACTCAGGTTCTCCTGACTCCCCGGCCAGCGAGCTATCCACTGTGCCACCTAGCAGCGCCATATCTTCTTCATGTACAATGCTACTCCCCTCCCTCTTTACCACTTCTGTGCCTCCTGTGGAATATCAGCCTTAACATGTCTCCAGAAGAAGTCATGCTCTTCCCTTCCTCCTAAATTCCCTGTTTCCTGCTGGGGACAGCTCCATCTTCAAGGCACAACTTCAGCAAATTTCCCCATCTCAAAGTCTTTCTTGACTCTTCCTCTTCCTCCTTCACCCCTACCCCACCATAAACAAATGGTTGTCACATCTTTTCAATTCTACCCCATCATCTCTTTCACTCTGTCTCCTCTGCACTCAAACAGCCACCACCCTAGTTTAGGCCCTGATCACCTCTTACCTGGACTATTTCTGCAGCTGGTCTCCCTGCCTCCAGCCTCTCCCTTCTCTAATCCATCTTCCACAGAGCTGCCAAATTAATATTCCCAAAGCACATACCTGACCAGGTCCCTCCCCTGCTCAAGAAGCCTCAGGGGTTCCCTATTGCTTCTAGGATAAAACATACCCTCTTGTTTGGCATTTAAAGACCATCGAAATCTGACTTTAAACTTATCTTTCCAGGATGTCTGCAGTTTAATGCCCCTACGTATGTTCCTGAGCAGCTAGGTGGTACAGTGTGCCACGCCTGGAGTCAGGAAGACCCGAGTTCAAATCTGGACTCAGACACTTACTAGCTGTATTACCTGGGTAAGTCACTTAAACCTCTTTGCCTCAGATTCCTCACCTGTAAAATGAGTTGGAGAAGGAAATGGCAAACCACTCCAGTATCTCTGCCAAGAAAATCCCAAATGGAGTCACAAACAACAACAGGTATGTTGCAGCCAAACCAGGTTTCTACCTAGTTTCTTTATGCAGATTGTCCCCATTGTCTGAAATGTACTCCATTCTCCCCTCTTCCTCAGAGGACCCTTAGTTTCCTTCAAGGCTCAGGTCAAGTGCCACCTGAACCTTTCTTGATTCCTTCCCTCTACCAATGCCAATTGCTAGTGCCATCCTCTCCAAAACTGTTATTCAGTCATTTCAGATTCTGTGACTCCTTTGGGGATTTCCTTGGCAGAGATATCAAAGTGGCTTGCCATTTCCTCCTCCTGCTCATTTTGCAGATGAAGAAACTGAGGCACACAGGGTTAAGTGACTTGCCCAGGGTCACACATCTAGTAAGTGTCTGAGGCTGGATTTGAACTCAGGAAGATGCGTGGCGGCATTTCATTATCTATTAACCGGGTTCAAGTGTTGCCTCTGATATACTGGCGGTGTGATTCCAGGCAAGTCCCTAAACCTCTCAAATTTCTAGGCAATTCTTGGACTCTAAGTTGCAGAGAGGGCACTGACCTGTACTGATGGAGAAAGCTCCTCCCTGGGTTTCGTTCCACCCTCTACTTTGCTGTCTGAATGATCTTCTCAAAGCACCGGTCTGACCAGGTCATTCCCCCATTCAACAAACTCCATGGCTCCCTCCTGCCTCCAGGCTCAAATAGAAAATTCCCTATTGCGCTTTTCAAGTCCTTTATTACCTTCATAACCCTTCCTACCTCTCCAGTCTTCTTCTACCTGACTTCCCGGCACGTCCTCTGTGATCCAGTGACCCTGTCCTCCAGCCGTTCCTTACACATGATGACGATGCCCCATCTCATGACAGCATTTTTCCTGGCTCTCCCCTATGCCTCGTTTCCACCCATAGGTTTTCCTGGCTCCCTTCAAGCCTTAGTTAAAATTCCACCTTTCCCAAGTCTATTCCGTCTGAGTGACTTCCCTCTGAGGTGATCTCCAATTTGTCCGTACATAGTTTGAACACAGGTGTTTGCAGGCTGTCTCTCCCCGTTAAAATGGAAGCTCTTTGAGGGCGGGGACTGTTTATGCCTTTCTATCCACATTATCTATCTATAACAGATGATTTTAAAAGGCTTTTTTGCTCAACAACTTAATGGGCATCTATACCAATGAAATCACAAGTCTGGTGAGGCAGCTGGATGAGACAATGGATAGAGTGCTAAGCCTGGAGTTGGAAAGACCTGAGTTCAAATCTGGATTCAGACGCTTACTAGTGGTGTGACCCTGAACAGGTCACTTAACCTCTGTTTGCCTCAGTTTTCTCAACCATAAAAAGGGAATAGCAGCAGCACCTACCTCCCAGGGTGGTGAGTGTGATAGGGCACTAGGCTTCGAATCAGAAACATTCATCTTCCTGAGTGAGGAAACCGCTCCAGTATCTTTGCCAAGAACACCCCACATGGGATCATGAAGAAGCAGACAGGACTGAAAAATGATTGGACAACTACGACCTCCCAGGATTGAGATAACACTTGTAGTGCTTAGCACTGCCCCTGGCTCTTGGGAGCTTCCCTTCCTATACTCTCTCCATTATGTACATAGGTTGTATTTGCTAGGCCGAATTCATGTTGTCTCCCCCTTATACAAGATAGGCTCCTTGAGGTGCCTTTGTCTCTGTAGCCCCAGTACCTAGTAGATTGCCTAGCACATAGTAGATGCTTATTCAATTAGGGAATGAAAAGCGACCCTTTTTCAGTGATGTTGTGAAGGCACATCTCATTAGGAGCCAGAAGATTGTGGAATTTAGAGCTGACAAGAACCTTGGGGATTCCTAGTCTTACCCTGTCTTTTACAGATGAAGAAACTGAGGCTCACTTGCCCAAAGTCATCTGGTGCTTAAGCAGCCAAGCTGGAATTTAAGGACAGGCTTTCTGACTTCCACTTCAGTCCTCCAGAAGGTTCATATCCTACCTGCAGGGACCCAATTTGGGCAAGTCACCTCACCTAATTTCTTTGACCATCTGGTAAGATCAGAGGGTTGAGTTAGGTAACCACTAAGGTCCTTTCCTAAATCCCATGCAGCAGGGGTGGAGTGGGAGTGGGAACAAGTAGGGGGGTGGGAAGGATATTTCAGGGTGAGAGCAACATTCACCAAAATGTGGGGTGGGGGCCCGCTCCTCTTCTGCCCCTCTCCCTAATCCTGGGGACTCCCAATCCCCAGCCATTCAGAATTTGCTCTTGGTGGTGCTATCCAGGCTGGGTTCTGGGTCCAGCTCGATTTCCTAGGTTAGCTACATGACCTAAACCAAAGAAATCTCCACCTCCCATCTCTGGGCTTCAGTTTTCTCATGTGTAAAATAAGAATAGGAATATTTGTCCCAGTTGGCTTGAGTGAGCCACGGTGGGGAAAGTGCTTTGTAAACAGCAAAGATCTGAAGAAGTGAGAGTTGTTGTCAAGTGCTGGAAGCAAGCTTCTCCATCCCGAAGAGCCCTGGGTTGGGAGGCTAGAGGCCCTGGCCTCAGTTCCCACGCAGTCACAAACCAGTCGTGTGACCTCTATCACACTGATGATCACCACTTCCCCCTTTTCAGCTTCTGTTCCTCCATCTGGAAAATGAAGGGGTTGGATCAGCTGACCTCTAAGATCCTCTCCAGTTGGGAGAGTCTATGATTATACTCAAGGATGAATTAACCCCATAAGTCCCAAGTTCTATAGCCCCAGACCCAGGCAATCTGGGACCTGAGAGAGGGGACGGGTTTCCCTCTCCAGGAAAGGTCAGGTTACAGGTCTTAAGTTATTTACTGGGGAACTCCTGAGGTTTCACGGAGCTGACCCAAGCCAGAAACCAGGTTGATAGAAAGCCAAAGAGGAGGCGGAGGAGGAGCCTGGGGATCAGGCAAAGAGAGAGAAGGACAAAGTGTCTCTCAACGCAGTGGGGGGCAATGAGAGGGAGAGAGACAGCAGTGAGGCAGGAAGGAAGGAGCGGAAAGGAAGAGCTTTCTGGAGTGATCTGTCAGCACCCCAGAGAAGAGGGGGGGAAAGGCTTTTAAGCAGAGAAAGGAATTTGAAGAGCTGCTGTCGAGGTGTCTTCAGCCCCTTATCTCACCCTCCCTGCTGCGTGCCTGCACACCACGCAAACAAGCCCACTTAATTGTTCCTGGATTTGTCCTCTGGCTTGCTCTCAAGGATTTGGGGGTTCTAGCTAAGCAGTTTTAGACAGACACAAACAGTGACAGCCTTGAGGCCTCCCCTGGCTTTTCAGGGATATGAGATACTGCAAAAGGGGTAGAGCTGAGAGTGCTGGTCTTGAGAGTCCCAAGACCCAGATTCAAAACCTGTCTCTGGCATTATTACAAGTGTGACTTTAGGTGAGCTGCTTCTTCCCTTCTCTGGACCTCAGTTCTCTCACCTGTAAAAATCACCTGCTTCATAGAGTTTTGAGGAAGGCACTGAAGAGAAAAGAGAAAAGAGAACTGAGTTGTAAGTTGATATTTCACGCTTCTTCCTCTCCCACCCCCACTCCCACTAGGAACGAGTATAGGGGTCTCTTGTCCCTGATAACTGAACAGCTGCCTCTAGGATGGCCCGGTCTCCTGAGGGTGGATAGATCCATCCAGAGCTGGGAAACAGTGCTCCAAAACCCAGTGCTGGGACAGCCGAGGAGAACTTTTGAGATGTCTTCCTTGAACACTGGTTAGCCTCATCACTCCTCCACATGCAGTATCCCAGGCCACTTTACAGGCTCTAGGGGCTGCCAGGAATCTTAGAGAACTTCTAATCTAAACTCTTGGTTTTACAGAGGAGGAAAAAAGATCCTAAAAGGAAAAGGGATTTGCCCAATAATAGGAGCTGGAAAGGACCTATGGAATATCTTTTAGGCTGAGGCCTGGACAATTCTGGACAATTTAAGGGATTATTTGTACAAGATCATATAGGTAGTAAGTGGTGGTCACATCCCTAAAGGTGGAGCGTCAGTCTCTTCTCTCTCTCTCTCTCTCTCTCTCTCTCTCTCTCTCTCTCTCTCTCTCTCTCTGTCTCTATCTCTCTCTCTCATTCTCTCTCAGTCTCTCATTCTCTCTCTCCCTCCCTCCTTCCTTCTCTGTCTCTGTCTGTCTTTATCTCTCTCTCTTCTCTCTCTCTTCTCTCACTCTTCTCTTTCTCTCATTCTCTCTCTCTCTCTCTCTCTCTCTCTCTCTCTCTCTCTCTTTCTCTCTCCCCCCACCCCCTCTCTCTCCCCCTCATTGACCCCATGCCACAGTTCCCAGGAAAGTGTCTTCAATAAAGTTTAGGTACTTTGGAATTGATTGTGTGACCTGGAAAAGGCTGGTACAGGACTGCCCAGCAAGGCATACCCTCGTCAAAGAAGGTTGCTGTGTTCTCTATGAGCAAAAGAAATTCAAGATGCGTAAATTTAGAGAATCTGCCCCAAATGTTCACATGGACTATTTGTGCTGACCTGCAGTAGAGTGTTCCAAGCTCATATTGGCCTGATCAGCCACAGTGGGACCCACTGTAACTTGACTCTAACACGATGATGTCATTTTGATCCTCTTTGAGAGCAAGGAATAACAACCAGGTATGACTCTTAACAAGGGTTTCCCCTAAAATAGATAACAGGGTTCCATCTAGAAAAGGGACTCAAATGTACAAAGTAGATAGCAAGTCTAGAAGACCTGTTTCCTTCACCACAGAGGTACTCAAAACAAAAGCCTCTAAATTAGGGTACATTAATACACCTATTATCTGCTCCAGAAGAGTAAAGTCATTCGGTGAGACTGCTGACTAGACATTTCAGTATCACCTCTGATCTATTCATCCAAGTTATTCACAAGCTTCACATCTGCTGACCATCTTTGGTTTTAGTTCTTAGGCTATAAAATCCTCATTATGGTGGTGTCCTCTGAGAAGTATAGTATGCTGCCCAACACAAGAAACTCAAAACTCCTTGAATCTATGAGGCTGGAAATAGCCATTTCTGAGGATCGCTGTGGGGTCACCTCGTGTTTGAAGAAAGAAACACAAAACAGAAGAGACAGCCAGGGACTTGAGGTCCACTCTCACACCTGTTAGGCAAGCCCATGTGGAGTCCAGCTTCAGGCCGCCATGGCTGCTGAGGAGAAAGGGAGAGAAATCCTCACATACACTATCCCCTCACTTGCCCCCCTCCCCTCCATCTCCCAGCTAATCAAAGGGAGAGTTGTGTTTCAAACCATGCGGGATACAAAAGAAGGAGAGTCATATCTTTTCAACAGCTTTTATACCCAATTCTTCCTGGCTACATCAACAGTCATCTTTGACACAGCCCCCAGTCCTGGGGATACATGGGGGACCAATTAAGAACAACCAGTGACAACATACATCCTTCAGCAATGGACTAGAACACACATCCTGCCAGAATGGTGAAGAGGACATGGAATATGCCCCAATCTGGTCCATCAAGGAGGTTTCCCTGATCACTCCATTACACATACAATGATCCTCACAAATATCCCTATGAGCTAGGTATTATCATTTCCACTTTGCAGATGAGGAAACCGAGGCCAGAAATCTGTCCCCTCTTCTACTTCTGGCTCTGCTTAGCTATGCCAGAACAATCCAATTTCACATGGATACAAGATCCTCAGGTCAAACTGACAGCACCTCCTTGTCCTCCTGCCAGCACCCTGTTCCACTCCCTTCTGGACCCCATCATGTTCTGTTCCTCCACCTTTTGACTCAAATCTCAGAGAGCATCCAGATCAACCATTACTTTCCATAACTCACCCGTGGCCTAGAAACAGGGCTCCAATACTGGGTTTAATACCCGTGTAGGTAATACCTGGGCAGAAATTTCTCTCTACAGCATCTCTAAAAAAAGGTCATCCAGCCTTGTTGGCCTGCCTCAGTTGCTGCCTGGTTCAGGTACTTGGCCAGGAAAAATAGGGGGGAAAAGAGGGAAAGGATGAGCAATGACACAAATATGGTGGAAAATCCCCTCTTCCCTAGTTTCCAATGTCCCCCAACCACTAGTTTCTAATTTATTTTCTGAGGGCTAAGCTAAGCTTAGGGCAATTTTCAGTGTCCCCCCCCCCCCGCAACCCTTTACAACAACACAGTCCCCATATACTAAGGGATCAGTCTGCAAGAAGGTGAGGCTCTTCAAACCATGGACAAGTTACTTAGCCTTTCTAAGCTCATCTGTAAAATGGGAGACTAATCCTTGTATTACTTGACATTTGCCAACCTCTTTGAACCTCAGTTTGCTCACCTATAAAATGGGGGTGAGAATATCTGTACTACCTGACACTGCGCATGTCAACACTCAGAACCTTAGACTTGAGGTCATATTACAGATGAGGAAACTGAGGCAGACAGTAGCCTAGGTTCACAACCTGGTATGTGTCTGAGGTGGGATATGAAACCAAGCTGTCTCTACTCCAAGTCCAGTATTCTCCCTACTAATCCGTATTGCCTCGTGATACTCCTACTACCTAGCTCACAGGGCTGTTATGAGGGCTTCTATTTAATTCAACAAACATTTTTCATGTCCCTGCTAGGCACTGGGGACAGAAAAATGACAAACGTCGCAGTCCCTGTCCTCAAGGCGCTTACGTTTACCAGCAATGAAACGGGTGTACTTGTGTACGATATAAAGAGAGTATCATTGGGGGAAAGGCAAGGTCCATTGAGCTCTAGGAAAGTTTTCAGAGGGAGATTTCTTTTCCAGCTGGAAGAATCAGAGAAGGCTTCACAGTGTAGAGGAGCCTTGAGAAAGAAAAGGATTTTGGTAAGTGGAGACGAGGAGGGAGTGTGTCCTAGGCACAGACAGGCCTTTTGAGTTCAGGGAACAGCTAGCCATCCAGTTAGACTGGAGCATGAAGCCCATGAGGAGAAATAGTGTGAAATGGGATGAAAAGGTGAGTTGGTGCCAGATGAGGAGAGCCTTCTTGAATGCAAGGAGGTGGGGAACCAGACCCTCTGACTCCTGAGACTGTGCATTTCATCACTGACATTTCTATAATGATTTAAGGTTTGCAAAACACATGCATTACCTCATTTTAGCCTTACAACAAGTCTGTAAATATTATGATTCTCATTTTACAAATGAGACAACAGAGGTTGAGAGAGGTTCTCTGCCTTGTCCAAGGTCATGCAGCCAGGAACCAGCTAAGGCAGGATTCAAACCCAGATCTTCCTGGCTCCAAATTCAAGACTCTAGCCAGTATCAGAGGTTGGTCAAGCCTATGGCCTTCATGGAGGTTCTTTTCAGCTCTGAATCTATGATGCTACAATTGCCTGACTGGCTCACAGCTCTTCTTCCTCTCCACCCCAGTCCTGGGCCTCTCTCGCCACAAGCTATCGCTCCCCAACTTGTTGCAGCAAATGGTGCCCAGATGGGTTTTTTCCTAGTAAGAGCCTCCAGCCTACTTCTCCTCCAGTGAAGCACATCAAAAACTAGTCTCCTTGCCCCATGGCACCAGGTGCAAACCTGGGAAGGAGCCTGAGCCTGAGCCTGGAGGAAGACCATATCTAGGAAGGAGACCATGTTTGGCTCTGTCTTCCTCTCAAACCCCAATCTCTCCTCCTACCATTGTTCAGCATCCTTTGACCCTGGGCTCCCATGGGAAATCTGGGGAAATGGGAAAGGTGTCCATCTATACACAACAAAATGTCTTTGGGGTGGGGGGAAGACTCACCCCACAATTCAAATGTTTCTCTTATTATCTTCTGCTGAGGGGAAAAAATTAATAACACGGTGCAATATAAAATACTAAATTAAAGGCATTTTGGAACCAGCAATTATTTCATAAGCTCTTCTTTTATTGCTGCTCTAATGTGCCTAATTGCTGTCTTAATGAGGACATTAATTTCCAGCTAATGTGATGTTATTATAGAAATTGCAGTCAATCTTTTAAAAAGGGGGGAAAGTGCTGGAAAGCTGTCCCGAGAGAGAGGGGCTCTGGTCACCCTGGGGGCTGAGGGATGAGCCAGAGAAGGGAGCCTTGGCCTGAGGCTGGGGCCAGGAGCAGAACAACGGAGGGCAGTGGGAGGAGAGCTGGCAAGGGGTGGCATGTGTTAGTATATGTTTGTACCCAGGGGGCCGCTGGAAATGGCTAGCCAAGGGAAAGGGCCAAGGATGCTCAGCCATCCTACAGAAGGCTGAAAATAATGAGAGATCGAAAGGGTCTCTCTGTTTAGAGAGAGTTATACAGATGGGCTTATTCACCCGGAAAGTGAATCCATATCGTGATCCACCCACATGTCCATCTAGTCACAAAAGGCTTCAGGGGATGTGGAGGAGGGAGAAGGGCAGTTTAATAGATGGAGCTGACACTCAGAACTCCCAGATTTGCTTTCCAGCCTGCTTTGTTCTGGGGTCAGAGGACCTGGGTTCAAGTCCCACCTCTGATTTTGGGCAAGTCATTTAACCTCCTGGGGTCTCAGTTTCCTTCTCTGTTAATATGAAGGGGTTGGAGCAGATAGCTCTCTTGAGTTCTCTCCCAGCTCTGGACCTATGAACCTATGAAAATGAGAAGCCTTTTCCCACTCCCTGAGGCCTGTGGTATTGGGGGATGGTGGACCCTAACCTCATTGCACGGAGGGCCCAAATGCCAAAGGATAAGGCTGCAGTTCTTAACCTGAGGTCTCTGAATTTGTTGTTGTTTTACTATTTTGATGGTTAAATTTCAACATAATTGACTTCCTTTGTAATCCTGCGTATTTTATTTTGTGCGTTCAAAAACATTATTCTGAGAAGGGGCCCACAAGCTACCCCCAGCTGCCAACAGGGTCCACAAAATGACAAAAGATCAAGAAGTCCTAGGAGGCTCTACTTGAGGATAAGCTGCCACAACTTCTCTGAGGATGAATTTCTTTGAAACAGAGCTTCATTCCAGTGCACCGAGAACAAGATGAGTGGGGTTTTCCCTTGTGCCCAACTACAAATATCTGTTTTCCTCATCCCTCTTTCCCCTAGAGCTCTTCGTCCAGTTCAGAACTCAGAATTCCTCCTGTTTCACTCTCCATAACTTAAGCTACACTGACACAGAGCTCATATCAAAGAGAATGAAGAGGTACTAGGGGACAGGTACAATGAAAAGAATGAGGAGGAAAATACAGGGGAGAGAGAGAAAGTGAAGAGGGAGAGAGAAGGGGCAGGGGCACTGGAAGAGAACTGGGGAGGGGAGTCACACTTCTGGTGGTGTCTCCATCCTTAGTAGACCCCAGACTAAAGTAACTTTTGGAAACCGTGATTCTTGGGTACAACACTGGGAAAGAGGCAGAGTAACCGGAGGAACCTAAGAGAGTATAATGGAAAGAGCCCAGGATTTGGAACCCGAGGACCTAGGCTCTAGCCTTAAGCTCTTCTAGTCACCATGGATGTCACCTTGGGTGAGTTACTTCCTCTCAGGGCCTCAAAAATCCCCCCTTCAAAATGGTAAGGTTGTACTAGTCAACTTTTTGTTTCCATTGGGGGTGGGGAAGGCCACGAAATTGGGGTTAGGTGACTTGCTTAAGATCACACAGCTAGTAAGTGTGTCAAGTGTCTGGTGTCGCATGTAAACTCAGGTCCGCCTGACTCTAGGGCCAGTACTCTATTCACTGCGCCACCTAGCTGCCCCAACTAGTCAACTTCCAAAGTCCCTTAGCTCTAAATCCTGTGATCCACTTTCTCCAAGCCTTTTCTTGAGTACGATGGTGTGGGTGTATCTCTGTTCTGAGCGCCTCTCTGTCTCTTGAAGCTGCTCTGGGGGATGGGAGGAGGAAGTGTGAAATGTTCTTTCCACTTCAGGGCAATAAGTTGGTTACCACAGAGTTACTTCTCAATTTCCACGTAGTTACTCCTTCACTACTCTCATAATTTACTCATGAAGTTTCCAGATGTTGATTTTTTTTGACTCTCTGAAATAACCCCCATCACTTCTTGGAAACATCTTCAGAGTTCCTTTGTGGTTCCCCTCAAGTGACTCCGTAGATGACTCTGGTTTGGGCACTTTCCCACCCCAAGCCTTGTTGCCACATCTAGAAATTTCTTGGTTCTATGATTCATAAAAACTTCCCTCCTAACTTGATTTCAAACCCACTGGCTCCCTCATTATTAATAGTTCCCTGGGTTGTGACCAAGAAAGGACGCGTCCTCAAAATAATTCTTAGAGGTGCATCTAGATGGCACAGTGGATAGGGCATGGACTTTGGAGTCAAGAAGACCTGAGTTCAGATTTGGCCTCAGGCACCTCACAAGCTGTGTGACCTTGGGCACATCACTTAGCCCCAATTGCCCTGCCTTCTCTCCTCCAAAAAAAAAAAGACATGGCAAAAAAATATCTATCTATATGCCCTTTGACCAATCATCTGGACCTCAGTTTCCACATGTCTAAAATAAAGGGATTGAACTAATGTCCCTCCCAGCTTGAAATCTATCGTCCTGGTATCGCTCTTGGGCAGGAGAGGGGGCATTAACTCCTACTCTGGCCTTATAAATCCAGGATCCCGGAAAGTGGATAGAGAGAAAGCAACATAGAGAGAAGGTAACATGCCTCTTGGAGTAGATATACGGGGATAAAGAACAGGCCTTGCATCCACAAGCATAGCCCATAGGTTCATGAGATTTAGAAGCAGATCAGTCAGTCAAAAAGCATTTATTAAGCACCTACTATGTGCCAGGTACTGTGCTAAGTTCTGAGGATACAAAAAAAGGTAAACACAGTCCTGCCCTCAAAGAGCTCACATTCTACTGGGGAAACAACATCAGACATTACTCATACAGGATATATACAGTGTAAATGGGAGGTAATCACAGAGAGTAGGAGGTATAGCAGTGGAGGGGGAGGGGAAACCAGGACAGGTCCCTTACAGAAGGTAGGATTCGACCTGAATTAAGATGTACGTCAGAGAGAAAGCTAGGATTCCGAAAAGTTCAGAGACCTGCTCAAGGTCACCTTTGCAGCCGCAGAAGGATGTGATTCCATACGGATGCTTGGATGGCCATCTTGGACGTTTTCCCCCCCTCACCAGAGCCATCTAGGTGGCTATCCTTGGCCCCTTAGTCCTCTAGATCCCAAAGATGTTTCCTCCTTTGCCCAGAGGCCCCAGTTCCTTCCTCCCAGGCCTTACTTAGATCCTCTCTAAAGTAGATGGAGGAGGCTACCGATTATGCATCACCTGTGCTGCAGGGGAGCTGGAGGAGGGGAGCCTGCAGGCCTGAACTAGGGAAGCCACAGCCTAAGGAGAACATGGCAGTGGAGTAGAGGTCAGGGAGCCAGAGGGGGAAGAAGGTCCCGGAGACTCTGCAGTGGGCCACACATGAACCTGGGCCCCTTCTGCATCCGCCCTCCCTGTATCCCAGGGAGACTGAAGAGCAGCTTAGCTCTGGGTTACCATGGCAACTGCCACAAAGAATTTTGGGGAATGACACCCCGGGGGCGTGTCAAGACCAAGCAGTGAGCTCTCAGTTCTGGGCTTTTGTCATGGTGGAGTGGGGGTCTGGCAGGCCAGGGAGGGAGAGTGGATACCAGACCCCACTTGCCTCAGAAAAATACAGGAAGTCTAGGCAGTGCCCACTTCCCCCCTGTTCTGGACCTAGTTTTCCATCAACCTTGGTGTGTGCCCATATTCAGGGTCAGCTGCCCCTTTCTCAGGCCTCTGGATGTCCCCAGGCATGGGCAGTGCCAGCTGTTAACCCATTTATTTTCCTGAAGACACAACCTAAAAAGGGGGAAGGGAAAAGGGGACAGAGGTTTTAATTTTATTCCCTCTTTTCTGAGAGTGAACATATGGCTCCGCTCTCTTCCCCTTTCCTCCACAAAAAGTTGTTGGGGGAGGGAACTTGGGGGGACAAGAGGGAGCATGGAGAGGGAAGGTTTAGGAAATATGATTCCCTTTTTTCCTCAAGCCTTTTCCGGAATAACCCCATGGGAATTGGGGGTGATAGTGGTGATAGCTGTCCTCTGCTACCTTATTGACTCCCCCACAGACCCAACCTACCCCCAACCCCCACCACACACAGATTAGCTTAGCCCCATTCTTCCCTCCCCCCACCCCCCACCAAGGGCCAGGCCTACCCCAGAGCTGTGAGGCCTTGGCAATTGATGGATGAGATGGACAAGACGTTATCACTAGGGAAAAGAAAAGAAATAAAAATCCACAAGAAACTCTTCCACACAGCTGGCCCCCCGCTTCTCTCCCCCTTGTTTTCCCAACATCGCCAGGAGAGCTGAGAAGCGGGTGTGTGGTGGCGGCAGATTTTTTTTTTAATCTGTTAATAAAACGCAAGTGAATCAAATCCGCTTGGAGGGAAGAGGAGGGGGAGTCAGGGGCTGGGGTGTTTGCAGAAGTTGGAAATTTAATAAGAAGAAAAATAAAAATAGCCACTGTGCTCGAGACAGAGACAGTGCTCTGGATGGCTGGAGAAAAGGGGGAGAGAGAAATGCTAGCTTCAGAGAGATCGGGTATTGGGGTTTTGTGAGCTAAGCCAAGGGGGTGACTGAAGAGATGGGCTGAGAGGGAAATGGATTAGAGGCTAGGATAATAGGATTAATATCTTCGAGGGACGTTAGAGATCATTCAGTCCAATCCCTTCATTTTACAGACGAGAAAACTGAGTCTAGGCAACATTAAAGAATATAGTCACTTGGGGAGAGGATATGGACATTTGTACAGGGAAAATTCATGCCATGTCCCAATAGATTCCTGCCATAAGAAGCTCCAGCTCTTCTTGGAACTGAACACTGGAATGGGGGAGGGGGGATGATAGAGGGTTAGCCTGAAAAAGAGCCAGATCTTCTCTTAAGACTCTGAGACTAAAGAGCACTGGGCCTCACAATGCCATACTAGGGTCCTAGATTTTGAGCTGGAATGGATGTTAGAGGTCATGAGTCCAATCCTCTCATCCTACAAATGAGGAAACTGAGGCTCACAGCAGACTTGACAGAAGTCACACAGGGAGTAAGAGGCAGAGGCAGGGACAGCCCAGGCAGGTAAGGAACAAAGATTCCAAACAAATGACCAGCTGGAGCCTCTGTGGGTCACTGTCAGGAACTGACAGCTGTCTGATCTCACCCGTGCACTCTAGCCTTTGGGCTTCCCAGTGTTTTGTTAAACTGTGAAACCCCCGGCCACAACCCTTACCCATTCAAGGGTGAGGATCCCATGAGTTCTTCCTAATTGACATTGAGGTCCTTGACAGGACTGGGGCAGCACCGCCCTCTACTGGCCCCTCTTGTCCAGCACACTGGGGTCAGGGGTTTGAAAAGAGGTCCCTGGTCTGATTAAGGGATTAACAGTCAGAAAGCATTTTAGAGATCTTCTAACTTTGGTCCAACCACTTTATCCTTATGAATAAGGAAATTAAGGCCTAGAGAAGTCAAAGGACTTATCTATCCTTGGTCACACAGTTGGTGACTAGCAGTGAGGATTAGAACCTCCGTCTCCTGACTCCGAATCGGATGATCCTTAGGAAGAGGGATGATTAGAACCTTGGCTTACAGTTTTTCTTTGGCGTTATCCTACTAACAGGGTAACTTGGTTAAGTCACCTCTCTGGGTCTCAGTTTCTTCATCTTCCTCGTCCTCTATAAAAAAGGGGGGCTTGCGATTGGTTATCTCTAAGGTCCTTTCCAGCTCTCAATGCCATAATCCTACACTAGGGACGCAGTTCGGGAATCCTGGACTCCGGGTGTCCTGTGTAAACTACTCGGTGACCCTCCTAGGGATGCACCGTATGTTCGGTATGGGAGTCAAGGCTGAGCCGCCTCCGACCAGGGGCCTCTCTTCAGCTTCGGGACAGAGATACCGCTGGATGAAAGGAATAGTGGGGCTAGGTATATGTGTGGCATAGGGTGTAGGGAAGGGGCGCGAGGCCCGGGCCCGAAGCAAGCACAGCAGCCTGCTGCCCTTCCGTGCTCTATGCCCGCATCCCGGATCGTGCGCACCGCACCGTCTCCACCCCGTATGGCTATAATGAGGCGGCGCAGCCACGGCGGGTCCCCCGACGCGGGGAAGTCGGCGCAGGCGGTGTGATTGATGGTTTAATATCGCGAGCTGTGACCCAGCGCCCCCCTCCCCACCCACGCCGCGGCAGGCGGCCCCCAAGCGCTGGCGAAAGCGCCGTGATTGAATAATTCAGTTACCAAAAAGGGAAAGAGGAAACCGGGAAGAGAGACGCGCATGCCTCCAAGTGAACTGGGGGAGGGCTGTGCTGGGGAGACTGAGGTCGACTCTCTGTTGGAGAGTCATGGATTCGTGGGCTTTTAACATTGGAGGCAGCATGGGAGGCCAACATCCTCTTTTTGCAGATTGAGTAACTGAGGCTCAGAAAAACTCCAGTAGTAAGTGGCTGAATCTGGATCTGAACCCAGGTCTAAATCCAAGGCGCTTTCCACCACAACACATTCTAGGAAGGCCCATACACTTTGTTGGGGGCTGGGGATGGGGGAGGTGGGAAGAGGAAAACCCGGAAACTCAGGTTTCCAGCTCCCCTCCCCCCATTCCATTCCTTTCAAAAGCAGACATTCCTGAAGCTGGGAACTAGATCCATTCATTCTACTTCCCAGTGATTGCAAATGGAAGAGACCAGATGCCTGAGCTTACTAACAGCGCTGGCAAGACCGGTGATTTAAAGGAGGGGAGGAGAATGGGGCTTTGGCTGCCTGGATACAAGCCCAGCTTTGCCCTGGTTTGGTGGCGTCTGGCAAAGGGCAGATGGAAGGGGAAGACCGAGCAAATCAAGAGCTGGCCCAACTGGGATGACAAGGAATTGAGCACAGAGGCAGGTGTTGAGGGCTAGGGGCTTGGTAGCCCCAGAAGAAAACATAGTGATGGAGGATCTGGAAGAGGGAAAGAGGAGAGAGAAGAGAGAAAGCTACTGAAGAAAGATCGTGAGAAAGGACATCATTACATGGACTAAAAGGAAAAAATAAACCCAGCAGATGGAGATTCAGCCTTTTCACTTTTTCCATGACTAATCAGGTTCATAAGATTAAGAACAGGAAAGGGGTCTTAGATCGACCTCATCTAGTGCAACCCCTTTATTTTTTGGGCAGTTAGTGGCACAGTGGATAGATAGAGTGGCCAGGCATGAAGTCAGGGAGACCTGAGTTCAAATGTGGCCTCAGACACTTACTAGCTGTGTGACCCTGGGCAACTCACTGAACCCTGTTTGCCTCAGTTTCCTCATTTGTAAAGTGAGCTGGAGAAGGAAATCCCAAACCACTCCAGGATCTTTGCCAAAAAAAAACAAAACCCAAATGGGGTTATGAAGAGTCAAACACAACTAAAAATGACTCAACAACCTTATTTTATAGAGGAGGCAATGGGCTGGGAGATGGCATGTGGTTTACCTGAGGTCACAAAGAAGGCAAGTGGCAGACTCAGAATCTGAACCCAGGTCCTTTGACTCCAATTCCAGTCCAGCAATGTCCCATGCTGCCACCTATTGTGTATTATAGTTATGTCTATGTGCTTTCCCCCTACTAAGGGGGAAAAGGTCCCTGAGGGTAGGACCCAAAAGTACCCTAAACCCCGAAAAAGAGAGTCCAGCAGAGTGACAATTAGAACTACCATGTAAAGGCACGTATTTGGACTTTGTGATAATAGAGAACCAGTGGAGGGGCTGGGAAGACCTGGATTCAGGTCCTGCCTCTGATACAAACTCATTGTATGACTGAGCTAGTTAACCTTTCAGTGCCCTAGGCAATTCTCTAAGACTATAAGTTTCAGAGAAAAGTGCCCATATGCCTTGGTGGGGGGAGGTCCCTATGCTGATGAAATCATAGGGTCCAGACTCTGTCCTTATATTCCCTTTACATAGTTCCTTTCATTTGAGCTTCCCAACAACCTTGTGAGAGATCTTAGCCCCACTTTACAGGTAAGGAAACTGCAGCTTAGAGACATAAAGACCTGTCTGAGGTTACTTAGAGGGCTGGATTTGGAATTTAAGGATTTAGGTAATACTCTTACTGTGTGACCTTGAGTGAGTCACTGAGTTTCCCCAGGTCTGATTCCTCATCTATATAACGAAGGGGCTGGATCAGATCCCCTCCAACTATAAAGCTGTAATTTTAGGGTTAAAAGGCATCTAAGGTCTCCCACCCAACTCTAAGTCTGTGAACTTCTGAGTCTAGGACTATGACACTAATTGCAGAGGTAGGCTTACAGTCATGCCCTCTGTACAAAGCAGGTGCTCATCAATATTTCTTGGATCTTGTTGGATGAGGGCTGGTGCTGCAGAGAAAAATCATATCTTTTATGGAAACACCAGCTCCTTTGGAAAGTCTGCAGAAGGGGTGAAAAAAGGAGGACAAGGGCATGGCAGGGCAAGTCATGAAAGTTTTCCTGTCCTAAAAGAGGCTCTGGCTCTGGAGCTCAGTGAGAATCTAGCTTTGGCTGAAGTGCTTAGCGAAGAGAGATTATCTCTGATTTCCAGGACCTCAGCAAGGAACAATGGGATCTCTTCCCCAGACCCAGAAGAGAACATCACACTGGAACAAACAGTAAAGTTAGACGCATCCAGGATGTGCTGCTGACAGTCAGCACCAGGAGGGTGCTCCATGGTACCCAGGCTGGGTTCTGCTCAGGATCTGTGATCTGGGCCCTTACCATGAGGGAAGGAATAGAGCAAATGGTAAAGGAGAGAGTGAGCCAAGACCCAGGAAGCTCAGGAAGTAAAGAGGTTGTGTGTTTGTCCATTCTCGAAGAGGACCATGGCATCAGGGAAATGATGACATGACTTGCAATTGACTTTGATTTGAGTGAGTGAGAGCTGTGCAAGGTCACTCACTTTCTCCTCCAGAGCCATCTGGGTCCAGTGACCAGATATTCATTATGATGACTGGGGATGACCCAGGATGCAATGGGAGACCCTGGCTCTTTTAGGATAAGGCCTTTTCACGTACTCACTTTGAGTGAGGTAATGCCCATTCAGTGAATAGGCCTCTTTAAGAAGTGAGTCAAGGGATGACTGATTTAATTAGAAAAAAGAAAAAAAGCTGAGAGAGGAGGACCCTCAGGGTTGCTGTTCCAAAGAGAAACAGTTATCATGGACATTCACGCTAAACAAAAAGGGCCCAAAATACAGCCATTAAGTGGGAGCTTGGGCAAGGACCTATTGTGGTCCAATCTATGAGCTTAAGAGTGAACTGGGTTTAAGGTTTTGTGAAAGAAGAGAGAGAGAGAGAGAGAGAGAGAGAGAGAGAGAGGAAGGAAGGAAGGGAGGGAGGAAAGAAAGAAAGAAAGAAATCTAGCCAATAGACCCCAAGTTAAATGGGCAGCTTCTGGCCATCAAAATGTACCTTCCTTTGGAGAGGAGGAGGACAGGCAGAGGGAGAGGGAGAGAGTGGGCTGAGTTACCCAATTAGCTGCCTGAATGGGGACCCAGCTAGTTGGGTAACTCAGGTAGAGAGCTAGAACAAACAAGTGGGAAGGGTGTCTGTGTTCCTGGGGAAGAGGGGAGGGAACAGGGATATTTGGGGCCAGGACTAGTGACAGCTTCCTTGGTAAGAACTTTTTATAAAACTATCTCGACAGCTAAGTGGTTAAAAATATACACTCCGGCTATGCAATTTTGCAAAGCTCGTGTCAGGGGGAGAAATGGAGGTGCTGAAGAGCTCACAAATGAAGCAAATTGCTGAAAATCGGATTTTTTCTGTCTTATCTTGGAGCCACATGAGAAGAAAAGAGATTGCAATTTCTGCCTGTAGTTTCTGCACATTTCCATGGTTAGGGAAGAAGGGATATAGAGCAGGAGAGAGAGAATGGTGAAATAGAAAGGAAAAAGGGGGGGCCAGAAGAAAGAGGAAGGACCAAAAAGACAAAGAGGAGAGAGGGAGGGAAATGAAGACAAAACTGGGAAAATAGGGCCTAGAATTATAGAACCTTAAAGCTGAAAGGGGCCTCTCAGGGCCCTTGGTCCATCCAACCACCCATACCTGAATGGGAAGCCCCTTCAAAACATTGCCAGCAAGTGATCATCCAGCCTCTGCTTAAAGACCCTAATTGATAGGGAACTCATTACTTTAGTCCATTCCACTTCTGGATGACTATAAATGTTAAGAGGTTTTTCATGATGTTGCGTCAAAATCCAGACCTAACTGTCCTTCCAGTTCCCTTTCTCTCTGCTGGACAGCTCCACTTGGATGACTCACTGGCATCTCAAACTCATCATGTCACATCATCTTTCCCCATGCACTTACACACCAGCCCACTGCAAACGTCTTTATTTCTATTGAAGATACCACCATCACTCCAATCACCTAGATTTGTCATCTCCTCTGCCATGTCTTGTTCCTTCTACCTCTACCATATCTCTCCCATCTGTTCCATCTTCTCCACTCAGATGGCCACCACCCTAGTTCAGCTCCTCACCATCTCTTGCTTGGAATATTTTAGGAACATCTTCATTGGTCTCTCTGCCTCAAGTTTCTCTTCTTTCCAATCCATCCTCTACACAGCTGCCAAAGTGACATTCACAGGTTTGACCATATCACTCTCACATGTAACAGGTGACTCCCTGTTGTTATTGTTCGTTATTGTTCAGTTGTGACCCCCTTTGGGGTTTTCTTGGCAAAGATACTGGAGTGGTTTGCCATTTCCTTCTCCAGTTCATTTTACAGATGAGGAAACTGAGGCAAACAGGGTTAAGTAACTTGCCCAGGGTCACACAGCTAGTAAGTGTCTGAGGGCAGATTTGAACTCAGGTCTTCCTGACTCCAGGCCCAGGGCTCTATAACTGCCCTGGCTGGATAGAATACTATCCAGAGTCCTTTTGGTTCAGTATTCAAAGTCCTTTACAGTCTGGCCACAGCATGCCTTTACACACACACACACACACACACACACACACACACACACACACACAGAGTCTGGCCAAAACATGTGGTCCAGCCAAACTGTCCCTGTAGTTCTTGACACATGACATTTCATTTCCAGTCTCCCTGTCTTTGCGAAGGCTGCTCTCAGGCTTGGAATACACTCCCTTCTTCCCCACCTCTCTCTTCAAACCTTCCTTCAAAGCTTAGTTGAAGCACCATCTCCTATGAAAGACCTTTTTTTTTTATTCCTCCCAGCTGCTAGTGTCCCTCGAAATTACCTTATATTTTATTTTCTATATCTTTGTATGTCTCCCTAGATAAAATGTAACCTACTTTAAAGCAAGGATTGTTTCATTTTGTCTTGGTATCCATTGTGTCTAGCATAGTGCCTGGTACATACTTGTACTTGAGAAATACCTACATACTGATTAATTGGTCTTTGATTGTCCTCCCAGGTCCCCAGAGTTAACCAGTCGCCAAGTCCAAGACTCCAAACTCATCATCTCTTGAATCCATCCCTTTCTCTCCACTTGAAGAGCCACCATCTTAGTTCAGGATTTCACCAGCCTTTGCTGCTTCCTCCAACAGCTCATGGCCTCCTTCCCAAACTTCCTTGTATTCTCATAATGTTTCTTCTGCACCCACTTAAAACATTTCTTCTTGTTTCCCCCATTAAAATGTGCTTCTCTTTGAGAGTAGAGATTTGTTCATTCTTTGCACTCGTGTCCCCAGCACAGTTCCTGGCACACAGTAGGTGTTTAATAAATGCTTATTGATGGATTGATTTCCTCAGGTGTTGGTATTTCCCCCACAAATTATTTTTGCATCTGCTTATTTTACTCATCTGTGAGCAGGCTTTTCTGTTACTCATCTATGTGCATGTTGTTTCTTCCCAGCACAATTTAAGTTCCCTGAGAGCTCATTTTTATTCAGTCTTTAAGTCATGTCCAACTTTTCATGACCCTGTGGACCATAGCGTCCGTGGGGGTTTTCTTGGCAAAGATACTGGAGTGGGTTTGCCATTTCCTTCTCCTATGTTAAGGCAAACAGAGATTAAGTGACTTCTCCAGTTCACACAGCTAGTAAGTGTCTGTGGCTGGATTTGAACTAAGGTCTCCTGATTCCAGGGCCAGTGCTCTATCCACTGAACCACCTAGCTGCCCCTCCTTGAGAGCAGGGACTGTTTTTTTATAAACCCAGCAACTAGTGCAGTGGTATACATGGTAAGGGCTTCATCAATGTTTGTTGAATGGAACTGAAATGCTCTAGCCTGTCAAGATCTTTTGGGGGATCCTCCAATCGGCAGTGATGGTGCTGGCCACCACTCCCAGCTCTGGGTCATCCACAATTTTGCTAAAGGTGCCATTTATGTTATATGAGACCAAGCAGAGATCAATCCCTGGGACACTCCATTTGAGGCCTTCTTCCAAGATGTCATGGAGTCACTAGCAGCTACTTTTCAGTTTCAGCCTTTCACCCTGTTCTGCTTTACTCTCGTAGAACCTGTGTCTCTCAGTTTGAACCACAAGAACAATGGGAGAGACTTTTTCAGATCTTTGGCTAAAATCTGGGTAAATTTTCCACATTCCCCTGATCTACCAGTCTAATAACCTTAGGGCCCCTATATTTTTTTTTTTGCAGGGGGGAAGGCAGGGCAATTGGGGTTAAGTGACTTGCCCAAGGTCACACAGCTAGTAAATGTGTCAAGTGTCCTCCTGACTCCAGGGCCAATGCTCTACTCACTGCACCACCTAGCTGCCCCAAGGGCCCCTATATTTTATCCTATAGTATGTGTGTATATGTATATATCTATATGTATATGCATACACACATACATACACATATATATTATCCTATAGTATAGGATAAAGTACAAACTCCTCAGTCTGGTTCCAGTCCTATTTCATATTATTCCCCTTTACATTCTAGTTAAACTGGATGACAAGTTATCCTGGGAAATCAACATTCCATCTCCCACCTCCACACATTTGTTCAAGCAGTATCCCATTCCTGGAAGGAACTCCTTTCTCTTCTCTGATTTAAGAATACTTATCCATCAAGTTTTGACTTAAGTGCCAATTACTCCGTGAAGCTTTCCCCATCCTCCATCCATTTGACAGTATCCTTCCCCCCCTCAAATCTCTTTATATCATAATTTACATTTATATAGTATCATTTAAGGTTAGAAAAGAAGCTTTACATATATTATCCCATTTGATTCTCACAACAACCCTTCAAGGAAGGGGCTGTTATTACTATTTCCACAATATAGGTGAAGAAACTGAGGTTCAGAGAGGTTATGAGATTTGCCCAGGATCACACAGCTAGTAGGTGCCTTAGACAGGATGAGCCCAGATCATCCTGACTACGAGCCCAGCGCTATGTCCTCTTTAATAAGCTTTGATCTCTCTTTTGTCCTGTTCATTCCATTCCTTTAATTATACAGTGTCTTCCTAAACCCTTTTTAAAAGAATTTTAAGCTATTAAAGCTTTTGGGGATCCCCTGTACTTAATGTTTAATATTGCATCCCCTGAGTAGAATATAAGCTCATGAAGGATATGGATGGTTTCATTTTTGTCTCTGTCCCCAACAGCCAGCACAGTGCCTTGACATATAGTATGCACTCAATGAATATCTGCCAAATTTAACTGAAATATGTCTGTACAAAACTCCCCCTCTCCAACATCCCCCCACATGCTCCTAGTTCTTGCCCTCTAGGGCCAAGCAATATAAGTCTGACCCCTTTTCTATTCAGTGGCCTTGTAAACATGTCCCCTGAACTCCCACCCTAAGCCTTCTCTTTTCTAAGCTAACTGTGCCCAGGTTTTTCATCCAAATTCTTCATACAGTCCCCTCACCATCCTGGCTACCCTCCTCTGAACATGCTTCAGCTTGTCAGTGGCTGTCTTAAAATGCAGTATCCGGGATCAAACCCCATGCACCAGATGTGGTCTGACCAGAGCAGAGTAGAACGGGACACTTCCTCCCTAGTCCTAGATACTGTGTTTTTATTCCTGCAGCCAAGGATCATGTTACACATTTGGGCAGCTACTACATCACACGAGAGGAAAGGCAAGAAGAAACCTGGAGAGGGAAGTAGAAAGGACTAAAAATGAGGGAGAGTGGAATATCTCCATCTTGGCCAGAGGGTAGAAAAGTGCGGTGATGGGAGGTCACTGTCCCAGAGAGGCCCCTTGCCGTGAGTGAGGTTACCCTAGACAGTAGTAATGATCGTCATCATCATCATTCAACGTTAGGAAAAGAATCAATACAATTCATTATTTTAAAAACTAAAACATCCAAACTGCATGATTATTTCAACAGATGCAGAAAAAGCCCTTGACAAAATAGAACATTCATTTATATTAAAAGGCATAGTGGGACCTTTTTAATGTCAGAAACATAGCAGTAGTAATAACGGCTCGTATTTATATGGAGCCTCAAGGTTTGCAAAGTGCTTTGCACATATCGTCTCATTTGGTCCTCACGACAAGCCTGGGAGACAGGTATTACGAATATCTTTATTTTACGCAGGAGAAAACTGAGGCCCAGAGAGGTTAGGAAACGTTCTCAGTCACAAAGCTAATGAATATCTAAGGTGGGCTTTGAATCCGAATCATCCTGACTCTAAGTCCAGAACTCCATCCAGTGCATTGTGGTGCAGGGAGCCCCTTAGCTTGATGCTTCCTGGCCTACGGGGCTGGCCAGACGGGTGGTATACAGAGGCCTTGGGTCCTGTAGCAGCCTAACTAAGCAGTGCCCAGTCCTTAAGATGCTGAAAAACCCATGTCATGGCTTCCTAAGACCCCAGAAAGGGAGCAAGGAGGGAGATGAGCAGATGGCTAAAAGAGCAGAAAGATTCAGGGCATTGTGACTGGAGTGGGGAGGGGGTGCAGTGACGAGGTACCCGATTCAATCTCTGAGGCCAGAGACAAGGCTGCTCTCCTTTGGACATTTCTGTGGGAGTTCCTCAGGTGTGAGATGATAGGGATGCAAAAAAAGAGGAATACCCTTTGCTCTCAAGGTGCTTACACTCTATTTCATGGCTAAAACAACATATGCCTGTACAAGTATATGCAGAATAAGTAACACGAGGTAGTTTGGGGGTCCAGGAGACTGGTAACTGGGGAACCAGGGAAGGCTGTGTTTAGAAGGTAGCTTGAGTTGAGTCTTGAAGGAAGTAAGGGATCATTCAAGGGGAGACCATGGGGGTGAGGAGGGAGAGCATTGCTCCTCAACTCCATTGGCTACATAGGTAAAGATGCTCTCAAAACATTACCCCAACCCTCCTCCCCCAGCCTGGGCAGCAGGATGGAGTAGATAGATACTGGAACCAGGAAAATGGGTTCAGTCCTATCTCTGATGCTTACTCATTGTCTGATAGGCAAACCACTTCTCTGAACCTCAGGCTCCTCTTCTGAAAAATGGGGATAGCGATATCCGAATCAACCGCACCAGGTAGATGGGAGGAGGAAATTAAATGATGTATTTAAAGTCCTGTATACATGTCAGCTACAATGATTATTCCCCAGAAGGCAAAGAAGAGCTCCCACTCTCTCCCTCCTCATATCCAACCAGTCCTTTAAACCACCCCCAGAAGGAGCTGTCTAAAATGTTCAGTGGCTCCCTTGCCCTGACTGTAAAGGTTCCAACTCCTTTACCTGGCATTCAGAGCTCTCCTTAATCTGCTGCCAGCCTACCTTTGAAGCCTTATCTCCTTCACTCATTGTAACTTCCCATCAACCTATACTCTTTTCCTCAAACAGGATATGAGCTCTTCTCCCCTCCATGTCTTTGTTCACTGTTCCCTAAGAGATCTTATCATCCTATGATTTGGTCCTTGGGGATCAAATATACCCCACTCTGTTTGCTTTTCAAAACCCTTCACATCTGGCCCCAAGCTACCTTTCCAGCATTGTTATATTACTACCCCTCCCCGCCCAAGTCCCCCATATTCTGGATTCTAGACAGAATGGCCTTTTTGCTATTCCTGGCATACCACATTCCAACTCCCACCCCTGTGCCTTTGTACTGCTGGTCCCCCATGCCTGGTATGCCATCCCTCTTCACCTCCACCTCCTAGAATCCCTTGTTCCCTTTAGATTGAGCTTATACTCTGCCATCTTCATGAGACGTTTCCTGATTCCCCCCAGCTATCAGTGCCCCCCCAACCAAATTACTTTGTATATAATTTGTATTTATTTCCATATGTACATATTGTCTTCTCTCATTAGAGCAAGGACTGTTTTCATTTCTGTCTTTGCATCCCCATAGCACTGTGTCTAGCACAGACGCAAGCTTGTTGATTGACTGATACCATTATAAGTACTGGCTCCAAAATCTGAGAGCTATGTGACCTTAGGTAAATCACTTAATCTCTTCAGCTTCTGTTTCCTCATCTGTAAAACATGGCTACTAATACATGTGCTACCTACCTCTTGAGGTTGCCAGGAGGAAGATACTCTACAAACCTTAAAATGCTGTAAAGATTGACTAATATGACAAAAAAGGAAAATGCTGGATGTTGGAGGGGAGGGGGGAAAACTGGGACACTAATGCATTGTTGGTGGAGTTGTGAACTGATCCAACCACTCTCCAGAGCAATTTGGGACTATGCCCAAAAGGCTATAAAACCGTGAGTACCCGTTGAACCAGCAATATCACTCCTAGGTCAATATTTCAAAGACACCCCAAAAGGAGGAAAGAACCTATTTGTACAAAAATATTTATAGCAGCTCTTTTTGTGGTGGGTAAGAATTGGAAATTGAAAGGATGCCCCTCAGTTGGGGAATGGCTGAACAAGCTGTGGTATATGATTGTAATGGAATATTATTGTGCTGTAAGAAATAACAAGCGAGATGATTTCAGAAAAACCTGGAAAGACTTATATGAACTGATGTATAGTGAAGTGAACAGAACCAGGAGAACATTGTACACAGTAACAGCAATATTGTTCGATGAAGAAGTGTGAATGACTTAGCTATTCTCAGGAATACAAGGACCCAAGACAATCCCAAAGAACTAATGATGAAGCATACTATCCGCCTCCAGAGAAAGAACTGATATTGACTGAATATAGACTGAGGCATATTGTTTTTCATTTTCTTTCATTTTTTCCTTTTATTCGAGTCTTCTTGTACAAAATGGCTAATAGGGAAATGTTTTACATAACTGCACATGTATAACCTATAGCTGATTGCTTACCATCTCAGGGAAGGGGGAGGGGAGGGAAGGACAGATAGAATTTGAAACTCAAAACTTTAAATAAAAATGTTTAAAAATTTGGAAAAAAACACCATGAGCTTTCTTATTATTGTATGTCAAGGACTTGTGATTTCATGGAGTGAGTGAGGGGACAGTTCTCCCCTGACACATAGCCCAGCTCCTCTACTATTTGGTAATTGGTCTTTGGGCCTAAAAAGTCATCTCTCTATGCACAGCCTGGCAATGAAGCTCTCGGAATGGTGCTAGGCTTGTCCTTGAGGGGCGGGTTCTACAGTGCATCGTTGGGCTGGTTCTGGAAGCTGGCTCTGTAGGACTGGCTAGAGTCTGCACTCTTGGGGAAAGCCTTCAGGAGTACAGGCTAGTCCCTGCATGCCAAAATGAGGCATCAGAGAAGGACTTTGGTGGAAATGGTATTAGGAGCTGGGGAAATTAGGTCTTATTTTCCCCACTGAGCCAATCAGTAAACTCTCTTAGGTTGATAGAAGCAAGAAGCTATCTGAGAACAGTACAGACAAGACAGCTTTTGTTCCTCTTCATCTACTATGACTCTCTGTCTCTGTCTCTGTGTGTGTGTGCCTCTGTCTTCCTCTCTCTTTCGTCTTTCCTCTTCCCTCTCCCCTCTCTCTTCTCCTCTCCTCCCCTCCTGTCACCTCTTTTCCCCTTTCTTTTCCTCTCCTCTCCTCCCCTTCCCTCTTCTTCCCTCCTCTCCTCTTCCTTCCCCTCTTCTCTCCTTGCCCTTCCTCTCCTCTCCATTTCCCTCTGCTCCCCTCCTGTCCTTTCCCTTTTCTTCTCCTCTCCTCCCTTCCTCTCTTCTCCCCTCCTCTCCTCCTGTCACCTCCTTTCCCCTTTCTTCTCCTCTCCTCCCCTTTTCTCTTCTCCCCTCCTCTCCTCTTCCTTCCCCTCTTCTCTCCTTGCCCTTCCTCTCCTCTCCATTTCCCTCCGCTCCCCTCCTGTACTTTCCCTTTTCTTCTCCTCTCCTCCCTTCCTCTCTTCTCCCCTCCTCTCCTCTCCTCCCCTCCTTTTCCCTCCCTTCTTTTCTCCTCCCCTCTCTTCCTCTCTCTCCTCCCCTCCCCTTCCCTCTCCTCACTTCTCCTCTCCTCTCCCCTCTTCTCCTGTCCTTTTCCTTCCCCCTCCTCTTCTCTCCTCTCCTCTCCTCTCCACTCCCCTCTCCTCCCCTCCCCTCCTGTCCTTTCCCCTTTCTTCTCCTCTCTTCCCTTCCTCTCTTCTCCCCTCCTCTCCTCTCCTTCCCTCCTCTTCCCTCTCCTCTCCTCTCCCTTCCCCTATCCTCTCCCCTCCCCTCCCTTCCCTTTTCTTCTCCTCTCCTCCCCTGTCCTTTCCTCCTGCTCTCTCCTGGTCAGACCACATCTGGAGTATTATGCTCGTCCTGGGCACCACCATTTTGGAAGGACATTGATAAGCTGGAGAGTGTCCAGAGGAGGGCAACCAGACAGTGAAGGGCTCCGAGTCCATGTCATAGGAGAATTAAGATGAAGAAACCAAGGCTGTTTAGCCTGAAGAAAAGACTCAGGGGGCACATGATAGCTGTCTTCAAGCATCTGAAGGGCTGTCATCTGGAAAAAGGATTAGACTTGTTCAGTCCAGTCCCAAAGAGAAGAACTGGGAATATGATGGAAAAGGTTTTATGTCAGGGATAGCAGCCTCCCCTCCCCCACCATGGACCAGCTCACTCAGGAGATGGGCCCCCCTCACTGGAGGCTTCTGGGAGAGGCTGGAGGACCACCTGTCAGGGGCATTGTTGTGGGGATTCCTCTTCAGGACTGACTTGGGCCAGCTGGCTGCTGCCTAGGGCCCCCCCAACCCTGAAATTCTATGGACCTCCTCAGTATGGCTGACCCTTCCCTGATATCCCAGCCTCAGACACCTCCTAACTCCATGATCCTAGGCAAATCATTTACCTTCCCTCACCAGGGATCTAAAGTAGGATTCGTGTTTGCTATAGGGTGAAATGAAAGAGTCTATGTAAAATTCTCTGCAAACCTTGATGTTCTAAATGTTAGCTCCTATTTTTATTATTTTTAATCACAGGGATCGAGTCTATAAGTTGCCCTGAGCCAAAGCACCGGGGTGCTCACCCTCTGCCCCAGGGCATCGGGACCACTCCAGAGCCACCTACCAGGGTCTGTCTCTCCATCCAGGCAGCCCTGACACAGGCCAGGAGTCAGGTTTCCTTCATAGGAAACAATTCGGTCTCACCTAGATTAGTAAGCAAGTCACTTGCCAGATGAGATGAGAGTGTTCCCGGATTTCAGGGGAACAGACCCGCCAGCAGTCTTGGAAATAGCGCTGCCTTCCAAAGCCACACTAATGCAGTAGGCCAGGCCTGTAATTTACTGAAGCTTCATGGGGAGGTTGGGGAGGTTTTGTTGTTGTCTTACAATAATCATGGAAGCAACACACCAATGTTTCCCAAAACACAGACTTGCCTGTTCTACACCTCTCTGCAGACAAACTCACTGGCCACAAAGACAGTCAGGGACAGGGGCAGTTTCCCCTGCATCAGCTCCTCTGCACTCCCAGGTTTCACACATTCACACCCCGTATGAGAAGAGGCGAAGGAGGCAGAGGCTGCCTTTGACCTCTCTGCCCCTTCCACCATGCCTGTATTCTCTCTTAGCAGGCCTTCAGGAGGAAGGCAACCCACCTACCATTCTTTCCCTTCCCTTTGAACCGCTCGGTGGTGTGGGCATTTATCGCCCATCCTTTCTTGTTCCTTTTTCCAAAGCAGAGATCATGTGTAGACACAGTGATCTCGAAGCTTTGATTCAATGCCAGAATGGGGGGCTGGGGGGTAATCATGATTCCATCAGGATTCAGAATGGGGATTGGCCTGGATAGGCTGCTGAACAGGCCCCTTCGGTCAGTGTGTACATATTCCTTCCATGCAGATCCCAAACCCTCTACTGCACACCCTGGCAGCTTTGCCCAGGCTGAAAAATTCATCCCCTTGAGGCCAACACACCTGGTTGTAATGTTCTCCAGCTCAAGAAGTTTCAGTTGTTCCTGTTTGACTCTAAGACAAAAAAAAAATAAACCCTTCTGTTTGCCATTTAAAGTTCCTCCTAATCTGGTCCCAATTTATCTTTCCATCCTAAATTCACATTACTCCCTCTGAGGTACCCTACATTCCATCCAAACTGGTCTACTTAACTCAACGTTCCACCTCTCTCAACTGTGTACCTTTGGCCCAGGCATATCCCAGCCCTGTCCTGCCTCTCTCTCTTCTCCTTGGACTAATAGATTGAGAGCTGTAAGGAATTTAGAGGTCAAATCCAACTCCCTCATTTTATAGGATTAAGTATCTTTCCCAGGGCCCCACAGAGTCTGAAGCAGCATTTGAACTCAGGTCTTCCTGACTCCTAAGCAGAGCACTTCCTTTGATGGGCTCACCAGTTGGCTTCTTGGCTTCAAAGCCCAGCAAAAGTTTCATTTCTTACAAGATTCTCTTTCTCATTCCCCTAGTTGC
Organism: Trichosurus vulpecula; assembly: GCF_011100635.1. Classification (NCBI taxonomy): domain Eukaryota; kingdom Metazoa; phylum Chordata; class Mammalia; order Diprotodontia; family Phalangeridae; genus Trichosurus; species Trichosurus vulpecula. The sequence continues at coordinate 74,518,397 of NC_050573.1, forward strand.
TAGTTGCTTCCCCGTAGTCCTGAAATTACTTTGTATTTATTTTCCACATATTTTATATTTATTTGTCTGTGTATATATCATTGGGGCAGCTAGGTGGAGCAGTGGATAGAACACTGAGCCTAGAGTCAGAAAGACCTGAATTCAAATCCAGCCTCAGATACTTACTGGCTGTGTGACCCTGGGCAAGGAACCCAACCTTTGCCTCAACTGTAAATGGAGATTATAATAACACCTACTTCCCAGGGTTGTTTCTGAAGATCAGATGAAAGAATATTTGTAAAATGCTTAGTATAGTGTCTGGAATATAGTAGGTACTACACACACACACACACACACACATATATATATATATATGTATGTATGTATGTATGTATATACCTTTCTTCCCTTATTCCCTTCCCTAATAGCTCCCTAAAAAGATAAAGTGGGATGAAGAAATGGAGTTTTCCAGGATAATGGAAAGACCATTGGCTTCAGAGTCACCAGACATAGGTTCAAATTCCGACGACTTATCACCTGTGTGACCTTGAATAAGTCACTAACTCAAGGAGTCTTCATTCCTCCCCAGTCTGCCCTCCTCTACACTTTCTCTACCATTCCATAGAAGCCTCTTCATCCTGAACTTCCTACACTGGAAGTACCCTCTGCCCCTGCAATCTCTTCTTCTGGTACCTTCCAGAACCTCTGTTTTAAAGAGGACACCCAGGCCAGCAATGTCTTCATTCCTCTCCAAGCTGCACCGGATTTTCTCTACCCCGGATCTGACATGAAATCCCACCTCTTTTCCTCCTTTCTGTCCCCTTCTCCTTCCCCACCTTTTCAGCTTCATTTTATATGTTGTCTTCCCTCATTGGAAGGTAAGCTCCTTGAGGGCAGGGACTGTGTTTCCTTCTGCTTATATCTGTATTACTAGTACTTAGCACAGTGCCTGGCATATGGTTGCTTAATAGATCCTCATTGACTTGACTCAGAAGTCAGTTTCTTCATCTGTAATATGAGGTGTTAGACCAGATGCCATTGAAGGTCCCTTTCAGCTACAAATCTAGGATCCTAAGACTCATTTCAAGTGAAATGGCCTCATCAGGATGACTAGGACCCAGATACCATGACCTTGGACTTGTAAGTGTTCTACCAGTCATCTGGTTGGGGGTCTTGGCGTGGCTGCTGCTCTCTTAGCCCTGGAAGGGTCTTTTAAAATCAAAGGAGAAGGATCCAGCCTGGCAATCCCAAGGCAAATCTTCTCCTCCCCCCTTACCTCCTCCTCTATCCCCATTGGGACTGAAGGTTAATAAACTCATCACCAATGAGCAGGAAACATGTCTGCAGAGGTTTTAATTACAGCGGAAAATTGGCCCAATTGGTATTTAATGTAGAATAAGTGTCTTGTTAACTGGACAGGGCAGAAGATACAGAGGTTTGCAGAGTTTCCTTCTGCCCTGGACTAGCCAGTGTCCACTGGGGGTCTCCAAGTCAAAAGGGATTTGTCTGCCTGTCTTTCATGGGAAGTCAAGGGAGAAACTGAGTCATGGAGGAAAAGAGGCTTATCCTCGAACCATACTCTTATGAAGTTGGAAAAAGACACGAGTGGTCATTTAATCCAAACTCTCATTTAACTGGTAAATATTAAAGCCCAAAGATTGCAAAGAACATGGTAAAGATCTCAGAGTTAAGTAATAAAGCTGGTAGTTGAGCCCAAGTCTTCCGACCTTCACAGAATGGTAGAAAGAGTACAGCATTTGGAATAAAAATCCAGCGTTCAATTCCTGGTTCTATCCTTTACTGCCTATGTGACCCTGAACAATTCATTTAATCTCTCTGGGCCTCAGTCTCCTTATCTGTAAAATGAGGAATTAGACTGGATGATCTCTAAAGTCCATTCCTGCTACAATTCTAAGATCCCCTGACTTCAAATCCAGTTTTCTTTCCATTACAGCACACAGACTGCAGCATTACATGAAGATGCCTGCCTCAGAAGACCTAGCTTCTCAATAAAGGGAATGAAAGAGTTCTCTGAAATCCACATTCAAAGTTCTATCCGATTCTGCACCAGACCATGCTTTGGGGGGTAGGGGTGGGGCTTAACCTTCTCAGCTTTGGAACAACAGCCCCCCCCCACTCCCACCTATGCTGATGCCTTACATTCCTCACCAGCCATCTCATCATTCACCCTGCTATTTCCTCCTCTTCCCCTCCCCAGTTCTAAAACCATAATCAAATTATGACTGCCCTTGCTACTGGACAGGGCATGGCAATAAGCTCCTCTGTGTCCCCACTCACCATCCCTGAGACTTCCAAAAATAAAACAACCCTGGCTGGTGCCCACTCCCCAATATATGTGGTCTCTCCATACATCCTGCTAGAATATAAGCTTCTTGAGGGCAGCGACTGTCTTGCTCTCAAATTTGTATTTAAAACAGGACAGTGATGGACACATTCATTCAGTCATTTTCAGTGAGTTACTCTGCCTCTTGGGGGTCTCAGTTTTTTCTCTTCTAGAAAATGAAGACTTTGGACTCCATGAAGTGCAGGTTCCCTTCTATCTCTAAATTCACGGATCCTATAAGCCTATGCAGCTGATTCCAGAACTGAGGAGTTTAATCAGTTAGTCAGTCAATCAATCAATAAACATTTATTAGGCACCCATCATGTGTCAGGCATTGTGCCAACTGCTGAAGATACAAAAAGAGGCAAAAGACAGTCCCTGCCTTCAAGGAGCTTACAATCTAACGGCTCGAAAAATGATGCAGCTAGCTGACAAAGTAGTCAGAGTATTTGCCTTAGAATTGGGCAGACCTGAGTTCCAATCCTACTTCAGAATAGGGTGCTCTGTAACCCTGGGCAAATCATCTGATTTTGCTCATTTTCAGTCTGTAACACAAGGATAATAACAAAATGACCTCCCACAACTGTTGTGGGTATCAAATGAGACAACTTATGTAAAGAGCTTTGCAGACCTTAAAGTCCTACATAAGTTGCAATTACCATTATTATCATTATCATCATCATCATCCCAAGGCTCTGCCCTTTGAATTCTTTTCCCCTTGAAGAGGCAAAAATCTAGGGTTGGAAAAGCAAGCGCCTCATTCTGGGAGGGAGCTTGAAGCTGTGGGAATCAGTGTTCTCCCTACCTTCAGAACTTGCTGAGACAAGTCTAGGGAGGTCTCCTGGGATCAAGAGGATGGGGAGTAAGAAGAAGCAGAGAATTAGATGAGTTGAGGGTTATAAGAAACTCATTCTTTCCTCCTACCCTCTCCCATAAGTCCAAACGTAATTTAGTGTAGCTGTTCCATCTTTTCTCCCCATCTGCTTAGAGTAAAGAGGTAGCCACTCTCCTAGGAAGGAAGGAAGGCAATAAAATTAATAATAACAATAACTTCTATTTCCATGGAGCCTTAAAGTTTACTCAGCTCTTTCCTCACAACAGCCCTGTTAAGTAAGTATTATGGATCCCATTTGATAGTGAGGGAACTGAAGCTCAGAGAGGTGAATCGACTTTCTCAAGGTCACACAGTAAGTGTGAAAAGTGAGAATCAGATTCAAAACTTGCTTCCTCTCAGAGAAAGGGATCCCCTTTCACTGTCTGTAAAACTAAAAAAAAAAAAAAAAAGACAGCTCCACCACCACCCCTTCCTATGGCTCATGCATATTCAGGACTCTCCAAACTCTCCCAGGCAGCTGTGTCCTTAATCTGGAGGAGCAATGACCTAATTTAGGTGCAAGAGGATGGTCCGGCTCTTCTCCAGGCTGTTGGGGCGGGGTTAGAAGTAATATGACCATGACTGTCATTAGAGGGAAAGGGGGTCTAGGGAGGGCCGGCGGTAAAGATCCAGAGAGAGGTGAGTCTCCCAATCCCTGGGATGGGAAGCCGGTTCTGGAAGATCGGTTCTGAGCTACTACTCAGAACCCAAGACACATACATGGGTGCACAGCTGCTCTCCAGGTACATCTATTAACATGTCTATTTCCAGCAATGAATACCAGTCTAGGGCTCACCTGCTCTTGAATACACATCACTAACACACACACACACACACACACACACACACACACACACACACACAGAGCCAACTCACTCAACTTTCCACCCTCCCTTCCCTTGCTTAGATTGTTCCCTATACCCGGAATGCCCTCCCAATCCCCCTTAAACTGTGCACCCAGCCCTCCAATAGAGCCTGATTTTGCCAACTCCGGAAAGCCTCCTCTTATCTCTTCCCCTTTGGGCCTCACTGGACATTTGATAAAGCATCTTACACTATTTTTATGAAAAAGAGAGGCTAATGCAATTTGATGGCGTCAAAAGAGGTTGAACAGCCAGACTCAAAAAGAAGTTGTTAATGGTTCAATGTCAACTTGGCCTGTCTCCAGTGGAGCGCCTCAGGAATCTGAGCTGGGTTTATGCTGTTTAACCTTTTTATCAATGACTTGAATAAAGGCATCATGTTCGACACATTTGCAGTTGGCAAAAAAATAAAAAAATTTAAAAAAAGCTAGGAGGAATTGTTAATATGCTTGATAATGGAGTCAGGATCCAGTGACAGGCTAAAAGCATTGGGCTGAGACTAATAAGAGGAAGAATTGTAAAGGCCTACACTTAGATTCCAAAATTTAACTTCATGAGAGAGGATGCAGGAGGCACCGTTAGCAGTTTGTCTGAAAAAGATCTTGGGGTTTAGTGGACTGCAAGCTCAATATGAGTTGTGATGTGGCAACCAAAAAAAAGCTGATGTGGTCTTGAATTGCATTAAGAGAGGCAGAGCTTCCAGGAATGAGGATGTGATAAGCCCAATGAACTTTGTCCTCATCAGACTTAATCCTGAATATTATGTTCAGCTCCAGGCACAAGAGGTAAACTAGAGAGTGTCCAAATGAAGGTAGCCAGGATGGTGACAGGCCTTAAGCTCATGTCATATGAGAGGCAATTCTAGGAACAGGGGTTGTTTAGCCTGAAACAGAAAAGACTCAGAGGGGACATGATGATATAGCTATGTTCAAATATTTGAAGGGCTTTCTTGTGGAAGAGAATTAGGCTTGTTCTTTTAGCCCCCAAGGGGAGAATCATGAACAGTGGGTGGAAGTTGCAAGGAAGCAAATTTAGGCTTGCTGTCAGGGAAAAAATAAAACAACAACAACAAAAAAAACCAAACAAAAAAACCTCCACAACTTCTGAACAATTAGAGATGCCTCAGAGAGGCCTCAGGGTGTAGCGGCATCTTCCTCTTTGGAGGTCTCTAGGCAGAGGCTGGAGGACCACTTGGTGGGTATGTCACAGTAGGGTGTCTTTTGCTTCTGCTTTGGACTAGATAACCTTGGAGGGTCCTTTCTAACTCTGCAGTTCTGTGATTAGGTTTTCTCCCGAATAATGCACTTATCTTGCGGTGTTCTGTATTATACTTATCTGTGTTTGTGTCTGAGTCTACTGCAAGGTGAGTTCCACAAGGCCATGGACGGGGGATTTAATCTCAACTTCGTATTTGTCCCAGCAAAGATTTCTGCATGTCGTAGGCACTGGTCGAATGAATAAATGAGCCCATGTATATACCTCATGGGTGCCAGTTTGGGCAGCCTTGGTCCATCTCTGGGGAAAGTATGGTTACAGAGATCTTCTCTGTCCTGGGCTTCTTTGGCAGTGAGAGACACTCCTCAGGCCCATCTCCCCAGGGCATTTCGATCCATCTGAGAAAGGTGGAGACGGGCAGCAGTAAACTGAAGAGAGCTGGGTTCTCACTCTAGGGAAAGAGATGTAGAGTCTCAGAACTAGACAAGACCTCAGAAACAATCTGAAGTCATACTCAAACAATGACATTCAGTGTTCGCTTGAAGGTCTCTCAATGGGGAACTCACTACCTTCTAAGGCGGCCATTCCACTATTGGAGAACTCTAAATATTAGGAAGTATCTCCTTAGATCAAGCTAAAACTTGCCTCTCTGTAATTCCCATTCCCAGCTCCTGTTTCTGCCCCTGTGACTAAACAGAATAAATCTAATCTCTTTGCCCTGGATAGCCCTTCTTCACATGGCAACTGTGTCCTCTACCCAAATCTTCTTTTCTCTGGGTTAAACATTTCCAATTCCTTTAGTCAGTTGGTCTAGCCACAAGCATTTATTAATCACCTACAATGTATACACCAGGCACTGAGCTGAACGATGGGGATACAAAGAAAGGCAAAAACAGCCCCTGACCTCAAAGGGCTTACATTCTAATCGGGGAGACCCCGTGGATAATGTGGCTTGATCTCCTGTCTTCTCAGCATTCTGGACACCCTCTGGATAGCCTGCAATTTATTCATATATGTTCTAAAATGTGGCACCAAGAACTGAGCACAATATTCTAGGTGTGGTCTCACCAGGTTGGGGAAAGGCAGGTTTCTCACTCTCTTACTTTTGTCACTCTGGATACTATGCTCCTATTAATTCAACTGAAATGCTACATTCTCCACCCTCCCTCTCAAGCACTGGGGACCTCTGCCAGACTTTTTCCTATACCACCTTGCCTCTCCACTCTGAGTGAGGGCCAGAGCTGTGAAAGGATCCCAGGCAGCCCCTACTCTCTGCTTCCTCCCAGAACCTCAGAGCTTTTCTACCAGGGGTGAAGGGAACAGCCTACTTGCCCCTCAGCCTCCTGTTCCAAAATGCCTTCCTTTCACCACCCCCATCACCTGAACCCCAAGCTCACTTCAAAGATGGGAAAGGAGCTCTGGCCTCCGCAGACTCCCAGGAGCCCACCTGAACAGCCTGCAGCCCTCAGCCTTTCACTTTGCCGGAGGGCCCGAAAATCGCTCGCAGCTCCAATTAATGCCCTGGCATCCTCCACGGAGCCAGCTTAATTACCTCATAATGAGTGTAAGGCAGGGACCCTGGATGCCAAGGAAACTCGGTCTGCAGAGTATTCACCTTGATCTCCTGGAGAAGAGGGGAGATTTTTTACTCCCCACCCCGCCTTCTTTAAGGAAAGAAGAAAAAGTAGTCGTTGCTATCAGTCGCATGCATGGATTTCCACTACTTCCCAAATCCTCCCGCACTTGCTAAAGGCCACTGGGACAGGGTCTGGCCGTGAAGCCTAGGTAGAATTTTAAAAGGGAGCATTTACTAATAGTATGGAGAGAGAAAAAGAAACCCATCTTTTCCAATAGTTATTTCAAAGCCAAGAGAGGAAGATATGAGAGTACAGCCCTCCTTACTGCCAGAGTATAGAAGAAGGCACCCGCCCCCCCCAGTAGTTCCCATCTGGGCACCAGAGGATAATTGATTTAAAGCTAGAAAGGACCTCAGCATTCACCTCGTCTGACCTCATTTTACCAAAAAAAAAAAAAGAAGAAGAAAAGAAAGAAAGAAAGAAAGAAAGAAAGAAAGAAAGAAAGAAAGAAAGAAAGAAAGAAACTGAGTCCCAGAAAGGGAAAGCAGATGCGCCCAAGGTCACATAGGTAATAAGAACCAGAATTTGAACTTGGTTGAACTGATTCATCTAGACTACCCCCTTATTTTTTATAGAAAAGGAAACCGAGACCCAAAGAGAGACGGGCAGTAAGTAGCCTGAAGGAGATTCACATCCGGGTCTTCGGACTCCAAACCGCAGCCACTTCACATCATTACATCGCTGCCTCTCTCAGACAAAGCTGGTCCTCAATGACCCTGCTCTCCCTTCCCTCCCCCACCCCCCCCACCCCGCTGTGGGTTTTTAGAGCTAATCAAAAAGATGCTGTTTTACATGTTCCTCCTGCAAGGTGAGGGTTCATTTCCCAGCTCCTTCTCCAAAGGGCCCCCAGCTAAAAAGGCTGGGGATCTGAGATCCAGCCTGATTTAAGCCCTGCCCTCAGGGCCTCCCTGCCAGGGAATGGAAGGAAATTAGAGCTAAGTAGGATTTAGAGCCCCCTCCTGCTCCACGGAGAGATTAGATGAGATCAATGTACTGAGGCTTCCGGAAAGATCTCCCTGGGGGGCCTCATTAATATCTCCTGCCCTTACCGGTAATTAACAGGCTTACTGGGGGCCCAGCCGCTCTTCCACCCCCATCCTCCTGCTCCAACATGAGGGGTAGGGTCTTGGTGTCTGAAGCCCCTTCCCCTCTCCTCTGCCAGCGTGGACCTGCAGCCCACATTCAAATCCCGTCTCTTACTAGCTGTGTGACCCTGGACAATTGATGAAAACTGCCCCCCCCCCAGCCTCAGTCTTCTCACCTGTAAAATGGGAAAGATAGCTGCAGTACCCCCCTCTGGGACTGAGATGAGATGATGGTTGAGTGCTTTGCAAACCTTAAAAGGAAAGACTTTCTAAAATTTCATTTTTGTTATGATTCCTCCTGTCTCAGACTTATTCTTTCTACTTCATTTAGTCTCCCTGCCTGCGCCTGGATATGTTTTCATGTGGGAGGAAGCCCAGGGAGGTCAGGCCAGCGAAGAAAGAAGGGAAGGGACACCATTTTGTCTTTTAACATCCAACTGTCCTCGAAGCAGTTCCCTCTGCAATGGAAAGAGTGCTGTATTTGCAGTTGGAGGACCTGGGTTCAAGTCCTGGTTTGTTTGATTAGCCTCAGTTTCTCTATCTGTAAAATGAGAGGGTGGGACCAGGATGATCTCTGAGATCCTTTCTCACTCAAAAATCTGTGATCCTTTGATCCTTCTAATCTGACATATCAGAGAGGTTATCAGTTGGACCCAGTTCAGAACCCCGGGGGAGCCTGTGCCTGGAAGGGAGTCCAGCATCCTAGGAATCATCGAGGTAAAGCTGTACCCAGTGGCAACTCTCCCCCACTAATCATTGCCTTATGGTAACCTCTAGGAGAAATCTGTCTGGGGGAGGGTCAAACTTGAAGAGCCCAGACTGGCTGCCTGGACACGAAGTTCCATACAGTAAGTACCCTCTTTTCCAGGTCACACCTCTCCAGCAACCTATGCCGGAGTGGAGAAAATAAAAGCCTCCCCTTCTCGGGGTTGTTGTGAGGATAAAATGGAATAGTATTTGAAAAGTGCTTCGCAAATCTTAATGTGCTACACAAATGCTAGCTCCTTATTATTATTATTATTATTGCTACCTAGAACACAACCAGAAATTAGCTTTTTAAAAAAGGCGTCTTGGACAGGAACCGGGATCAGTCCTATGGTTTCATCGATAAAGAGAACTTCGAGATAAGGAAATTCCCTCTGAGATGCATGTCAGTATCCCCTTTGCAACTTCAAGTCTTAGAGATTAGTCCACAGCACTCAGAGGATTCCTTAGAGACAGGGCTACTTTGCAGGGCTTGGTGACCCGCCCGGTCAGTATGTATCCAAGGTGGGACTTGAACCTGGCTCCTGCTGGTACAGAGGTCAGACAAAACAAAGGTCATAAAATCCATATATTTTATTCCTAGGAGGGTCTCACGAATCATAGCCATTATGAGGGCAGGAACAAGTACCACAAACTAGGCTGGGGATGGGCAAGCAGCAAGAACTATACTTTCCTTAGAAGCAGGGCAGAGGCCAATGCCTCGTGGGGACCAAGTCTGGGCCAAGTCTGAGTCTATTCCAGACTGGCTATCTAGTAGCTTCCTGTTTTAGCTAATTATATTTGCTACCTAGGTGCTGGACAGAAAGCACCCTCAAAATTCTTATACCTGAGGCAAAGCTCCAGTTGCCCTCCCTTTTGTTACATCATCTTGATTCTGATACAGACAGGCTTGTTGTCTGGTTTCTCAGCCACCCCACATTAGAAGTGGGGAGTAAGGGGAAGGGAGCAAAGAGACATCACTAGAGGAAGACCCAACAGTAACTGAAAACAAGGGAAAACTATGAAAAGATGATGGGACCTCAAAAAAGCCAAATGTTCTGAGGTCATTTAGTATATACAGAATGTTAGAAAGTCCAACCTTCTCATTTTCCACATGAGGAAACAGGTCCAGATTAGGAAAGGACCTTGCTTCAGATCACTGAGTAACAGAGTCAGGATTTGAACTGAGGTCCCCCATTTTTAAATATACAAGTCCTCCCTTATGTGACACTACACCCACTGTGGGCACTAAGAAAGAGTAGTTACATGCACAGTTCTCTGTTTAAGAAGGTAGGAAAAGAACCCATTTTAGGAAGATTTCCACAGGAAGCATCTCAGTTTTTTAAGTTTCAGTGCTTTAAAGAATTTAATCTGGGTTATCTAGTGGGTTCATGGATGGAGAACACCTCACTCCCTGAGGCGGCTGGACAGATGAGGCATTACCACCCACAAGAGACCAGATCCCAGGTGGGTAAAGGTATATCTGGGGAATGGTAATCACAAGGGATCTGGGTCAGGAGTTTTAAACAAAGTTTATATGGGGGAATGCCCCCCCACTTCCGCAAAATAGAGGGAAGCTCAAGCAGGAACACATATTAGCAATTTCAACTTATAATCATTTTTTGTGGTATTGAGGAGAAATGGTTCTTAACCTGAGGTTGAGGGGTCCATGGATAGATTGCAGATTCCTGTGAACTTGGATGGGGAAAAAAATGACATCTTAATTTTTGCTAACCTTTGTAATCCTATGTATTTTATTTTGTGAATTTAAAAACATCATTCTGAGCAGAAGTCTATAAGCTTTCTCAAAGAATTCCATGGCACCAAAAAAGAGGGGGGGTTGAGATCTCTGGGTTAGAGGGAGAGACAGAGGGAAGAAAAGAGGATGCTTTCTAAGACAGTGGGCCATATACTACCTATGAGAGAGTCAACAGGCACAGACTCATCCAACATCACACAGGAAGCGGTAGGCAAAAAATGTCAGGTTTGGGGCAGTTGTTTGGGCCGTCCTGACCTGTTGAGGCTCCATATTCTCCGTCATTATGCTCGCTCACACTTTTTGTTATTATCGTTGCTTTGTGTCTTCCTCTCCTCTTGCTCTCTTAACTCTACAGTCTGACTTTCAGGATCATCATTCCATTGTAACTTCTCTTTCTTAGGTTACTAATTACTCTTAATTGCCAAATCCGGTGGCCTTTTCTCAAACCTTACCCTTCTTGACCTCTCTGCAGACTTCGATGCTGTCAATCACCCTCTTCTCCTTCTCTCCTCCCTCTAGGCTTTCATGACTGTCCTTTCCCCTGCTTCTCCAGCTGTCTATCTGACTCCCCCTTCTCAGTCTCCTTAGCTGGATCTTCATCCAGGTCATATCCCCTAATCACGGGTGTCCCGCTCAACTCTATCTTCTCTTCTCCTGGAACCTCTTCTCCTCCCTCTATACTATTTCACTTGATGATCTCATCAGCTCCCATAGATTCAATTATCGTCTCTATGCTAATTATTTTCACGTCAACTTATCCAACCCTAACCTCTCTCCCGACTTCCTGTCTCGCATCGTCAGCTGTCTATTTGGACGTCTCTTAATCACTGAACAGGTGTTGCCTCAGTCAAACTGAGATCTGTTAAAGACCTTAGCTCAAAAAGGCCAAGCTCCCCCCTTGCAATCAGGGCCATCTCCAGTCATAGTGACCTATATCTTGCCATTGGACCCAGGTGGCTCTGGAGGAGAAAGTGAAGCTGGTGACTTTGCACAGCCCTGCTTCACTTAAATACAATTCACTTTTATGTTATGGCATCACCTCCCCGAAGTCACGGCCCTCTTCGAGAATGAAGGACAAACAACAGCAGCATCATCTCAAACTGGACATCCTGTAGATATCTAAACTCAATTTGTTCAAAACTGAACTTGTCATGTTTCCTCCCAAACCCTCCCTACTTCTAAACTTCCCTATTGCTGTCCAGAACACCACCATCTTCAAAGTCTCTTATGCTCAAAACATAGGAGTCATCCTTGACTTCTCACTCTCTCTCCCACCCCACCCCCATATCCAGGCTGTTGCCAAAGCTGGTCAATTTTGCCTTTGCAACATCTCCCTAATGTGCCCCCTTCCCTCCTCTGATAGTGCCACCCTCCTGGTGTAAGCCCTCATCACCATGTGCCTGGACTATGACAAAAGCCAACTGGTTGGTTTCCCAGCCACAAGCCTCTCTCCACTCTGGTCTATCCTCTGCTTGGCTGTCAAAATGATCTTCCTAAAGAGCAGGTTTGACCATGTCACTGACCCACCATCACCCCCCAATAAATGCCAGTGGCTCCCTATCACCTCCAGGATCAAATTCAAAATCCTCTGTTTGGCTCTCAAAGCTCTTTATGACCTGCCCCGCCCTTTCCAGTTTTCTTAAACCTTACCCCTCCACCCCTACCCACCACAGGCTCTTAGATCCAGTCACTCTGCCCATCTGGAAGTTCCTCAAAAAAGACACTTTCACTGTCTGTCCTCAGGTCTGGAATGCTCTCTCCTCATCTCTGCCTCCCAACTTCCCTGGTTTCCTTCAGGTCCCAGCTAAAATCCCAGCTTCTAAAGGAATCCTTTCTCAACCTCTCCTAATTCTAATGCTTATCTCAACCTATCATTTCTAATTTTGTCCTGTACGTGGCTTGTTGGTACATAGCCATCTGTATATCGTCTCCTCACTAGAGTGTGAGCTAGTTGGGGCGGCAGTGTGGGTGAGGCAGGGCAGAACAGGGCTGGTCTTTTTACCTTTCTTTGTAACCCCAACACTTAGCACAGTGCCTGGCAAATAGCAGTCGTAGGCACTTAATAAATGTTTATTGCCTGACCTAAGACTGGGTCTTCTTATCTTCCCAAGGCTGGAAGTAAAGCAGCCATTCACAGCTGATCAGCATGAGAGCCTTGATGTGCTGCTGTGTTTCCAACCTGGACTGGTTTTCTCCTCTGCAGGCAATCCAGTGCTCACTTCCCTCCCTGGGGTTCACTATATTGCTTTGGGATGTTACATAGACACCCAAGATTGGCTTCACCCACTGTACCTCGGAACTCCTGAATTCTTGGCTTCAGCCTCCCCCACAGCAGCAGGGATTGCAGACTATAACTCACAAAGCTCCAGCGCTTTTCCTTTCTGCTGCTGCTATGAATGCAGGTTCTAGAGCTGGCAGTAACCTCAGAGGACCATCTGGTCAAACCCTCCTTCTATGGAGAGGTAAAGTCATCCACCCAGGGTGGCACAGGATTTGAACCCAAGTCCTGACTCCAAATCCAGCACTTTCTCCCCTTGTCTTTATGGTGCCACTCCCAGGTTTCCCTTCATGCCTAGGGGAGTGAGTCACCAGAGCAGGGAAGGCTGTGGGGACTGGTAACACCCACAGGACCCAGGCACCCTGACTACAACACCAGGGTCCTATAGCTTCAGAAGGATTGCAGGTAGGCCACAGCATGCCACCTAACTCCCTCTCCTCCACCCCCTTCCCTTAGACCATGAACCTGTGTACAGGGAGCCTCAGGAACTGCTGAAAGATCCAGGTGTGGAGTACTTCAAAGAGGATGGAATTTGGGAAAAGATTCAAGTGTGAAGTGGCATGCCCCGCCCCCCCCCAAAGACAAGAAATTGTAAATGCAAAGAAGACCCATTCCTTACACCTCCCCCATCCCCTCACCTGATCATGAATGGAAGACCCTGCCCTCCCCCTATTTGACCAGGAAGGTAAAGGAGGTAAGGTCATTTTAAATACGGCTTCTTGTTCCTAAAGGTACCCCCTCCAACCACCCATCCACCCCCCCCTCCAAAAAATCCCCTATATTATAATCCCCATATATCATCATTTATCTGAAGCATCTTTAAAATCAGGGCAACTGGTATGATTTCTACCCTCACCTTTTACCCCCATCCTTTTAAATGGAGGGGAGATATAGAAACTAGGTAAAGCAGCCAGGTTTCTGGGGGCCTTGGCAGCTCTGTTACTAAGGCAACCAGACTTGCTAACCTGTAATTGGCGTAGGAAGCCAACCCAGGGCCTACAGCTCGAGAAGGCAGGGAGGGTGATAGAGAGATGGATGGCAGCCGGATCAGCTTCCTCTCCTTCATCTTGAATCCATCCAGGCCTCCCAGTGAGAACTTTGGTTCTCTCATCCCTCTTTCAAAAGTTCCCTGGCATCAGCTTAAAGAGAAGTCTAGCCCTTATCCTCCTACCGGTCATGGAGAAAGGGAGGGGTAAGCAGAGGGCTGTGCCTCAGAGCCCCCTTCTGCATTTCCTCCTAGCCTCTGCCCCAAGCCCGGGGCAGCTTTCCCTGTGACTAAAGAATTCCTTCCCATTCCTGGGAATCTGTTTACAGACTACTCATTGGCCGGGCAGTGGGGTAGAGGCCACAGCAAATAGGACCAGCAAGGTCATGGGAGAATAGATTTAGAGCTAGACAGAACTAAATGGTCATCTAACCCACCCCCCTCATTCTACAGACAAAGAAACAGTTACACAGAGGTTAAATGCTTTGCCACATGTCACAGAGGTAGTAAATTGCAGGGGTGGGGGGCGGGGTGGTGTTTAACCTAGGTTTTCTGACTCCAAATTCAGCCTCCTTTTCCTCCCGGAGTGTTCTGGCTAGGGAGTGGAGAGGGTAGTTCAGATCTTCTTTAAGGAAATTTATACATGAAGCCATTCCAACCACTCTGCACCTATGGTCTACCCAACATTTCCAAAAATTCACAACCTAGAATTTCCAGAAAGTCAGATTGTCTGCCCCTGGGTCTAGGTCCTTAAGGGAGCGAGACAGACAGAGAGAGAGGGAGAGACAGAGAGAGGGAGAGAGGGAGACAGAGGGGGGTGGAGACAGAGAGAGACAGAAACAGAGACAGAAAGAGAGAAGGAGATCTCTCAAGATCGGAACAAGAGGGTTTGTGGGGATGAAGAGGTGAAAGGTGGAGAGGTGCTTGACACCCCAAAATATTGACGCACCGGGTCCTGCCGAAAGAATTCGACTCAAGCCTTCTTAGCCAAAGAAAAAGACAAAGTTTATTAGGGACCAGCTACAGTGGCCAGATCCTCCAGCAGCCCCGCCATAGGCTAGACTCCTAAAGAATCTGAGCGCCTTGTGAAGGCAGGATGGGATTTAAATACATAAAAGATTGTGGGAAAGATTGAGGGGTTGTCTGGGGTGACTGGTGGGGGGCTTTTGGGATGGTCCTGAGGGGAAGTCTAAGGAAGACAAGGTGGAGCCAGAGTCCAGGATCCAAGAGAATGGGATCAAGGGCAGGAAGTTCCTGAAGGAATATCAAGGTTGGGAAGTAACTGAAGGCATGCATGTCTAAAGTTACAATAGAGGGAGAGATTTGGGCCTAATAAGAATGCGAGGCTATAGCCTCAGGCTAAAACCGAATCAAGCAGGGAAGAGTCAAGGAGAATTCCTAAAGAAAAATGGGCTTTTTTTGGGGTTAGGAAGAAAAGGTCTCTGGGCCTGTACCCCATCAGGGAGGGAGGCAGAGAGGGCTTGGCTCTTGGGAAATGCGATAATGAAAGAGCCCAGGATTTGGATTCAAGCCTTGGCCGTGACCTCCTTACTAGGTGTAGCATCTTGGCCAAGTCACTGATTTTCCTTCTCTGCTAAAATGAAGGCCTAGATGACTTCCAAGGGCTCTTTCCTCTGTCAGACAGAAGAACAGCAGAACCCAGGTGGAAGAAAGAGCAGTAGAATTTGGATTTGGAGGATCTGGGTTCAGAACCTGATCCTGATACTGACTAGCTATGGGATGCCGGGTAGGTCACAGCACGTTTCTGTTTCCTAATCTATAAAACAAGAGGGTTGAATAAAATCATCTCTAAAAGCCCTTTCTGGCGCTAAATGCAATGATCCAACAGTCTCCATTCAGGCAGGAAGACAGACTTCTTACTTACTGGCCAGCCAATGCCCTGGGCCCACTGACAGACTCCCCTTCTTGACAGATACCCTACAGCCAGGGCTGCCTTCAAGGACTTGGTGCAAATTGGCCCCCCGGGGGGGTGAACACCAATCTACAGCTGCCGCCTCAGTGGGAGATATGCCAGACACTGCCCCCTACCAGCCTGGGCTATGTATGGGCAGCGGGGAGGCTGATCACATTCAGTCAGGGAGCAGTTCTAGGGTACTCCCCACTACCTGTGGGAACCCTCGGAGAAATAGGAGCTGGCACCTATTGGTGTTGGCGCCTTGGCCTCTCCCTGCCCCAGCCGGGCAGCTGGGCTTCCAGTCTCCCCACCTAGCAAGCCCCCTTGTCTGGGAGAACTCAGAGGCGGGGAGAAGCCAGGCCCCCGAAGTCTTTTCTCTGAACAGTCAGGCTGCCGCTACTCTCTGCTAGCAACATTGCCTGCCACCATTGCCAAAATTATCCTAGATTTATTGTGTATATAATTTTTCTCCCCCCTCCTTCTTCACCCCCCAAATCGCTAGTGCGTTTTCACTTGCTGTAAACCCGCCTGCCCCTGGAAAACATCGGCAGAGCTGGCTGAGGCTGCTACCCGAGCATTAGCAAGCCAGGAAGGAAGGAGGAGCTGGAGGGAGCTGGAAGCAGAGATGGAAAAAGCAAAATGGAGAGCTGGGGAAAGGGATGTAGCGCTCTGAGGAAGGATAGCCCAAAGACAAACTTGGGGGGATGGGAGGAGGAGAGCCCTAGAGCCCTAAGTGTCCTGAAGGAGCCCGTGACATGTTATTTAATCCAGCCCCTTCATTTTATATTTTTCATGTTACTATAATAATAGTAACACTAGCTTTTAATAGCACTTTTAGATTTGCGGATCTCTTTGCATGTCATCTCATAACAGCCCTTCAAAGTTGGTGTTATTATCCCCATTTCACAGGTGGGGAGATTGAGGTTGAGGGAGTTTAGTGACTTGCCCATGGTTACACAGCTGAGTAGAGCTAGGATTCCAATCTAGGGCCTTTTCTACTTCGCCACATTCCAAAAAGGGGTGCGGTGGGGGGAGGCAACTACCCTCTGAGGAAGACACAGGCTCTCCCTTCTGCTTCCCCAGCAGTTGCTGTGAGAAGATGCCCCCTCCAGCCCAGCCACTGAATGTCATATATCCTGCTCCATTTCCATCACAAGCCAGGGTTGGGGATGGATGGGAGGCATCAAAAGCAAGCTGGCCTAGACCCTGAAGCCTTGGCTCTTGCTCTTCTCTCCCCAACCCTAAATATGTGTAGAACCACACGGTTCCGTTTTAGAGTTGGTCTCAAGTGAGATGAGTTTTGTCTGGTCTCAGTCCAGCAATTTCTAGACAGCAGCATTCCCAGTCCTCTGATGGCGCTCCCCATGGCTGGCAGCTCGACTCAGAGCAGGAGGAAGCCCTTCTTTTATTAATAACTGGGAGGCCGTCGTCAGCTCCGGCAGCCTTGCTCCACATCGCTCCGCCTATCTGAGGAGCTCAAAGCACATTGCAGACATATTAACTCTTTCAGCCCCTTGGCTGGGCTTTCTCACTAGCCATCTCAAACAGCCTGAATGGTGTCCATCAAGACAGGAAAACAGACCTCTCAAGTCTTCCCTTCCCCACTGCATTTAGGAGGGTCTTAGTGTAGAGGGGAAGTAGATGGTAACTGTGCTAACTTTCAGTTCCTTGAGAAAGTAGCCTTGGACTTCCCACTGATGCTCCCCTTGAGCTAGAAATCCAACCCCCAGCTACAGTCTGAACTTTCACAGAATGTCAGAGATGGATGGAAACTAGGGAGCTGGGCCAGAGGGGAACTGATTCAACCCCATTACCCTCATTGTACAGACTGGTAAACTGAGGCCCAGGAAGGGAAAGGGATTATGAGGGTTATTATGACTAATAATCAGAATATGCATCAAGTAATCATTCTGTCTACCAATCCAGAATCATATCTAAGAAATAGCAAAATTCAGGATGCACACACACATATGTTGTATATTACATACATATAAAGTACGTATACATGTATGTGTGTGTGTGTGAGAGAGAGAGCTAGGTGGCACAGCAGATAGATCAACAGGCTTGGAGTCAAGAAGACCTGAGTTCGAAACCAGCCTCAGATACTTACTAGCTGTGTGACCCTGGGCAAGTCACTTATCCCTGTTTGCCTCAGTTTCCTCATCTATAAAAGGAGAAGGAGAAGGAAATGGCAAACCACTCCAGTATCTGCCAAGCCGACTCCAAATGGGTCCAGGAAGAGTCAGAACCAACTGAACAACAATAATTATATATGAATCTATAGGTATATGTATGTGTATATATAGGTGCATATGAACACACATATCTCTCTACTATTTGCAAAATACTTTACAAATATTTTCTTATTGGATCCTCACAATGACCCTGTGAGTCAGGTGCTTTTATTATACTTGTTTTATGGGTTTATGGAGTATAAAGAATGCTACATCAAAATCATTACACACCAGTACCTAGCAAAAATCCTTGAAATAGCAGGCACTTTATTCATATTTGTTGACTGCTGGATTTGGAATCAGAGGAACTGAGTCGAAATCCCAGTTCTGGTATTTATTGTTATCTGCGTGACCTTGAGCGAGTCACTTAGCCACAAACTCTCCAGGCCTTAGCTCCTTCATCCATAAAATAAAGTGGTTCAATCCAACTAAGCAAGCATTTTTAAATAAATAAGAGTTCATTGCCATATTTTGTTTTAGCATCACCTAAATTTCCTACTGTATCTCTCCCCACTCTAATTCCCAGAAAGCCTTCCCTTATAAAAGGAGTTCTTAACCTGGGGGGGGGGGGAGGGGGCGGGGCAGTATCTACGAATTTAAAAAAACCACTTTGATTACTGTATTGTTTCAATATAATAATTGATTTCCTTTGCAATCCTATGTTTTTTATTTTATGCATTTAAAAACATCCCTCCCAGAAGAGGTCCATAGGCTTCACCAGACTGCCAATGGGGTCCATTTGAAAAAAAAAAAAAGGGAAGGTGCTCCTGCTTTAGTAACAAAGCTTTTTAATTTAAAAAAAAAAGCAAAAAAAAATATTAGTAGAAAAGAACAGCAAAACCAATTGAAACGTAGAAAAAAATCTGACAATACGTGCAATCAACACCCGTGGACCACTCCCCACATTCCCCCCTCCCACCTCTGCAGAAGGTAGGGGGGGATGGTTTCCCACATTTCTTCCTTGGAGCTGAGCTTCTCACAAGTATTTATTAAGCCCCTTCAAGTTGAGGCAGCCCCAACGTGGCAGACAGAGAGCTGGTCAGGAAGTCAACAAGAAGACCGGAGTTCAAGTCCCACCTGGTTATATGACCTTTGGTGAGTCACTTCAACTCCCCGTGCCCTGACAATAACTCTCTAAGACCCTAAGTTACAAACTGGGATCTGATCTGCATTGGAAAAGGGAATTCACTCACCAGGAGTTCCTTACATCAAGGAAAGCACAGGTCCCAACCGAAAAATAAAATGTCCTAGGCACTAGGGATATAATGAGCAAAAAAAAAAAATTAAATAGTTCTCCCTCAAGGAGCTCAAGTTCTACTGGGGAGACTTTGTATGGACAACTACAGGGCCCAGTGGATAGAGCACTGGGTCTGGGATCAGAAAGACTTGAGTTCAAATCTGGCCTCAGACATGTACAAATTGTGTGACCTTGGGCAAGTCACTTAACCTCTTTTTGCCTCAGTTTCCTGTAAAATGGGGGTAATAATAGTACCCACCCCCAAAGTTGTTGTGAAGATGTTAGCTATCATTATTACTACACAGATGAATCTCATAGGAGGTAAGTGGGGAAGATGAAGGAACCATGTGGCAGCAGCAGTTTGTGATGGGATGGGCCTGGAAGAGGGGTCAGGTAGTGCTCCCAGCCCAAAGGGACCCTGGCTGAGAAAGAGAAGGAAACCGACAGGCAGGGATGAGGGTTGCTCTCCGAGGTCCTTTCCAACCTTTGAGCCACTGACCCATGACTGACTCAGTAGCTAGTAAGGGACAGGGAAGAGTTTTGGAACTAAGCCTCCTGACTGCAAGTGCCCAGCCCTTTCCAACTAGGTCTCCCTCCTCAGTGGGCTTGGGTTATCTCCCCCTCCCTTCCTCAGCCACTACCCTCAGAGTGGGGTTCAAGCCCCCTAGGTCGAAGCGGTGAGGGTCAGCTACAGGAAACTGGCCTTGCTCTGTGGGGGAGACTCAGCCAGTGAACAGGCTAGAAACACATGAGGGCTGGGGGAGGGAGTCTCAGGTGGGTGGCTACTGAGGTTTTCTCTGCCAGGCCTCGAATCACCTACACAGAGTCCTACACCCCGGCTCACAGTCATTGACTGAACGAATAAATATTCAGCGTGGAGATAGAGCCGAGCAGGCTGAGTCACTGCAGCAGAAACAGACGGGAGGGAGCAGTGAGCCATTAGCACCCTCTGCTCCAGAGTTAGGGTTCACCATCAATACCAAACAGCACCACCCATCCCCAAGAGGTGACAGATCCTGTATTTAAGGTGGGGAGGGGGGAGGGAGGAAGAAAACCTATCATCAGAAACTATGGCGACGCCTTTGTATTCCCCTCCCCTTCTTCGGGGAGCAAGAGAGGCAAATCAATGCCATGTTAATGTAAGATTTCCAGCATCTCCGGGGGGAGCACTTCATAAAAGATGTATTGTTTCCATTGGCATTCATGCAGCTTCCCATCATTAGGCAAAATGGCGACAGCCCCAGAGGAGAGAAAAGATCCAGTGCCTGGGCCAGAAGGAAAGCAGTTCCTCCCCCCACCCCTCCTGCTGGGGAAGGTGGGAAGAGAGGCAGGGATGAAGGAGAGAGGCAGAGAAACAGGAGAGAAGAGAAGAGAGAGGGGCGGTGAGGAAGAGAGAGAAAGAAAATTGGGGAAGAGAAAAAAAGGAGGGAGGAAAGGAGGGAAGGAGGGAGAGAGGGAGGGAGAGAGAAAGGAGGAAGAGAGAGGAGGAAGTGAGAAGGAGGGGGAGGGAGAAGGGAAGAAAAAAGGAGAAGATGTAGGATATATATAGGAAAGGGGGAGAGGCAGGCATAGAGAAATGGGAGCTGGAAAGCCATGTAGGAAGACAGAAGATTAGTAGAAAGACAAGATAAAATTAGGGATGAGCAAGAGACAAGTAAGAGACAGGGGGATGATGGAGATGAAGGGGAAAGGGGGAGGTTCCCTTGACCCATGTCCGTGTCTCTTACGCCTTTCCTTCTTCAATGCTTTTTTGGCATTTCCCCTGCTTCTCTATCCCTCCTTTCTGCTCTATTTTCCCCCAGGCTTGCTCCTTCCCCTCCTCTTCCCTTCCTCATGGAAATGGGCAGGCAAGGCCCCCTCCTGTCTGCCTGAGGATGGAGCCTGGCTTCACCCCATTACTCTGCTTCCCACGCATGAGGGGTGCCAGGCTGGGAGGGAACAGAGCTTGGCTGGGTTCTGCCTTCCACCGCATGCCATCCATCTTCTTCCTGGCATGGCAGGGGCAGTATGCTGTAATTACTGCCTGGCTACCTCTAGTCTGAAGGGTACCCCCAGGGGCTACACCAGCAACCACCACCTGTGGCTGCAAAGGGCTGTTTTATGTAACCTTCTTCCTGAATCCTTCTTTGGCCTGGGAGAGTCAGTTCCATCTCCTCCAAAAAGCCTTCCTTAATGATGGGTCATCACTAGATAAAAGTGTCTTCCCCTCCTCCAACATCTCCCATCATTTAGCTGGGACTTTGTTCTTCCCTCATTAACTAGATGCCACAGTTATTTGTGTATATAATGGGATTTAGAGGTAGAAGGGATGTTAGAGGCAATCTAGAGTCCAACCCCTTCATTTTGCAGAAGAGGAACCCAAAGCCCAGACAGATTAAATTACTCGTCCAAGGACACACAGATAGTAAGTGTCAGTGCAGAGATTTTGTGAATCTAAACTCGGTACTTTCCTACTATGCAACATTGCTCCTTAGATGTCTTTCCCCCTAATAAATTATAAGGTCCTTAGGAGCAGGGCCAGTAGTCATCTCTATCTTTGTATTCCTGTGCCTAGCACAGTGTTTTGTACATAATAGCATCAGGAGAAATTCGCTGGAGAAATTCTTCCTGCTGGAGAAAGCAAGAAGAGAGAAACAGGGAAGAAGAGGAGAAAGCCAAGGAGAATAAGAAGGAAACAGGGATGGAGATGGAGAAAGAAGGCTAGTAAGGAGTCAAAGAAATAGGAGAGGGACTTAATGTTTATTGAAGCAGTGAATGAGGTAGCTCCCTATTTCTAGTGTCAGAGTATTTAGGAATGAAATACCTGGACTTACTTCCCCCCCCCCCCCCCGCCCTTTTTGGATGACCTGGGTATCTTCCCCTCTCTGTAATTTCATTTTCCTTGGGTTTAGGAGATTGGTGGGGGGAAGACTTGAAGGTTTAAATTATAAAATCATCCATCAAAAGCCAGATAGACCCTTAGCACCTATTTTACAGATCAGGAAATGAAAGTCCAGAGGGGTTGTGACTTGCCCAAGGCTACACAGATAGTGACTGAGGCTGGATTTGAATTCAAGTCCAAGGACTCCAAAGCCAGTCTTTCAACTATATGTTGTTACCTCTTCAGGTGACCCCAGGCAGCCTCCATCTCCGGGCCTGCAGCCTTGTCCTGAAGGGCTCTCCCTTCTTAGGAAGGAAAGAGTCATTCAATTTGATCTTTCTAGACAGCCTGCAGCCCACTCCCAGAGTAAGTGGGGACCCTTGAATCCACAGAAAGGAAGCAAGGGAAGGTGGAGGGCTAAAGGAGGCACTCAGCCTTATAATGTAGCCCAAAGAGCCCTGAACTTGAAAGTCCTGACTGAAATTTACTAGCTATGTGACCTTGGGCAAGTCTATGTGGCCTTTCTGGGCCCAGATTTCTTGATCTGTAAAATGAGAGAGCTGAGCTAAATGATGTCCGAGGGTCCTTTCCAGGTCTAAATCCTGTGTTCCTTGCCAGTGTTGGACCCTTGACCCAGGTGCCTGAGCTCCAGTAACCTTGATCTTCTTCCCAAACTCAGAGACTCCCCTCTGCTCTTTTTTTTTCCTTTCAGCCCATCCCTGGACTATCCTGTGACAAGGGAGATCCAGAAGAGAGTTTCAAGTCCCCCATCTCTCAACCCCCCTCTCCTGGCCTTCTTGCTCCACCACAGGGGAGTTTCCAAACGACTGAAAATAGCTTTAAATTAGGAAAAAGAGCTAAACTGCCAGGGTCCTTTGGTCTATTAAAAGCTGAGCAGAGGCCACTCAGCTCCCCTGGCTCCCCCTGGCTCCTGTCCGGCAGGGAGCGGTTTTGCATTTGAAGCCCTGAATGGCAGCTCCGCTAATTTTGAACAATGGTGCTAAGGATGAAAGGCGTTCGGCTGCCATCAGGGGCTGGGCCGTGTGCCGCAGGAGCCAGGGCTGGCTAGCCAACCCCAGCTGTTTTCCTTTCAGCCACAGTCGGGGGGGAGAAGCATAGCTCTCCTCCCTGCCCGCTGGGTTTGCCAAAATTAGGAAGGATCTACTTGCCCGGGGACCTTTCATCCCCCCAGGTGGGAGAGGTGGGGGTGGGGTGGGAGGAGGGATCTGCGAACACCTGCCCTCCTCTCTGGTTACAGGGGGACTGCCCACCTCAGGCTGGGCAGGGGGGAACCAAGGCACAGGCTGGAGCCAGGGGTCAGGGGGTAGGGCATTTCTAATGACTGGACAAAATGTGAATGCTGTCTTCATTCATTCATTCATTGTGGAAGTATAGAGGAAACAGCATACTGGTCCTGTAGTCAGCCGCCCAGGCTAGTACAAGTCCTGACTGCTAATGATCACCAGCTCTGTGGCCCCAGGCCCGTCACTCCACCAGAGTCTGATCATTTAATTGAAGTGAGAACCTCATCTTCAACTTAAAAATGAGATGCATAATACTTGCACTGTCCTTCCTCCAAAGGTAAATCTTAACCAGCTATTATATTATGTGGGAGCTATTATTCACCTCGACTAAAATATTTCTCTCCCACGGGGTGAAGATGATGCCTCGTTCTTGTGGTCCTTACTGCCAGCCAGTGGCCACTGCAAGGGAAAGGCTTTGAGCACTCTCCAGTGATGGACTCCCTATCTGTTGCCTAGTTTTATTCAAGCATTTTGTCATCACCCCCTATATTTCAGGATCTATGCTAGGTGCTGGGCATAAAAAAGCAAAAATGAAGAGTCCCAATTCCTGGTTGGAGAAAAACAACATATATGCAGATAGGAAAACATACCAAGTGAACACCAAGTAATTTGGGGAGATGGGTTATAAGAGTGGGGAATCAGGAAAGGCTGTGTATAGCAAACAGCTGGTACTTAAGTTGAGCCTTGAAGAGAGTGAGGGATCTCAAGAATTGGAGGTAAGGAGGGAGAATATTCCAGGCATGGGGAGGATGGGGAGTGGGCCACCTGTGAAAAGACGTGGAGGCAGGAGATGAAACATCATGTATATGTAACACTGAGTAGAATAATTTGGAAGGGGTTGGTGAAAGAGAGAAATATAAAATAAGTCTGGGGAAAGTAGACCGGTGCCAGATCATGGAGGGCTCTAAATGTTTGCTCATTTCAGCAAGACTACACCTGGCCATCGAGTGATGCATTTTTACAGTCACAGCAATTTCTGAAAACCATCGACTGATACTATTAATCAACCAATAAATCAATAAACATTTATGAAGTACCTACTGTATGCCAGGCACTGTGCCAAGCTCTAGGGATACAAAAAGAGACAAAAGGCAGTCCCTACCCATAAGGAGCTTGCAGTCTAATGGAGGAGACAATGTGCAAATACATACAGTGTAAATAGGTAATAATTAACAGAGGCAAAGCATTACACATAAGATGGGTTGGCAAAGATTTTGGGGAAAAGATGGAATTTTAGTTGAGACTTAAAGGAATCCAGGGGTGTCAACAGGCAGAGTTGAGGAGGGCAAGTGTTCCAAGCACAGTGGACAGCTGGAGAAAATAAATGCCCAGAGCTGAGAAATTGAGTATCTTGTTCATGGAACAGCCAGGCAGCCAATGTCACTAGGTCAAAGAGTAAGGTGTAAAAAAATTGGAAAGATAGTAGGGGGCTAGGTATCAGGGCTTTGAATGCCAAACAGAGCATTTTATATTTGATCCTGGAGACAACAGGGAGCCGCTAGAGTTTACTAAGTAGGAGTGGGGTGACATGATCACAGGGGAGCTGCTCTTCAATGGCAGAAGGACCACTGACAAAATTACAGAACTTTGAAGCACTGAAATATCATTATGAAATAGTACAAAATACTGAGCCTGGATCTGGGAATACAAACAGAGATATAATGAGACTCCTGACCTCAAGGGGTTTATAATCTATTTGGGGAAGGGGAGTGACACAAATGCAAATAACTACGCTGCAAAGAGTAGAGAAATTAAAGGGAAAGTGGGACTCATGCAAAGTACCACTTGACATCTGAGGAAAGGAATCATTTTCATTGGGAGGGGTTCTGGGAATGGGAGGTGAGGGAAAGCTTTCTGGAGAATGTAATCTTGGAGGAAAGAAGGGACTTAATAATTGGGGTCGGAGGGAAGGAGGAAGCGTGAGAGGGAAGAGAGTTCATTCCAGGAATAAGGGACAGCATGAGTACTGAGGTGGGAGAGGGAAAGAAAAGGTTGGGGATAGAGAATCATCCAGTCTGGCACATCAGAGGAAAGTAGTATGAGAAGTAATAGCCACTTCACCCATGCAAGGTGGAGTAGGGAGAGCCCTGTACTGCATGCTGCATACAAAGTGCTTCTTTGACTTCTGATTGGCTGGGAGAATGTTGTGAGAGATTTACATGATGTAAGGGACTTACTTGGGAGAGAAAGGAGAGTGAGAGAGAGAGAGAGAGGGAGGGAGAGAGAGAGAAAGAGAGAGAGAGAGACTGAGCCCTCTGAGCCAAAGACACATATGAGGGCTGGTCCCATGATAGTTTTGATCTCCAGGGCTTGGGATTCTAGAGAATGCTGGGAGAAGACCTCCCTTGTGTGGGATCCTCTGTCTTCTAGTTTGAGCTGAGATCTTATCTCCCTCCCAAATGAAGAGTTCATTTACTCTTGTGTCTTCTCCGATATATTCTAGTCTATGGTACTTCTCCATATTCTGTTCGCTATTTTGCTTAGACAATGGGTTTACTCATTAGTTTCTACGTGTAATAGTCTTTTGTGTAACTAGCCCACTTGCAGTTTCTCTACTGACTGCCTATAATATACCATCTCCCATCTTTACGCCTTGGCATTGGTTGTCCCTCATATCCAGAGTGTCCCTCATCTCAGCCTCTTAGCCTCCCTGGCTTGCTTTAAGACTAAGCTCAAATATGATCTTCTTCAGCAGGCTTTCCTGGTCCCCTCTGCTTCTAATACCTTCCACTTTCAGAACACCTTTATACGCTCTGTATATATCTTGCATGTACCTGATTATTTATTGTCTCCCAACATTACAATGTTTGCTATCTGGGAGCAAGGACCATGTTTTGCCTTTCTTTGGATTCCCAATGCCTAGCACAATACCTGGCACATAGTAGGTGCTTAATAAATGCTTGTGGATTAACTGAACAATGGGCAAAGCTAATGAAAGGCTAACCTATCCCATAAAAGTGACAAGGGAATTGGCTTTTGTTATAAATCTATCATTCACCTAGAGTTATTTGAGGCAGATAGATTTAATTCTAGCCTGCTGGTACTCCTCTTAGAGACTGGAGGAAAAACTGTCATGCCTAAGTGGTCCAGGGCATTTCCTACCTCTCCACCCTCTCCTCCTTCCTGCCCCCGAACTATTGCGCTCGTCATGCAAGCACTGCCTTTTTCTTTTCTCTTCTTGTTTTAATAATATTTTATTTTCCCCAATTATATATTAAAACCATTTTAAACATTTTTTCAAGTTTTGAGGTCCAAATTCTATCTCTCTTTCCTTTCCCTTCCCTCCCCCTTCCCTGAGAAGATGTAGTCTATATATGGACCACTGCCCTTTTCCTACTCTCTGAAAAAGTGGGCCATATCTTAGATCATATCCATCCGTGCCACCTTCAAACCACATCCATACATTTAAACAATCCACACACAGATGTATCTAACAAGAGATAAAACAGTAAAGGAAAGTTGGACTAGTGGAGCTACAATATTTGCACATAAAGCTTCTATGAATAAATGTTCATTAAAGCAATGGGGGGCCACTGAAGATCTTTGAGTTGAGAAGTAATTTAATCACCACCGCACCTTAGGAAGATTACTCAAGCAGTGAGTACCCAGGCACCCAAAAGGCAATGGAAACGTGTATAATATATATGCTTATGTACAAGGAGTGATATAAGATACAAGGAGTGATATAAGGTGTCAAACTCTATGCCCTCCAGGGGAGGGCAGCCCAAACCAGATTAAAATGTAACTGGGAAATGTTTAACAAAATAAATGAAAATAAAATACTACATAGGAAATAAAATTTGTGTTTTTCTAAGTCAATATGCAGGAGCAGGGATCTGTTTCTATTTGATCCCACTAACACAGGGGACGTATCACTGAGGAAGTAAAAGTGTGGGAATGGAGGTGAACCGGTCATGCACAAGATAACAGATGGACAGCATGAGTTTCTCTCTGGTACCTTCAAAATGTTAAAAGGCCCGGAGGAAGGCCTCCATTACATTGGGCCAATCCTCAGGAGCCAGAGAACCTATGAGAGAGCATAAGCAGGAATCCAACAGGATAAGAAGGCGTCAGTGGGCTGCAATTGTCATCATTGGTGGGAATGCTGAGACTACAGATACTGTGATATATCAAAATATTCTACATCCTAAATCCTCCACTCCAGCTGGTCTTGTCCTCTCCCTGTCCCCTGAATGCTCCTTCCCATATCTATCTCTATCCCCATTTACAGCTGATCAAGTATCCGTCTTCGCCCAGACCACTCTCCATCTCCTCCAGGAAGCCTTGCCTGACCACACCAGGCCCCAGTGAACTCTCCCTCCTCTGATCTGATATAATAGTATTTGCTGTCTATACCACTAATTGGCCATTGGACTAATTATTTTTATTTACTAACTCTACCACTAATTGGGCATTGAACTGATTATTTTTAATTTATTGTCTATACCACTAATTAGGCATTGAACTAATTATTTTTATTTATTGTCTATGCCACTAATTGGGTATTGAACTAATTATTTTAAAATTTTGCTCTCTATGCCACTATTTGAGCAGTGAACTAATTTTTTTCGGCATGTGAGCATCTTGTCTCTCCAACTAAATATGAGCTCCTTGAGGGTAGGACCATCTTCTACTTTGATGGATCCCCTGAAGCACCTAGCACAGAACTGTCACAGAATACAAATCCACTGAATATTTAGTGGATGATTTTATGATATAGAAATAATGTACCCTGGATCCCAAGTTAGAGCTCAAACCTGCAGCATCAGCAATGGGAGATCTGGTGGCAAGGCTGGGGAGGGGTACTGCCATCTGTGTCAATTCTTCTTCCATCTCCCCCTGTGCCTGTGGGACTCGTACTTCCTGCTGAGCCCACCCTGATTTCCAGCCTCAGGTGAGAAGAGAAGCTATCTTCTTCTGACCACGTGTCTTCCATCTCCTGCTGTGTGTGTCCCCCTGAGGGAAAGCAACAAAGGGTGACTTCCATCTGCACCTCCTGCTTCAAATACCTGATCTCCCCCTCCAGATAAAGAGGTACAACCTTCACTTCTGATGGCTGGTCTTCTATCTTCTGGTGTGCCTGTACCCTGAGGAAAGAGGAAGCAGAAAGTTGGTGGGGCTTCCATCTCCTGCTGCACTGCTTCCTGCTTCACCACCTCTTGCCTAATCCCCAGACTTCAAGACAAGAGAAATGAAATGGGGACTTCTATCTGACCAAACACCTTACATCTTGAGCTTTGAATTTCTCCTGCTTGATCTCCAGCATCCTCTGGGAAGAAGAGTGGCACCTTTCATTCCATGATTAAAATATTCATCCTACACATCCCTGATTCTTATTCTAGATCCCTATAGGTCATCAAGGTCATCATCCGAACATTATTCCCCATCCCCTACTACCTAATTATTTATTTCCATCCCCTTCAACCATCTGACTCCAAACTCCCAACTGAATTCCACCCATCCCTTTCACTGTGCTCCCTGGAATGCCTGCTCCATAGGCAACAAACTTTTCTTCATCTTAAATCTTTTTCTCTCCAATTTTTTCCATTTTCTAGCAATCACTGGGGCCTGGCTCCTGACTGATGACAAAGCCTCCATGGCCACCCTTTCTAGGACTGACTGCACCTCACTCATTCCCTAGGCTCACTGGTTGAAGTAGGAGGGAGTTGAAATACTCCTTTCTTTCCACTGCCACTGCCAGGTTCTTCCCCTACCTCCATCACTCATTAACCTCTCCTCCTTTGAGGTTCATAAAATCCACATCTTCCACCCAATCAAAATTCTGTAGCTGTTGTCTGCAGAGCTCATTCTGCTTCCTCCCTCATTGAGTACCTAGTTCATAATTCTTCTCTCCTCTTCAACTCTCAACTTCATAGTAGGAGACTTCAACAGACATATTCTCTTTCAAACACTCTAACCATTCAGTTGCTCAACCTACTCAACTCCTCTAAGCTACTGTTCCACCCCACATCAGCTACACACAAAGATGGCATATCCTGGATTTTACTATTACCTGCAAATGTACCACCTCCATATTCAAGAATTCTGAAATCCCTTTATCTGGCTATGGCTTTTTATCTTTCCCTTTGTGTTTCCTTACCAAACCCTACTCTTCATCCACACTGTGACCTCCGATCCTACTATCTAAGTCACTATCCCAGTCTCCAGAGTGGTTCCACCAAACCTTTACATTCTTCCTCAAACCTTCTATGGTTCCCCCTCCCCCGCCCTCTCATCTGAGAATCTTGCCTCATATTTTACCAAAAAATGAGGCCATTCACCACGAGATCCCTCTTTGTCTCTCCTCCTCATCTCATATGACTCAGATGCCTTCTGCCATTATCTATTATTTCACCCCTGACTCACATGAAGAGGTGGCCCTACTTCTTACCAAAGCAAAAACCCCTCTACCTACACAAGCAATCCCATTCTGTCCCATGTCCTCCAGCAGATTATCCCCTCTCTCAAGCCCACTCTTCTATCTCTCCCTGTTTATTAGCTCCTTCCCTACTGCCTTTAAACATGCCCATGTATCCCCCGTCCTCAAAAATCTCTCCCTGGATCCTTTCCTGATAACTATCATCCCATCTCTTCCACTCTTGGTCACTAAACCCTCCAAGAAGGCCATCTACAATAGGTGACTCTGCTTTCTCTCTTCACATTCTCTTCTTAACCCCTTACAATCTGGCTTCTGACCTCATCATTCCATTAAAACTGTTTTCTCCGAAGTTACCAATAATTTCCTAATTGCCAAATCCAATGGCTTTTTCTCAATTGTCATTCTCCTAGACCTCTCTGTAGCCTTTGAAACTATTGATTGCCCTCTCCCCCTTGATGTTCCCTTTTCTCTAGATTTTCAGGATACCATTTTCTCCTGGTTCTCCTCCCATCTGACTGCTCCTTCTCAGTCTCCTTTGCTGGACCTTCATCCAGGGTCACACCCTCTAACTGTAGGTATCTCACAAGGCTCTGACCTAGGTCCTCTTCTCTTTTCCCTCTATACTACTTCACTGGGTGAACCCATCAGCTCCCATGGATTTAAATATCATCTTTTTGCCAATGATTCTCAAATCTATCTAACCTGCCCTAACCTCTCTGCTGACTTCCAGTCTTACATCTCCAACTGCCTTTCAGACATATCAGATTAGATGTCTAGATTGCTTAAACTCAGTATGTCCAAAACAGAACTCATTCTTTTTGTCCTAAACCTTCCTACCTCCTGAATTTCCGAATTTCCCTACTACTACAGAGGGTAACACCATCCTCCCAGTCCTCCAGGTTCATGACCAAGATGCCATCCTCAACTCCTCACTATCTCCCACCCTTCATGTCCAATCTATTGCCAAGGCCTAGTTTCACCTTTCCAACAACTCTCAAATACAAGCCCTCTCTTCTCTGACACTGTCACTACCCTGGTGCAGGCACTCATCACCTCACAGTTAGACTATTGCAATAGTTTATTGGTGGACCTCCCTACCAGAAGTCTCTCCCTACTCCAATATATCCTCCATTGAACTGCCGAAGTGATTATCTTAAAGTACAGGTTTGACCATGTTAACCCCCTATTTGGTAAAGTCTCCATATCACCTCCAGGATAAAATATAAAATCCTCTGTTTAATATTCAAAACCCTTCATAACTCAGCTCCCTCCATACACAGCTGTCCAGTCTTCTTACACCTTACTCCTCACCCCATACTCTTAGATCCATCACTTGGCTCCCAACATTTTCTCTGGCTGTGCCCCATGCCTAGAATGCTCCTCCCCCTCACCTCTGCCTCTTGGCTTCCCTGGCCTTCTTCAAGTCCCAACCAAAATCCCACATTCTACAGAAAGCCTTTACCAATCCCTCTTAATTTAGGTGTCTTCCCTTTGTTAACTATTTCCTATTTATCCTGTATATCACTTGTTTGTATACTGGGTGTTGATTAGATTGTGAGCTCCTTGAGGGCAGAGACTGCCATTTACATCTTTTTGTATCTTCAGTGTTTAGCATCGTGCCTGCTACATAGTAGGCACTTAAATGCTTACTGACTAAATGATCTGGTGCCCATTGTTGGGTCTAGCACAACAAGATCCAGCAAGGAGCCTGGGATGGGAGGAGGAAGCACATACATGAGAGAAACAGGGCACTGTTGTATAGTATAGAGGGTAGGAAACCTCAATTCTAGTCCCCCAACATAATTTCTCTCTGTCTCTTTGTCTCTGTTTCTGTCTGTCTCTGGCTCTGTCTCTCTCTCTGTCTCTGTTCCTCTCTCTCTCTTTCTCTCCCTCTCTAACTCTATACCTGTCTGTCTCTCTCTCTACTTCTCTGACTCTGTATCTCTCTGTCTCTCTCTCACACACACACCATATAACACATATTACACACAGCTCTGTGTGACTATAAATTCAATTCAGCATTAAGTTATGTGACCTTGGACAAGTTACTTCAACTCTTTGGGTGAGGAATCCAAGAATTTCTTGGGGAAGAATTCTTTCTTTGACAAGAACTGCTGGAAAAACTGGAGAGCAGTGTGACAAAAAAAAATTTCAATCATTATCTTATGCCACATACCACAATAAGTTCCAAATTGATACTCAACTTGAATATAAATGGTCACATCATTTTTTTTAAATTAGAGGAAAATAGATGCAGATATTTTTCACAACTATGGCAAAAGAGAAAATTATTTTTTTTAAATGTATCTTATATTATTAATGTATTTTGTTTTTACATCAAATCATTTCCAAGTATAATCCATTCCTACTCCCCTACCCATCAAGTCATCTATGTAACAAAAACTTAAAAAGAAAGGGGGAAAAACTAAGACAACATTGAAGATGTCCAATAGTATATGCAATGTTCTCCATGTTTAGTCCTATACCTCTGCAATAAAGGTAGAGAAAGATGTTTTCTTAACTATTCTCCAGGGAAAAGCTTGGTCATTATAATTATGCAGTATTCACATTCATCTTTTTATCCTTTCTATTTTCATTACTGAAATAATTGTAGTTATGTTTTTATGGTTCTTATTTCCCTCTGTATTAGTTCAGATGATTCTTCCCATGCTTCTCTGAATTCTTCATATCCATTTCTTATGGTATGATAATATTCCATTAAAGGGGAGAAATGTTTACCTAGACAAAGGATGGAGGAGATGACAAGAGATAAAATAGATAATTCCAATTAGATGAAACTGAAAAGCTTTTGTAAGAACAAAAGCAACACTGTCATAAGTAGGGAAATTGTCAACTGAGAATTAACTATCTCTGATAAAGGTCTGATATCCAAGATATATAGGGTAATAAACAAGACCAAGAGCCATTCCTCAATGAAGTGGTCATAGGATACAAACACATAGTTCTCAAAGGGAAATTTGCAAAGCATTTAGAATCACAAGAAAGACCTTTCCAAATCACTAATAATAAGAGAAATTAAAATCAAAGCAATTCTGAAGTTTCACCTCACACTCAGCAGACGGACAGATTGAGAGCTAGTCAAAATTGGAAGGGATATAGGAAGACATATACTAACACCCCATTGGTGACACTGGGAATTGATACAACTGTTCCAAAAACCAATTTGAAATTACGCTTTTAAAAAAGTAAGACTAAAATGTCAATGCTTTTCAATCCAGAGATCTCATTACTATATACATGTACATGCACATATGTGTGTATGTGTGTGCAATACACACATACATATATTGTATACATACACATATATACATATGTGTATATACACATATACATGTATACACATACACAAACATATATGCCCCAAGGAGGTCAAAGACAGAAAGAAAGGTCTTAAATACAGCAAAATATTCATAGCAACACTTTTTATGATAACAAAGAATTGGAAACAAAGTAGAGATCCACTGGGGAATGGCTAAACAAATTGTGATACATGAATATAATGGAATGTTTCTGTGCTATGAGAAATTATGAATATATCAGGTGTGGTAGTGCAAGCTTATAATCCCTCCTACTGAAGGAACCTGAGACTAGTGGGTCACTTGAGTTTGGGGGTTCTGAGCTATTATAGGACTAAAGCTCATCAGGTGTCTGCAGGAGGGGGACCAGCCCCCAGCCTGCCTAAGGAAGGGCTAACTGGCCCAGTTCAGGAAAACAGAGCATGTCAAAGCTTTTGTGCTGATCAGTATAGGAATTGGGTTCCTGGGTGGCTGCTAAACTTCCAGCCTGATGAGATGGGGAGACTCAATTTACAAAACACCGATGAATATGAAGAGTTCAGAGAAGCATGAGAACATAGAAAAACTGGTTCAAAGTGAATTAAACAGAATCAGGAAAACAATATACACATTGATTACAGCTATATAAATGAGGACCAAGAAAAGGAAAAGGAAGGAAAGGGAAAGGGAAAAAGAAGGGGATGTTGTATAAATATAATGGCTAAGCCTGGTCCTAGAAAAGCGATGAGAAAACATACATCCCTTCCTTCATTACAGAGGTGTGGGGCAATGGATGTGGAATATTGCATATCTGGTTGCTAGGTTGGTTGCTTTTGTTCAACAGCTTTGTTTCTCTGTCTTTGTTAATCTTTGTTACAAAGACAGCTCAATGGGAAGAGGAAAGGGAGAGGGACATATTTAGAAATGAAGGTGATATATAAACAAAAGGCATCAATTTAAAAAGAGAGAGATAATGTCCAGAAAAAGGGAAGGTAATAGTTGGAATACAGTCTGTCCTAGTTAGAGTACTGGGCAGGTAGGTGGAAAAGTGGATAGAGTGTTGGGCCTGGAGTCAAGAAGACTCATTTTCCTGACTTCAAATCTGGCTTCAGACCCTTACTAGCTGTGTGACCCTAGACAAGTCACTTCTCCTTGTTTGCCTCAGTTTCCCCATCTGTCAAATGAGCCGGAGGAGGAAATTACAAGCCACTCTAGTGTCTCTGCCAAGAAAATTCCAAAGAGGGTCACAAAGAGTTGGACACGACTGAAATGAATGAGCAATATCAACAGTTGGACTACATTTGATGTCTGGTATTCAGTTCTGGGAACTACATTATATAAAAGATAAAGATAAGCTAGAACATGTCCAGAAAGAGGTATCTAGGATGTTGAAAGGATTGGAGAATATGCCATACAAGGATAAATTCATGGGATCGCAGATTTAGAGCTGGAAGGGTCCTTAGTAGCCATCCAATCCCCTCATTTTACATTTAAGGAAACGGAGATTCAGAGGGGCTCAGTGACTCAAGGTCATATAGCGAGTAAGTATCTGAGGTAGGATTTTTCGACTCTAGGACAGGGGACTATTTTTGTGGTTATTGTTTTCTTTTGCTGCCCATCCAAGCCTATGGCCCCCTTCTCAGAATATTTTAAAATGTACATGCTAAAATGCAAGGGAGAGGGGCAGCTAGGTGGCACAGTGAGTAGAGCACTGGCCCTGGAATCAGGAGCACATGAGTTCAAACGTGGCCTCAGACACTGGACACACTTACTAGCTGTGTGACCTTGGGCAAGTCACTTAACCCCAATTGCCCTGCCTTCCCCCCTCCAAAAAAAATAAAATAAAATGCAAGGGATTAAAAAGGAAAGCAAAGGTTAGTAAAAAAAAAATAAAGATATCCAAGTTCACAAATTCCAGGAAATCTAGACCCCAGGTTAAGATCCTCTGCTGTAGGAACAATATTCTATCCACTACACCAGGCTGTATCTCTCACAGTTAAAGGAACTGAGGTTGATAGCCTGGAGAAGAGCAGGGGTGACACGTTTGCTACATTCAATTATCTGGAGGGCTGTCATGGGGAAGAAGGGCTAACTTGTCTAACTTGTCCTGCTTGGCCCCAGAAGGCTAAACCAGAAAAACAGAAAAAAAAAAAAACACCTGACAATTAGATCTGGGTCAAGGTAGATTGGATTGACTCAGAAAACTATGGGATTTCCCATCACTGGAGCTTTACAAGCAGAGACTGGATGGCCATTGGCTGGGGATAAACAAGAGTGGACTCTTATTCAGGTATGGCCTGAACAAGATGACCTCTAAGATTCTGTACATTGAGATACTCTCACGAAGCCCCTCCCAGCTCTAAGATCTACACTTTCTATGGCTAAGAGCCCAGGGTTGAGGGCAACACCAGCAAGACTGCCTTCTGCCTTCCCAGCTGGGAGGCTGCCGCTGTGGAGAGATCCACATGTGGTCCACCTTAAGGCAGCATGGCTCCACCTGATGCTAGACCTCCCTCAGGAAGCAGTACAATCCACTTCCCACTTCTGAGTATCCCTAATTATTCAAAATTTCTATGGTATGTTAGGCCAAAACTTGCTACCCTGACATTTCCACTCGCTGGTCCTACTTTTGTTTTTTGGGGTTTAGTTCATTTCAGCGAATACTTATTAAGCACCTACAGTATCACTGAGTCATAGATTTAGACCCAAAATGGGGCGCAGAAGCTGTCTAGTTCAGCTCTCTCATTTTGTAGCTAGCACACTGAGACCTAGAAAGATGGGCTTTCCCTAAGTGACAGGGGCAGGTCCTCTGACCCCAGAGCAGTGTTATTTACCATGCTGCCACCCTCTATGCAAGTGCCTGGGGTGGGTACTTGGGACACACAAAGATAGAACCCCAGAACCCTGGAGTCACTCAGACCTAAATCGAATCCCTCTACTGTATGGCAGATGTACTCTTCGGATATCCAGAAGCCAAATTTTTCTCCAAGTTTTCTCTATTCCAGGCTAAACATCCCACACATCTCCAACTGTTCCTAATATGGCAGAATTCCCTTACCATCTTAATTACTCGACTCGGGGACAGGCGCTAGTTCCATCTCCCTCTTAAAGGAAGAGGCCTCAGCATGGAGATAATCCTCTAGATGTGGTCCAGCTCCTAGGGAGGACAATGGCATAAATCCTTCCCATGATACGGTGCCTTCTCCTTTACTTGTGAAATTGATTTTTGTCAAGAAAAAAAATGCTATTTAAAATCCATCCTGTTAAATAAATTCAGTCCAATTTTCCAATCTGTCAAATTAATAGCAGCAATAATAATAGCAAGTGGCATTTACATCGTTCTTTAAGGTTTATAAAGAGCCTGGCATGTATTATTTTATTGGATAGATTGTAATTGTCACCACTTAAAAGATTATTATCCCCATTTAACAAATGAGGAGACTGAGGCTGGGTGATTTGGATAAGGCCCTGCAGCGAGAAAGTGTCTGAACATAACTTCAAACTCACACTTCCCTGACCCCAGCTCCAGTGCTCTATCCACTACACCACACTACCTTCTAAGATCTTTCTGTATCCTCGTTTGTATCCCTCCCTGCTTATGTCATTCACAAATGGGATAAACAGGTCACCTAGGCCAAGTCATTTCATTTAATTTATAAACATTTTTAACAGAACAGGGTCAAGGAGAGAGGCTGAGGCCACGGATTTGCAAACTGATTTTACCTATTTTCTGCATTTGATTTCAATCTTTTTTTAAAAAGGTATTTTTTGAGGGGGGAAGGCAGGGCAATTGAGGTTAAGTGACTTGCCCAAGGTCACACAGCTAGTAAGTTCGTCAAGTGTCTGAGGCCAGATTTGAACTCAGGTCCTCCTGACTCCGAGGGCCGTGCTCTATTCACTGTGCCACCTAGCTACCCCCACATCTAACCTTTACAACAACCCTGTGAGGTAGGAGCCAACATTATCTCCATTTTACAAGTGAGAAAACTGAGGCTGAGAGGGAAGGTAGTTTGTCCAGAGTCACACAGCTAATGATTGGTCTGGGGTCCGATTTAAACTCAAGTATCCCTGACTCCAAGTTCTGCTGTGACACCTTGCTGCCTGAGATCTCCATCCAATATGATAATAACCCATTCACTCACAGTATCACAGATTTAGAGCTGGGAAGAGCCTTCAAGGCTATCCGGGCCAGCCAGGGATGAACCAGAGAGCTCAAGAAAGCTGATCGTTAAACTTTCAGTGTGAGAAAAGCAGAGAAGTGCAGAAATCTGCGAACACTACAAATCGGGCTTGATTTGTTGTTTGGCTGATTGTTGAGAGTCGACTTAAGAAAGTGATGGAGAAAAAGTGTTAATAACTGCAGATTAAACTTAACAGTATGTCCTGAGGTTGTTAAACATTTCCTAGAACACTCTGGAACTCAAAGAAAACTCAAGTGATTTGCCCAAGGTCACACTGGTAGGAAGCCGAACAATCGGTGAATTAATAGTCTTTATTAAGTGCCTACTTTGTGCCAGGCACTGTGCTAAATTCTGGAAAGCCAAATACAAAGACTGAAACAATCCCTACTTGCAGTGAGCTCACACCCTAAGGGGGAATGGTAATGTAAGCATGCATAATTGATATCATGTTCCTTTCTTCTCAATGGCTGGGGAGGGAGAGAATTTGGAACTCAACATTTTAATTAGTTAATTTTTAAAAATAATAGTAAGTGACCAAGTTTCCAGATACAGTTGTTCACCCAGCTAGAAGTGTGTCCAACTATACTGTCACCCAGGCTTCGTTTTTTTTTTTAACCTTGTCTACAAAGATATCTCAAAAGACTTTGTCAGATACTACACTGGAATCCAGATGTATTGTGTCTATTTCCTTCATCCACCAGTCTAATGACCACATCAAACAAAACAAAACAACAACAAAAAAAATCAGGGGTGTGTGAGTGTGTGTGTGTGTGTGTGTGTGTGTGTGTGTGTGTGTGTGTGTGTGTGTGGAATCATTTTGAAAACTGGAAGGCTCTACAATCTGTGTCAGACAGCTCTATGATGCCTCAATGGCCCCTATAACTAACCTTGCTTCTTCACAGGTCTAGGATGATAGCAAAGACAGCAGTAATAATAACACTGGTCTTTTAGAGCATGTTCAGGTTTAGGGGAAAGAGGAAAATCAAAAGAGGAAAAGACTGTTGCCCAGGGTGGATGGAATGATGATAACTGACAACAGTAAGAAGGAAGAGGGGCTCAGCTCTTACCTCAATTCTGTTTTCTCTACAGAGAAGAATGACCTTCGCATTAGAAACAATGAAAGAAAAATGGCCACAGGGCAGCTCAAACCCAAGACAAGTAAGGAGATAGTATGAGAGTAGATATAGGCCCTTGATTTATTCAAATCGCCTCGTACAGATGACCTAGATGTCTGGTACTGAAAAAAAAAACTGTAGGATGTGAATGCTGATATTTGAAAAAATATTTGTGATATTTGAAAAATCATAGAAGAGAACAGGTTCTGAAGAGTAGAAAAGGGTAAACACTGTCCCAATTTTCAAACAAAGGGAAGAGATCTCCAAACCGTAAGCTGGCAAAGTTGACTTCTATTCCTGAGAAAATTCTAGAAGGAGTCATTAAAGAGATAGTTAGTGAGCATTTAGAAAAGTATGCAGTGATTCCAAAGAGCCAGCCTGACTTCAAGAATAGATCAGACCAGACTAACCTTATTTCTTTTTTTAACAGGGTTACTAAGCTAGTAGATGAGGGGAATTCTCTAGATGTGGTCTACTCAGATTTTAGCAAATCATTTGATAAAATACCTCATGCTATTCTCACGGAAAAGATGGAGAAGTGTGGACTGCATGATGAACAGTTAAATGGATTTGAACCAGTTGAATTCAAGGGCAGACTCAAGGAGCAGTTGTTAAGTGGTTCAGAGGCAGCTTGGTGGGAGGTCTCCAGTGGAGCACACCAGGGCCATTTGCTTTGCCTTTTGGTGCTTAACACTTTTATCAGTGACTTAGACAGAGGGATAGATGGCATGGTCATCACATCTGAAGATGACACAAAGCCAAGAGGGGTGGCTAACACACTGGAGAAAGAATTAGGATCCAAAAAAGATCATGACAGGCCAGAACACTGGGCTTAACTGAATAACATGAAATTCAATATGAGTTGGTGGTTAGATAGCTATTTCTCTGAGAAAGATCTTGGGGTTTTAGTGGACCGCAAACTCAATGTGAGTAGGAATGTGATGAGGAAACCCAAAAAACTCATTAGAACCTGAGCTACATTGAGAGGCATAGCTTCCAGGAACAAGGAGATGATAATGTGATCTTTGATCTGTCCTGATTGGACACCATCTAAAGGACTGGGATCAGTTCTGAGGATCAGAGCTTCTCCAGGACATCAACAAGCTGGATGGTATTCAGTGGAGAGCAATCTGGTGGAAAAGGGATTAGATTTGTCCTGTTTGGCTCGGAAGGCAGAATGAGGAATGATAGTTAGCAGTGACAAAGAGACAATTTTGGCTTTTCAGGAAAAAAAAACAAACAAGTAAACAAAACTTCTTTAAAATTGAAGCTATCCAAAAGTAGGTAAGATGCAATTCCTTTAAAATATGTAGAAGTAAAGGGCAGCTAGGTGGTGCAGTGGATAGAGCACCAGCCCTAGGATTAGGACCTGAGTTCAAATCTGATCTCAGACACTAGCTGTGTGGCTTTGGGCAAGTCACTTAACCCAGATTGCCTCAAAGTGTGTGTGTGGGGGGGAGATATGCAGAAGTTGATGGTTGTTGAAGACCCAGCCATTGCTAAGTTCTATTCTTTTAAAATTATATATTTATTACTTCGTTTATTCTTTACAACAACCCTATGAGATAGTTTCTATTATTAGTTCCTTTTTACAGCTGAGGAAACTGAGGTTCAGAAGGATAGAAATTTTAGAGATGTAATAGCTGTGTTCAAGTAACTGAAAGGCTATACAATTAACCAGTTCAAAAGCATTTACTTAGCCCCTAACTGTGTGGCAGGCATTATGCTAAGAGTTGGGGGATTCAAAGACAAAAATGTAACAATCTCCACTTTCAAGGAGCTTATAGGGAAACAACATTTATGGGTTAAGCACAGTGTATATAAACTATATACAAAGTAGATGAAAGAGATTGGGGGAGGGGAGGTAGTAGCAGTTGAAAAGATGGGGAAAGGCAGAAGGTGTAGCTTGAGCTGAACTGGGAAGGAAAGTAAGGATTCTAAGGGACAGAGGTAAGGAGGTGTACATTCCAGGAATTGTGGCAGGGGGTGGGGGGAAGGGGACTGCCTATACAAAAGCATAGAGATGGAAGACAGAGATGTCACGTGTGACAAACAGCAGGAACGCCAATTTGGCTAGTTCGAAACAAG
The DNA here is from genome assembly GCF_011100635.1 of Trichosurus vulpecula. NCBI lineage: Eukaryota > Metazoa > Chordata > Mammalia > Diprotodontia > Phalangeridae > Trichosurus > Trichosurus vulpecula. The sequence goes on from NC_050573.1 coordinate 74,558,769, forward strand.
AGTATATAAAAGGGAAGAATATAGGAGAAGCCTGGAAAAGTAAGTTGGAGGTGGGTTGTGAAGGGCTTTGAATGCCACCCAGAGGAGTTTGTATTTGTTTCTGAAGGTCAGTAGGGAGCCAGTGGAGTCACTGAGTAGGGGGATGCCACGGTCAGGCCTATACTTTAGGAATACAGATCACTTTGGCAGCTGTGTGGAGGAGGGAGAGACTTGAAGCCGTGAGACTCTAGGCAAGAGGGCTTGCCTAGGATGAGGACTTGAACTAAGGTGGTAGCCATGTGAGTGGAGAGAAGGGATGGATGGGAGAAATGTAGAAACATCTATTCAGTTGGAGGTAGAAATAGACAAGATTTGGCAACTGGTCAGTTATTGGGAGTGAGGGAGAGCAAAGAGTAGAGACTGCCTGGATATGTAAACCTAGGTGACAGGAAGGATGGTGGTACCCTAGACAGAAACAGAGAAGTTTGGAACAGAGGTGGCTTTGGAGGGAAAAGATAATAAGTTCTATTTTGGAGAAGCTGAAATTGAGATTACTGTGGAACATTCTATTGTCAATGTCCAGTAAGCAGTTGGTAATTAGAGTTCAGAAGACAGACTGAGGCCAGACCTACAGATCTGAGACTCATCTGCACATAGGTGATCACTGAATCCATGAGAGCTGATGAATTCACCAAGTAAGTGGATGTAGAGAGAGAAAGGAAGAGAGCCCAGGACAGAGCTTTGGGGGACAGCCACAATTAAGGGATTCCAGCATAGGACATGGAGAAGAAGTAGCTTGAGAAGTACAACAAGTGTGCTATCACATTTAGAGACTGGCTAAACTCATTCTGCTTGGCCACAGAGGGCAAAATTAGGAACAGTGGCTACAAGGCACTGAGGGGAGGATTTTAGCTTGCTATGGGGAAAAATTTCCTAAGAATCAGTACAATTCCATGAGTAGGATGGGCTGCCTCGAGGAGATAATAATAATTTTTAGAGTTTACAATACTTTCCTAATTAGCCTTCAAAGCATTCTCATCCCCTAATTTGCAGATAGGAAAACTGAGGCTCAGAGAGGGAAAGAGTGGCCCACCTAGTGGATTCTTCATCCCTGAGAGGCTGTTGTGACCACTTGCCTGGGATGTCGTTGAGGGTATTCTTATTGGGGTACAGGCTTACTTAGATGCCCTCTGGGATCCAGATACCTCCCCTTACGAGATCCTAGGTACCTCCCCTTATGAGATCCTAGGTCTCTGTGAAATATGTGACTGCCTATCCCAGAGGTTGGGAAGCTCAAGATTCCTGAACTCTCATTGTGAACTGCAAAAAAAAAGTGTTGCTCTGGAACTCACCTAAAGGGTTCCCTTCATTGGGAACGACTGACCCAGGATGCATCCAGACCCAACCCCATGGCCACACCTAGGCCCAAAGCACAGGTATGCCCAGCCACAAGCAGGAAAGCAGAGCTTACCCACAGGCTGCCCCTCAGAATGCATACTTTGAGCCACCACAAGCACAAGCACAAACACATAACACACACAAACAAATACATCACACACACACACACACACACACACACACACACCCTGTATAGTCATGTAGGCACCCAGAGAACATAACCCCTCTTGCACAATTTCTTGCTAGAATATTTTTCAGTGCAGAAAATGAACCATTATTAAAACATCACTGCGACCAGCCGGGAAAAGTCATTTGCAGCAATTTATATCGTGTCACTGAGGCTGCTGAGAGGAAACAGGAGAAGAGAGTGATTTAAGGACTTGGTGAAAAATCACATTCCATCAGAGGGAGAACAGATGGGTATTTTTTCCCCACCCTTTTCCCTGGCTCAGGCTCAGAGTCAGGAATCTTAAATCAGCTGCAGATTTGATCTTTGTTTCATTTCCTGTGGGGTGAATCTATGGCCAAGGAGAGCACAGTTAAGCCAGGCTTCAGGTGAATGTGACCACTGCAACTTAGTAATGTCCCCATCTCCCCTCCAACACCCTTCTTTCCAGCTTGCCCCACTCTTGGGACTCATACTGCTTTACTTCCCCTCTGTCTGGCTTCATCTTCTCCTTTACATCTCACCCAGACATCCACCCAGGCCCCTCTGCTTATCATCCCTGCCCTGCTTCCCTCTCCCTGGACCTGGACCTCCGGGCTCCCTTTCTTCCCCTTCCAGAGAGAAGCTAATCCATTCATCTTTAGAGGGCCCAACCCAGCTGATTGCTGACTGAGTACGAACTAGACCTTCTAGCCACCTCAACCAGACCAGGCTTCTTCTTTACATTCATTAACCGCCTCCCCGTTTACACCCCTCCTTTTCTAACCACCACTCCCCTTGAGATCCTATCTTACCCTGCTATATGGGGTTTTTAACCTGGGGACCACAGACCTGATAAATTTCAAGGGGTCCTTGAACTTAGATGGGGAAAAAACTACATTATTATTTTCATTACCATGTTATGAAAATGTTGTGTTTCCTTCCGTTAGAAATTTTTTTAGAATATTATTCTGAAGAGTCCGATGGCTTCACCAGACCTCCAAAAGGGTTTGTGACAGACATACAACTCTGCAAAGGCTGTGTCTCTTTTTATATTCGTAATCCAGGCGCTTAACAGAGTGCCTAACGCACAGTCAGTGCTCAAGCAATTTTTTCATTCATTCATTCATTCATTCATTCATTCATTCATGCCCTTAATCCAGCTTCCTATCATCATGGAGGTCCTAGGCAACTCTAATATATTCTAGAGTTGAGCTACTAAGCTCAGGCCTTGGGCCTCTCTTAAACAATTCAATCCAATGAGCATTTATTAAGTGCCTAGAATGTGCTAATCACTGGGGACCCAAATAAAATGAAAATGCTGCCTGCCCTCAAGGAGTTTACCTTTTGCCATGCTCGTCAGTCAGTCCCAGTCAAGGCAGTTTCCTAGTTGCTACATTAGTCCTGAACAGGAGTCTACACCAAGGACCTAGACCTGGGCTCCTATCTTTCCCCTTTCTTCCTCTGATCTTGAGTCCTGTCCTCCAGTCTGGAGGCACATTTAATTGTCCTCAACATCCCTGAAAAAAACTGGGCACCAAAAGACTTTCATGGCTCCCTAGCAAGGGGTAGGGTCTAGCCCCAGGGTCCCGCTCTTCTTCTGACTGCCTGGTCCCTGGGTCATGGGACACAGCAGCAAGCAAGGTGAAGGCATTAGCAAACTAATCACAGCCTAAGAAAGACTGGGAGTTGATAAAGAAATTGGGTTCTGGGGGACAGAGGGAAAGGCCCAATGCCTCCTGAAGGAAGGCAAGCTCTCTCTACAGAGTGACCTCTGGGTTTCCTCAAGCAGGGAGAGAGAGTCCAGAATTCTCCCTAGTCTCCTCATCCTCCCTCCATCAGGGGAGAAGCTTCCCATACTTTCCCTAGGTCCCAAGGACCTTCCCATCCCTATCTCAGTCACACTTCCTATAAACAGGGTTCTTTAATCTCTCTCCTATACATCAGCCCCTTTCCTTCTCTACTTCATTTTAGCTGGCTAGTCACCTACCTCCAGATTTTGCTTCAAGGCATCGGGGTGGGAGATGTTAGAGTGGGCTGGGATGTGACATAGATTTTCCCTAGAGCAGCAGAGACGTATTTTTTTTCTTCCATTTATTTCAGCAGCCCACCCCATCCCCCTTCACTTCCAGGACACATACAGTGACCTGAACCCTTTCAGATGGTAAGTCATTATACTCTCTTAGGCTGCTCCTCAGATTCATCATATCGAGCAGCCACAAGCACAAACGAATCACATCCAAGCACTTGAGTATAGTTGTGTTCCCAAATGCCTGTGTACACACACACACACACACACACACACACACACACACACACTCATGCAGACACGTAGAGAACACAGCCCTCATATTTCTGTCATACTCTCATATTCTGTAACATATTGTGTACCATCTACTAACATCTCATATTGTGTAACATTTACTAACTCTCCAACACTTTCCCCATTCTGCTTGGGCTTGCAAATTTCCAGTTTCTTGGTACTGGTTTTGAGGTTCTCCAAGGACCTGCCCATCCTTGCCCCTCCTCTTCTTCACCCCCTTCAATGTATCAGGACTAGAAAACCCTGTTACTCTGCTCTGCCCCCATCCCCAACCAAGCTCCTACCTGTGTGCCAAGCATCCTGTCCTCCTCCAGAGCTAGTCAGGAAAAAGCCTGCCACAGGAGGAGGTCTGAGTGGCTCAGGGCTCATTAGCTCTTCAGTGGTGAATGCTCCAGCCATGCATGTCAGGAAAGTGTGGATCCCCCACATCTCCCCAAAGAGTCCCCAAAGTCTCTTCTTGGTGACACACCCTTACTTTATGGTCAGTCTTCTGAACACAGGCTCACCGTAAATGATTTGCACTCTTATAGAATCCATTCCTATGCTTTAGCCCTTGCCCTCTCCCTGAACCACAGTTTTGCCCCTCCTGATCTTTCCTCCAGGCTCCACAACATGCCCTTCCAAGGCAACATTTTCCCTCTCAAGCCCTTTTTGTCACCTGACGCTCTCCAGTTCTTTTCTTCCCCCTCCAACTCTCCACTCACTCTCTCCTGGACTTGCAGAGTCCAGAGCAAGAGCTTCCTATTCTCCCCCATCTTGAGCCAGTCTCCCACCTAGACAGACAGTAGAATTAGGGGCAGGAAAATTCAAATAGGAATGGGGGAGGAAGAGGAGGAGTGAGATGAAGAAACTAGAAGGAGAGAAAAGAAGGGAGAAAGAGGAAAGGAGGTGGAAAGGAGGAAGGGTTAGGGTTAGAGAGGAAGGAGTGAAAAGGGGAAAGGAGGAGAAGAAGGAGAGCTTCTACCTCCACTTCACCTTATCCCTATTTTCCTTTTAATCTTCTTTTCCTCCTTTACCATTTCCTCTTCCATTTCTCCCCCTCTTACCTCACTCTTCCTACTTACCTCTAATCCCAACCTGTCCTCCATCCCCCATCCCAAACATTCACTAATTTCTTTGATTACCAACCCCTCTACAGTACCCCCTATCTGAGCTCCCTTAACTTTCCTCCTTCTGACCCAGGCTGCCCCTTACAGTGCACTCAAGTGAAGAAGCAGGGGAGGGGGGGGCCCTCCACCTCTCTCGTCCAAGGACGGAACACTTACCTGGTGGCCTGGGAGTAGCAGCATATCAGCTCCTGGGCACTGGGGAGGAAAGAACAGTCTAGAGGAAGGGGGCCCCTATGTGTTGGGAAGAGGACAGATTCTAGATTTAGAGCTAGACAGAAACTTTAAGAACCACATAGTGCAACACCCTTATGAAGAAACTGAGGCACAAGAGGTTTAATTGGATTGCCTGGGGACAAACAGCTTGTTAGGTCTTTCCTGACTCCAAGTCCAGTGGCCTATCTACAAACCATGCTGTCTCTCAAGTAACACCTGGGTGACAGAAGGGAAGATGAGGGGGAGGGGTATCCAAGGTGTCCAGGAGGTCTCTAAGACCTAAGGAACTGCATTTCCCTGGATCCTTGGCAGTTCTAGCTAGTTTCCTTGGCCCCCAGCCTTCTGATAAAGGCCTCCACCATAGCAGATTCCCTTACTGGTAAATGGGAACACAAAACTTCTTTGGAAGACTGCAGAAGGGGGGGGGCAAGCTGAGTTTCCCCCTCTATCATCTTCAGACAGGAAGTTACACCCAAAACCTGGCCCTGGGCAGGCAAGAGAGATGAATTCCTTCAGACCTCCTTCCTCTCCTTCCCTGAGTAGAGAAGGTTGGGCAGAAGGTCGGGCAGAAGGTGTCTTATGTTACCCCCTCACCCCAGCACCTCCACTGTCCTCTGGCCCCCACCCCATCTTCCCTCCTTCTCTTCTCCATCATCCCTCTCCTCTATTCTTCCATTTCCTTTCTCCTCCCACCTCATATCCTCTCATCTTCCTCCTCCCTCATTTACCTTTCCCTCTCCTTCCCCCGCATCTCGATCCTCCATCCCCACTCTCCCTTTTTCCTTCTCTCTCCCTCATTTCCTCCTCCTTCCTCCTTCCCTTCTCTCTTGCCTCCTCTGTCCTTTCTCTTCCACCCATCTTTCTCCTTTCCTGTTTCCTTCAACCTCTCATCTCACTGCCTCATTCCCCTCACTCTTGCTCAGATCCCCCCATCTTTTCTCTCCACTTTCTTCTTCTCCCTATACCCCCTCACTCCTTCCTGTTATCTTTTTTTCTCTTTCTCTTCTCCTCCTCTTTTTCTCCCTTTCACTTTCTTTTCCCTTCCTCCTCCCAAATTTTCCCTCCTCCCCAATTCTTCTCTCTCATTGCCCTCAAATCCTTCCCTTGGCCCATCCCCTCTTGTCTTCCTCCTCTCTTTCATCCTCACTTACCTCTCTCCTTCCCCATTCTCCCCTTCTGTCTCCTTCCCCCTTCATCCTTTTACCCCTTACATCCCTCTTCATATTCCTTCCTCCCCTTCATTCTCCCCCATTCTGCCCCTCCCCTTTCTGTCCCCATCGTTCCCTTTCCTCCTCTTCTCTTTCTCTCCCCACTTCCCATCCATACCCCTCCTCCTTCCCGGTCTACCCCAGGCCTGTACCTTTGCCCACTCGCGAGCATGTCACACGGAGGTTGGGCAAGGAGCACGAGGCGCGCCCGCGTGGGGCGTTTAGCGGATGGGTCTGCATGGAGTCGGATGGAAGAGCACTCGGGAGCAGGGGAGTGGGGGTGAAGATTGGCCTGGCTAGCTTCTGGAGCCCCTCCAGTCCAGGCTTTGGACCTCGGGAGGGAGGGGCCTACTCCAACCTTCATTCACAGGAGCCTACGTTAATGTTTTCAGCCGCTCCCGTGGGACCCCGCTCCGTTCCTTCTCTCCTCCCCCCCCCAATTTTTCGTAAAGCACAGGAAGAGAAGGGCCCCACAGGCACTAGAAAAGGATTGTCCTCTCACTCCCCTGGCAGTATCTGCTCCCGTTGCCTTCTCTTCCCAATCCCTGCTGTTCTAGTCTTTGGATCTGCAGAGAAAGATGGGCGTCCTCCCCAACCCCTCAAAAATAAACTTTTCCAGCCTCAGGGGAATCTTGCCTTACACTGACTGGAGGAGAGGATGATTAGCACCTTCCGGCGAAGGCCAGCTAGAGAGCAGTAGTACTTTGAGAGTAAGGTGTGTGATAGAGTGCAAGAACGACAAGATATACACTGAGACCTTAGTGGGAGGAAAGACCCTGCCGACTGTGAAACCCTGAAGAAAAACTACAACTCCCAGCATCCCCTGGGCTGCAGTTATTAGATTATTATTATTTTTTTCTTTCTATTCTGGACTCCGGGGTCTCTGGAAGCAGCTCCTAGGGTGGGGAGTTTGGGGGCACTGGGGATAGGGGGCTGATTGGGACTCTCCTACAGACATATGGAATGGTTATTACCCACTACAGGACCGCGGAGGATCTCAGAGCACTCTGCCAACCTAACATTGGTGGGTGAGCCTTTCAAAAGGGAAACTGAGGCCACAAAAGAGAAGAGGATCCCTCATACACACACACACACACACACACACACACACACACACACACACACACACTACACTGAAGTACAGATAAACTAGAAACTGAATCCAGGCCTCCCACAATCTACATTTTCATCTGTAAAATATAATCTTTGTATTATCTGCCTCACAGGGTAACTGTGAAGAAAATGCTTTGTTCATCTGAAAACACTTCTGAAACTGGTGATTAGTAGTAGTAGTAGTATTGCTATTTCTTTCCCCACCCCCCCATCACATCAGGGCTGAGCCAGGTCATACCTGGCTCCTGTGATCAGGAAGGAGATGGAGAGGAGCTCAGTCAGATAGGGAGACTCTCCCCTCTGCCTTGAGATTATGGAAGCAAAGCCTGAGAAAGACCCTTTGGAACAAGTGAGAAGACCTGACCAAGGCCTTCCCTCCCCCTAGTCAGTCATTCAATAAGCATTTATTAAGTACTCATTATGTGAAAGACATCCTGGCTCTCCAGGAACCCCCATTCTAAAGGGGGGAGGGGGACAGGAAAACAACTATGTACAAACAAGATATATACAAGATAAATTGAAAATAATCAACAGAGAGAAGGACCAACAGAGAAAGGGCTGGGAGGAAGGTGGTTTGGGGGCAAGTGTCTCCCTACGCTGATGTTCAAACTATTACTCTAATCCCGTCTCTCCCCCCACCCTCCAACCCCACTTCTGCCTCCGAGATTCTATACCCTATGTTAAAAATACGAAACTGGAGCATAGAATTGCGATAATGTACAAAGTTAGGACCGAGAAGCAAAGCCAGGTGTCCTGACTTCCCTGTCTCCTCCTCTCCTTCACTTCTTCCAGTTCCAGATGTCACTGCCGCCCCAGGGCAGTAGACTCCAAGTCGGGATTAGCTTTGCCTGGAGAGTTCTATTCAGGCACCTAGTCCCACACCTCCAATCCAGGTTTTAAGAGATGCTCAATGTTCTTATACTCAGTGTCAGCCGCCCCCCAAATTATGTGCATCCCTACTCCCACTACTTCCCACTGCAAGCTAAAACCCTCAAGGAAAAGATTGGGCAGTCCCTTCCCTGGAGATCCAGACCTTGTTTTGCACTGTTCCCCTCCCTCAAGCCTCATAGTCTTTCTCCATTACCCCGACCTAGCTTTGTCCCTGTCCTAGGTCGTCTGTCTTATTTCCCACCGGTTGCCAGAACTGCCTGCTCCAGGTGTAATGAAATCCATCCTGGATTTTACCTTCCGCTTCTGTTACCTAGGTCTGCAGGCGAGCTGGGCTCCCTTCCCCCTGGGATCCAGGACCAGATTTTGCACTTCCCCACCCCTCTTTGGTCCTTCTCCCTTCTCTATTCTTTTTTATCCCGAAAACTAACCCGGTTCGGTCTCCAGAGATCCTAACCGGACCTTACCTCTTATCATCATACGGCCTCCCCCTAGTGACAGCTCACTTTCCCTCGTTCTCCCGCCCTCATAACAGGTCTGTTCCTCCGAGATGTCCATCTTAGGACATCTGGGCCAGGTTTTGTGGCTCCCATTGTTTTTGCAAACGGGGCTCTAGTCCACAGTTCCGGGGTGGATCCCTCTGCCTCCCTGCACCCCAGGGGGTAGCGGTTGTTGACTCTGCAGCCCTAGGACCCAGGTCCTCCTCCTCCTCCTCCACCTCCCTCTTCACCTCTTCCACCTCCACCACCTTCTCTCCTTCCTCCTCCTCCTCCTTCTCTTCCCACTCCCCCACTCCCACCAGATTCCTGGGAATCCGGGGCCAGGCCATGTCCTAATTATGCCTAGCAGCTCGCGGCAATGTATTTTGGATACAGGTCCTGTTGCTAAATCCAGAGCCGAGTTTTTGTTTTCGCCTGTGAAGCTAAAAAACACCCCTGCTTCCCAGGAGCAGAGGGGATATTTATTGAGACCCTAGCCTCACCCCAACTTAACTATACAGTCCTGGCCGAGTTAGCGATCCTGGTCTTCTACACTAGATGACCTTCCTGAGTTCGTTTCAGTCCCTTTCATTATTGGTTTCGTCTCCCTGAGCAGTGGCCTCCTCCCTGCAGTCCCGTTTCATCACCCTAGAAATCCAAGCCCTAGCTTTTAAATGCTGTGCAAGGAGCTTGCCTAGATCCGTCCACACCTGGATCCTGCCCACATTTTGTCTCTCTCCTTTGCATGTAGCCGCCTGGGCACCCGAGACCTGCCCACGCTGCATCAACCAGCTCACATCTTTCTTTCCTTCCCTACCCCCACCCCGCCCCAGTTCTTGGGAAAATCCAGACCTGGGCTTTTCTTGTTCTCACTGCATTGGGCATGACGCAGTCTTCCGTCTCCCAGGGTGGAATCCAGTCCGCGATTTGCATGCCCCCGGTGCAACTGGGCATGTCGCATCCCTTCTCCATTCTCAATTCAATCCAATCCTCGTTTTTCATATCCCTCCTTAAACTTGGCACGTCTCATTCCTTCTCCCTTTCCCGAGAAAGCCGTTCCGTATTTTTCTTGCCCACCCCACCCCCACTAAGCACGTAACATTCTCTCTACCTAATTTTTCCTAGGGCGGGGAAAAGACCTGACGGAAGGGGGGGAGGGGAGGAAGAAGAAATCCAAGCCGTGTTTTTGTTTTTTCCCTCGCTGCACCGGTGCTGGTTGCAACGGCCCCGGTCCTGTCGGCTGCTCCAGGCCGAGTTTTGGAGTTACCTGCTGCCCCCCTTCCTTCTCCTCCCCTCCCGTAGCGGGTGCGCTGGGGAGCGGAGAGAGCAGGCAGGCGGCTTGTCATTGCTGTGTCCGGGCGCCGGCTCTATCCGTTCATCCCGAGGTGCAAAAGGGGGCCAGGGCCCCAGCGCCCCCCTCCGCCCCAGCTCCGCCCCTCCCCTCCGCCATGCAACGCGCTGCCAGCCACTGTCTCCTCCTCTAGCCGACCCCCCTTTCCCCGAGCTCCTCCATTAGCTCCGCGCCCCCTCCCCCCAGGTCCCCCGCTCGCTTGGAGCCCCCCGCGGGCACTGCAGGGAGCTCGAGCCGTAGCCTCCGCAGCAGCAGCAGCAGCAGCCCCGGCAGCTGTCCTGGGACCCGGGCCCCCCCGCAGTTTCTCAGCCGCAGAGGAGGCCCCGGCGGATGGCTGAGCGGGAGTCCCGGAGCGGCCTCGCCCGGCTGGGGGCAGCGGGCGGGGGGCTGGAGCTGCCCCGTTAACCCCTTCGCCGCCGCTGCCGCCGCCGCCGCCACCGCCGCCGCCGTCGGGGGGGGGGGCGGGGGGGAGTCGGCTGGACTCACACGTGCCGCCGCCGCCGCCGTCGGGGGAGCCGAGAGAAGGCGGGGGAGAGATGCTGCCCGCTTGTGTCGCTGCCGCCTCGCCCCAGCCCCGGGCCCCGGAGCCCTGACGCTGCCCACCCCCCTCCCCCCGCTCCCTCCCACACCAGGGGGGAGAAAGACCCACTCGCCCAGATCTTCGCCTCCAGCCCCGGAGCCCGCGCCCCCTCCCCATCCCCAGCCCGGGAGTGGATTGTCAAATTCGATTTTTTCCCCCCGCTAAATTTTTGGTGGTGGTGGCGGTGGGCTGGGGGAGGGGAGCCCCGGAGCCCGCCCTCTCTCCGCCACCACCCCCCTTCCTCGGCTCCGGGAGATGTGCCGGGCGGGGGGCCCGGGGACGAGAAGCCGCAGGAGAGAGGAGAGGACTGGCGAGGAGAGCGAGCCGCCCCTGGACAGGTGAGTGTCCACTCCGGGGCTAGAGGGACATGGAGGAGGGGACGTCACACCTGGGCCAGGTGTCTGGGGCACACGGATCGGGAGAGCTTAGTCTGCCCCCTGCCCACGTCCGGGTCTTGCCCCTATGCGGAGGATGGGAGCGAGGCGAGGAAGGGCGTGGGGGAGGGGGATGGATGGGATGTAGTCTTGTCTGGAAAGGGGGTGGCTGGATGGGGGTTCAAATCATTTTTGCATCTATTCGGGGGTGGGGAGAATCGGGGGCGTTGTAGCCGCAGAGCTGTTCATGGGAAGCCTATGGGGTTGCTATCGCCGCGGAGCTGGGCACCAGCTGTGAGCTAGCCGAGGTGCTGGCGCGGGCTGGGGTTGGGGAGGCGGGGGAATGGGGGGGAGGTGCGGAAAAGAGAGGCAGCGTCGATCCGCGGTGTGACACTAGCCGGGAAAGCGAGGCTGGGTCTGGGTGTCTATGCCTGAATGTATCTTTGTGTATCCGAGTGCTCGTGTGTGTGTGTGTGTGTGTGTGTGTGTGTGTGTGTGCATGTGTGTGCATGTGTATCTGGTTCTGCCATCCTGTGTCTTTGTGTGTATGTATGTACCGGCTGGTGTCCGTGTGGCTGTGATGGTGTGTTCGCCCTGGCTGTGTGGGTGTCTGGTTGTGTGTCTCTTCGATCTGTGTCTTCCAACCCTTGGAGGGGCTGTCAAGGGCTGATTCCGCAGGATGCTTTTGAATATACATATACATACCTGTGTGTATATATGTACATATATACATATATATGTTCCTTTTTGGTTGTTTTTCTCTGAGAGGAGGGGGGGAGTGATTGGGGGAGGGGTTGTCTGGGTGTCGTGGCGGCGTCTCCTGCTAGAGGCTCCCCTCCCGCCTGCCGCTGCGGTCCCCCAAGGAACGTGCTGTAGACCTGAGCACAGGCCCGGGCTTCTGGGGTGGGATTGCTCTGTCGGGCTAGGAAGAGTGGAAAAGGTAGCTTGGTCGCCTGTTTCTGCCTTTGATTGCTGTTAGACCCCTGCATCTGCTTCCCCCTCGATCTGCAACTGGGGGAGGAGGGTGTCAATCATGCCCCCCACCCCCATGCTCTAGTCCCTGAAATGTCAGGTTTAGGAAAGGGGAAAGGAATGGTTTCCCAACCACCCCCACCCCAACCTTACCCTGGATTGTGTGAGGGAGAGGGAATTGGTCTTATTCCTCTCTAAGACTCCCAACCATAAGAGGGTCTTGAGAGCTCAGGGGGGAGCTAGGCACAACCACTGAAAAGGTGACTGAAGGGAGGGGGGAGACGACATTTGTCTGTCTGTGTCCTGTGTCCTGTGTCCTGAAGCAGAGAGACGTGTAACACCTCTCTTCATACCCAATCCCACCAAAAATGAATATTCCCTAACCTTGTGCACACCTCAACTCCTTATTCCCCCATAGGAGCACAAACCCAACCCTTCCATACCCAGCACAGGTATACAGCCCTCCCTGCTCCCACACACACCTCAATCTTTATACAGATATGGAAAATTTAACAAACCATTGTTAAGCACCTACAAGAGTGCAAGGCCTTGTATTCCATTAGGGTTACAAAGATGGAAAAAGTCTCTGCCCTCGAAGAGGTTACAGTTTAGTAGGAGGAAAGGACATACACACATAGAATACAGGCATATACCACCTCTACTTCAAACCCCACCCCCCCACATACACACCCAACACCAAGTAAATGCCCCTGCCAATCACCTTCCCCACAATCTCCTACCAAACAGGGCAGACTCCCTTCTCCCATGTTTGGAGAGAGACCCTTGGAATCTTGTTTCCTCTCCCCAGACCAGAGGATCTGCCCCATGAGGAAATCACTTCAGTGGAGTGAGATGGGTAGCAGGATTCTGGCCATAATGGTTCATCTCTGGCTCTTCTTCCTTTCAAGGATCTACATCTTGACCCTAGCCTATCCCCCAAGCCCTTAGGGAAGTCCTTTTCTGGGCTCTCAGTTTTCTCTTTTGTCACACGAAGGGTTTGGATTAAAGCTGTTCCAAATCCTATGACCCCTTCTTTTCCTTTATTTCTCCCCCACCCTGTTTCTGATAGCTCTGTCTTTCCATCTCCAAACATGTGGGGTGTGGACACTGGGGCGTGGGGGATAAAATGGATGCCAATATGGCTGCTTCTTTCCTTCTCTCCCTCCCTATCCTATTCCCCATATAATAAGCCCCCTGTCACTCAATGAGAGGCTGGGGCCATGGGGGAAGGTCTCAGGGCAGGTAGGCAGGAAGAGAAGGGTCAGTGTGCTTTCTAAACACTGAGAGTATGGTCCCTAGGGTCTTTGGATGTGGCCTTGATACCTTCTGCCTTAGACTCTACACCCCACCCCCTTCCCATCCCAAACCCACTCCTCATCTACCTCTGGCCTCAGCCCCTAGATAGTGGCCTAAAAGCCTTCTCCCAGAAAATTCCCAGCACTCTCTGCTGCTCTATTCCACTGTGCCCCTGTCTTCCTCTTTTCCTCAGACCATCTCCCCTTTCCCATAGGGTGGTGGGAAGAGACTTCTGCCCTGGCTAGCTTCCTGGCTCCCTCCTTACTCCATCCCGGCCCTTCCCAAATCCAGTTCCTTTGCTTTTCCTGCTGAAAGTCTGAGTAAAGGAGTACAGACACCTTTCTTGACATTGGGGTGGTGTGCCTTCCCCTTCCATTGTCAGCTAGCCCCAAGGTCCCTCTCCCTTATCCCCCTTCACCTTATCTATACCTTGGGTCCAGTTGTCCTTTTGGGGTGGGGGATCCCCAGTACTAACTCAGGTCAGACCCAGGTCTTAGAGGGTGGGTGACTTCTCCCCTTCTCCCACTCACTCCTCCCTCTAATGCCAAATTTATTACTTAAAAGTAGGATGAAAACAGGGAGAATAAAAGAAGGAATACAACCTTCATTATCATATCGAGAAAATTATCCGTGATTTCCCTAACTAGCAATTTGCCTGCCATGCCGTTCAGCGCTGACTTGCCCATTAATTACAGAGATGAAAAATCATCTGGAAAGAGGGAAAAGGAACTAATTCGATCCCTCGCCAGCGACAATCAGTACCCATGCACACAGACACGCCACCACATACGTGTGCACGCACATGCGTGGGCCTCTCCCTCCCACTCTCATTCTAGTGACTCGGTGGCCATCTCTTTCCTTCCCTTTCTGCTTCCTGTCCCTCCTCCCTTCCTCTCCCACTCCCAGCCTTATAGATGGTGACTACTGTGAACATGTCAATGTCTGATGGGAACTCCTGACCCCACACCCTTGGGTGCCGAGATGAGCTTTTTTGTGTGAATACCTCCCTCTACTTATTTGTCTGGGAACACCTCATATGTCCCATGCTTCTCTGGGCAGAGCAGGCATATTCCCTTGTGCCCTTGAGCCCTTCTGTGAGTGTGGGGATAGAGGACCAGGAGGCAAAGTGTCTCAGTTCCCAAAGAATGCTAGTGAGCTACTCACTGGTCGGGAACCCTGGGGCATGGAGAACCTCAGGAGGGGAAAGCTTAGGAAGGAGGCAGGCAGGCTATCTAGCCTGGAGGGCTACCTGCTGAGCCAGTGAAAACCAGATTCAGCCCAGGAATTGTGTGACTGATCTGCTATGTGTATACTATATGTGGGGGGCAAGAGGTGGGTAGATAACTATGTCTCCGGTGTCTTTACATAAGTATGTGTGCATCTATATGTATGTCTTTGTATGTGGTTGCATGTTTGCCTGGGTTTGAACATGCATGTGTGTACACGTGATCCATGTATAAGCCAGGCACACCTAACATGAGATGCTAGCTCAGTAAGAAGACCTGAATTCCAATCCCAGCTTTGTTATTTAGGAGCTGTGTGGTCTTGGGCAGGTCACTTTCCTTCTCTGGGCCCCAGTTTCCTCATCTGTAAAATTAGGCTAAACTAGATGTTTTCTAAGGCCCCTCTCAGATTTATGGCAATGAAAATTGAGATTTAAATCAACAAACACTTATTAATTTCCATCTGTGTGCCAGACACCATGCTAGGCACTTCAGAAGAGGAAGAAAACGCGAGCGGGCGCGCGCGCGCGCGGGCGCGCGCGCACACACACACACACACACACACACCAATTCTATCTACTCTGAGCCCTCCTTTCCCTTTGCAAGTTGTCTGTGGGCTCCCGACCCCTCCCCCATTCCAGCGGGATACTACCGTGGCCAAGGACACGGGAGGATCTGGTTTCAGTGTGGGCTATGCTGCCCTGGGCTTCGATTTCCAGACAGCAGACAGCAGACAGCCTACCCTCCCCCGACCCCTGCCCCTGGGGAGGGGGGACCTGAGTCTCCCTGAGAACAGGGAGTGTCTTACAGGGGACCTCCCTCTTCTGGGATTCCCTGGGTCTAGGTTCTGTAGGTGGACAAAGGTGGAGGGGTGGGCCAGTGGGTTGAAAGCAAGGGGCAGAAAGTGGGATAACTAGCTCTGGGGGGAAGCAGTCAGAGGGGATGCTTGGGCTGGAGACTCCAGATACCTGAGTGTCTGCTTCCACTGCCCTAGTAGAGAGGCTTTTCCTTTCTCTCCTCAGCTTCCCCTGAAGCTAGGGGGTGAGGGGTAGGGAAGGAATGGCCAGTCCATGGGAATAAATCAGAGTCTATTCCACTGGGAGAAATCAGAGGCTGTAGCAGTGGGCTGAGCTATCTCTGGCCAGTCCTCTGTGTCTCTTTAGAGAGGAGGGAGGGAGGAGGGGGGAGAAAAAAAAAGCAGAATTCTCATTTTTCTAGCATTCTAAGATTTACGAAGCATTTTCCTCACTTCAGTCCTGTGAGGTAGGTCATGAAAGAATTACTCTTCCACCTGACAGATGGAGAAACTGAGGTTTAAAGAAATCATACAGCGAGTGCCACAGAGAGCAACGGGACAGTTTAAGGGGAGTCGGGGAGCCAGCCCAGCTTTCTTGTTTTGGAGATAGAGGGGTTCAAAGAGAAAGAGAAGAGAGCATGGCCCTTTGGCTTGATCAGTCCAACTAAACTCCAATCTGGACCTGTCTGTCTGTCCTCTGAGAGCAGGTTTATGCCTTTTTCGATGTCTGTTAAAGACTGTTAAAAATGAAAGAAGATAGGCAGCTCTTGAATGGAAGCTATGTAAATCTGGTGGGCCCCTACCCAATAACACCCAAGGTCAATCGGAGCTAGATCAGACTGGGCACACAAAATCTGACAGCTTCTGCCCTGATCCTCTCATCTTCCTCAGTAGGGAGCATGGCTTGCCCTTGGGGGTGTAGTGTAATGAAAAAAGCATTGGATTTGGAGTCAAAGGACTTGGATTCAAGTCCTGCCCTTGTTTCTTACTAGCTGTATGACCTTGGGTAGGTCACTTAACCCCTCCAGGCCTCAGTTTTCTCTCTAAGATGAGAAGGTTGGGTAAGATGATCTCTAATGTCTCCCTAACTCTAAATCCTAGACTTCCCTTTTTTTTTTTTTTTTGAGGTGATCGGGGGTTAAGTAACTTGCCCAGGGTCACACAGCTAGTAAGTGTCTGAGGCTGGATTTGAACTCAGGTCCTCCTGACTTCAGGGCTGGTGCTCTATCTACTGTGCCACCTAGCTGCCCCAAGCCCACACTTCCAAGAGAGAACTACCTTCTGTCACAACCACTACCAGGATCAGGAAGGCCTCTGGGAGCTGAAAGGGATATTGGTTAGGACAGAAGGGGAAGAGGGGGCATTATCCCTGTGGATTATGTCTGGGTAGAACAGGGACTCCATTTGTAAATGTCCATCTCAAGGTGCTAGCCCCGCTCTCCTATCCCTGGGGCAGACACATGAGGCAGAGAAAATGAGAGAAGGTATAGGGCAGGGAGCTCTGATTTGGGTTCAGAGGTCCTGGGTTCAGATCCTGACTCTGCTACTTACTTCTGTGACCTTGGGAAATTATTTTCCTTTCTTGGGCCTTAGTTTCATCTAATTTTAAATGAAGAGGTCCATGATCTCTAAGGTCTCTTCCAGATCTGACCTGGCCTCAGAGAAGAAATTTCCCAAGGAGAAAGGAAGGAATAGAACTATACAGGGAACCTAGGGCCCATTCTCAGCTAACCAAATCTAGATGTTCTGGGCTCCAGGCCTTTCTCTCAGGGATTAGAGGAGGTTCCCACTGTTCCTTCTCTGCCTCCTTGCTCTCAGCACTATTTGCCCTTCCTGGGATGAACTTAGGAACCTTGTGACCAGCAGTGGATTTTCCCCAGGATAAAGATCTGCATCAGAAGTGGATAGAGAAGCTACCTGTGCCTTGCTCCCTAGCCCCACCAAGGCAGAACCCTAGCACTCAATCAGACCAGGTGGAGGAGGAAGGCTGAGCGAAAGGTGCCCAGGGATCGAGACACCTTGGCCCAACCAAGACAACTCTGGAATCACTGCCCTCTACTTCATCGTCATCTTTCCTGTAGCCCATAGTGGTGATGGTGGTCACCTAAAGGGTTTGGGGAGCCAAGCAAGCCATTAAGGCCTTGCCTGGTTCATCCCATCTCTTTTCTCTCTGCTTGACACCAGCCCTCCAAATCTCTCCTTTGCTATTCGTTCTTGTTATCTTTCCCTCTCCCAGTTTCTAGAGGGAGTCCTGAACAGAGTTACTTATCCTAGGTTCCCTCCCCCCACCCCCGCCCAGGTCCTCTGTGGCTTCTCTGCTCCAGCCATACCATTATCCTCATTATGCCCCCAAATCTTACCCTTCTCCTACCCTAAAGCCTGGAACAATGACCCTTCATCCTCTGCCTACTGAAACCAAAGTCTTCAAGGACCTAGTCAAGCCCTATCTTCTCTAAAACGCCTTCCTTACTCCACCCCTAGACCCAGTCAGAAATGACCTTACTTCCTACCTGGTAACACACATGGCACTCAGTACAGTGACTTCCACCTAGTAGATGCTTAATAAACTCTGCCACTGACTTCTTGTGAGACCCTGGGGAACTCCCATCCAAGTCCTTCCTCTGAATTTCATTGCCCATGTGATCTTGGATAAGTTACTTTACTTCTCTGGGACTCAGTTTCCTCATCTGTAAAATGGTCTCTGGGGTCCCTTTCAACTCTAGATCTATGATCCTTTTCTGAGCTTCAGTTTCCTCCTCTGAATGATGAAGGGGTTGGACCCAACGATCTCTAAGGACCCTGCTAGCTCTAGAGTCTATGATGCTGTGGCTGAAAACTCTAAGAGGACAGGGATGGTGAGCCTTCCTACCATACAGAGGGCACGTGTACTGAATGGGTGAGAGAATGGCTTGGGTGGGAGAGGGGCGATATAAGTGACAGCTCCCCCTTTCATTGTCTTCAGTTCCAGTCAGCTGAGCTCCCTAATATGCTCAGAGCTGTGCCAGAGTACAAACAGACTGGGTCAAGGAGACCAGAGGGAAAAAACGCATCCTTGCATCTTAAGGAGCTTATGTTAATTTGGAGGCGGGGGTCACTTAGACTCACATCTGGAACATCCAGAGAACAGTACAAGGGGATGTTCTGTATCTTAATGAGCTGTTTGAGAATGGGGAGGGTTCTGAGGGGAAACTGGGCTCCAGAGAGAGCCCTGTAGGCCTTATGAGTTAGTCTTGGAGCAGATGTGACTTAGGCTGGGCTTTGAAGGCTCCAGAGGATTGGGGGAGTGGTATGAGCAAAGACTGGAATAAGTGGGGCCTCTGTGGAGTGGTGAGCCCAATGACTGAGTACCTTAATGGAGCAACAGAAAGAATATTGGCTCTGTAGTCCAACAGGACCTAGCCTCAAATCTCAACTCTGCTACTTGCCATTTGCGTGACCTTGGACAAATCACTTAACGACTCTGGATGCCTGTGATCACATCTATAAAATGAGAGGCTGACTCGATCATCTCTAAGGTACCTCTTGGCTTTAAGATCTATGAACCTATGGGTCTCATCATTCTTTATCGATGACTTGGATGAAATCATAGATTAATTCATTTGTTGTTGTTCAGCCGTTTCTCAATTGTCTCTTCATGACCCCGTTTGGGGTTTTCTTGGCAAAGACAATAGAGTAAATTGCCATTTCCTTCTCCAGCTCATTTAACAGATGAGGAAACTGAGACAAACAGGGTGAAGTGACTTGCCCAGAGTCACACAGCTAGTAAGTGTCTGAGGCTGGCTTTGAACTCATGGAGATGAGTCTTCCTGACTCCAAGGCCTGTACTCTATCTGCCATAACACTTATCTGCCCCCAAATTAATTCACGTATTATGTATTTAGTCCCTGCTGTGTACAGAAATACTGTGCTAGGGGGCTGCAAGTGCAATAAAATTGATATCCCTGCCCTCATGGACTTCACAGTCAAATAAGGGGATAACACACGAACACATGCCTGTAATATCCAATGTTATAGGAGAGTTGAACGAGGTATGAAGTAGAGTGATATGTGAGGTCCAAATGGGAAGATAGTTACTGACCAGAGTCAAACACGTCCATGCTCTAGAAGGAAAGAAGCATTTATTAAATACTTACTAAATGCTGGGCACTGCACTAAGCCTTTTACAAATATTATCTCATTTGGTTCTCGTAACAACCCACTGAGGTAGGAGCTACTATTATTTTACAGATAAGGAAACCGAGGCAGGCAAGGGTCAAACAGCTTGCCCAGAATCACTCCGTTAAGGGTGAATTTGAACTCAGGTCTTCCTGTCTCCAGGCCCATTGCCTTAACTACCTAGCTGCCATTCCCCAGTAGAATGTATGCTCCTTGAGGACAAGGGTACTTTGTTTTTGTCTTTATGCCTGGCATAATGCCCTCTACTTGTCAGGCACTTAATAAATGTTTGGTCAATTGTATTAATCAGGGAGGAAGTAGAATTTGAGCTAAATTTTAAAAGATGGGTAGAAATTTAATAGGCAGAAAAGGGGAAGGAGGGTATTGCAGTCATAGTGAATATCCTGAACAAAGGTATAGAGGCAGGCGGGCATCTCATTCATTTAGGGAACAAAGACTAACTCAGTTGGGCTAGAGCAAGGGTTCTTCATTTTTTGTGTATGTCATGGATCCCCTTGGCAATCAGTCAGGTGAAACCTATTTATCCCCTCTCAGAATCATGTTTTTTTAATGCACAAAACAATACACCAGGTGGCCGAAGAAACCAAAGCTTAGTGAAAATAATATTTTTCCCACCCAAGTTCATGGACCCTCAGAAATCTATCAAAGGACCGGGACTCCATGAACTCCAGGTGAAGGAGCCCTGGGTTAGAGCATAGCTATCATGCTTATCAAAATTCCAGATGACATGAAGCTAGAAGAGAGAGTTAATACACTGGATAACTGAATCATGAAAGAAGGGGAAAGGAATAAGCATTTATATAATGCCTATATTATCTCATATAACCGACAAGGATTTCGATAAACTGAAATGATGGGTCACTGAATAGGGGTAAATGTAAAGTTCCACATCTAGGTATCAAAAGTCAATTGCACAAACTCAAAATGGTGGTGCTATGGCTAGACAACACTTCTTGTGCAAAAAGTTCGGGGTGGGGGGTGGTTTGGTGGACTCTAATATCAATCTGAGTTGACTATATCATGGCAATTAAAAAGAATTTTAGGTTGCATGAATAAAAGCATGGTATTCAGAAAAGGGGAGGTGATGGTCCCACTGTCCTCTGCTTTGATCAGAACACATTTGGAATACTATATTCTGTTCTGGATACTGACAGACTGGCATTATAACCAGAGAAGGGCAACCAGGATGGTGAAGGGGCTTGAAGTCATGTCAAGTAAGAATTAAAGGTATAGAGTTGGAAAGGATTGTAGAGGTTGTCTACTGCAACAACTTTGTTTTATAGATGAAAATAATGAGGCCCACAGAGGTGAAATGACTTGGTTTGAGTCATACAGGTGGCAAATGACAGCACCAGGATGTGAACCCTGGTATTCTGGCTTTGGATCCTTTAGGGTGTTTGCCTCTCTATCAGTTGAAGGAGCTGAGTATGTTTAAGAAGGTAAGATTGAGGGGAAACATAATAGCTGTCTTCCAGTACTAAGGGAGGATTTGACTTGTTTTGGTCCAAAGAGATCAGAGCTAGGAAACAGAGGAAGGGGCTAGGGAACTGGCGGAGAGGCAGATTAGGGCTGACCCAAATGGACAAATAGAATAGGTGGTTTTGGGAGATAGTGAAACATCAGACACTGGGGCTGTTCCATGGGAGGCTGGAGGAGGAAGAGTTGTTGGGGTAGTGCAAGAGGGGTATGGGATATAGGTATAGGACAACACTGCACAGGCCCTGTCTAATCTTGAGAGTCTGTGATTCTGACTGGACAGGAAGACTGTGGAAAGAAAATATTGTGAGAGGTAGGTTCAGGGTCAATGGGGGACGGAGGGCCTGGAATGGCAACCCAAGGAGTCTAGGCTTGATCTTAGGCATCTATACCACAATTTGTTTTTCCAACATGGAGCCATTGAAACCCTAAGTGAAGAGAATGGAAGTGGGAGAGGAGGTGAAGTAACCAGTGGAAAGTAGGGTTTTCAAAGAACAAATATGATCAATTGAGGATGGAGATGAAGGAAAAAAGACTCTTACCCCTTACTGTTTGGTCACTTTTCCTGGCTACCCACTCTCTTTCCAGTTCCAGGTATCCTGTCTTGGGCCCACCTCTCTCCCCCCCACTCTGCCCCCCCCCGACAGTTGAGAAGGTTGGACTCCAGTGGACTGGAGTGGAATATAAGCTCTTTGAGGTCAGGGCTTGATGTGTGTGTGTATATGTGTGTGTGTGTGTGTGTGTGTGTGTGTGTGTGTATGTGTTTGTATTCCCAATGCCTAGCACTATGCCTTACATATCATAGGCACTTAATAAGTGTTTCTTGAATTTAATTAAATTGGCTCCCTAGGAAGCCCAGGGAAGGGAGGCAAGGTGAGGGAACCTAGAGTTTTAGAGCTAGAAAGGACCATAGCCACCACCCATTCTAACCCAATCAATCATTTTACAGATTTAGAAACCGAACCCAGAGAGAAGAGACTTAGGGTCTCAGGATAACAGATTTAGAGCTGGGAGGGGCCTCAGAGACCATCTAGCCTAGAGGTTTGCATCAGTGTTCACTCTGCATGAATAGTCCCCAATGTTTAGAATATATTCCCTTGTGACCTCCACCTTTTAGAACCCTTTACTCCCTTCCTAGCACAGCTCATCTCCCTCCTGTTTTGCATTCTAGGCCCCTTAAACAGCCTGGTGAAGCCTATGGACCCCTCTTCAGAGTAGTGTTTTTAAATACATAAAATAAAATACATTGGATTACAAAAGAAAACAATTATCCTGAAATACAGTCATCAAAAAAAAAATTTTTTTAAAAACAAGTTCACAGACCCCAGGTTAAGAACCTTCAGTCTACAATTTACAGATGAAGAAGTAGAGATGGAACAGTTAAGTGACTTGCCCAAGGTCACAGAGCCAATAGGTGTTAATGTGACAGGAGTCTAGGAAAAAAGGTGATAAACCCTGAGTCAGAGTGGGGTCAGTCTAAGTGGAGAGAAGGACCCTTCCTGAGGACTGGGCTATGCTGGGGCTTTTTGGGAAAGGTGAGGCTGCCTAGAATATGTGCTGTGGTTTTAAATTCAAGCAAGTGTCCTTGATACTGAAAGTCAGGATATTGAAAGCCAGAATGGTAAATGGGCCTACACATTATGCTTTATGAGGAAGGAGCAATTGGAAGAAGTAGGCATGTTTAGCCTGGAGAAGACTCAGAGGAGATGTCATAGCTGCCTCCAAAAATCTGAAGAGTTATCATTTGTAAAAAAAGTATTAGACTTTGCTTCTTGGCCACCAAATTTGGCAGAATTAAGAGTAATAGGTGATAGTCGCACAGGCAAGTTTAGGCAGGATGTGAGGGAAAACCTCTTGAAAATCTGAATTGTCCCAAAGTGGAATGGGTAAGGGCTGCCCTGAGCTCTCTGAGGGCTGGGACAGTCTTTTGTCCTACCTGTATCCCCAGTTCAGTGCCTGGCACATAGGAGTCCTTTCATAAATATTTATTAACTGACTGACTGGGTTCTCTTCTTCCCCTAGACTCTCTTCCTTGGTAATCTAAAAAAAAGCCCACAGGCTCAATTATCTTCTCTGTGTAGACAACCTCCATATTTATATATCCAACTCTAATCTTTCTCCCAATCTATAGTCCCGAATTTCTAACAGATTGTTGGAAAACTCCAACTGGATGTCCCACAGGCAACTCATACTCAGCTTGTCCAAAATGGAACTCACTGTTGCCCCAAATACCCATCCTTTCTCTAAAATTTCCCTGGTTCTGTTGAGGGGACCCCACCATCCTTCCAGTCACTCTGGTTCACAACCTTGGACCATTCTCAGTTCCTCCTTCTCCTTATATCCATTTGATCACCAAGCCTTGTTGATCCTACCTCTGAGACATCTCTCTCATGTGTTCCTTTCTCCCTATTCACATAGCCTCTATACTATTCTAGCCACTAATCACTCCATGACTGTTCTATTTCAATAGCCTTCTAATTGGTTCCCTTGTCTCTAGTCTCTCCCCTGTTCAATCTGTTTTCCATGCAGCTGCTGAATTGATATTCTTAAAACACATATAATACCATGTCACCCCCACTCTAGAATTTTCAATGACTCGCTATTGCCTCTAGGATCAACAGGCTCCTCAGCTGAGCATTTAAAACTTTCCATGATCTGACTCCCACCTACCTTTCCAATCATTCCATATTACTCCCTTAATATACTCTCCATTCTAGTCGCTGCTGTTGATTGTCCTTTGTTCTCGAAGAGGACCAAGACATCTTCATTTTGGTTAAAGCAACCTGCGCTAGCAGCTTCTGAATACCTAGCATTTCACCCATCTCCAGCCCTTTTGCCTTGCCCAAGTGGTTCCCCCATGTCTGAAATGTACCCCCTCCTCACCTCCACGCTTTAGGATTCCTAGCTTCCTTCACTACACACTTCTAGTGCTACCCTTCCCTGCTGTGTTATTCCCTCTTCCCCTTTGTATGTACTTTGCACTTACTTATCTCTCCCCACTACCACCTCAGTAAGAATGTGAGCTACCTGAGGGCAGGGGCTATTTCATATGGTCTTTGCATCCATAACCCACCATGGCAGCATAAATGTTTAATAAATGTTTATTGAATTGGACTGGGAGACTGGATGATTACTTGTTGGGTAGTCTGTAAAAGGAAGCCTTCTTCAGCTACTGGAAGGACTATGGCCTCAAGGTCTCATCCAGCTCCAAGATTCTATGATTCCATGAGAGGAAGCATGTGAGATAAAGGACAAGGCACCTGGAGATAGGCCTCAGTCCAAGCCCTGGCTCTGCCAACCTCCTAGCTATGTGACTTTGGGCAAACCTCTCTGGGCCTTGGTTTCCTCATCTATAAAATGGGGGGATACAGGTAGGAAATATCAGATGAGCTAAAACTATAAAGCATATAATACTAATACGTGCAGTGGTGGGAATAGTAATGCTAACATAATAATATTAGTAATATTATTACAATACTAAATGTAATACTAAAGAGCTCTATAAATGTGAGTTGCCTGGAGTTGATTAGCTGGGGGCTAGAATTCACTGGAGGCCTCCGCAGAGGCCCTGGATGAGAAGTGGGACTAATAGACACGAGGGAGAAATAGAAAGGAAAGGACAGACAAATCCGGGCAGGGGTGCAGGGGGAGTGTTTAGGGTCCGAGGAGTCTTGGAATGAGTGTCTGAGCTGAGGTGGATGGATCATGGAGCAAGATTAGAGTCAGGAGGAGCCTCAGAAGGCAAGAGGTTGAGGCGGGGGAGCCTGCATAGGCACCCAGCCCCATTCTCCCCCGCAGCACTTGAAGGCCTGTGAAGCCAAGAGAGTTGCTATGGTAACTGGCTTCTGAAGCTGGTTAAGTGAGGGGGGGGTAATGCTGAAGCAGTCTGTTCACCTCCTGTCACCCTCCCTCCTCCTTCTCAACTGGGCCCCACCCACCCTTGCTGAGGACAGAGCCTGGGTCAGGGGTGTGCTCAGTAAGCCCCACGGGAATGACCAACTTTCCTATGACAGAATCACAAACTGTTAGAGCTGGATAGTCCAACTCTCCCATTTTACAGATGAAGTTGAAGCCCTGAGATGGTGACTTGGCCAAGAATGCACACAGTCAGTAAGTAGCCAAGCCAGGAATTCACATGCAGGACTGACTCTTTTTACCTCACCATATGGTGTGGTTAAGCCTCTTTGTCTCCTACCCACTCCCCATCCCAGTCACTCCTTGGTCCTCTGACCTCTTAAGCTGCAGCTTCTCCCCCTTCATGACTCCAGCTTGGTGGACTATTTCATAGTCCATAGAAGCAGAGATACCCAGACATACAGAGTTCCAAGTTGGGGAAATTCCCCTCAGCCCATGCTTTTCTTTTCTCTTTCAGCTCCCATGCATGGAGATTAGGAAAGGCTGGGGGCAGCTATCTAGTGCAGTAGATAGAGCACTGGCCCTGGAGTCAGGAGGACCAGAGTTCAAATCTAGCTTCAGACAATTACTAGCTGTATGACCTTGGGCAAGTTATTTAACCCCAGTAATGAGAGAGAGAGAGAGAGAGAGAGAGAGAGAGAGAGTCAGGAAAGGCCAATACATGGTGATTTGCGCTCAAGGTGTGATCCCTGCACCCACTTGCACCCTGACTGTCAGCTCCATGAGGGCTGTATCTTTCCCAAGAAGACACTTTAGTGAAGATTGTGCCATATTGTAGCATTGTCCTCTGGGATCTGAAAGAAAGATTGGGACAGAAACTAGTCAAATAAAGTTGCGTAGGAATAAATGTCAAGTCCTACATACCTGGGTTCAAAAAACCAACTGAGGCAGTTGCTGCTGGATCAAGGTGAGAGAGCATCCCTTCAGAGAATAAAAGCATCCCTGCCTATGAGATGAGCCAGAGGAAACCACTCACTTTTGGGGCGTGGGGTCTTAGGGGCCTCAGAAGCCCATCTTATCATTCTACCTCTCCTCTACCACAGGATAGGAATCTCTAGGATTTAGAATTGGAAGTACTCTTTGAGACCAGCTAGCCCACCCCTCCCTGCTCCCATTTGACAGACAAAGAGACCCAGAGCAATTGAAAGTCTAGTCCAAGGCCCCGCAGGTACCAAAAAGCAAAGCCAGGGTGCCAACCCTGGCCTTCTTTTTTATTTCTTAATAGTGCTTTTTTTCTAATTCCATGTAAAGATAGTTTTCAACATTCATTTTTTTGGTAAAATTCTGAGTTCCAAATTTTTCTCCCTCCCTCCCCTCCCCCCTCTCCAATATAGCAAGTAATCTGATATAGGCTATTAAATATATTTCCACATTAGTCATGTTGTAAAAGAAGAGTCAGAACAAAAGGGAAAAACCACTAGAAAGAAAAAAAAGTGAAAATAGTCTACTTCCATCTGCATTCAGATTCTGTAGTTCTTTCTCTGGATGGGGATGGCATTTTCCAACACAAGTCTTTTAGGATTGTCTTGAATCATTGTATTGCTGAGAAGAGCTAAGTCAATCATAGTTAATCATCACACGATGTTGCTGTTACTGTGTCCAATGTTCTGGTTCTGTTCACTTCACTATGTATGCATCAGTTCATGTAAATCTTTCCAGGTTTTTCTGAAACCATACTGTTTGTAATTTCTTATAGCACAATAGTGTTCTATTCCATTCACATACCTCAACCTGTTTAGTCATTCTGCAATTGATGGGCATCCCCTTAATTTCCAATTATTTGCCACCACAAAAAAAGAGCTGCTATAAATATTTTTGTACATGTGGGTCCTTTTCCCTTTTTATGATCTCTTCGGAATACAGACCTAGTAGTGGTATTGCTGGATCAAAGGATATGCATATTTTGGTCGCCCTTTGGGCATAGTTCCAAATTTCTCTCCAAAATCAACCCTAGCTTCTGACTTAAACCCTATCACTCAGCCCAATGTAGTCCCATCCAGGAAGCTTTCCCTGAGGCATCCCCTCCTCATAAACTTACCCACTCCCAGTACTTTGTTTGCATGTGTCTAAATATATTTATCATATCAAGTGGTAAGTTATAGTTATCTTTGCATCTTGTGACCCTACTCATTTGTCAGTTCTAGGAAGGCAAAGATTAGGTATTTTCTAGACTGTGTGTCTCTCCCAGCACACACCAACCCCTGACCTCCAACTGTTCCCTTTATATAATCAGGAGATGCTTAAGTGATGGGACTCTATTGTAACATTGTCCATTCCCCTTCCTCTGGGATCCCAAAAGGATTTGGACAGGAACTAGTGAAATAAAATTTGATAAGACATCCATTTGTGACATCCTGTATCCTTGGGCTCAAAAAAATCAACTGTAACAATACTGGTTGGGGGAAGTATGATGGAAAAAGAAATTGCAAGTAGAAGAAAAAGAATACATTAAGAGAGACATAGAGTCTACAGCTAAGGAAGGAAACATGGATTTATTAGGCACCTACTATTCTCGAGGGACTAAACTAAGCTCTTTATAAATGTTATTCTCTTTTACCCTTACAACAACCCTAGGAGGTAGGTGCTGTTCTTATCTCCATTTTACAGATGGGGAAACTGAGGCAGTCAAGTGACTTGCCCAGGGTCACACAATTAGTAAGTGTCTAAGGCTGTCTTTGAACTCAGGCCTTCCTGACTCTGGGTCCAGAGCTCTATCCACCGCACCCACCACTTACCTAGCAAAAGAGACAATAGACCCATCGTTCTATGCCCTAGTCAGGTCCCATCTGGTCTACCTACCATGTTTGGTTCAGGGTACTGCATTTTAAGATCTCCATTGACAAGGCAAAATTGCCTCCAGAGGAAAGCAACCAGGCCAATGAGGGGACTGGATACCAGACCATGAGATGATCACTTGAAGGAACTGGAAATTTTTAGCCTGGAGAAAAGAAGACATAGAATAGAAGATGTAGGAAGGCGTTTCTAAAGTACCTGAAGAGCTCCTGGGGTATAGAAGAGAGACTAAAGTTATTTTATTTCAGTGCAGTTCCAGAAGCATTAAAGTGCCTACTATGTGTTAAGCCCTGGCCACAGACAAAGGCAGAATCAAAACAAAAGATCCTTGCCTTCAGGAACTAACATACTACATTCTATCTGAGGTAGGGGTAATGGGGGTGGGGGTGGTGGCAGGCACATTACAACATATATGCAAATACACATGGTACAAGGAAAATTGAGGGATGTTAGCCCAAAGGCAGATCTAGGAAAGATAAGAGAAAATTACAGGGAATCAGATTTCATCCTGATGTTAAACAAACACCTCCTTTATGATTAGACCTGGCCCAGCTGCCTTGGGAGGTAGTGACTTCCCTGTGATATTAAGGGCTGTATGATCCCCGACTAGGAGACTGCTACGTACAGATCAGTCTAGTTTCTCTCCAAGCTCTCTCTGAGCCCTAGAATTCTATGGTTCCTTTGTCTCTAACGCCAATCTCATTGCCGGAACCCAGGCATCCCCCCACCCCCACCCCGCCCTTCTCAGACCATGCCTACCAAAGCCCTGTAGCTCTGCCCCCCACCATCCAGCCTCTCGCCCTGGGTACCAGGTGCACTGGCTGAGGCTCCCTGGGGTGGGGGCAGGGGAGCAGCCAGTACCAAGGAAAGAGAAAAACACAGAGCTTCCTCGTCCCTGGTGGGCACCATGCCAGGTGCTGCCAACAGCCTCTATTCCACAGAGTAGCGGGGTCCTGGCCTCATGCCCAGTATTGTGCCCTGCACTGTTTCTGCCCAATCAAGGCCACTAGTTTTCTGGCCCTGTAGGCTGGAAGGGGCCAAGTTTATTGGACCTCCAAGGCCATCTAGTACAACCTACCTAGGCAATATTCCCCAACAAGTGGTCATCTGGCTGCCTCTGCTTGCAAACCTCCTGGGCAGGGAGTTCTCCACCTGAAGAGACAGCCCATTCTGCCCTGGGATGGCTGCTGAGTCTGACTTGTCCAGGACATCTTAACAATAACAGTTTCCCTTTCAATAGCCCTTCGGAAATTAAAAAGTGATTTCCTCACAACAGTCTTGTAAGGAAGATAGGACACATTTATCTTTAACTTAATTTTATTTTTCTTCAATTAATTGAAAAGCCACCTTTTCTCCCTTCCCCCTTCCTCCTCCACTAAAAAGAAAGAAGAAAAAATTCTTATAATAAATATGCATAATCAAGCAAAATAAATTCTAGCATTATCTAAAAGACAAATTGTCTCAATCTGTACCCCGAGTCTGTCACCTGTCAAGAGCTGAGTGGCAGGCTTCATCATTGGCCCTCTGGAATCATGGTTGGCCAATGCCTTGATTAGAGTTCTAAATCTTTCAAAGTTGTTTGTCTTTGCAATACCGTTGTATTACGTTTATACAATACAACATATTTATACATTTCTATACATTGTCCTCCTGGTTCTGCTTACCTCACTCTGCATCAGGTCATGCAAATCTTCGCAGTTTTTCTGAAACTTCATTATTCCTTACAGCAAATCACATTGTATCATATTCACATGTTATAATTTTTCAGCCATTCCCAAGTTGATGGGCAATCCTTAATTTCCAGTTCTTTATCACAACAGAGAAAGCTGCTATAAATATTGTTGTACATGTAAGTCTTTTTTCTCTTTCTTTGATCCCGTTGGTATATAGACCAAGACACAGTATTGCTGGGTCAAAAGGGAACACGCAGTTTAATATAGGGCATATGTTATTATCATCACTCCAAAGATAAAAAAAACTGAGCCCTAAAGAGGCTATGACTTACTCAGGGTCACACAGCCAGGGTCAGAGCTGGGACCTGAAGTCCACCACCAATGGTCTGACTCCAAGTCCAGAACTATTTGTTGTTATATCAACCTGCCTCCTTGTCCCCTGGGGAAAGGAGACTGCTTCCTGGTAGGGACACCTCCAGATAGGGACACTCTAGTGACTAACTGGCTACTCCACCCTTCCTTATCACCTTCTCCCAAAGCTGAGCTACCTCCTTCTTCCCCAGCTGTCCCCCGAATGTGCCCTCATTCAACAGAACATTTTTTAAAATTTATTTATTTATTTTTAGTTTACCACACACAGTTCTACATAGTTTTGAGTTCCAGATTTTCTCCCCTCCCTCCCCCCTCCCTCCCCAAGATGGCATGGAATCTCATATAACTATCATGTATAACTTCACATTGAATTAATTTATGCACCAGTCAAGTTGTGGAGAAGAATTATGACCAATGGAATGAATCATGAGAAAGAAGAAACAGAACCAGAAAAAAAAAACCCAAAAACAAAAACAAAAGAGAAGCAAAAAAGGCGAGCATGTAGTGCGCCTCGATCTGTATTCAAACTTCACAAGAACATATTTTTTAAGAGGAAAATTCCCTTAAGAGAAGATCCCATCTTCTCATGGGGCTCACAGGCACTTAGATAACTATAACACACAAGTGGACATAGTTCTTATAAAGGAGGTAAACCAAAAGGCCAGATGAGATCTGAGGACAAAGGTCAAGTACAGCTTGGCTCTAATCCTCCTTTTCCAGGTTTATTACACATTATTCCCATTATACCCTCTTGAAATAAACCAATCTGACCTTGCTGTTTCTCACACATGACAATCTATCTCCAACCTCTCTGCCTTTGTCCAGGCTATACCCCATGCCAAGAACACCCTCCTTCCTAACCTCAGCCTCTTATCTGCTTTTAAAAAAATATTAATTTGTTTTTAGTCTTCATCATTCACTTTTATAAGATTTTGAGCTCTAATTTCCCCCCCTCCCTCCCCACTCCCCAAGATGCCATGCAATCTGATATAGGCTATATATGTACAATCGTATTAAACATATTTTCACATTAGTCATATTATGAAAGAAGAATCAGAGCAAAAGGGAAAAACCATGAGAAAGAAAAAAAAAAGAAAGAAAATAGTCTGCTTCAATCTGCATTCACACTCCATAGTTCTTTCTCTGGATGTGGATAGAATTTTCCATCATGAGTCTTTTGGAATTGTCATTGCATTACTCAGAAGAGCTAAATTTAACAAAGTCGGCCATCACAATGTTGCTGTTACTGTATACAATGTTCTCCTGGTTCTGCTCACTTTACTCAGCATCAGTTCATATAAGTCTTTCCAGGCTTCTCTGAAATCCTTTTGCTCATCATTTCTTATGGAACCATAGTATTCCATTACATTCATATACCACAACTTGTTCAGCCATCCCCCAACTGATGGGCATTCCCACAATTTCCAATTCTTGGCTACCCCAAAAAGAGCTGCTATAAATATTTTTGTATATGTGGGTCCTTTTTCTTTTTTTATGTTCTCTTTGGGATATACGTGGTTATCTTCAAAGCTTAGTTCATACCATACCCAAGGCCTATCGAGATTTCTCCTTTGCTGGCCTCTCCCAAATAAATACTTTGTATGTTTCTTTGTGTGAATGCTGTTCTCAATAGAGGCAGTGTTATAAAAAAGACCCCAGACTCAATTTCAGAGTTAGTGTCTCAAGCCTTTTTTTATTATACTGGAGAGGCTGAAGGACTTTTCCCTTGGTTCTCAGGAGAAGCAGACACACCTCCTTAGTAACAGAGAGTGTGTTGAGTACAGAAGCAAGAACAAGTCTTATTGGGTTAGTAACTGTAACTCCTCCCTTCTGGATCAGGATTGATCCTTCTGGGTTACAATCTTCCTTATATGCCCATCCCATGTAACTCCTTGAAATGTTCCCCCACCCTGATCATATATCCCATGTTCACTTAATGAGGTCCTAATCCTATGCTGGGCAGGGAGAGTGATATGCATGAGGTTCATTAAACATGCTCAGTTACCAGACAGTTGCTGGCTGGGAGTTAACCCTGGTCAGTGTGAGCCAGTTTGCCTAGGGCCCCTCAGTTTGTGGTTTCTGAGCCCTTTCCTGGGGACCCTATGGCTCTAACTGTGTGGAAACTGAACTTTATATATATCACTGTGTGTGTGTGTGTGTGTGTGTGTGTCTCACAGGCAGCTAGATGACACAAAGGACAAAACATCGAGCCTAGTCAGGAAGACCAGAGTTCAAATCCAGCCTCAGACACAGCCAAACTGTGTGAACCTGGGCAAGTCACTTAACCTCTGTTTGCCTCAATTTGCTTATCTCTAAAATGGGGATAATAACAGTACTTGCCTCCCAAGGTCCTTGTGAAGATAAAATGAGATATTTACAAAGTGCTTTCCAAATGTTAAGGTACTCAATAAATGCTATTATCATTATCATCATCCTTATTGTAATTATCAACATCATCAAAATTTTACCCTCAGGTATCATTTTTGTCTATGAAGCCCCACCACCTAGCAGAGTGCCTGGCACACAGTAGGAGCTTAATATATGCTTGTTGATTGATTGCTAAAGAGATTCTTCTGGAGGTGGTATTTGAATTTGGCTTTAAAGGGTAAGTAGGAATAAGTAGGGCTGTGAGGTGGTGCAGTAGATAGAGCACCAGGCATGGAGTCAGGAAGACCTGAGTTCGAATGTGGCCTCAGACACTTACTAGCTATGTGACCCTGGGTAAGTCACTTAACTCTGTTTGCCTCAGTTTCCTCATCTGTAAAATGAGCTGGAGAAGGAAATGGCAAACCGCTTCAGTATCTCTGCCAAGAAAACCCTAAATGGGCTCACAAAGAGTCAGAAGTGACTGAATGACAACAACAGGAATTCAACCAGGGAAAAGGCTGAGGGAGACCAGCCAGGAACAAAGGCCCAGAGGCAGGTGAATGAAAGGTATGGTCTGGGACAGAGAATAGTTTAGTTTGGCATCAAATTAAGGATGTGAGAGTAGAGGCAACTAGGCAGCAGTGCAAAGAGCATTGGCTGGATGTGGAGTCAGGAAGACCTGAATTCAAATCCAGCCTCAGATACACTTACTAACTGTGTGATCCTGGGCGAGTCATTTAACTTCTGCCTGTTTCAGTTTCCCTGCTCTGGAAAATAGGCATGATAATAGCACCTGCCTCCCAGGGATGTTGTAAGGGTCAAATGAGATCATATTTGTAAAGTGCTTTGCAAACTTTAAATGCCCACTTCATGGAGGGAGGCTTTAAATGAGACATTGACCAATGGAATGCTGACAAGGTACCAGACTGTGGAGGACCTTGACTGCCACCCAGGGGAGTTTGAACTTTATTTAACAGGCAAGAGGAGGCTACTGAACTGAATAAGGTGAAGTGCAGTAGGGAGAAATTTAAAGCCTGGGCTTTACAAATATTATCTCACTAGATCGCCATAACAACAATGGATCTATTAGTGTCCCTATTTTACAGATGGGAAATTGAGACAGATGGAAGTTAAGTGACTTTCCCAGGGTCACACAGCTAGCAAGTATCTGAGGATGAATTTGAATTTAGGTCTTCCTGACTCTAGACCCAGCACTCTGTGCACTGTGGCACCACCTAGCTGCCTTAAGAAGACGGAAACATGACTTAGATAGGAGACCATTTGAAAAAGATCAGAGGCTCTTAATGATGAACAAGATCACTATGAACTAACAGTGCTATATGGTGCCAAAAAAGTGAATTCACTCTTGGACTGCATCCAGAGAGGCATAGTTTCAAGGTAGGGAGAGGTGAGTGTGGTGGAGGGAGGGAGAAAGAGGAGGGAACAAAGATGTATTTTCATTCATTGAAAAAAAATTGAACAAAATACATTTAAAAAAAAAATAAGGAGATGATAGTCCCCCTGCACTCTGCCCTGGTCAAGCCACATCTAGAGGGTATTGCTGATTTCTGAGCAAATACATTTTAGGAAAACACATTGGGAATCTAGAGAGTGTCCAGAAGAGAACAGCCAGGTTGGGGGAGGGTCTTCAAAATCATGTCATATAAGACTATATTGAGGGAATTGGGGATATTTAGCCTGGGAAACAGAAGAGAGGGGATGTCATGACTGTCTCCGAGTACTTGAAGAGTTGACGTGGGGAAGAAGTCTTCAACTCATTGTGACTGGCCTAGAAGCCAAAGGAAGGAAGCTGCAAATTTCTGCTCACGAAAGGAAAAAGCTCCCCCCACTCCCCAGTTTTCCAGTCGTGTCTGACTCTGGGTGACAGGTTTTTGTGACAAAGATACTGGAGTGGTTTGCCATTTCTTTCTCCAGCTCATTTAAACTGAGGTAAACAGGGTTAAGTGACTTGCCCAGGGTCACACAGCTAGAAAGTGTCTTGAAGCCAGATTTGAACAGTTTTTGGGATTCCAGGCCCGACACTCTACCCACTGCGCCATCTAGTGGCCCAAATGAGAGCTGTTCAAAAATAGCCTCTTACTAGAAGTTTCTGATCCAAGGATGGATGACCTTTTATCAGAGAATCTGGTAGCAGACATTACCACACAGGTACAGGGTGGTCTAGAAGAGGTGTCTAGCTCTGGCCATGCCATTCTACTAGCGCAGAAACAGTGGCCTAGAGTAGAAAAAGTGATGGCATCAGGAGAGATCTGGGTTTAAATTCTGCCACCGATACTGACTGTGTGGCCATGGGCAAGTTACTTACCATCTCTGAGCTTCAGTGTCTTCATCGGCGAAGTGAAGATAATAATGCCAGTAGTCTTTGTCTCATAGGGGTTTGGGGGAAGGTCAGATGAGATAATATGTGCAAAGTGCTTTATAAACGTTAAGAAACTGCCTAAGTGGTAGGTGCTGTTGTAGAGCACCGAATGCCAGAGCCAGAAGCCCTTAGAGACTCCCTTCACTGTGTAGACATGGACCCCTTTGGCGGTCAGTCTGGTGAGGGCTAGATACCCCTTCTCAAATGAATGTTTTAAAATAAACATTAAACTAAATAAAGATTAAAATAAAATAAAGGATTACAAAGGAACCCAATTATATTGAAGTAATAGTTATCAAAATATTTTTTTTTAAGTTCACAAGTATAAGAACCCTTGGTCTATCTGGGCCAACCATTTCATTCTTTGTTGATAGGAAATCAGGTCTAGAGAGGAAAAAACAATCTGTACCAGGTTTCGCATCCAGCTCATTTGGGCCAGAGCCAGGACTAGAGCTGGTCACTTTCCATCATACCAAGAGAAGATTGAGTTTGTGTCCTGGACAAGTTTTGCACACATTTTGTTAGACAAGACAGACAGACACGATAATGAGAGCAGTACAAGATGGTATGATCGTAGGTTGGTTCATATGGATTCGGACTGTTTGGGGCCCAGGAGAGGTCCAAGGTCACTGCAGACTGAGTTGGTCAAGGAATGCTTCATAAGTAAGGTAGGGGTGATGAAGAGAAGGAAGGGAACCAAATTAGCATTTATATAGCCTATGTGCCAGGCACTGTGCTAAGTGCTTTTAACAAATACCATCTCACTTGGTCCTAACAACAACCCTGTGGACTAACTGCAATTATTATCCCTGTTTTAAAAACTGAGGCTTAACTTGAGGTTAAGTGACTTCCCCAGGGACACACAGCTAGTTAGTGTCTGAGGCCGGATTTGAACTCAGGTCTGCGACTTCAGGCGCAACACTTTATCCACTGCTCTACCAGCTACATACCTGGCCCTCGAACATTCTAAACCTGTGGTACAATGTGGACTAAAGTACTGGTGGGAATGCCCATGATTTGGAATGGGATCGGGGCAAGGGGAGAGAGCAGTGAAGAGCTCCTGCCTAGCTAAGACTTCTGCTCTGGCACAGATTGTATTAGGTGACCTCTGAGGTCCATCCTAGCTCTGAAATTCTAACGTTCTGAGACTATAGGATGCAGGAGCTCAGCAGGGCCTAGAATGCAAAACTTCAGCATTTAAGCTGCAGAGTGGAGCGGAAAAAACACAGAATTTGGGAGACCACGGTTGGAAATGTTCTGTCGCTCCTTGTTAAGGAATAATAGTAATAAATATAATGATTGCTAACATTTATTCACAACCTTCCTGGGACTCAGTTTCCCATCTGTAAAATGAGAGGGTTAGATTAGATGGCCTCCGAGGTCTTTCCCACTCCAGATCTGTGATCCTGAGACCCCTTCTGCCATATGTCCCATGAAGCTATGATATGCCCTTATGGGAAAATGGGGAGGGGACATGGAAAGACTGTTATGTGTTGGATTGTGGGGAGAGGAGGTTGATAAAACAAGCAAAAGGGACATTCTAGAAAGATTAGTCCGATTGTAGTGTGAAAGATGCATCTGCCCCCTTTCCAGCCCCTGATTAAGCTCCTTTTGGGAGGAGTAGGGACCCCAGGAGCCCAGGTTCCACCCAGCCCATTCAGGTGGTAGCGCCACTTTCCTTCTCCCCCTCCTGCCTTTATCTGCCTCCTATATTTTCATAGAGGGGTTTTATGGATAGCCCCAACTTCAGCCTGGGCTTAGAAGTACTTCCCACCCCAGAGAACAAGAGAATTGGGGAAGCCCAAAGACAATCACTTTTTACTCTCTATTCCCACATCCATGGCTTCCTCCCAGAGGCCCTGAAGAGACAAGTGCCCTGTCCCCGACAGCTAGGCTCCTGGCTGCCTCGGGGGGTCCACATAAGGGGAAAGAGGGGACTTGGGCGTCCCTCGTCCCACATCCGTGGCGCCACTGCTCTGCCAGCCAGCCGGGTTCTAATTAGCCATGGGAGCTAGAGAGCAGGAAGCAAGGGGGCTGGGGGCTCATGCCTGGGACTTGGAGAGGTGGAGGATCAGTGCTCAGAACCTTATGCCCCTCACTCTGGAATTCAGTCCTCAGTCTTAAGTTGGGCTAAGATATCTGGGTCCCCTCCCACAGGTGGGGGAAGAGTCTAAGTGAGGAGGCAGGCAAAGGAGTGTGGAGGTGGCCTAAAGGGGAAGAGAAGATTCATTCCAATGCAGCAAGCAGGGCCATGTGCTAGGACCTGAGTGTACAAAAACGAGGTTGGACCAAACCCTGCCCTCAAAGTACTGGCTTTTTATAGGGGGATACAACATGTACACAAGTAAGTGAATACGACATACATACAAAAGACCAGATGATAATTCTAAGAGGGAGAAAAACAAATAACTTGGAGGGGAAGGCAAGGGCAGGAAAGGGCTTGTGTAGGTGGTGGCACCTAAGATGGGCTGTAAAGAGAGCTCAGGATTCTGGGAGGCAGAAGTGAGAAAGGACAGGATTCCATTCAACAAAATGGAAGTATGATGGATGTCTTGGACATGAATAAGCTAGTGGGACAGTTTGACTGGAATGGAGATGACAGAAAGGGGAAATGAGGGCGGCAGGAGATGTGGGGAGGACCACCTATAGAAAGCACTAGTGAGGAGGAAGATGGGTGGGAGAGGGGAAGAATGGGCTTGTTCCTAAGGATTGGGGGACCTACCCTCTCACTGAGTCTATCAGCAAGCATTTAATAATAGCTAGCATTTATATAGCCCTTTAAGGTTTGTGAAGCATTTTATATATTTATATATGTACATATGTTATATATTATTTCATTTGATCCTTACAACAACCCTGGAAGGTAGGTGCTATTATCATCTCCATTTCACAGATGTGAAAACTAAGGCTGAGAAAGACACACAGCTTGGAAATGTTTGAGTCTGGATTGGAACTCAGGTCTTCCTGACTTCAGGTCCAACACTCTGTCCACTGCACCACCCAGCTGCCCCTTACTGTATGCTTCTTAACAAGTACAGGTTTTTTTTGTGATATAAGTAAGAGTTGTGCGTTTTCCATCAATTGGATCTTTTTAGATCCGATGGCAGAGGTTAGACAGTTGCTTGTCAGTTACATGGTAGAGGGCATTCTTGTTGAGATATGGATTAGGCTAGATGGCTTTTGATGTCCTCTCCAATTCTGCAGTTCTATGATTCTGCCA
The DNA here is from genome assembly GCF_011100635.1 of Trichosurus vulpecula. Lineage (NCBI taxonomy): Eukaryota > Metazoa > Chordata > Mammalia > Diprotodontia > Phalangeridae > Trichosurus > Trichosurus vulpecula. Next base: position 74,596,588 of record NC_050573.1, read on the forward strand.
CTCCCCATGCTAACTGGGGGAAGGGTAAGAGGTTTCACAGGAATATTGGGGTAGAGATGAGAAGATGGGTTACCCAGACATTAAAACCTGAAGTCAGGCTGTGAGCTGAAGCTCTGATGTCACTGTGGGCAGCCAGCCCAATGTCCTAGTGTGTTGCTCCCACACTAGGGGAGAAATCCCCAGAGGACTCCAGTTAAGGGAGTAGAGTTGGAAGGTAGAATTCTGGGCTTCTTTTACTTGGGGACACTGAGATGAATGTGTGCCTGGTTCTTCAGGTGTTTGTGCCACCCTTGTGGATATATGTTAGAGGGAGTCAGATCCTGGACTCTGTGACCAGAAGGCATGTCTCCCTCCTCCTTTGATGCGGCTGGTTCTAAGAAGGTGCTGAGCCTGGCTGGCATGACCCAGCTCACGGGTGGGGATGAGAAGGAAAGATTCCAAGGGGTGGGACCGGAAGCATTGCCAAGAATTCTGTGCAGTTAAGAGATCATGGATGTGGGCAAAGCTGCAAGGCCAGAAACAAGTTCATCGGCCTAAAAAAGGGGAAGGGGAGACTAGGTGGGGGCTGTGGAAAGAGGGTGTCAGGAAGGGTAGGAACCCTTGGAAGGAGTTAAGATTGAGAGTGTGTGTGTGTGTGTGTGTGTGTGTGTGTGTGTGTTTATGAGAGAGAGAGAGAGAGAGTGGAAGGGAGAAAAAGAGAGAAGGAGGGAGGGGGGAGAGAAGGAGGGAGGGAGAGGGGGGAAGGAGAAAGAGAGAGAGGGAGGGAGAGACAGAAAAATAGAGAGAGAAGGGAGAGAGAAGGAGGGAGGGAGGGAGAGAGAGAAAGAGAGGAGGGAGGGGGGAGAGCAGGGAGGAATAGAGAAACAGAAAGAGAAGGGAGAGAGAGTGAGAGAGAGAGAGAGAGAGAGAGAGAGAGAGAGAGAGAGAGAGAAGGAGGAGTCGATTGTGCCAGTGTCCCTTTCTGTGTGTCTTTGTCTCTATGTGACTCTGCCTCTGTGTGTCTATGTCTGTTCCCTTTGTATGACTCACTGTATCTCTGTGCTGGGATGTATGTGTGTGGCCATCCCTCTGTCTATGTGTTTGCACATATGATTGTGCCCTGGATGGATGTCTATGTCTGCATGTGCCTGTTTCTCTATGACTGTCTCTATGGGCCTGTGAATGCACCTTTGTGATTGTACCTGGGCCTGTTTCTGCGTGTATCTGTACGTGTGCACCCATGCCTGTTTCTCTCTGTATATGCCTGTGCCTGTGGGAATGTGCTTGGGTGGCATGTGTGTGTACCCTTATTGGTTTCTGGGTATGTCTCTGCCTATGTGCCTGGGTGTATGTGTATGACTGTGCCTATCCCCAATCTTGTGTGTGTGTGCATGTGTGTGTGTGTGTGTATGCATACGTGTGCGTGTGTGTCCCTGTCTGTCTATACCTGTGTTGAGTCTGTCGATGTACCATCTCTCACTGTGTCTGTGTGCCCCTGCCTGTATCTGTATGTGTCTATGCTTGGGTGTCTGTGTATGACTATCTAGGCTTGTAGGTGTGTGCTTGGGTGCCTGAGTGTCTGGGTGTGCCTGTACCCCTCTGTGATGGTGGTGTGTGTGTGTGTGTGTGTGTGTGTGTGGGCATGTGTGTGTGTGTGAGTGTGTCCCTGTCTGAATGTGCCTATGGTGAGTGTGTTTTTCTACACCATCCCTCACTCTTCTCCACCCATGCACCTGACTGGGCAGTTAGAGGGAATCTTTCCTCCTCACTTTGTCCCCTCCCCTTCTCCTAGGCTGTCTGTCTGTGTCATCCTGTTCACCTGGTGATGCGGGGCAAGGCCCCCTGTGCCCACCTGTTCTCAGCCATGGCCCGCCTGGCCCCTGCCCTCTGGAGTCTCTGTGTCACTGCTGTCCTGGTTACCTCAGCCACGCAAGGTAGGGAATGGGGCTGGGGAGGGCTGCTGTAAGGGGAGTGGCCAGAGGATCCCACGGAGGAGAGGGTGCAGTAGAGGGCAAGCCCTTTGTCCAGTGGCTAGGCCTTTCTGCCTGTCCCACTGAGGGCTGGGTGCTGGCCCTGAATCTGGTCCTTCAGCCAAGGCAGGAATCTCTCATGCCCTCTTGTGCCCACCACACCACACCCTGGCCCTTGGGTCTCCCCAGTTTTGTCTTGCTCTTCCTCTCTGTGATTACATATCAGCAGCTCTCACTGGGAAGAAGGCTTAATTAAAGCGTGCCCGCTGACGTTTATTTAAAAACAACTAATTACCCAGCTCGGCCGGCACCGGCCCCAGGATCCCAAGTACATAGCAATTAGTACCCCGTGCCTGCCCACCCACCCTGATTATCCAATTACTCTCCCAAAGGCAGTGATCAGCAGGGGTCAGGGGCCAGGCCACGAGATGGGGATCAGGAACCCTCCCATTTCCACCTTTGGCCCATTTCCCACATTCTATCCCCCAAATCTTCCACACTCCCTGTCTCCATTTGTCTTTCTCCCAAGGCCTCCCCTCACACAATCTAGCCTTCCATCAATCCCTCTTCAGGGTGACTTCCCCAATGGCCCTAGCTCCATCCCTCATCCTAAGACATTCCTCACACCATCCCCTTGTCCCCTTGACCATTCTCAATGCCACCGCATGGCCCAGTGCCATGAGGACTCCATTCTGTCAAGATCCCCAACCACCCCAGGCCATCAAGGTCCACTGCCTAGCAGTCCCAGCCTGCCCCCCCCTACCCAGCTGAGCCCTCCCCGACTCCTCCCCAGGCCGAGCTGGTGCTAAAATTAGATGAGGAAGCAGATGGCACCAAGTGAAGCAGATTAAAAAATCCTCTCCCAGCCTAGCCCCAGAACATCCTTCCCTTTTTGCCCCCCATGTCTGGAGCTGAGCACACAGCCCCTTGGAGCTGTGCCCTTTTCTCTCTCCATTGCAATTCACTGTGGAACTCTGAGGTGTTTAAGATAGAGCCACCTGGTCTGCAGGAGAGAGGAGAGTCATAGGGATGGGAGGTAAGATTTAGTATGACTGCCAGCAGGCATAAGGCTCTCTCTGAAGGCTCTCAGTGATTGACTGGGTATACCTTGGGCCATATCTCCCTTGGACCCTATCCCACTGCCTCTGGCTTGTTTGCATGCACGCTCGAGTGCACACACACACACACACACACACACACATACACACACACACATACACACACACATACACACACACACACATACACACACATATCTATCCATCCCTAGCCTGACCCCCTCCTCTTTCCTTCCCTTCCATCTCTGCTCCCTTAGAAGATTCCTACCAGTTTCCCATCATTCATCTTCCTGCCTCTGTATTTAATAAGCACCCTGAAATGGGTACTGCAGATTCTAGTGGCGTGCAATGCACTGGACCTTGAGTCAAGTCTTGGGTGCAAGTACCAGCTTTGCCATGTGCCAATGTGACTACATGCAAATCACTTCTCTTTGGGCCCTAGCTTCCTCCTCAGTAAAGTGAGGGGGTTGGACCAGATGGAAGTCTAAAGTCCTTGCCAACTCTAACATTCTGCAATTTTGTGACACCCCCACCTCCTCTTGATCTCTCGCTGCATTTTCTGTCTCACCTGAATTCCACATGCTGCTGTTTCAGCCAAGGCCCTCCCATTCAGTTGGTCATCCTAGATGCTAGGCCTGCAGAAACAAAATGCACTCAGGTCCCTTCCCCCGGCCTCAGTCTCCTTATCTGTAAAATCAACGGCTTATAAGGTTCCTCCCTTAACATCCCAGTTCTAGCAGTGACATCTTGTATCAGCCTGGTGCTATATGCTTTTCAAAGCAATTTCCCATCCATTCTGTCTCCCAGCACCCTGGTGACATCCTAAGGGTGGGAACTATTGAGTACTGAGTGCAATATACATATACAATATACAATATACATATATACACACACACATATAAATGTGTATATATAGATTAATGTATATATGTATATGTATATATTCGTGTATATATGTATATATATTCATGTATACATGTGTATATATTCACATCTAGATGAAAATAAAGCTGATATGCCCAGGGTCACACAGCTAAGAAAGTGTTGAAGCTGAGAATTCCTCATTCTTGGGCTTTGATTGTTCCCTTCCTGCCTCACAGAAAGGACATGAGATTTGAGGTCAGAGGACCTAGGTTTCAGCCCCCAACTTATGATATGTGTGATCTTGGGAAAGTCACCTAATTTTGGTGGGCCTCAGATTCCTAATCTGTAAAATGAAGGGGTTGACTTAGATGACCTTTCTGGTCCCTTTCAGCTCTAAACCCAATGATTAACCCTATGATTATCTTCTCTGCACCACCACCACCAGTCCCAGACCATTGCAACCCAGTCCAATCTAGATGGGAAGAGGCCCAGGATCCTTACTCCTGTGAAGCCTCAGGGAAGCGCTGGGAGGGGGAGTGGGCTTTGTCCACCCAGCAGAGCCAAAGGAGCTCCTGCCCTATAGGGCCCCCCAGATCTAAGTGTCTCTCTTCCTTTGCCCCAACACTGGCAGGCCTGAGCCGAGCTGGGCTCCCCTTTGGCCTGATGCGCCGGGAGCTGGCGTGTGAGGGCTACCCCATCGAACTCCGATGCCCAGGAAGCGATGTCATCATGGTGGAGAATGCCAACTATGGACGTACAGATGACAAGATTTGTGATGCTGACCCCTTCCAGATGGAGAACGTTCAATGCTACCTGCCCGATGCCTTCAAGATCATGTCCCAGAGGTGAGGACCCTGCTGGTATTTGGGGGTAAAGTAGGGTGGGGGAAAGTCATTCATTCAAAACTCATTCATTTAGTTATTCATCCATCAACAACAACAAAATGTAAAGTGTCTAGAGTGTTCAAAATACTGTGCTTGCCACCGGGGGGACACACTATGTTTAGATAATATATGGTTCCTGCCACCATGGAACCTGTAGTCTAGTAAGGGATAAGACGCAAACACTGCTAAGTATGAGTACATTAAAATGAAAAACAACCTGCTGTGGGGATGCACTGGCTCAGTGGATAGAGCACCAGGTCTGGAGTCAGAAAGACCAGAGTTCAAATGTTGCTCTAGACACTTCCTAGCTGTGTGACCCTCATCACTTAACTCTGTTTGCCTCAGTTTCTTCATCAGTAAAATGAGCTGGAGAAGAAAATGGCAAACCCACTCCAGTACCTCTGCTAAGAAAACCCCAAAGGGGTCACAGTCTGGCACAACTGCAAAATAACATGAGGATGCATGAGAGAGAAGGTTGTGTTTTGTTTTGTTTTGTTTTGTTTTGTTTTTTACTGGGAAAGGCTTGATAAAGGAGGTGATATTTCAGCTGGACTTTACCGAATGGACAGAAAGTTAAAAGTTGAATGAGGAAGGAGGAGGAAGGACAGTTCATGAATGGGAAGCAGTAGAATTAAAAGCACAGAGGAGCATTCAGATGATAGAGGACGGACCGGTTTGGTAAGAGTATAGAGTGCATGGAGGGGAGAGAAGGCTGGAGAGGGTAGAGGGGGCCTAATTGTGGAGAGGCTTGATTGATGGGCAGAAGAGTTCTAACTTTATTGGGGAGGCAACAGAGAGCCATTGAAGATTTTTGAGCTGAGGAGTAATATTTCCAGATTTAATCATAAAGAAGATTATTCCAGCAATGAGGCAGAGCATATACTTCAGATGTTAGAGAGTGAAGCTTAAAAGACTTTTTAGGAGACTAGTACTGCAGAGGTCCAATGAGTGCACTCAGGTTCCAGAATTGCCTTCAGATACTGGGGCCTCCCCAGTAAAATCCAACCTTCAAGATCCTACTGGGCTAATCTTCTTTCTTTCCTTTATTCATTCATAAACCCTGGTGCAATGCATACGATGCATTAGGTGCTAATATTCCTAACCACACTAACTCCCAGTTCGGAAGTGGCCAACTGCATTGTGGGAGTATCATAGGGTACACCTGAACCCCTAGGCCTCCCTCTTTGTACTCTCAGTGATTTCATGGGCCCCCAGGGGTTAATTAGCCTCTCTGTGCAGATGACTCACAAATCTACATATCCAGCCCTGATCTTTATCCCAAATGCCAGTCTTTTTCGGGGGGGGAGGGGAGGAGAAGGCAGTGCAATTGGGGTTAAGTGACTCACCTAAGGTCACACAGCTAGTAAGTGTGTCAAGTGTCTGAGGCTAGATTTGAACTCAGGTCCTCCTGACTCCAGAGCCGGTGCTCTACTCCCTGTGCCACCTAGCTGCGCCCCCCAAATACCAGTCTTGAACCACCAATTGGCTACTGGACAAGCCCACGTGAGTGTTCATATCTCACACTCATGCTCTAAACAGAACTCATTCTATTTCTAAGGGTGCCACTATCCTCCTGGTCACCCAGATTTTCAGCATTGGATTCATCCTTGACTCTGCTCTCTCTCTCTCTCTCTCTCTCTCTCTCTCTCTCTCTCTCTCTCTCTCCCTCCCTCCATCCCTTTCTCTCTCTCTCTCTTTCTCACCCTTCATATCTAATCCAATGCCAATGATGAACAATTTTGCCATTAAAGCAGTTCTCCCCTCCATCCTCTTTTTCTCTGCTAACATAGCTTCTAGCCTTCTCCAGGCCCTCCTCACATCTCACCTAGGCTATTGCAATGCCTTCCTAATTGGTCTCCTTACTTACAGTGATTGGATCAATATTCCAAAATCACAAGTCTGATGGTGGCACTCCTATACTCAAGAAGCTTCAATGGTCCCCCATTGCCTCAAGGATCACATTAAAAAATCGTCAAGCTGGCATCTACAGCTCTCCAAAATCAGCAAACCATCCATCTTTCCAGTTTTATTTCATATTATTTCCCTTATCATTCTAGGTAAACTGACTTGCTAGTAGTTCCCCATATGAGATACTCCAACTCTCCTTTTGTACTGGCTCTCCCCCATATTTAGAAGGCCAACCTTCCTTACTTCCACTTTTTAAAATAGCCCTGGGTTCCTTGAAAGAAGAAGTCTAGTGTTATCTGAGGCCCACCCCCCACCATTACTTCTGTCTGTCTCTGTCCCTGACACTGTCTCTTGTTTCTGTGCTTCTGCTTCTCTCTGTCTCTCTGTCTCTGTCTCTCCCTCTCTCCCCTCTCTTTCCCCTCTCTCTCCTGTCTCTCTCTCTCTCTCTCTCTCTCCCTTCTCTTTCCTCTCTCTCCCTCTCTTTCCTCTCTTTCTCTCTTCTCCACTGTCTTCCCTCTCCTTCTCTTCTCCTCTTCCTTCCCTTCCCCCTCTATTCCTCTCTCTCCCTCTGACTCCCTTTTTCTCCTCTCTTCTCTTTCTCCCTCTCTTTCTCCCTCCTCCTTCCCTCTCCCTCCCTTGAAATTACACTGTATAACTTTATAAATACTCTGTATCCTTCACATTTACATCTCTGCATATGCCTTGTATTGCCTTTTGGCCATAAGTTCTTTGGGGGTGAGGAAAGTAGAGAAAACTTTGTATCTTTATATCCCCAGAGCATAACACAGTGTCTTGCATGGAGTAGACCCTTAATAAATGTTGAATTAAATTGATCTAAATTGAATTGAATCTAATCCACACTCTGCCTGGTATTCAAGAAAGACCCTCCACAATTTTAATCCCGCCTACTCTACATGTGCACCCACTGCTCCAGCCAGGCTCCACACCTCACTGGACTCTTCTCACAGCACATGCCGGGGTCTTCTCCCACCTCAGCACCTTTGCCTACTGGATTCCCTTGCCAGGCATGCCTTACCCTCTTTTTAGCTCACCCAATCCTACTCACCTACCTTAGTTCCCACTTCTCCTAAGAAACCTTCCAGTGAAGGAGCCTTGATTGTTTTCTCTCTTTTGAATGCCCTCCCTGCTTCTCTGCACCTCTTGACTTTCCTGGCTTCCTTCAAGTTCAAAATAAGATCCCACCATTCATGGCAAGCCTTTCCCAATCCTGCTTAATCCTATTACCTTCCCTCTGTTGATTATTTCCTATTTATCCCGCATATAGCTTGTTTGTATAGATTTGTTTGCAGACTAACTCTCTACTCCATTGTTCAGTTGTTTCAGTCCTGTCCAACCCTTCATGACCCCAAGAAAACCCCAAATGGGGTCTCAAAGAGTTGGATATGACTGAACAATGGCTGAACGTGGCAAAGAGACTGGAATAGTTTGTCTTTTCCTTCTCCAGCTGACTTTACAGGTGAGGAAACTGAGGCAAGCAGAGTCAAATGACTTGCCCAGCTAATGAGTGTCCAGATTTGAACTCAGGAAGAGGAGTATCCGGACTCAGGCCCTGGCACTCGATCCACTTTGTGGTCTAGTTACCTGACCTTGAGGGTAGGCATTTTTGCCTCCTTCTGTGTTCTCACATAATAGGGCTTGGTACTTTCTGAGTGATGGATTGACTGGGTGACTGACTCCTACTGAAGCAGAGAATTAAAGAATCTCGCATCTGCAGGGACCCTCAAAGACCATCTAGCCCAACCAACCAATCGATATTTATAAACCACCTACTATGTGTCTGATACTGTACTAAGCACGGAGGATACAAAAACCAAAGTGAAATGTGTGTCTACACATAAAATAGATACAAGGTAATTAATTGGGAGCGGAGGCTGCTGAGGGCATTAGAAAAGACTTGATGCAGAAGGTGGTGCTTGAACTGAGTCTGAAGGAAAAGGAGGGACTCTAAGCAGTGGCGGTGAGGAGAGCAGTGCATGTCAGACACCGGTCCAGCCACCGCACTGGCACAGAGACAGAAGAGGGTTTGTCATTTGCCAGGAACAGTGAGAAGTCCATTTTGGCTAGACTGTACAATGTACGAAGGAGAACAAGGCTGGAGCACCGTTATGAAGGGCGTAAGTGCCGGTGCCAAACAGAAAAGTTTATAGTTGATCTTGGAGATAATAGGGAGCCATCAAAGCTTCTTGAGCTGGGGGGTGACATGGTCAGACCTACTGTGCATTAGAAAAACCACTTTGGCAGCTGTGTGGAGGATGGATTTGAGCAGGGAGGGTTCTGAGGCAAGAAGGCTACATGGAAAGCTACTGCAGTAGTCCATGAGAAATCAGTCAATAAGCATTTATTAAACACCTACTATGTGTCAGACACTGAGCTAAGTGGTTTGAATGCAATGAAAGGCAAAAGATAGTCCTTGCCCTCAAGAAGCTTACAATCTAATAGGAGAGATAGCATGCAAACAAATGTATATGAACAGGCTATAGACAGGATAAAATGTGTTGTTCAGTCCTGTCTGACTCTTTGTGACTCTATTTGAGGTTTTCTTGACAAAGATACTGGAGTGGTTTGCCATTTCCTTCTCCAGCTCATTTTATAGACAGAGACACTGAGGCAAACAGGGTTAAGTGACATGCCCAGGGTCACACAGTAAGTATCCAGGACAGGGGTGGGGAACCTGTGGCCTCGAGGCCACATGTGGCCCTCTAGGTCCTCAAGTGCAGCCCTTTGATTTGAAATTTGTTCTGTGAAGTTTGGATTCAGTCAAAGGGCTGCATTTAAGGACTTAGAGGGCCACATGTCACCTAGGGGCCTCAGATTCCCCACCTCTGGTCTAGGCCATGTTTGAACTCAGGTCTTCCTGACTTCATTCACAGTACTCTATCCACGGAGCCACCTACCTGCCTCCTAGGCAAACAGTTTAAGTGACTTGCCCAAGATCACATGGCTGATAAGCATTGGGGGCCAGATATGAACTCAGGTCTTCTCAACTCCAGGACCAGCACTCTATCCACTATCTAGCTGCTGAGAGAGAGGAGTTAAGGATGCTACAGAATGCGTGAACCAGGGTGCCTGGAAGAATGGTTGTACCCTTGACAGAAATAGGGAAGTTCTGAATGAGAGTGAAGTGGGGGATGTGAACAAGCATGTATTAAGCACCTACTATATGCCAGGTACTGGGCTAAGCACTTTACAGATATTATCTCATTTGACCAAATGTCTTAGTTCAAGCAGGGTTTTGGGAGAAAGAACAGTAAGTTCTGCTCCAAACCTCTTGAGTTTGGCATGCCTATGGGACATCCAGTTCAAAGTGTCTAATAAGCAGTTGGTGACTTGGGACTGCAGCTCAGGAGAGAGACTAGGGCTGGATATCTAGATCTAGAAATCATTCTCATAGAGATGATAATTAAACCTATGGGAGCTGAAGAGGTCCCTCAGCGAGAGGGCGAACATAGAGGAAAGGGCTCAGGATAGAATCTTGGGGGACATTCACAGTTAGGAGATGCCTTATGGATGAAGACCCAGCAAAATTGTCTGAGAAATGCTTGTACCTACCAGACCAGGACAGAAGCCCGCCTAGGACATCTCAGAAAAATAGTCACATTTCTGTTAAAAGACTCCACCCCACACTCCCACCTCCCGCCAGTGACAGAGAGCTCATTCTCTGCTAAAGCAGCACTATGGGATTGGACTCCATAGTCTGATTGACATTATTCTCTAATAACTTTGTGCACAAGTCACTTCTCCATATCTAACCCACAAGCAGGGGGTGCTGGAGCCAGCTCAAGCTGGAGAAGAGCATTGTTCAGTTTTCAATGTGAGCATTTATACCTCGAAAATCAGCAAATGATACAATTCAGTCCTTGATTTATTGTTTCAATGACCGTCTAGATTTAAGAAAGGGTGACTAATGCTGATTAAACTTAAAAATGTGTCCTAAGTACATTTTTTTTTTCAAAGAGATGGTTGTTAAACATTTACTAGCACACCCCTGTCCATAAGCAATTTGAGGACTCTTATCTAGCTCCAACCAATCTTTCCAGCCTTATTTCTCATTACCTGCCACCCCCTTTATTTCATCTTTGTTCTGGTGGAAACAGAGCTATTCCCTAACCTTGCCCTGACCTCCTGTCTCTATGAATTTCCATATCTCCCTTCTGTTGAAACCTTTTCCCTTCAAGGCCCAACTCGGGTACTGACTCATATGTGAGAACTTCCTTTTTATTTTTCTTTAAAGAGGCAATCAGGGTTAAGTGACTTGCCTAGGGTCTCACAGCTAATAAGCGTCTGAGGTCACATTCGAACTCAGGTCCTCCTGATTCCAGGGCCAGTGCTGTATCCACTATGCCCCCTAGCTGCCCCTATGTAAGACCTTCCTGGTGCATCTCTGTTAGAATCTTTCAGGTTGCAATCTGTCTCTTGGTCCTCTCCTACAAAATTTTCTCATTTTGCTTTCCTTTGGGTGCTAAAATAAAATAAAATTTTAAAATAAGTCTTACCGGCACCTTTTGTTTTTTTCTGCTATATCACCACTATCTCCTCCCCAGGGAAGCCATGTAGTAAAGAAAAACATTAAAGCAAAACCAACTGACACAGTGATCACATCTGACAGTATAAGCAACGTCCCATCTCTGTGGTCCCCCACATCTCTAACTGAAAGGAAAGTGATGCCACCTTCCATCTCTTCTTGGTGCCAACACCGGTCATGACAGTTACTCAGGGTTCAGTTTCACTTGGGCATTCTTCTCCTTTACAGGAAGTTCTGCATCAGTTCATGCAAGTCTTCCCATATTTCTCCGAATTCCCTCAATCATAGTTATTGTTTCTGATAATGCCATCCACATATGGTAGCTTTTTTTCAGCCAAATCCCAATTATACATCCACTTTGTTTCTTGATTTTTGCTATGACAGTGCTTTGCACACAGTAAGTGCTTAATAAATGCTTTTCCTCAATCATTCATTCCAACAAGGGCTGCTGCATCTATTGTAAAGGGAGGGGATGGGTAATGCAGTGGATAGAGCGCTGCGCCTAGAGTCAGGAAGACCTGAATTCAAAAATCTGGCCACAGACATTCAGTGGCTGTGTGGCCCTAGGAATGTTACTTCACCTCTGTTCACTCAGTTTATTCACCTATAAAATGAGGCTAATAATAGCACCTCCCTCAAAGGGTTGTTGTAAGGATCAAGTGAGATAATATTTGTAAAAAGAGCTTAGCGCATCTAAGACATGAGGAGCAGATGGACTTCATTACAACCTGGAAAGACTTACACGAACTGATGCTGAGTGAGGGGAGCAGAACCAGGAGAACATTGTATACAATTACAGACACATTGTATCCATAAGGACTAACTGATAAACTTGGCTCCTCTCATCAATGCAAGGTTCAAAGACAACTCCAAAAGACTCATGATAGAAAAAGCTATGCACATCCAGAGAAAGAATTAAGGAGTCTGAATGCAGATGGAGGCAAACTATTTGCTCTTTTTTTTTCCTCCTTTTTTGGTTTCATTTCTCCTTTCTCATGATTCATTCCATTGGTTATAATTCTTCTTTACAACTGGACTACTATGTAAATAAGTTCAGTGTGAATGTATATGTAGAACCTACATTGGATTACATGCTGTCTTGGGGGGGGAGGGGAGAAAAGAGAGGGAGAGAAAATTTGGAACCCCAAAACTTGTGGAACTGAGTGTTGTAAACTAAAAACAAAAAATAAATTAACTTTAAAAAAAGGGCTTAGCACAGTGACTGGCACACAGTAGGTACTATATAAATGCCTGTTCCCTTCCCTTGTTTTCCCTTCTAGGGGGTACTTGACCTCATTGGGTTATTTGCCCAGTATGAGACCTCTAGGCAAAAGAGTATATACGGTTTAGTCTCTTTTCACATAATTCCTAATTATTTTCCAGAATTGGACTGGTTTATAGCTCCCCCCATCAGTATCTTAGTATGTATGTGTCATCCTCTTAGTAAACAGCAAGCTCCTTGAGGTCAGGGTGTATGTTCCACGGGGTAAGTATTCAAAGACAGCTTGTCAAATGAATGAATAAATGAATATCATTCTCTGGTGGTTCTGAAAACAAATGAATACATGAATGCTGAATGTAATCAAGCAAACAGACCTTTACTGACATCTATTCTGTGCTCAGTCCTGTGCTTGGCTATGCTGGGGCAAGAGGGGGAGGAAGGGAGATGATTAGTATTATCACTAATCATAATACTTACTAACTTCCTATAATAATATATAACTTTCTGTAATATAGAAATACATATCATAAAATAGTAACACATAACTTTCTATAATATATATCTGTATATAGAGAATATAATTCTGTAATTTCTAGAATTATATAATTCTATGTCTATAGATATCTAGATATATCTCTATATATAGAGAATATAATTCTACAATTTCTATAATATATAATTCTATAATATATATCTAGATATAGGTATCTAGATATATATCTATCTCTCTCTCTATATATATATAGAATATAATTCTATAATTTCCATAATATCAAATTCTATAATAATAAATAACTTTCTATAGCCCTTAACATGTGCCAGGCACTGTGCCAAATGCTTTACAATTATTATCCCATTTTATTGAGCCTCGCAATAACCCTGGGAGGTAGGTACTATTATTACCCCCATTTTACAGATGGGGAAACTGAGACAAACACAGGGTAAGTGACTTGCCCAGGGTCACACAGCTGGTATGTTTTTGATGCCAGATTTGAAGCAGGTTTTCCTGGCTCCAGCGCTATAGCCACTGTGATGCCTAAGTGTTACTAACCTCTCACATTTCTATAGCACTTTGAAGTTTACACATCACTTTTCTCACAACAGCTCTTAGAGACTAGCACTGCAAGTTACTTTTTCCATTTCATAGATGAGGAAGAAGCTCAGAGAGCTTCATTGACTGTTCCATGGTCACACAGCAGCTCATCAGTAAATGTCAGATCCATGACTCAAACTCAAGTCTATCTTTATTCTATGTTCAGTATTTTTTCCGCAGCATACCATGCTCCCAGTTGCAGGAAGCTGGCAGGCTTTTTTGTTTGTTTGTTTTTGTAGATGTTCTGAAACTTTTTATTTTATTTTTAAAAGACAGCAATAATTTACATCATTAAAAAAACCAGAAAGTTGAATGAACTTCTTCCAAAACCCCAAAGCTGAGTGCAGGTACTAGCCAGGAAAGATGGTCCATGGCTCCACACTGCTCCTCTGGCCTGGTTCTGTGGGATGCTACAGACCCCATTATTCAGTGAGGTTGCCCCCAAACTTCTGCCTGAGGAGTGAATTCCAGTCATCCCTTTGGAAAGGTGATAAAAGGGACCCAGGAGCTGCCTTCCACCAAGCCTGGGAGCAGCAGTGCTGTTTTCACTGTGTAAAGACCCATCTGGGCCTGAGGTGCCCTGAAGCCCAGGTGGCTAGCTATGCAAGGCTAGGTCTCTGCATAAAGGGTTGAGAATCTCTTTCTTGTTATTAGCAAAAGGTAAACAGACACCCTGAAAACCCTGAAAATGTAGAAATAACCTAATGAATGTGGCCACCTCAAAATCACACACACTAATAGGAGAGATGAGATTTACACATTCAATGATCCATTTGGAACAGAGGTAAGGAGTGTGTCTGACTCAAGGTTCATGAGTCAGGGGGCTTACCCTGCTTCAGCCCTCTTCCCCAACCCCCACCTCCGACCCCCATCCAGGCTTCACCCAGCACTTGTTTCCTAGCCCTCTCCCTGGAAGTTTCTCCCATTTCCTTCCTTGGTAAGGGGAAAGAGGGAGGGGCCACCTAAGGCCAAAAGACAAGGGGAGATTCCCCTTCTCTATCCTGCCCACCATCACGGCCTTACGTCTCTCCACAGGTGTAACAACAGAACTCAGTGCGTGGTGGTGGCCGGTTCTGATGCCTTCCCAGACCCCTGTCCTGGGACCTACAAGTACCTGGAGGTGCAGTACGACTGTGTCCCCTACAGTGAGTCACCTTGTTCCTCGCACGGACACGGGCCCCATCCTCTCCCCCCACACCGAGTGAGGAGGAGACACCTGTGTTCCCATAGAGCCTGGGTGGGAGCAAGGAAGGAGGCACAGGGCACTATGGGACAAGCTTTGTCTCTTCCTACTTTTCCTCCCTGGGACCCTCACACTCTCCTGCCCTCAAATATTGTCACACACCCTCTGTCACCCACAACCTCTTCCTCACATCATCATACTTTTCCCTCCCCCTTGGTCCCCTCTCCCTCACACTTATTCTCTCTTCCTAGAACACTCCCACCCCATCTCCATCTAATCTTTCCCTCACACCTTCTCTTCTCCTTTCTCGAACTCTCCTGTCCTCTGTTACATCTCCATCTGCTCTTCCTGGCACACTCACATTCATCTCTCTCACACAGTCACACTCTGGTGGCCCCACAATTTGATCTTTGTGCCCTTATTCCTTTGGATCTCCCTCATTAGAGGATGTGCCCACCAAGGTCTCTAGGCTCTTGGGCCAGAGGGGATGGCTGATACCAAACCCCAGGGGGTGAACAAGGCCGATACATCTTCAAGGAGATACACTGCTCCTTTCAGTCTGCCTTTCCATCTCCACCACCCTACTTCCTGTTTACTCAGGAAGTTCCACCATTTTCAATTGGGAGTGGCTATTGGAGAACCCTCCGAGGCCACAAGGAGAGGATTTAAGGAGCCAGGAGCTCAGCCTAATACACCCTGCCAAGGCGAGCAGCCAGGGAGCTGGGGAAAGGGTTTCTTCTCCTCCTCGGTTACTCTCCCCTCCCCCACACCACCATTTCCTTTTTTCCTGCCCCCCTTCTTTCCTTCCCTCCTCACCCTTATCCCCACCCCCAGCTTCTTATAGCCAATTTGGAAGCAAGGACTTGGGGGGAGGTGGAAAGGGAGAAGTGAGGGTCCCCAGTATGTATGTTTTGAGGGTTGGGGAAGGGCAGGGGGAGCAGGAGGCCCTGGTAATTCCATCCCCACCCCCCCCACCCCGTCCCCACCCACTTTAATTTCTTCTCACAGGTGACCGTCCCTGCTGGGGGAAATCGCTAATGTGCTTCCTTAACTTTCTCCTTTGACTCCTCCTCGTTTCCTTTCAGCACCCAAGGCCTCCATCCAGCTACCACCTAAGGGGAAAGTCCCTCTCTCCTCGTTGACGCCCTCCCCCTGCACACAGCACTGGGGGCAATCTCTCTCCCCATCCCTGCCCCCACCTCCAACTCACCCGCTGATGCTGGGATAGCAGGGAATATATATAGAAACCAGTGTATAAATCGCTGAAAAGACAGTGCAAATATTGTTATACCCCTGTTATCCAGGCTGACAAAGATCCCAGGGTCAGAGTGGACTCTATGAGGCAACATGAAAAGGCAAGAATAAAGTTAAGGGATCTTGGAGTCATATTAGCCCACATTAAATTCTGTGCAGTTGGGCCAAGCTTGGAGACAGGCCAAGTAAGAGATAGAATGGAAATGGACTGAGTCTTTGGTGGGCGGAGTCCTGTCCTAGGCACGGGGAACGCACAGAAGACGGCTGGAGCTTAATCCCCAGTCATAAGGAGTCCCTGGTCCGATCCATCCTAGAACATTCCAAGGTCTAATGAGAAAAACAGCACGAACACACAGAGCTACACAAAGGGCTCACAAAAGACTTAGAGTAGATGCAAGTGAACCCCATAGGGGCTGACCGTGAGCGGCGCTGGCTCAGAGCAGGGTCAGGAGGGACGCAAGCTAGAACAAGACACAGGCTGGAGTGAGACGGTTGTAGGAAGGACAAAGTTAGACTTGAGGAAGGGCTGGGATGAACCCGGAGGCTCTGGAACAAGTCACCAGGGAGGCCTTATTCCAGTCTCACAACTCCCTCAGAGAGCCAGAACAAGGAGACCAGCGTAGGGGACGCTCAAAGAATTGTGCAAAGGCAGCAGGGGAAGAGGCCGGAGAGGTGAGGCAGGCCTTCCCCTGGTAGCAGAGATGGGGGACCCCAGTGCTGCTGCGGAGGCCTCTCAAGGAGGTCTGGGGTGGGCTGCGGGTGGAGGCTGGGGGAAGCGGGAGGGACCCCGTGGAACACGCCCAACTAACAGCCACTTTGCTTTGCAGCTGAGTGCAGTCTAACCCCCTCACCCCCTTCCTCCCCCAGGTGCCTGCTGGGCCACGGGCAGGTGTGTGCGTGTGGAGCACCCAGCTCCTTGGTTAGGCTAGCTTGGTTAGGGAAATCGGAGTTTCAGTCACCCTGGCAGGGAGAGTGTCTGTTACCACTCCCAGCCCCTCCCTCCTCTTCCCCCAGACCCCACTGTGTCTCTCCATCGGTCTGTCACCTTATCTCTGGTATTTTGCTTCTCTCCATTTGTCTCTCCCTCCATCTCTGTCCCTCTCTGTGTATAACTGCCCCACTCTTGATGTCCATGTGTATTTTCCTCTCCATCTTTGCCCGTCTCTCTTTGTGTGTGTGTGTGTGTGTGTGTGTGTGTGTGTATGTGAGCACTTTGCCAACTTTCAAACACTATATAAATGTGAGTTATTATAATGTGCTATTTTTGCTATCTGTGTCTCTCTGTTTGATTTTCTCTTCCTGTGTTTATTCTGCCTCGATTAGAGTGGGGTTACCTAACCTCTGTAGGGCATCGAGTGAGGGGGCATAGGAAGCAAGAGCTTGGACCCAGTGTGAGGGTCCTGAGCCATCAGGAACAACGGGCCCTATTCCTCCCTGGAGCCCCAGAGAGAGGAGAGGGTGCCAGTAGCGGGCCAAGGAGCCTTGGCCCACGGCTCTTCCTCACACCCCTCCGCACTCGCCCCAGCCAGGCTCCGTTGTCCGGCTTCTCTTTCAGGAAGGCAGCCCAGACACGTCAGCTGAGGGTTCAGCGGGAAGCAGCAGCCTCGCAGCTGGCGCTCCCAGCTCCCAGTCTCCCCTCTGCCCGTCTCTCCGTGTCTCTCTTCCTTGCTTCCTTCTGTCTCTTTGTCTCTGCTCCCTTTGCTCTGAATTGCCTCGGTGTTTCTCCTTCTCCCTCTGTCTCCCTCCTTCTCTGTGCCTGTCCCTGTCATCGGGCCCTCTGTCTCCCTCTCGCCAAGTCTCTCTGTGTCTGTCTTTCTAGACACTCCCCCAGCCCCCTCCACTGGCCCCCATGGAAGGGATTTGGGGGGAGGAGGGGGCGGCCGAGCGGTGCTGAGGGGTTGGGGAAGCAGGTGCGAGGAAGGAAAAGGAGAAGGGGATGCATTGCCAGAAAAGAAACAAAAAGCAATTTAATCTCTTTTTTTTCTCTTTTTTTCTTGCACCCCTTTTCAATTGTTTTTCTCTCTCTCTTCCGATGCTTAAAGTAGAAGTGGAGCAGAAAGGTAAACGCACTGTTACCAATGCTAACCCCTAACTCACATTTTGTTCTCCCCGTGCCTATACTTAATGTGACCCCCCTCCTCCCTGCCCCTCTCTCCCTGCTCCCTCCTCTGCCCCACCCTGCCCCGCCCTGCCCCCCACCTTCTCCTTCCTCCCCTCTTCCCCTCCAAATCAAGTCGATGCTCTCTGACCCTGGTGCCCCCTGCCAGGTCGGGAGCAGCCCCGCCCTGTGCCAGCCACGGGCTCTTCTGCCCTCCCGACAACCCCACGGAGGGGCTTCTCTCTGAGGTCCGGACTCTTCTCTCTGTCTCTCTCTTTCTGTCTTTCTGTGTGTCTTTCTCTTTTTCTCTCTCTCTTTCTCTCTTTCTTTGTCTTTCTCTCACCTAGTCCTTGACCCCTGTCAGGGACCTGACAGCCTCTCATGCCTCTTTTTGCCTCCTTCAGGGGAAATGTGTAAGCAACCAGGGCTAGTTTGTTTGGGGAGTAGGGGGCATGCACCTCACTCTCTCTCCCCAAATTGCCCACCCCAACTTTTCCCCCAAGACTTCCTTCCCTCTCTCCCCCCCACTGGGGGTCATTTATTTCCTTCTTTCCTCTGCCTTCTCTGGAATTGGGTTTGGGTTTGGAGGGGGGAAGGGAGGGGAGGGAAGGAAAAAGGGGTACAGTTCATTTTCCTTTGGGGGAGCTGATTATTCCACTGGCTTCTGACAGCTACTGAAGCTCTCTTCTCACTTTGGAGTTTCCAAGGCAAAGAGGTGTTTTGGAGAATGGAGTACCAGTCCTCCCCAACCCCACCCCCCACCCCTTGCCTTGCTCTGCCCTTCCAAGTCAGGAACCGAGAGACCTGGGAGAGTGTCCTGCCATAGAGGGGAAGGTGGGGAATGGGGAGGGGCTTGGAGGTGTGTGTGTATGGTTTGGGAGGGGGGTGGGGCTTTCCCTGTTTTTTGTTTTTTGGTTTTTTTTTTCCCATATTTGTGAAGCTGCAGTCAGGGTTTCTTCTGGGCTGTTGTGGTTAACCTGGGCCAGAGGAGAGTGGGGGTTGGGGGGAGGGGCGCTTCCAGGAGTACCGTAATTTCAAGCCTATATAGACTATCCTCCACTAGGGAAAAGAGATCGGTGGAGTGCTCATTGTGGGCAGGCCGGAGTCCTGACCTCAGGTTTCTTTTAAAGACTTTGGGTTGGGATGGGCAGACAGTGACTCTCTTCCGCAGTTTTACAAATGGCAACTCTGGAATGCATTAAGGTGCCACCTACAAGAGACAAGGAGATGGTATTAGTATCCCTTCTGGCCCTGAAATTACGGTACATGGAATATCCCTGTTAGGAAGGGGGTATTGCTGAGCTGTTCTCCCTCCCTATCCCTCCCCTTCCTATAGGAGACCTGGGCAGTCAGCCCTCCTGGGTCCCTGCCCCTCACCCCATCCCTCCTCTCTCACCCCTTTCTCTTTCCTTGAGTCTCTCTTCCTCCTGGCATCCCCGACGCTCTCCTTGCAGGCACGGCTTGGACACACCGGCTCTGGATTATTCTCTCTCCTGGTTTTGGGGAAGGGTGACATATTGCTGGGTGGACACACCCATAGTGACAACCACTTGCTGGTTGTGTGTGGTTAAGGGACAAACCCATGAGCACAGACTCTGCTCTTCCCTCCGTTTTTGCCTCATCCCCCTAGTATTATTGCTAACAATGTATTCTTCCTTCCCCCTCTGCCAGGTCAGGCTCCAAGACCCTGTGTTGTCCCCACCACCACCACCACCACCACCACCATACCACATACACACCAACCCCCACTCACCTGGCAGAGAAAGCCCAGCATGGAAAAAGGGGGAAACTGAGGCACCAGGGAGTAGGGGAAGGAGTCATCACTCTCAGCCTGAGTCAAGTGAGCTAATGCCAGGATAGGATGGGCAAAGAACCTAAAGTATGTATGCCAGAGTTGGCTGGCAGAAGTCTTGGGTGGCAGGGACAGAAGGATGTGGATATAAATGGACAGATGGATGGAGGAAGGGCTGTGGGACCTTTGGTGTGTACCTATTTCCCTTCCCAAAACTATCTCTTAAACTGAGCCAAAATCCCCTTGAGGGAATGCCTATGGTGTCACCCACTCTCACTCAGAACCCTCCATGGGTTCCAGGGAATCCCACTCCAAAGGGAAGCAGGACCTATTGGATGGTAAGTTTCCTAGGTTCCTTCACTATCTTTGTGCCTCAGTTTCCCCTCACCCTGTTATATGGGAAAAGCTTCTGTCTGCTTCATGCTTTGGGGCCCTTTGAGGATCTCCAAGAAGCTGGGGAAGTGGGGGAAGCCTCCACAACATGGACCTTAGACAAATTCTGTGTGTCTCACCCATGAACTCCCCGAGTTAACTAGGATGCCTGAGAGGCAATGGCTACCTGCTGCTGTCCCTTCAGGTCAATGTCCAAGAGGGGCTCTGAGACACTCCCTTCTCTCCCCTGTGCCCACTATGCCAGCACCTTCAGAAAGGAGCTGAGTGAAAGCAGAGAATTCACTTCAGACCCCAGGACCCCAGCTCCCTGTGCCTCTTCCTCTCCCTCATGGCCTTGGTTTCAGGTGGGGCAGAGACTCTGAACCACATAACCATGTTGTGTTCAATGCCTGTAGTCCCTGAAATGAGGGAGATAATACAAATCAGCGTCCGTTGTGAGGTGTGGAATGCTACAAATATATTGTGGTTCCCGGGCCTATTAAAAACTGCTATTCTGCGAGGAGGAGAATGGGGACTATCCTGCATAGAAGAAAAACTAGATATTATTGGGGGAAGCGTTGTGGGGTAGTGGAAAGAGTACAGAAACTGGGGTCACAACACTGGAATCTGAATTTTTGACCTGCTACTTCCTACTGGTGTGACTTCGGGCAAGTGCCTTCACCTTGCTGGATCTCATTTTCCTCTGTCAAATATTTGGACTAGAGCAGGAGCTCCTGTGTCTTGGACCCCCTCTGGCAGTCTGGCCAAACCTACAAAGCCCTCCTCAGAATACTCATTATTTTCCTCTAGAATCATAACTGAAGATTTCCTTCAGTTAGGCATTAGTGAAAATAAAGGTCATTTCCGCCCCCCCATCCAAGTTCATAGACCTCCTGAAATCTATCTCTAGGTTCTACCCCCTGAGGGTCTGCGGACCCCAGGTTATAAGAACCCCCGGACTAGAGGAGTCTTCCAACTCTAAATTCTACAATCTTAAAATTATAATAATTAGGATCTTGTGACTGGGCTTTTTTTTTTTTTAATGGGAGTGAGGCTAGAAATTGCGGGAAGGGTGAGAAGCCGCCCATGTCGGGGTGGGGGTGGAGGTGGGCGGAACTGGTCCCTATCGCTAACAGGAGTCTGTACCACCATTGTGTGTTGGGGAGAGGCTAAATTAGTTTCAGTCCAGTCCTCGGGTGGTGAGAAGGGAGGGGCAGGGCAGAGCTGGACACAGAGATGCAGTCGAGGTTTTCCTCCTTTTCAGGGAATGGGGGGGGTGGGGCGGGCCCCCCACCTTTCTGACACCAACGCTGCCTTGATCCCTCTTCCCGAGCCCGGGACGGCCGCAGGTAAATCGGGGGGCGGGGGAGGGAGAGGGAGGCCGGTGGTTGGGGGGGGCCCTGTCTTCATCCTAGATTCTCGTTCCCTCCCTCGTCCCCTCCTGGCCGGACCTGGGATTGCACCCGAGTAATCCTGGGCGGGCCTGGATTCTGGAGTGAATTCTCTGCTCGCCCCTATCCAGCCTCTCTCTCTTTCTCCTTCTCTCTCTCTTTCTCCCTCTCTCTCTCTCTCTCTCTCTCTCTCTCTCTATTTCTCTCTCTCTCTCCTTCCGCCAGCATTATTAACCTTTTCTCCCCAGGCTCGCTCGGGCTCGCCTCGGACCCAGGATTGGCGCCGCCGCCCCCTCCCATTCCTTGTCTCTCTTCTCCGCCGCATAGCTGTCCTTTGCCCTTCCCCCTCCTCCCCCTGCCTCCTCCCTCCGTCTCCACGCCAGTCCTCCCCCCATGTGCACGAGTGCCAGTGTCTGTTGCTGAAATGATCGTGTAGTGACCCCCTAGAGAAACCCTACCAGCAAGAGGGTGAGGGGAGCCGCCCCCTCCACCCCCCATCCTAGGCTGGGAAACCTCTTCCTTGCTCTTTATTGTGTGGGGGAAGACTGGGCTTCATCATCATCACCACCATCATCAACATCATTATAACCATCACTGGAAGAGCTGATACCCCTTCCCCTCCCCCCTGGTGGGGAGAGGCCTTGACAGTACTATGGGTGAGAAGGAACCCTCAACACCACCAGTGGTGTGGGGGACCCCTTAACACCCACCTCTGGTTGGGGAGGATCCTAGACAGTGCCAGTGGTATGGGGGACTCTCTCGGCAACACAACTGGTGTGGAAGCCCAAAACCCCTTCAAGTTTTTCAAGCAGAGAAAGTGGGGCACAGTCCATCTCCCAGTGGAGGAGAGTGTGGGGGTCTTCCAAAACACACCCATGGAAACAGAGGAATATTGATTGACTTCCTGAAGGAGAAAAATAGAGGCACAATGTGGGGAGTGGGTAAAAAAAATCAAGGGGATATGGCCATGCCCCCAATTAAGTTATTCTGTATGAACGCTTAGGGGAGGTGTCAAAGCAAACCCTTCATCCCTGGCCGCATATGAAAAAGAAGGGTTACATTCCCACATACTAACCAGGTCTTGACTTACCACTCTCAGCTTCCAGAGGTAACCTCTCCAGGGCAGGGAACAGCAAGGGAGATGCCCCATCCCCACCCCAGATACTCCTTTCCCATCACCAGTCCCACCAAGCAACCGTGACTGCAGCTGCAGGAGGGGAGACCTGCTTTTTAACCTGGCCTCCTATGATCGATTCCTCCTTTCTCCTTTCTCTTTCTCTCTCTCTCCCTCTCTCTTTCTCTCTCCCTGTGCCTTCTCTCTACCCCCTTACCTCCCCTCTCCTGCCTGCCCCTGGCCCAGTCTTCGTGTGCCCTGGGACTCTTCAGAAGGTGCTGGAGGCCACATCTACACATGAGTCAGAGCACCAATCAGGGGCATGGTGTAAGGACCCGCTACAAGCTGGGGACCGCATCTATGTGATGCCCTGGATCCCCTACAGAACAGACACACTGACCGAATATGCATCATGGGAGGATTATGTGGCTGCCCGCCACACCACCACCTACCGCCTACCCAACCGTGTGGACGGCACAGGCTTTGTGGTCTACGATGGTGCTGTCTTCTACAATAAGGAACGAACTCGAAACATTGTCAAGTATGACCTACGGACGCGTATCAAGAGCGGGGAGACGGTGATCAACACTGCCAACTACCATGATACCTCACCCTATCGCTGGGGGGGCAAGACAGATATTGACCTTGCAGTGGACGAGAACGGGCTGTGGGTCATTTATGCCACAGAAAGCAACAATGGGCGGCTGGTGGTAAGCCAGCTCAACCCCTACACCCTGCGCTTTGAGGGTACTTGGGAAACAGGCTATGACAAGCGATCAGCCTCCAATGCCTTCATGGTTTGTGGGGTCCTCTACGTGCTGCGCTCAGTGTATGTGGATGATGACAGCGAGGCTGCTGGCAACCGAGTCGACTATGCCTTCAACACCAATGCCAACCGAGAAGAGCCCGTCAGCTTGGCATTTCCCAACCCTTACCAGTTTGTCTCCTCAGTTGATTACAATCCCCGTGACAATCAACTTTATGTGTGGAACAACTACTTTGTGGTGCGCTACGGTCTTGAGTTTGGACCACCAGACCCCAGTGCTGGTAAGGGTAACCTCTGACCCAGAGATGGCCATTGATACTCCTTCAGTCTTAGACTCAGGAATGGTAGTCTTTGATTTCATTCTTAATACCACCCCCATCTTAAGTGGAGGATAGATTTCTCGAAAGGGGACTTTAGAGATCATCTGGCTCAACTCCCTCATTTCATAGAAAAGAAAACTGAGGTTCAGCTTAAATGACTTGCCCAAAGTCTTGTTAAATAGAAGAGCCAGGATTTGAACTTGTCTCCTGACTGTAAAAAAGGTACTTTTTCCACATGCCTGACAGCGACCTTGGGGTCCATCTCCAGGGTAGGGCTCCAGAGTTGTTAGATTCTAGGAATAATGAGGTGATTGTGCCACCCCACTCTACCCTGGTTGGTCAGACCACATCTGGAGTATTGTGGTCATGGGCACTACCTTCAGGGAGGATGTGGATAAGCTGGAGCATCTCGAGGAGGGTAACCAAAATAGCGAAGGGCCTCGAATCTATGCCGTATGTATAGGTAAGACCTGTCCTAACTGTTGTGGTGAGGTTGTGGAAAGACTGGCTACACTAGACCTGGAGTGAAGTAGGGATCCTCAGGGGGCAGAACATGTCCTGCCCTTATCAGAAGACACAGTAACAAGATGGTCAAGGGTGGGGTGATTGGAAATACCAGGGTATGATGTGTCTGAGCATGGGGGAGAGGGCTCGGGAAAGTCCACCTCTAACACTGTGTCTATCACCCCACTACAATATAGGCCCAGCCACTTCACCCCCCCTCAGCACAACAACCACAGCCCGACCCACCCCATTGACAAGCACAGCCTCACCTGCTGCTACCACACCTCTCCGCCGAGCACCCCTCACTACTCACCCTGTGGGTGCCATCAATCAGCTGGGACCTGATGTGCCACCTGCCACAGCACCAGCTCCTAGCACTCGAAGACCCCCAGCCCCCAACCTGCACGTGTCACCTGAGCTATTCTGTGAGCCCCGGGAGGTTCGGAGGGTCCAATGGCCAGCCACCCAACAAGGCATGTTGGTAGAAAGGCCTTGCCCCAAGGGCACACGAGGTGAGTTCTGGATGCTAGAGTGACTTCTTCCCCTTCCAAGGTGGATGGGAGGGTGGGGGGGTGATTGCTAATTCTCACCATGGAAGACTGGAAAGTGCTCTCCCTAGGCTTAAAAGGAACAGATTATGGGTCTCATGGGGTAGGGGGCAAGGAACAGTGGGGATTAGGGGAAGTGGAAAGGGTAGATAGAAAATATCAACACATAATGACAGTCTCTTCCCACAACTTTGTCCCTCTGGCCTTCTTTCTCATCTCTGTCCTTCCATTTTCCCCTCTCCTGTCTCTTCCCATCCATTTGTTCCCAAATTTTATCTTGCTCTCTCATCTTTTGGTCCTCTCCCACTTTCTTTCTTTTCACTACCTCCTCCTTACTTATCTGTCTTTCTCTTCTACTCATTCTCTTCTCCCATTTGTCTCCTGTCTTTGCCTATCTTTGTAGGAATCGCTTCCTTCCAGTGTCTACCAGCCCTTGGGCTCTGGAACCCCCGAGGCCCGGATCTCAGCAACTGTACTTCCCCTTGGGTCAACCAGGTGGCCCAGAAGGTACCAGCACTTGCCCCTTGAGGGTCCGGGTCATGGGGTTGGAAGGGTCTAATGGGAGATGGATGTGAGAGGGAGCTCCTAGGTTACTGGGGAGGGGTAAGGAACTGAAGTAGAAAACCTGACTGTTGTAGGGGTTGTAAGGACAGGATCTGGGCAGGGAGAAGTTCAATAAGCTGGGAGTGACTGGGGAAGTATAGAAGGAAATAGTCATGGTACAGGATTCCTGCCTCCAGATCAAGAGTGGTGAGAACGCAGCCAACATTGCTAGTGAGCTGGCCCGCCATACCCGGGGTTCTATCTACGCGGGTGATGTCTCATCTTCAGTGAAGCTAATGGAGCAGCTGCTGGACATCCTGGATGCCCAGCTGCAGGCTCTCCGGCCCATCGAGCGTGAGTCAGCTGGCAAGAACTACAACAAGGTGGGCCTGCTTGTGGGCATCCTGGGAGAATTTGGGAAACTAAAAGCATCTCCTATGCCTATGTCTGGAGGAAAAAGAAAAGATGCTCTAGTGGGATCTGGGTGTCACCTATCCTGGAGCCTCTGAGCTGTCTGTGCCTCTCAATTCTGCATCCCCCTTCTGAGGCATACCTTCACAACTCCCCTGGTTGAAAAAGGAAGCAAGAACCATAAAGGCTGAGGTTTAGCAGCTATAACACCTGAACCATCTTGTGAGGTCAGAAAGAACTGAAATTAGATGCTGAGCTCACCTTGGAAGCCACTTGTGCTAGATATTTGGCTAGCAATCAGGATGAGCTGGTGATGTGGGTGAGAATGGGACCCTTAGGATTCTAGCTGAGACAGAATGGGGCTGGGAGGCCAGGCGTGGTTATTAGAGTTTGGAGTCTGACGTCTTCTCTCTCCTGCTCTAGATGCACAAGCGAGAGAGGACCTGCAAGGACTATATCAAGGTGAGATGGAGATGATGCCCCAACGAGGGCTGAGGGATGTAGGCACCAGGGGCTGTTAGGGACCAGGATAGGCAAGGTTAAGAATGAATAGAGGGCTGGAAAGGAGCCTTGGAGGCAGGAGGGAAAGTGGAGCTGGGATAGTCAGGCTAGAGCAGGCACTCTCAGTCTTACTTATCCCACCCCCACAGGCAGTAGTGGAGACAGTGGATAACCTGCTTCGCCCAGAGGCCTTGGAGTCATGGAAGGACATGAATGCCACAGAACAAGTGCACACAGCCACCATGCTGTTAGACATCCTGGAGGAGGGGGCCTTCTTGCTAGCTGACAATGTCAAAGAACCAGCTCGATTTCTTACTGCAAAGCAGAACGTAGGTGAGTAATAACCCCAGGCCACACCAGGAAACAAAGGGCTGCCTTGCCCCAGGATGTGAAGATCTAACTAGGCCATGCAGAGGTACCCTGAAAACATGCCTAGAACCCAACATCCCACCTGGGCATATGTCTTGGCTCCAATAACAAACCTGGGAACCTGCCTAGAATATAGGGACTTGTGCATAGATAAGAAGACTTTAGGCCATAAAGGAGGGACAGCTCCCTGCCTAGCTCCTTCAGTCAGCCTCCTGCTATAGGGTTCCTTCTTCAGGCCCTTGGATGGTAAAGGCCAGAGCCCAGTGTGCTCAGGCACTTCTCACATCCCTCCACAGTGCTCGAGGTTACCGTGCTGAACACCGAGGGTCAGGTACAAGAACTGGTGTTCCCTCAGGAGTACCCCAGTGAAAACTCCATCCAACTTTCTGCCAACACCATCAAGCAGAACAGCCGTAATGGTCAGTACCATGGGAGGGAGGGGGAAGGAAGGGAACCCATTGGGGAATGTCTTGCTGAGCTCTAGTAACACACCAGCACTCAACTTCATCATGGGAGCTGAGAGGTATCTCAGAAACCAAAGGGGACAAAGTGAATGGGGTCCACTCCAGGGTGGGGCTCCAGAAGTCATTCATCAGATTCCAGGAATAATGAGGTGCTTGTGCCACCCTACTCCACCCTATCCAGGTTGGCCAGACCACATTTGGAATATTGTGGTCTTGTGGTCCATGTAGAGAGGATGTGGATATGCTGGAGAACATCCAGAGGAGGGTAACCAGAATGGCGAAGGGCCTTGAATTTATGCCATCTAAGTATTGGGGACATTTAGCCTGGAGAATAAAATCAGGGGCATAGTCACTGTTTCCAGGTATCTGAATCTCCCTGCTAAGTGGAAGCAGGATTAGATATGCCCTGTTTGGCCCCAGAGAGCAAAGACAGGAGCAGTGGATGGAAAAAGTTGCAAAAGAGCAAATTCAAGTTTGATGTCAAGAAAAATGTATTGAAAATCAGAGCTGTGCCAGAGTGGAACAGGCTGTGCTGGGACATAATGGGTTTCCCTTCATTCTGCATCTTCAACCTGAGGCTTCCCAAGCACCTCTTGGACTGGGTATAGTGGGGGTTCTTTTCATGTGTGGGTTGGACTAAAGGGCTCCCAAGGTCTCTTCCAATTCTCCAGTGCTGTGAGTCAGTGACTTAGACCTGGAAAAGATTTTAGAAGTCATCTCAGCCAGGGGTTCTTAACCTGGGGCGAGGGGGTTCTCTGTGAACTTTTTTTTCTAATTCTTAAAACTATATTTCCATATAATTGGTTTCTTTTGTAATCTGAAATATTTTGTTTTAAGCACTTAAATACATTGTTCTGATAAGGGGTCCATAGGCTTTACCAGAGGGCTGTAATGCCAGAGGAACCCATGGTACAATAAAAGTTTAAAACACACACACACACACACACACACACACACACACACACACACAAAATCCATATCTGGTCTAACCCTCTCGATTTACAATTGAGGACGTGAAGGAGTAAGGAGAAGACATTTGCCCAAGGTCACACAGGTAGGAAATAGTAAACACTGGAGCAGTATTTGAACTGGTGCTGACCGTGTTCACCACACTCTCTATTCCAGGGGTGGTGAAAGTTGTCTTCATTCTTTATAACAACCTGGGCCTCTTTCTGTCCACGGAGAATGCCACAGTGAAGCTGGCAGGTGAGGCAGGCTCCGGGGGCCCTGGGGGAGCTGCGTTAGTGGTGAACTCTCAAGTCATTGCAGCCTCCATCAACAAAGAATCTAGCCGTGTGTTCCTCATGGACCCAGTCATCTTCACTGTGGCCCACCTAGAGGTAAGCCCTGGAAATCAACCTGGTCCTGCTCTCACAATGCTCACGTCCTCTGGATGACTCTGAGGAGCCTTGCCTGTGGAGAGCATCATCATCCTCCCGGGGGTCCCATTTTGTCCTCTGTCTGGGGGAAGGGAGGATGGACAGGGCAGATCCTATTGGACCATATCCCCTGTTAGGAGCTTGCCATATTCCCCAGCACTGAGACCACTTCAAGAAAACTGTCAGGGCTCCTGTCCCCAGTCTATAGCTCCTGATTCCTAGTACTTGGTGCTCCCTCCTCCAGGTAGGGTCATCTTAAACTAAGCCTTTGAAGTTTTGAACTTGAAGGGAATCTTCTTGGTTCCTTGTTGCAATTCCCTCATTTTTGCATATGGGGAAATTGAAGCTCAGTGACATTGTGACTTCCTCAAGGTCACATAGCTTTTTAGAGCTAGATTTGACGCTTGAACCCAAGACTCTAGACTCTTTCTTAGTTTGGTGGGTTTTTTCCCCTCTACTGACTCCCACTTTGCATGGAGTACTAAGTCCTTGTCTTTACTCTTATTTTCAAAGCCCCTGACCTGTAGGTTTCACCCCCACCCCATGGCACTTATCCAATGCTGTGTCTTGTCTGAGGCTATGCTACAGCCTGGTGGGGGTGAGGGGTTGGAGAGGACTCCACAAATCTGATGCCTCTCACTATAATACTCTGACACACCCCAACTACCACCACACAACAGGCCAAGAACCACTTCAATGCCAACTGCTCCTTCTGGAACTACTCAGAGCGTTCCATGCTGGGCTACTGGTCGACCCAGGGCTGTCGTCTGGTGGATTCCAACAAGACCCATACCACCTGTGCCTGCAGCCACCTCACTAACTTTGCCGTGCTCATGGCTCACCGTGAGATCGTAAGCCAGTGGCTCCATCAGCTCCACTGGGCCAGGGCCTGCTTGTTAGCCTGGCTTTGCATGGCATTACAACATGAGGCATGCCAAGGGAATCCCAACTCCTTGGGCATAGGGAGTCATCAATACCTCCCCTGCTCAGGGCATGGGGCTGGAGCACATAGAAATGACAAGGGGAAAGGGCTGCTTTTCCTGGCTCTGTCTCAATTGCCTCCTTCTCCCCAGACATTGAGGGGGAAGCTCTAGCTTCATTACTTCTCCATGGGCATTCCAGAGCATGGGGGAAGGGGGCATACCATCCACAAGAGGGTGGGAACCAGTCAGCTGGCGAAGGGGCAGAAGGTCCAGATGGGTGGTCCAGTGAGGCCCATGTTGTCCTTAGCAATTGTCTACAAATGGTGCCCTGGTTAAGGCAAGGTTAGGGTCACAGATCCTAAAATTGCCCTTCCTCATTTCTCCCCAGTACCAAGGTCGGATCAATGAGCTGCTGCTGTCTGTCATCACTTGGGTGGGCATCGTGATCTCCCTTGTCTGCCTGGCTATCTGTATCTCCACCTTCTGCTTCCTTCGGGGGCTACAGACTGACCGAAACACCATTCACAAGAATCTTTGCATCAACCTCTTCCTGGCTGAGCTGCTCTTCCTTGTCGGCATCGATAAGACCCAATATGAGGTTAGTCAGGGTGCAGGGAGCCTGATGCCCAGGGGGATAGGGCTGACTTATTCCCCTCCCTGAGGAGAGGATCAGAGCAGAGGCAGCACTCAGCTTGCCACATCCAGCACATGCCAACATCAGGCCTCTTTAGCTTCCAGGGGGTTGGACACCAGCGCTCAAGGGCCCAGCTGGGTTGGGAGCATGGTAGGAGGGCTGGCCTGGGCAGGGCCATTTCCCCTCATGCTTGGTGCCTGTGCCCCTAGATCGCCTGCCCCATCTTTGCGGGGCTCCTGCATTACTTCTTCCTGGCAGCCTTCTCATGGCTGTGCCTGGAAGGCGTGCATCTCTACTTGCTGTTGGTGGAAGTGTTTGAGAGCGAGTATTCACGCACCAAATACTACTACCTGGGAGGCTACTGCTTCCCAGCCCTGGTTGTGGGCATCGCTGCCGCCATCGACTATCGCAGCTACGGCACCGAGAAGGCGTGAGTGTTTGCTCTTCCCTTTGTCTCTTTGGCCTCCGCTCTCCTAAGCCCCCAGATAGCACTAGCCCTTGGGATGGGACCATTCAGGGCCTAGGGCGCACCCTCTTGACTCCATAGAAACCCCGCTAGACTGAATCAGCCCCCAGGGACAAAATGGGGAGTCCTATTGGTGGTGGAGGTGGAGCAATTTGGGCCTTCTCTGAAAGGAGATTTTATTTGTAAAATGCTTAGCACATAGTAGGTCCTTTATAAATGCTTATTCTCCTGCCTTCCCATCTCTACCTCATCCTCTATCTCTCTGACAGCTGCTGGCTCCGAGTAGACAATTATTTCATCTGGAGTTTCATTGGACCTGTCTCGTTTGTCATTGTGGTGAGTCAGAGGAGAGGGTCCCAAACTCATCAGGCTCCCTTGAATCATAGTGGGCTTCACCTCCTAATTCTTCTATATCTGTACCCTGTTCTGCCCTGCCCTTTTTGAGATCCAAGAAATGGAACTCATCCTCTCTTCACTACATAACGGTGGTGCTCAGTCTTCTCTTGCCTAATTGTGATGTCTGTCTCCCCAAAAGAAGGATGGTTTCTAATCTTCCCCATACAGTGGGTAGTTTCTAGTCTCACACTCCTACAGAGCTAGACAAGAATTTAAAGAGTCTTTAGACCAACCCCCTCATTTTACAGATGGAGAAACTGAGTCTCAGAAAGATTAAATACTTGCCCAAGGTTATACGGGCAGTAAGTAACAGAGCCAGAATTCAAACATGGGTTGTCTGAATCCCAAATCTCTGTGTGTGTGTGTGTGTGTGTGTGTGTGTGTGTGTGTGTGTGTGTGTGTGTAGACACAAGTGAAGCTGCTTTGATTGATCCCTCCTATTGGAATGGAAAAACAAAACAGCCCCAGGCTACCCTCTGGGTACCCATAATGGAGTGAGAGCACATTTCCAGTGCCAGGCAGCAGGGTTCTCTCCCTTCAGCATTCAGCAGTCTCAGACCAGGCCTAGCTAAAGTCCTGAGTGTCCTGGTGAGGAAACGTCATGCCAAGGCAAGCAGCCTAACCCACCCTCCTCCATGCCCTTGTCCCTTTCCTCATTTCTCAGGTGAACCTGGTGTTCCTCATGGTGACCCTCCACAAGATGATCCGTAGCTCCTCCGTGCTCAAGCCTGACTCTAGCCGCCTGGATAACATCAAGTAAGTGGCCACTTGAAGGCAACTCGGCCTTCCCATCCAGGGGCCCCCAGCTCCAGCTTCAGCCTCGGGAACTGACCGCCCATCCTAGACCGAGGGCTCAGCCTGGCTGAGGACCCTGTTGACCTATTGCCAGCTGAAATGATAACTTGGAGGAGGCAGAAGCCTAGGGTGACTATACTGGGGTTGGGTGGACTAAAGGATGGTCCCCCCTACCTGTAGGCTCCCCGCCCCTCACCATTCCCCACCTTTCATCTACACCTTCTGCCTTAACCCAAGCTGCTCCTCTGCTTTGGAACCTTGGCTTCCTCCAAGAAGCTGCTGCATAGGGGATGACTCAGAGGCTTTTTCTCTCCTCTTGCCACGCCCCCCCCCCCACCTTACAGGTCTTGGGCCCTGGGAGCCATTGCCCTCCTCTTCCTACTGGGTCTCACCTGGGCCTTTGGCCTCCTCTTCATCAACAAGGAGTCAGTGGTCATGGCCTATCTCTTCACCACCTTCAATGCCTTCCAGGGGGTCTTCATCTTTGTCTTTCACTGCGCTCTGCAGAAGAAGGTAAGAGGGGTGTCCTCTGGATTCCACTCCCTTTTCCTTGTCTCCTATAACCCAGCTTTGGGGGCCGAGTGAGTGAGTCAGCCCTACGCCTCCTACTCTGCCTGACCCACCTGCTGCTTTCTCCTCCACCCACCCTCAGGTGCACAAGGAGTATAGCAAGTGCCTGCGCCACTCCTACTGCTGCATCCGACCACCCCCTGGAGGCGCTCACGGCTCCCTCAAGACCTCTGCCATGCGCAGCAACAACCGCTACTATACTGGGACCCAGGTACCCAGGGCTGCTGGGGGGCCTAAGGCTTCTGTCAGGGCTGGGAAGGCTGCTCAGTGGCAGGGCTGGTGATGATGAGGCTATCCATCCAGGAAAGGAAGGTCAGGTGTTAACTCTGTCATGGAAGGGTCAACCAGCCTAGGCACCGAGGGCGCTAGAGCCCCTTCTCATGCCCTGTATTGTTCCCAGAGCCGAATTCGAAGGATGTGGAATGACACCGTGAGGAAGCAGACAGAGTCATCCTTCATGGCTGGAGACATCAACAGTACCCCAACCCTGAACCGAGGTGAGACACCGATGCCCCTGCCCTTCCTGACTCTGGACTCAGGTTCCTTCCTCACCCTGAAATTCTGTCAGACTCTGGATTGTCTGGTGATCTCTGACACCCAGCTCTCCTCTGCTAGGCACCATGGGGAACCACCTGCTAACAAACCCTGTACTGCAGCCTCGAGGTGGGACCAGCCCCTACAATACCCTCATTGCTGAGTCTGTGGGCTTTAACCCTTCCTCACCCCCTGTCTTCAACTCCCCAGGTAAAAGGACTACCTGTGGGGACAGAGCTGAGAAAGGCAGCGTGGTTGGTTGTAGCAGAAAGACTGTGGGACTTGGGAATCAGGAGGCCTGCGTTCAAAATGCAGCTCTTTTACTTACTCTGTGACCATGGACAAGTTCCTTTGTGTCTCTGAGCCTTGGTTTCCTCATCTATAAATTAGTTATAATAATACTTGCCTCAGAGTTGTTGTGAGAAAAGTCTTTGTGAACCTTAAGTCACTAAAAAAAATGGAGTTGTTGCCAAAAAAGAAATAGGACCGGGCATGGGGTACCTAGGTGTTTGTTTGCAGGAAGGCTTCATAAGCCCCGGATTGGGGGCTGGGTGTTTGAAGCTGGGAGATGGTATCTCTGGACCAATCTCATTCTAACCCTCTCTCTTTTCTCTCCTCATGCAAACCTACAGGGAGCTACCGGGAGCCCAGTACGTCCTACCCTTTTCCAGTAATATTTCAGGAGGTGGGAGACAGTCTAAGGCAGTAGCTGCTGCCAGACGGGGAAGGCCTCGAGTGTGGGTCAGAACATACAGGACTGCCCTCCTCTCTAGGCAGGGTCAAGCTCGGCTCCTCATATCCTTAAGTATCCAAACCCCCTAGCTATGACTCCTCAGGATCCTGTGGAGAGTTGCTGATGAGTGATAGACTAGCCCTGGGAAAGCTAGTTCTCTCTGGTGGAGGTAGCTAGAGCAGGGAATAGTGTCCCCAGCCACAGATGAGGAGGTAAGAAGTGGGAAGGGCTCACCTCCCCAGGGTGATGGGAAGAGTCCTAGAGAGTGATTGAAAGGACAGCCTAGCCCCTCTCCCTCACATGCTCCCTTCCTCATCAGCCTCCCATGGCTTCCTTCCAACCATGTTCCCATCCATACTGCCCCCTTCCTCCTGACCGGTGCCTCTCTGTCTTACAGAACACCCTCTAGGAGGCCGGGATGCATGCGGTATGGACACCCTTCCACTGAATGGTAACTTTAACAACAGCTACTCCTTACGAAGCGGCGACTTCCCCCCCGGGGATGGGGGTCCAGAACCACCCCGAGGACGAAACTTGGCTGATGCTGCTGCCTTTGAGAAGATGATCATCTCAGAGCTGGTGCACAACAATCTCAGGGGTAGCAGTGGGGCAGCCAAGGGCCCCCCACCCCCTGAGCCCCCGGTGCCACCAGTGCCAGGTAGTGGTGGGGATGAAGAGGCAGGGG
Organism: Trichosurus vulpecula; assembly: GCF_011100635.1. Taxonomy (NCBI): domain Eukaryota; kingdom Metazoa; phylum Chordata; class Mammalia; order Diprotodontia; family Phalangeridae; genus Trichosurus; species Trichosurus vulpecula. Next base: position 74,630,854 of record NC_050573.1, read on the forward strand.
CGCCCGGAGGGGCTGACCGGGCCGAGATCGAACTGCTCTACAAGGCCCTGGAGGAGCCCCTACTGCTGCCCCGGGCCCAGTCGGTGCTGTATCAGAGTGACCTGGACGAATCAGAGAGCTGTGCGGCTGAGGATGGGGCAGTCAGCCGACCCCTCTCCTCCCCTCCTGGCCGGGACTCGCTCTATGCCAGTGGGGCCAACCTTCGGGACTCGCCCTCCTACCCGGACAGTAGCCCAGAGGGGCCTAGTGAGGCCCTTCCTCCACCCCCTCCGGCCCCACCTGGTCCTCCTGAAATCTACTACACCTCCCGCCCGGCCCTGGTGGCCCGGAACCCCCTGCAGGGCTACTACCAGGTGCGGCGGCCTAGCCACGAAGGCTACCTGGCTGCCCCAGGCCTGGAGGGGCCAGGGCCTGATGGTGATGGCCAGATGCAGCTGGTCACCAGCCTCTGAGGGGCCCCATGGACTCAGAGGGCTGGGTGGCCCAGTGCCAGGGGAGGGGGACCCTGGGTAGGGGAGGACTTTGGGGGATAGAGGGTGAACTAAATGGAGTGTGAGACAGGCTGTCCTCTCCATATGTACCCCTCACCTATGGGCCCTACCACTCCCCTTTTAGGGGACTCTGAGGAGGCAGGGTCCCTGATGTACAGGGTACACAGGAGTTCCCGACAGCCACATGCACCAGCTGTTTTGGGGGAGTGATGTGGGGGTAAGCTGAGGGCCCCCTGGGGGTAGATGGGCAAGAAGTTGGAGGAGCACAGGCCCTCCTAGATTCCTTGCCCAGGGGTAAAGCGGTTGCCAAGACCCCACTTTGCCAAACCTTTCAGTGGCTCCTCTCTGCAGCCAGAAGAAGCCCCACCCCAAGGAAGAATTTCAGGGCAAAGGACAGATGGACAGCCTTCTGTGTATCCTCCTACTCCCCTGAAACTGGGGGTTCTAGCCCAAGGGAAAGCCCCAGGAGGGAAATTGAGGGGTGCGGCTGGAGGTTTAAATGTTGAACTTTCTTCTGAGCCAACTACCCCTCATTCCCTCCCTGGAAGCAAGCCTGCTCTGAGCTCCCCCCTAAGACTGCACCCACTGACCCCCCCCAGGGTGACTCCTGACTAAGCACAACCCCCCATGGGGCCCCTAGCCCATGGGGGTGACCCCCTCGGGGGGGCAGCTCCCAGATCTCTGGGGAGTAGATTCTGGGTCTGGAACTCTCCCTGGGGCGGGGGGCCTCTTCACCCTTCCCCTCCTCCCCCATTGCTGTAAATATTTCAACAAAATGGAAAAGAAAAAAAATTACAAAAAAAAATCTCATCACTTGAAGCCACTGGGAGCCCGCAGCCCAGGCCGGCTCCGGCTCTCCACCAGCCGGAGCACCCACCCACCCACCTGCCCACCCACCCACCTACCCACCCAGCAGCCAAGACTTCTCTCTGCTTGCGCGTGCATCCTGGCCAGGTTGGAGTGGGGGCCTCCATGGCAGCTTTTTACAATCAAAAGACAGAAAAAAACAAAACAAAAACAAGAAGCAAAAGAGACACAACCTTTTTCCTTCCTGGCACCACGTTCCTGTCGTTTCCCTCTGAATCCGGTCCCTAGCATCATCTCTCCTGGGGCACGTGTCCCACCGCCTGCTCTAGGAATGGGGATCCATTTTCCTTTCCTTGCCCCTCCCTCCCTGCCAAGGGGAGACCCCTCTGACCCAAAGATGCTTTCCTGAGGTGGCTACACCATCTTTTTAAGTTCTGTTAACTGCAAATTGCTTCTGGGCCTCAGGACCAGCAAAGGGATAAAGGCGTCATTTTTCTGTCTAGAGGGGCTAATGGAAGAGTTTAAAAAAAATGGCAAAGGCCCCCAGTCCCCGGGTGCTGGAGTAGGGAAGGGTAAGATGGGAGTTTTATGTCCATGTTTGGGGTCAGGATATGGAACGGTGGCGCTTGCCCTGTCTGGAAAGCGTGAGAGGTCCCCAGCGGGGAAGGCATCAGAGGACGCTCCAGCCAGGCTGTTTCTCCAAAACTCCTACACTTCTTAGAAGCTGGTTTTCGGGGGGAATCTGCTCATGCGTGCCTCTCCCTGCTAGATTCTCTTTTCCTCTCTAACCTTTTCTCACCATCCTCACCTAAGGGCTCCTCTCCATGCCTCTTGGGGTAGGAATGGGACAGCCCAGCTGTGCAGTGTTGCTACAATGCCCTGGTCCCTGGAGTCCCTTGTGGCCATTTCCCCAAAGGGTGGCCCCTCCCCATTCCGGCTCCCTCCACCTCATACCCTCCCCCTACCACTTTTCTCACAAGTGCCATGAGTTTTCTAACATCTTTGGGTCTCAGCCTGCTGCTGCCATTAACTTCTTGGTTTGGGGGACAGGAGCTCCAGGGAGTAATTGGGGAATAAGTATGTGTGGTAGGAGGAGAGAATGGGGGTCTTGGGGGAATCCTTTTTGCTGCTAGAAACCCCCTCCCTCCTCCTGGGGAGCTGGGGCTGGCTTGTCCCCATCATGTGGGGGAGAAGGGGTCAAACCAAAGAATGGTGGCTTTGTCCCACATTGGGGGCAGGGTGGGGAGGATGGTGAGAAGGAGAACCTGGTTGGTCTCCATCTCTTGCTCTCCTAGGTAAGACTGAGAGTGACCCTGTGTTGGAAGTGCTAAATTCACTTCTCCAGGAGCCCCTGGGTTGAATGGCAGTGAGGTCAGGTTGGGGAAGGCAAGGACCATCCAAAGGCCTGCATCACCATTTCCCCCACGCAACATTCCCCTCTTTCTGCGCTTGGGAGAGATTTCAGGCAGGAGCTACCCCCAGTGACCTCTGTCTCGATTCCCTGATTGTGGCAAAGGGCCACCTAGGTGGGGGAGGGCTGTGAGAAGCTCAGTTGGGGAGGGGGGAAGGAGAGATAGTGAAGGGATGTGACTGATGAGGGAGCTGGCGGGTGGAAGGCCTAGAGGGCCCCCTACCCTTCCTGCCCCAAACTTGGGGCAGCCGTATGACACCAGCTGGGGATTGGGAACTCCTGGGTTTCTGTGGAACCTGAAGGAATGTAAGGAGTCCTGCTTCCCCCCCCCACACCCCCACCCTCCCCTTATCTCCCCAGACACGGACAATCATGGGGGTAGGGTGAAGTGAGTCAGTAGGTTCCCATCTAGCAAGGACAGGGATAGCAACAGGAAGGGTTCCTAGGCCTCACGGCTGCATGGCAGGGCCCCCTGGTGGGGATACAGAAACCATCGCAGCCCAGCTCCAAGCCACCCTAGAGAACCCAACTGTTCCCCCACCCCAACTAGCCCTGGTGCCTTGACACCCCCACCCCAGCTGGGACAGGACCCACTGTATAGAGAAGGTTCTTGGTTTCCTCCCCTACTCTCCTCTCCCTGGGCTCATGAGTTCCTTCCCTCTTAAAATTTTGTGGGAGGCAGTTTCTGGATTTTCATTTCTCTTGGTTCCCTTGCCTTCTTTCCCTTTTTTCTGTCTCTGCCTCTCTCGCCTTCTGTCTGTCTTTCTCCTCTGTGTCTCTCCCATCTGTCTTGTCTTCCTCTTACCCTTCTTTTCACCCTTGCTTTCTCTCTGTCCGTTTGGGCTTCCCTCCTCCTGTCCTCCTGCCACCCACCTGCCCCACCTTGGTCTCCTCCTTTTCGATATGCCAAACCAATTTTGGGTCGAGTGCATTTAACGAGAACAAAACAAAAGACTCATAAAGACAACCAGTACGTTTCAAAAAAAAAAAGAAAAAAACATCCAAAAAAAAAAAAGAGAAACCATTGTCGAGTCAAAAAAAATCAAACAATAAAGAAAATAAGATTTCTTGGAACGTTTAGAGTGGAGTGATTTATTTCGGGGCACAAAATGGGGAAACACGTGGGAGGGGGACCAAAGGTTAGGGAGGACCTCAATGAGAGTCCCAGCTATGGGCAGTGACAAATTCATTGGAATGATTATGTCTTAGGAGAAAGCAGTCCAGTGAGAGAAATACTATTTTCTGCCCAAGGACCTTCTTTGCCCCCAGGATATATTCATCCTATTTATGCAGACCTTTGAGATGTGAAGCATTTTTCTTCCAACAACCTTGAGAAGGAGGTCGTAAGGATGTTATTATCCCATGTTATGGATGAGGAAATGGAGGCTCGATGAGATTTAAATGAAATGTAGCCAGACTTAATAGTCCCAAGTATCAGAGCCAGGATTAAAATACAGATCTTTCCTTTTTACAAAAACCAGAGCCATTGAGATTTGAAACCATGAGGGTAAGCATCATGTATACAGCTTCCAGTTCCCTCATAGGGGCACACACATTCACACACACACACACACACACACACACACACACAAATTCACACATACGTTAGGAAGAGCATTTTTTTTAACTTCTTGACAATTTCCCTGTCTAATTGCTTTATCTTTCATTCTCTAACCACTGTAAGCTTCCCTCCTCTATGGTACACATATCAAAAATAATAATACGACAGAACTTGTCCAAGAAGTATTGTATTCTTTTTTTTGAGGAGATCAGACAAACCTTAATCATACGTAATAGTTATTTTTAGCCATGGCATAGAGGGGATCCTGGGTTTTTGAGGGCTCTGTCAGCACAGCCTAAGCTCTGTCAGGTTCTAACATGCTGCAAAAGTTCCAAGTATGGTTCTGATAACAGACTGAGTCTGCTTTCCAAAACTCAGCCTAGCCACATACGGAAAAACTGACCACCAGTAGATTGGCCACTTGTCAATGAATTCCTTGGTCATGGCAACCCGTGAAACAAAGAAAAATACAAAATGTCCCTCAGTTCTGTCTGTTTCTGCTATTGCAGTGACGGCAGCAGAGTGTAAGGCAAGGTGTCTGTGTGTACTAAGGAGCAGAGTTTTTAGACTGTCTATAAAATCCACTTGGTCTACTCACTTTGGCTGTTAATGCAATAAATGTGAGATTCTTGTCCGATGACCAACGACCAGGCACATCACAGGAGGAACTGAATCATACCAATCTTGAAATTCTTGATAGAAATGAAACTAGAAGAAATAAGAAAGTTTTTCATCTAAACAGCAAGATGGCTCACAGGTAACCAATCCCTTGGAGAAACTTAGAAATAAGTCGGGGGAGTTGGTTTTAAAATATGCCCAAAGGTTTCAAGGAACATCACTTTGTGAGACATTTGATTATCTAAAACTCCAGTGATCATGGTATTTGCAAAAAGGCCACCATGAAAGCAAATACCACTCATGAATTAACATGGTTGTGTGGAAATTGAAGAAGAGAAATTCTACAAAGAATTTGATAAGACAATCCAAATTATACCAACATGTTCTTTTATACTCTGAAACTTCAATGCGGAGGCAGGAAAGGTGAGCATGATGAAACACAGAAAATGAGGCTCAGGAAGAAGCAATGAGAGAGGCCAAACGTGTTTACTACACAGAAACTTCGTGCCTTTCCATCACAAATTGTGTTTGTCTTTCATTCTCAAAGAGGACCATGGCATCAGGGAAATGACGACATGACTTGCAGTTGACTAATTTGAGTGAGGGAGGGCTGTGCAAGATCACCAGCCTCACTTTCTCCTTCAGAGCCATCTGGGTCCAGTGGCCAGATATTCATCACAATGGCCCAGGATGCAATGGGAGACCCTGGCCCTTTTAGGCTAAGGCCTTTTCAGGTTCTCACTTTGAGTGAGGTAATGCCCATTCAGTGAATAGGCCTCTTAAGAAAGTGAGTCAAGGGATGGCCCCTTTAATTAAAAAAAAAAATCAAACTGAGAATGTCAATAGTAACTGTTTCTCTTTTGACCAGCAACCCTGAGGGTCTTCCCCTCCCAGTTTTCCATGATGAATACTTTCTTCAAGAAGGGAGCCAATCGATGCTAGATGTAGTAACCACTGAGTAAACTGAGAAAATGAAATCGCTATATTTTAATGAACAACAAAAAACTCATCATTAATGTGGGGGTCCATTTGTTTGTGTGCAGTCAGACCTTAACTTGTTGGAGCAAAGAGGAGAATTAGTATAAAGCTGGGTGTAGAGACTGGACCTGTGATTTCACTGGAATAAAGAACTGGGACAGAATGAAGAAATCCCCCTTACTGATGGAAATTAGCAGCTTCTTTGCAGCTTATAGTCTTAGAAGTAAGTTGCTAGAACACTGAGAGGCTAAATGACTTGTCCAGAGTCACACGGCCAGGACTTAAACTGAGTCTTTCTGGCTCCCAGGTCAGTTTTCTCCAAGGCCACAGTGCCTCCCCATGACTTGCCGAATGACTGAAAGACATCAGAGACATTAGAGTATAAATAGCTAGAAGAAATAAAAAGGAGAAAAAGAGACGGTATACAACTGAAACAACTCAATCCTCTCCTCTTTAAATGAATCACTGATAACAGAAAAAGGGTAACGAACAATAGAAAGCAATTCTATAACAATTTTATACAGAAGTTTGACTGATAAAAATCAATTGCTATAATGAGAAAAGAGCAACAGAGTTTAATGAAGAATCTTAGCCAATACATAAGTGCCTGGTAGAGAGATTGCAATCAAAATGAACACTAGTTTGGAATATAAACTCATTTGTAAAATCTTACAAATAAGAGTGATGGGTGATTCCAAGGTGTATCACCTGCTAAAGCAGAGAGAAACAGGAATGGGCAAAACCAGTTTAAGAAAAGCTTGTCAAGAGAACTAACTTAAGCAAGTCATCCTGATAGCTATTGTCTACACATTCCCAGGTCATTCTCCTTCTTTCCTCAATGAGTCTGGTACCTGGTTTGCAGTCTTTCTCTCCTCCCAAATGCCTGCCCTCACAATAGGGGGCAACATACATACTGACCCTCCCTCAAACACCCTAATTACTCAGTTCCTCAACTTCCTTACTTCCCATGACCTACTCCTCCAACCCAATTGACTCACGCACAAAGATGGTCATACCCTTGATCTTGTCATCACCCACAGATGTACCACCTC